>NC_064759.1:12717093-13332649 GCF_011397635.1 Epinephelus fuscoguttatus
CTTATCATGTCACTCTGTTTATTCCTTTTCCTCAGACCCATAAAACTCCCACGTTAAAACAAGAGTTGCCTTCACCTCCAGCTGCGCCCTCTCGATCACGGCCCTCAGTGAAGCTGGAGAGCTCAGACGGAGAGGAATGGATGGATGACGATAAAGAAGAAAAAGTGAGGAAAGAAAGAGTGAAGACCCCGTCAGGGTGGAAGTGTGCGCCTTGCCATGCACGCTTCACAGACCGGGAGGAGTACATCGCCCATATGGCTGAACAACATAACAAGGTCTGACAGTCCAACATCCCCCCCTGCTGTCTAAGATGTATAATGCAACTAAATTAATTCCATTTTAAAATACAGCTGTTTAAACAGATGTAGGCAAATGTGTTTTTTGTGTGTGTTGTGCAGAAGCTGAAGAAGTTTCCTTGTAACAAATGTGAGAGCTCCTTCACCACCACCTCCAGTATGAGACGTCACATCAGAGACAAACACAAAGTCATGAATCGCTGCTTTCGCTGCAAGTGAGTACCCCACACTCTGCATCCTTCATCAGGATTATGACACAGCAGGTGACTTTGTGTTCACTTCATCCAGAGGTCGATACAATTATCAAGAGAATTTCTGTTTCAGTATTTTCATCCTACTGAGGAGATGCGCTTGAATGGCAACCCGGGGGCTAGATGCATGAAACTCTGTATAGTCAAGACTAAAAGCAGCAGGCTGTGTCAAGTGCAGTATGAATGTAAATCCTGCACATTATGTGACAACAACTCATTTAAAGTTAACAAACATTATAACATCTCAAAAGATAAACTGCTGCTGAATTCATTTTCTAGATCAAAGTACTGCCAAACCACGCTGGTTTTGTGAGAGGACATCTCTCTAATTTCCCATCGTGCTGTTTTAAAACTCCAGTCTACTCAAGCATTACTGCAGGGAGGGGGACTGCTGTCTGACAGCTCTGTAGCACCCACTAGTGGCGGGCGGCTACATGACAGTTAAGCGGCCTTGTACATGAGTAAAACACTAACTGGTTTAACTGACTAATATTTCATTTCGTTACATTTAATCATTTAGACAACTAACCGCGCGCATCCCTAATCTGCTTTGCCAATTTCCTGTCACCAAAGTGTTCTTAAGCATGGGTCAAAGTTTCTCCCATCAAGTCTGTTTTTATACATCACAACTTTTGCATTTGAAGTAGGCCTCGTTTTGTGTGTACGCAGTGTTTATAAGTGAGACCCCTGGAGAGGAAAGTCGAACTCGTGAAGAATTGTTTTGTAAAACTTAGGGTCAAACTGTGATACCTGAAATAAGTGATTTTACTGTGTGATGCCCACTCAGACTTTCACTGCAGTTACTAAATCATTAGAAAGTACATTTTTGTGTGTGTGTGTGTGTGTGTGTGTGTGTAGGTTTTGTACTGAGGGTAAGAAGACATTCAGCAGCAGAGAGATGCTGGAGAGACATGTTCAGCTCAGACACAGCGTGGACCCAGCGGGCCAGGACACACTGATGGTAAGCCACTACTGTTCTTTCAAGGAGTCAGACTGGAAACAGATTTTACTAAGACGTTGTGAACGGCAGTTGTCTTGATTTCCTCTGGTCACAGGGAGGCGAGGATGAAGCCGACAGTTCCTCAGAGCAGGACAGCAGTCTGGGGGCTACCCGGAGACGGAGAGGAGCTATGAAGATGGAGCGGGACGAAGAGTCTGCAGATGGAATGAGTCCAGTGAAGAAGTTGCGGTCCTCCTCCTCCTCTGCTCCTGCCCCCTACTCCCACCCCGAGTCTGGGTTCCGCTGCGCTCCCTGCGGCTTTACCACAGAGGACCAGGCATTGTTCCTGGAGCATATCAGCCAGCACCGGCGAGGAGGGACAGAGGGCGGCAGCGGTCAGCAGTGTCTACAGTGTGGCGCCTGCTTCACTTCCATATCCTCCCTGTCACGCCATCGCTTCATCATCCACAAAAAGAAAGATGCATCCACTGACAACCAGCAATCCCTCAGCGGGCTCCCAGCGCCCTCCGCAGGTAACGGCAGGAATCACGATGATAAGAGCTCTCTGGACGGTTCTGCACCTGCATCGCCCTCTCTGTCCTCCGCAGCTCTGGGGAGGGAAGAGGACAGCACACTGGCCTGCAGGGTGTGCGGCAAACAGTTTGAAAAGGCAACGGATCTGACGACGCACTTCAGAACTCACGGTATGGCTTTTATCAGTGCAAGGCACGCTGGAAAAGCTCCTTAAGATGAGAATGAAATACAAGGGAAAGAGCAGAGTCGGTAGGTGATGACAGAATATTTAAAAGTGCCTTATTTACCACCGAAGTTCGGGTTTGCACACCTATGCACTAATTTAACCAAAGAACAGGCAGAACAGAGTTTCTATGTAAATAGATCGTAAAACAATCAAATGTGATTTTCACCGGTGGAGTTAAAGATTAACCTTCTACTTTTAAAACTCAGGATTTAATGCTGCATTTCTGTGTTCAGGAATGATACTAACGAGACAGGAGCCACTTCCTGCTCAGTGAGTAGTCTGACTAGTTCATGTCTGTGACCACGGTCGCATAATAATGTGCCTGTATAGAACTGTGATCCTACTGTGATTGATTATGACGGCGAGTATCATTGAATGTTGTTAGACAGCGATGGATTGTGTCTGCCTTGATTTCAATATCTTCATCCTACTGAGGAGATGTGCTTGAATGCTAACCCAGGGGCCAGATGCAGAAAACTGTGTAGATTCAAGACTAACGTGTGTGTATGCACAAGGGCAGAAACGTTTTCGTAAGATTTATAAAGCCGCGTGTGAGCTTGATTCTGCTCTATAAATCTGGGCGCACATGCACGAGCCTCATTTCCTCACCCTCTGTTCAACATCACTGGATGTTCGAAACACCCATAAACATTCATTTTAATATCGATACAAGTGCCCGCTCCACCACAAGGGGTGGGAATCACCAGAGGCCCCACGATACGATATCACGATACATGTGTCATGATAATTGCAATTGTAAAAATGTTGCAATATGCTGAGTATTGCGGTTACATATATTGCGATTTGTTATCTTTTCTCAACAGTAAATTATGTCCCCATGGGAAAACTTTGTCAACGTCAACAGTTTTATCTAAGATAAAGTTTTCAGTCTGTTCATCTCACTTCAGTCATTTTTATCGCAGCAAAATGTTTCTAATAAACTGAAAAAGCAACTGATTTTATCATTCCGGTAGGCTACTAAAAGTTTAATTTGTATTTGTAATATTAATAATTTATATAATGAAAAAAATTGATGCTTGGTGTCAGTATGGTGAGGCGATATTGCCACACAAAAATATCACAATACTGTGCCGTATCAATTTCCCCTGCCCCTATCCACCACATATAACCCTTATTTTCTCTGCTTCTTGAACCTCAGTGCCATCTAAAGAACCAGCTGTGTTTCCACTAGTTCTGCGCAGAACCATTGTAATCAAGGACGTGTCATCGACAGAGAACGTTGCAGAACGGACGTTAACAGTAGTAGCAAGATCAGGGATTACATTCATTACCTACTACAGATATTTGCTTTTCCCTCAAAAACAAGCATTGACCAACTATTAATTAAACGACCGCATGCTTTTTTCCCCCCCTGAGACCACTTGGCACTTGACGTCTCCATCCTCTGTTTCTAACCTGTAGAATACGACGCCTCCACTGACGTCGTAAGTTAGTAAAATTTATTCATAAAGTGCATTTTGCAGCTATAGGTCACTTTACAAAGCAATATCCTCCTGAGACCCAAACCTTTGTGGGGCATCTTTAATTTCTCCTATCTATTTATGATCAGTAGGACCCGATAAGTATAAAAAAACCTAAACATTGTAAACATAATAAAGTCCCAATGTCTTCAAACAAGTACTTCCTAATTAACAGCGTCTGAGCTTGTTACTGTTGCAAAAATTGTAAATACAAACATTATTAATCATAAATAAAGTTTCAAACATAAAATGTGATCAGGTTTTGGGCCTTTGGTCCACTTTTGTGTCAGGATCGGCTGCAGACTAACTTGGCAGAGATGGCTGCCATCTTGTTTTGACAAACTAGATCAGTGTATTACTACCATTAGATGGCACAAAAATGTCTGAGTTAGGTAGGATGAAGTATAAGATCAAGTAAACCCAAAATGTGGAGGATAAACAACAAGAAAAAAATTACAGAGACAAAGAGACAACGTGAGCCATGTAGTTAAAAGTGCACAACTAGCAAAATTTTGCACACACAAGAAAAAATACCGCTCTGGTGTGTACAGGTTACCCAAACACTAGTCTAAACAGGTGCGTCTTCAGCTGGCTTTTAAAAGAAATCAGAGTCAGCACACTGTGAGGAAGCAGACAGAGCATTCCAAAATTTAGGTACTAGGAGTGGTCAGGAGTGCTAGGGACAGACAACAAATTCATTGTATTGGTTCACATCATGGTTTACATTTCAGATCAAGGAAAACCTGTTACTTTTTGGGCTCTGCACCAATTTATGCTTGACCGAAATGCTCCGAATGGTTCAAATTAGGTGTGGGAAGCAGAACGAAACCGGTTCAGTGTTGGTGGAAAAAGGGTGTAATTAGATCTATCAGTGAGAAATGTGGTAAAGAAAGTGCAATATCACCAAGTGTTCCACTTCAGCGATGTTCTCCAACAGCACCAGAGCAGCTGTCATTACACACAGCTGTGGCTATTTGTAGCATCCGTACCAACGAATCATCACATTTCTGCAAACGATCATCGCGGTAACATGTCAATCATCATTATTATTAAAGGTTAGAAGGATGATAATTAATTTAAGTGTGCATGTTGAAACTGACTTTACAAAGTGCTTCACATAATAACATAAAACCATCACTAACTGGGAGATGAATTTAAAATAAACTTCATAAATGCGCCTTTGACATTTTACAGAACGCCATGTAGCCTGCAGTAACAACACATCAGTAAAACAACCTTAACACAGGTTATCTTCCTCTCAGCTCATATTGAAACTTGTCCTTATATTACCCACAGGTGTCTCAGCTAAATTCGTGTGCGCACCTGTCTGAAGAATGCCTGAGGTGCAGAGGCTCACTGCACGTTTCTTTTATAAAACCAGTTTATGTGTGGGAAAAGGTGTACACATGGTTTTTATGTGAACACATCTTCTAAGCACTGTTTTAAAAAAACAAACATTTTAAGATACTCATCCCAGCGGCTTAGAATATTTCATTTTCAGAAACATACAATAACATCTTAGATCGACTCCCATCTCTAATACAGCCACTGGCTTTGATTCATATCAGAGTATGAAATCTAATTTACAGACACCTGCTCAAAACAGGTAGCCCATCACATTTCCTCTGCAGTTGTCAGGCAGAGTTAGCAGATAGTTAGAAGATAGCTACATAATTTATCTCACTCTGCTCCACTGCTGAAACTTAAAGTTTGGGTATTTTTGCACAGAATGATAATGTGGATTTATGGACAGGAAGAATAACTACAGTGACCGGTAACTCTTTGAATGCACGTCGGGGTACATTGCAATTGTCTCAAGGCAAAATCACAATTTAAAATACTTAAACTACACTCTGGGGAAACTGTCAGTGTGATCTGAAGTGTGCACGGTTTGTAGTTAAACTAAAATTTCCATAATATCTTTTTAACTGGGATGTACTTTATTTACATCAGATTAACTGAGTTCTTTCTCTGAGCAAGAGATGGAAGTAAAATTGTACTTTGGCTTTTTGTTTATGGGATGCATGTGTCTTGAGATTACTGTAAACAGAAGATCAGTATGACTGCGTCTGTTCCTCGGGCTTTCCTAAGATGATAAGTTTAACCTTGTATTGTTAATTTTCTTCAGTCTTTGGCACTGTTAGAAAAAGATGTTCTCTAAACTAGATGGATATCATTAGATGTTTCAGCATGACTCTGCGACTGTTGTGTTATCGATAGGCAGGTGAAACTGTAAAGTCAGAGCTGTTTAACAAAACTGTTGTTTGATATAAAGATGTCTGAGAGGAGAAATAAGGGAAAGCTCAGTTGAGATATGCGATTCAGAGTGATGTGATTTGGTTAAATGTCTTTGTTTAGTGACACCTTGCTGTTTAGGATCCACAGACTGAGCTAATCCCCGTGCTTCTGCATCAGTGATTTTTTTTTTTCTTTTAATGCGCTGTAGTCAGTGACCTGTGTGCTTGTGTTTACTTTCTCAGGAGATTATCCAATGCTTTAACACACGTTGTTCTATTTAACTTTCTGTTTTTACATTGACAAGAAAATTTATCACCAAATGTTTATTAAAAAAAGGATTAATAATAACCGGCACATTGTCTTGTTTTCCTTTATTATTATTGTTTAATCATTTTTTATGTTGTCAGCACAGTATCATATAAAGACATCCCACGTAGGACATGAATAAATATCCTCATTCTATCAAAATATACTTTCTTATAAATATATAGATGCAGAATATTTAAAAGTAATCAAAGGAATCCTTACACAGCTTAATAGCTTATTTGATTATGTTGTGTTTTTGTGAAAGGGATTGTGCACCCAAAAATGAAAATTCAGCCATTATCTACTCCCGCTCATGCCGATGGAGGCTCAGGTGAAGTTTTAGAGTCCTCACATCCCTTGCGGAGATCCAAGGGGGCAGTGGGTAGCAGCACAAATCCACCTAATGCAGGCTGACGGCGCCCCAGATTCAAACTCCAAAAATGCATAATTGAAACCACAAAATATCTTCATACTGCTTGTCCGTAGTGATCCAGTTAGAGCTACAGGCTACAATGAGGCTAAAAACAGAGTTCAAATGACGTTTTTCCAAACAACTTTTTAAGTCGGGGCTTCGGGACACTTGGATCACTATGGACGAGCAGTATGGAGATATTTTGTGGTTTCAACTATGTGTTTTTGGACGTTTTAAACTGGGGCGCCATCAGCCTCCATTAGGTGGAGTTGTGCTGCTACCCACTCCCCCCTCGGATCTCCGCAAGTGTTGTGAGGACTCTAAAACTTCACCTGAGCCTCCCTCGGCATATGGGTGAGTAGATAATGGCTGAATTTTAATTTTTGGGTGCACTATCCCTTTAACAGCCCTAATCCTGCGCTCATACACAGATCATGTCAGACAGTCTGAGAGACGTCTTCATCACAAATAACAGAAGAATTATACGTCACAAATGCCCTATAATGATTAAGTGTGGCTGCGTGTGTGTGTGTGTGGTTAGCTAAAAGCATCTGCTACTTTTGCGTTGGATGCGGTGGCGCTCTGTTCTCACAGCAGCAGGAAGCCCATCAGAAGAAACAGGAGGGGCGTGGTGAAGGCTGAGATCCCCTCGACACTCAGAGATGGAGCTCCTGGATGAGACAAAGACTGAATGTAAAGATTTCCTCCTGACGGTCTTTAAGGTCTATTAGAGACAGATCCTCTTAATCATATGTGACATTACAGCAGTGTTTGTGTATGTTCTTACCTGAGTGGTCAGATCTTTGAGTCTGGTAAGGTGACCCAGCCTCGGCGCTCTCAAGAGCATCCAGCTGCTTCTTTCCCAGGGCACTTCGCTGTTCAGCAGTTACCTTGGCGGCAGTGTCAGGTTCAAAAGCCTTCAGCTGATCAGGAGAGAGTTGCTGAAGGGAAAAAAGGAAGTGGTCCAGAGGTCAGAGGAGTGGAATTGTTTCCCTTAAATTCCCTTAATTTAGACAGTGTATTAATACTTTGTTACAAGTAAAAGAGGGTGTCTGCAGGTCCTTAAAAAGTCTTACATATTATAAGTATTAGGCCTCAAAAGTCATTAAATAGTCTTACATTTGCAAGGGTTAAGTCTTAATTGCCATAAACAGTTTATCTAATTACATTATCCATCTTTTTTGTCAGATTGAGTCAAGCTCCTCTGCACAACAGTCTACATTTTTAATGTTACAATTCTTTAAACGTACTACTGAATCTTTTACTTTAAACTTGTTCTCACCTGTTGGAAATAATGTAGATTAATCTTACTCATTCTGATAACCATAATCCCACACACAACCTACCTCTGCATGGGACGACATGTACAACTTAGCTTTATACTTACCTGCAAGCTAAGATAAAGATAGATATTAAATTTGGTAAAAATGTTCTTAAAAAGGTCTTTAAAGGCATTAAATGTAGATGTCTGATACCTGTAGACATCCTGTAAAAATAGTAAAAGTACTCATAATGCAGAATGCACCTGTACATGGTGTTATATACTGTACATGTTTTATCACCGATGCATTAACATTGCCTCATTTTTGTTGCATTTGCTGGAGGTGGAGCTGATTTCACTGTGTAACTGTCAGATAGTTTAACCCGCATAAACTCTAACCAGCTGTTTCTGGAAGAATATTTCTCCCTGTCTCGTGATTTAAATCCACTTGTTTAAATTTTCTGCATCTTGAAACAGATTAAGGCAGGCTGCAAAATTTGATGTTAGAGTTTTCTTTTAAGAAGCTGTTTTGTAAAATAACACTTAAAAATAACTTAAGGGAGTTTTTTCCTCCTCTGCATGCATATATATGCATATTTTGTATTTAAAAAATGTAAACACATGTGCTGCACTGCAGTAAAATGTACAACATTGCCCTTTGAAATGTAGCAGAGTAGAGGTATAAATAAATCAGCATGAAATGGGAATATCAAGTCAAAATACCTTCAATCATGTAGAGTACTTGATTGAATCTACTTAGTTACCAGATTTGGCAAAAGAAGGACAGAAGAAAAGTCAGAGGAAGTTACTCACAGCTAAGTTGTCTGGTGTTATCACTGGGATGCACTGGTGGCTGAGAAAAGGAAAGACAGACGGGTCTAAAGAAGCCAACTCCGTTCCATTCAACCCAGCTGAGGGAGACACAAACAGTTGGTCAGCATTTAAAAAAAATCAAAATGACGAGAACTAAAACTAGTTCCTGCAGTAGCCAACAGTTTACAGTACTTCTGAGAAATACTACAATGCGATTTGGTTTCCTGCAGAGAACACATGGTAGAGGGGATGATCTCACCAATGATGGTGCCCAGGTCAGACACTTCAGCTTCAGGCCAGGTGTTGGGTTTTCCAAATGCAGACACAGCAAGACTCTTTAGGCGCTGTGCAGCCCAGGGGGGGAACTGGACATCATCCATTGAGCCCACAGCTTCCCTGTGACACACACACACACACACACACACACACACACACACAATAACATAGTCATAATATTTGATTCTGCTCTACAGAATGCAGACTCTGTGAATTCAACAAAAAGCTGTGACTATGACATCATATTTACTAAAAAGTATTTATGCATTCAAAATTATTTGTTAGTGTTGCTCCATAAATGGGACATTGAGACCAGAGATTAAAGGAACAGTGCACATCAAAATCAAGTTTTGTCTTGCTTGTAGTACCATTTTGTCCAGATTGGTTTTGTTGTGAGTTACAGAGTGTTGGAGATATCGGCTGTAGAGATGTCTGTCTTCTCTTTAATATAGTTAAACTAGATGGCACTCAGCTTATGATGCTCAAAGTGCCAAAAAGATACATTTGAAAAACTCAGCAGCAATGTCTCTTTCCAGAAATAATGACCCGGTTACTCAAGATAACCCACAGACCTTGTTGTGAGTGCCACCAAGTTCCATTATATTCAAGAGAAGGCAGACACGTCTACGGCAGATCTCTTGTACATGATAAAAATGTATTTTTGATTTTGGCGTGAACTGTCCCTTTAAAATTTGTATTTGTCTGTTTTTATTTTGTTGTAAAGCACTTTGAGCTACACCTCCCTGTATGAAAGGTGCTATATAAATAAAGTTTACTATTACTATTATTATTATTATTAAAAATCGGGGGGAAAGGCATCAAAACTCTTGCAGAGATAGTTTAGGTTAAGTAAAACGTTTACCGACAGAGTTTGTGTAATATTTTTCCTTTCTCTCCCTCTCTATAATGATCTAAAATAACTAGCAGTGAATTCTGTATGATGCACAAACCTGAAGGCGTCCATGTCGAGCTGACTGATCTCGTCGGGGTCTAGGCCACACATGAACTGGTTCAGTTCTACCATGTCAGCAGCTTCCAGCTGCTGCGCTGTCAGGTTGTTATACTTAGCGACGGCCCTCCACACCGACTTCATCTATTCAGACAGGTCATCTTGATGAGTTATGATCACAATATAATAATAATCAGTGTAATAGTCATGAGCATATGAAGCTGGGTTTGTACTTCACCTGTGACTCTTTCCAGCCACACTTGGCAATGTTCTCCAGAGAGTCCAGTGGGATGGGGAGCTCCTCCAGGTCTGCGTCTGAGAAGCCCCGAATTATACATCCTAACTGCATCACCACACTCTCAGTCATCTGGGACACTGGGCCCAAGGTCTGTGGGAACACAGAGGTACACTTATGATTCAAATGAATCAGACCTTCACTCAGGAAATTATTGTGATGAAAAGCATTTCTGGATTTCTATACGCACGCACGATAGATGTTACGTGACACGTACCAACCACCCACACACTGTTGCAGACAGAGTACCCCCCTCATGGTAACAGCACTCTTCGATGGCAGAACCATCGGGAGGACAATGTGCCACAAGACAGTGCAAAAATTGCTCAGGAATGACGCGCGGAACATGACAAAGAGCTCAAGGTGCCGATCTGGCCTCCATATTCCCCAGATCCCAATCTGATGGCACATCTGTGGGATGTGCTGCTACCCACAAGACTCAAAGCATCTTGTGCCAACAACGTGGTGCCAGACACCACAGGACACCCCCAAAAGTTCTTTGTCCATACCTTGATAGGTCAAAGCCAAGTCCGATCCACAGTGGGGCCCCTTTTGGGTTGCTAAGGGGGGTACCAGCACGTCTCACAGATACTCGATCAGATTGGGGTCTGGGGAATTTGGACGCCAGGTTGGCACCTTGAGCTCTTTGTCATGTTCCTCGGGCCACACTCAAAGTTCATCGTTCACATTTTGAATGAGTTTTGAACTTAAGTCATCAGAATACTGTTTCATACTGAGGGACAGTACAAAGATTATTAGCAAGGATTTTATAATTAAACAAGCTGTACCCATTCAACTCTGTTAAATTATTTTGAGACATTATGGGTAAGGGAGGGTGGCATTTTTCAAAGAGAGGGTCTATTGAAAATTTTAATTTAAAGCCCTCTTTAAAGCTGAAGAGGGCCTTGCTTTGTTAAAAAGTCAAATTTTACCGCATTTTTTTTTGGTATGGCCCCCTGCTCAACGATCCAAAGAATTAAAAAAAAAACAAACAGAAATATCAGAATAAGAAAAAAATATAAATTAAATTTAATATAATTAATTAATTTAATATAATTAAATTATAAATTGTCCTTCTCCTTCTATACCTGCAGTGGAGGAGTCCTCTGCTCCCAGAATGAACAAACCTCCACTATACCTCATTTGCTCTTTTGCTGAGCACAGCTAGTTGGTCTGCACTGAAGCCACAGACATCCCCAAGGACTTCGAAAACAGCCAGGAAGGTCTCGGCTGACATCTCTTCCAGCTGTGCTGCTGTCCAGTAGACGTTGTCCATTTGCAGTTCTTCAATCACCTCCACAGTGGGTTTCTTATTGTTGGCTGAGAGAGACACACTGAATGTGAGACACAGAAAAATGAAGTAGAACACTGCATCACCAATTTTTTGCGCAGTATCACTATTACCGGTGATGAGATCGAAGCATTTCTTTCTCAGGGCATCCGGGGCATGGAACAGGTCCGACTTCAGGGAACAGAGAATGTCCTTCACCCAAGGCTGACAGAGACAGACGGAGAGAAGGAGAACAAACAAAAAGCTCTCATGAGAAATATATGCATGATTCATGGCAACCAGAAGAGCGCAGTGCTTAACTCCCTCCTTATTTTGAGTAATTTATTGATGAAAATGTGGGACACTGTGAGCTGCATCACTGTCCAGATGGTGCGTGAAGACGACAAAAGATACAAACCTTATTGGGCAGAGCTGATGTAGCACTGTCATTCAAAAAGAGGAGGGGACCCAGTGCTTCCAAATCCTCAGCTGACATATTAGATGGATCCCTGCAGGGGATGAAGAGAAAGCCAAATTATAGCCACGCAGTTGAATGCCTCCGCTAACCACATCCATGTCTGTCCAGACTCATATAATGCATGTAGCCAAGACTTTGACAAAAATAATTAAAAATATATTAACTGATTTTTTTTTTTGGTAAAAAGAGGACTGATGGAGAGCTTCATCACATGGTGCGACAACAATCACCTGAAGCTCAATATCAGCAAAACCACTGGGAATGTGGTTGGACTACCAGAGGAACAGGACAGAACACAAAGTTACAGCCATGACAGTAGACAATGCTTCAAATATGGATGTTGCTGCAAAGAAGCTGCAAATTCTAAAACATAGATGCTTGGCACACATCATCAACGCGACACCGCGGAAGATCTAAACAATCACAACAGTTTCAAGATGTACACCCACGATCATGTCACCAATTCACTATCTCACAAAATGTCTGCTTCTGAGTTATGGCGGTGAATGACGGCCAGAAAAGTGTTTAATGCAGAACATTATGATGTCACAGTGATGTTGACCTTTGTTCTTTTGGATATAAAATGGCATCACTTCATAATCAATTCGATGTTTGTGTGAATTTTGGTCAGGATTAGGATACGAGTTTGACCACCAAAATCTAATCAGTTTATTCTTAAGTACAGGTGAACGTTTGTGCCAAATTTTAAGTACTTCCGTCAAAGGGGTTCCTAAGATATCAAGTTCATGAGAACAAGATGGACAAAGTCAAAAACATCATGTCTCTGCACCTGTGACAGCCGTGGCCAGAGGCATTATGTTCTTTTATAAAAATACATCACACTCTAGCTTTCTCTGCAGTAACTCCAGTGTCCACAGGGAGCCTGTCCCTACCCAAAAGTCTGCGTGACCAGCTGAGTTATTTCTGCCCTGTGGCGTCGAGGAATGTACTGGCAGTCAGCCATGTCCTGGAGTACGGAGCTCCGGACATCAGGGGCCATTTTGAGCAGTTGGGAAGACTGAAGCTCACACAGAAGAGGTTTGAGGCTGGACACATCCTCATTGGTCAGCTGAGTTAAGTTTGTCCCCTGCAAGCACACATTAAATATCTGAGGCTGTTGTTGAACTCACACGAGACTCACAATGTGATAATAATAATAATAATAATAATAATAATAATAATAATAATAATAATAATAGGTGTGTAGCAGGTAGGTATAGGCAGGGGACAATTTCAAGAAAAAACCTCAATAATGAATAAGAATACAAACATACTGAATGTTGTTTCTTCACCCAGAGGTTTGAAATGTTATTATATGGCCTTCACAGTCACCTATGAAATTTTTTGGACCAATGTGTTAAGACAGCCACCATCATCTACACCAACTGAGGTAATATCTTTTGGTTGAGTTTTGCTGCTCTGACAGTTCGTGGTGGCTCAACACCGTTTATGTCGGCTCCTCTTTCATTTGTCACCCCTCTATATCCTTGTGTGTACTTTGGCCAGGCAAAGCAGTGCTCTCTCAGCGAGTGCGGGGCGAGACGGGGAACGACGAGGTAACAAGCTCAGATCGGCCTCTTCAATCTTGTCGATGAAGGTGGGACACGCAGAGTCAGGCAAATCCTGTATCTTCAAAGGCCTGTCATAGTGTAGGTAAAAGACAGATAGAGAGCTGATACATTTTATTTATATCTTTGTTTTTTCTTAAATAAAAGTGAAAAGACTGTTTACGGCAGGTGAAGAAGTAAACATGTGGGAATGTTTTCCATCTCCTCCTCAGTGATGGTTTTGAAATAGTCGGCTCTCTCTTTCTCCAAAGCCGCAAAAAGCTTTCGGGCAACACATCCTGCCTGAAAACGTATATTTGTTATCAGTTTGTACATTCTACACATGCTTTATTTACATGACTGTACATACTGTGTGGGTGAGTCAATACATAAATACCTGCAGTTTGGAGACCCACTGTGGAGTCTCTGTTATGGTCCGAGCCATGTCTTTTGTGTCGCTGTCTGCTACTTCGTCAATCATCTTACAGGTTACTCCCCGAATAAGTGAATGCAGTCTCCTGTCGCAGCAAATAATGTTTTGAGTGTAAGCGTGTAAAGCAATGGCAGACATGTACACACAGTTACAAGAATATGCAGTTAACTGAAACGCCAAACAATAAATGTAAGCCTGCATTTAACATGAATTTGGGAAAACTTGCTTTTGTTTTTATTATCATGTTTTTTATGGGGATGATTTGAGTCAGGTGTCATTTTTTCTTCAGAAACTGTCTTCTGCCGATGTTAGAACGTTTTTGAGTCTTAATCTTCTAATTTATTTGAATATACTATAATAAAAAATGTTTTAGAGGAATGAGAATGTTATTTGCTTATTTGGTGACCAGTATTAAACGTTAGACCACTGGTTCTCAAACTGTGGTAAGTGTACCATGATGGTGCGCAAGCTCCCTCTTGTGGTACACAGAGGAATCACCAGAATTATTTAAAAAAAAAAAAATTTAAATACATATACTACAACATTTCGGAAGAAAGTTATGGTATAACTGAAATACAATTATAAGTTTAGCCTTTTTGTAATATTTTTGTTTCCATATCAGCCTGCTACACAGTCACTTTCATGAACATAGCTCACGCAGACATTCATGATTAGTTATGAGCTAAAGTCATACACTGTAAAACTCTGACCATATTTGGATGACAAGCTGGAGCTGTGGAGGAGTGAGAATTGGATCTGACTCAGACTATGGTGACGCCTTGCAGACAGCTTGTCACTCATGCCACCACGCCCTTAAATAGGCATAACTTTGGTCCTTGATAAAATCTAAACAGGTATAAAAATTAACCCACGGTACAGTCATCATGAATATTGAAATAAGCTATAGAGACCAAAAATGCTGTAACATGGGGGTCTATGGGGATTTATTCTGTTTTGGAGCCAGCCTCCAGTGGCCATTCAAGGAACTGCAGTTTTATAGGCACTTCCACATTGGCTCCATTTTTCAGCCTCAGAGGTTGTCACTTGGCTAAAGTATGACGACAAGATACTGAGTAGAGGTAAAGTTAATGGTTTAAAAAAACTGCAATTGTGGCTTTTAAGAAGAGAGGTGCGGATCAGGGGGAGAATATTTCCAGCAGCTCTGTTGAAACTGACACGGACAACAATCAACTGAGCACAAGTGCTAGTGGCTACTTTAGCAGCACGAGTGAAGTCTCCACAGCACCTGATGAGGGGCTGGCCCTTGCAGCGTATGAGAGTTATGTGGACGAGTTTAAGTGCCAGTTCTAGTGCTGCCTCTTTGTACAGTATTGCTGTTGCTAACAACAGTCAATAATAAATAATCTTATGAATGAGAATAAAGTTGCCTCCTGCATCAACTGTTCAAAACTGAGTAGGGTAGGCCTATGCTGCGGTATTTTAACATCGGACATAGCGGTGGTGGTACTTTGAGAGCCCAATATTTTTTTTAAAGCGGTAAGCAGTGCAAAAAAGTTTGAGAACCAGTGTTTTAGACATAATGAATATTTGAAACCAAGTTTTCAAGTGCTTTAAAAGACATGCAATGCAGGATTGTCAGTTAGTGTTTGTCAACATGCACGGACCAACCCCAGATTCACTCCTGTTTGGCGTTTTGCCTCACTGTACTTACTTCTGATGCAACTTAACATACTGAACACAGAAAATAAGAAGAAATTAAGAAAATACAGGCAGAGATAGAGAAAGCACACCACTATAGTCTTCTAGTGGGTCGTACATGATGACTGAGAAAGACTCCTGTATGAGTCTGTACGTTGTTTTTAAGGACAATCCTGCATAGTATATCTTTAATGACTTGAGAGTGACCACTTTCAATCAACATCTGCAGTCACAATAAAAACCACTGTAGCCTTGTCAGATGTTTTTATTGCATGGCTTTTGTATTTCATTGTATTGAATGGGGTTTCCTTTATTTTGTTCACTGGTGTATAACTTACTTGTACCAAGGCTTCTTTGAATTATACAACTTTTTGACCAGGACAGCTGCCTAAAGAAAAGACAACAATGAGAAATATTCTATCAATTTTCAGTAAATACAACTCATTACTTAACTTAATTACTAACTCTGGACTGGCAGCCTGACCCACCTGAGGCCACTCTGGGGTCTATGAGTGACACTGCTCTGAACTCTGACAGAGACAAATGGCTGGTGCATCCTGTTACTGTGTTGGCTAAAAAATGTATTTTGCAGCTGTGGAGGTCTGATGTTGTGACCTCATTTAAGATGATGGCTGAAAGAGCTAAGTGAGATCCTCCACTGGGAGAGGCTTAGATTCCAGATTTCAGAAAGGTAGGCAGTGTTTGATAAGGCATGGAGACCAATGTTGAGACATCTAAGGGGTCTGAGAGAGGATGAAGGTGTGGGATGAAGGATCAACAATATTAATATGTGTGTTTATTTGTTTTACACTTCTTTCCTTTCCATTTTTCTCTAATTTTGCTCTCTTGGATTGTCTTCTTGTTTCCCTTTCTTGCTTTCTAACCACCTTTTCCATTAAAATGTGTTTAAAAACTGTCAATTATAATTGTATGTTTTTTTTTATGATGCTCTAATAATGAACTAATACAATTATAAAATCTTCTGTAATCCAGATTGTCGTATAGTGAATGCATCAAGAACAGTAATAATTACAATATAAACAAAGATGAAGTCGGATAATTCAGAGTATAACAGAAAAAAATGTGTTAATGGTTCAGTGCTGTTCGCAGAGAGCAGGTTTTTGGGGAAATTACCTGCGACTGCTTCCATTCTTTATTCACCACTTGGTCCCAAGAGGTGATGTTTCCTTTCCTCAGTTTGTCTACAGAAAGGCTGCAAAGCAAAGCGCCAGGCAACTTCTTCACCAGCTGTAGGAGATCCACATCTCCAAAAGACTGCAGGGAAACACAGGGTATATGAATGGTATCGCAGGTAACACACTTAACCTTTTATTTGTTGTTCTCTCCAGTGATGTAGTGGTAGTTGATGAGGTGGGTGTACTGCTAGGTACATAGGTAGGTTACCGATGAGGAAGTGGGCATACTCTCCTATATATTACAATGGCTTTTTAGCCGATAGACGGGTATACTGTAACTAGATAGAAAAAGAAGTGGGACACCCCGTATACCTGAGTATACCCTCCACTACACCACTGGCTCTCTCTGGATCCATTTTCTCAGTAACGTTAGCATCCATTTCCTGCTTCTGTCTCCTTACTCACCCCCTGCAGCAAGGCCATCCGCTGCCCCTTCCTCATCCACTTGGAGATCCTCTTTAGGCCCTCGGTATCATTCAGGATCTCCTTGACATGCTTGAACATAAAGGTTGGCAATCCCCCTACAACTGGCTGAAGGTCCATCAGCTCTTTGCCAGAAACCTTTCTGAACTAAGGGAAAGCAGAGTGAGTTAAGTATAGAGTGAGAGCGTGCGAGAGAGAAGCCTCCAGCAGCCGAGCAGACTCACCTTTTTGCCCAACAGTTTCTTGGCGAGGGCCCGCAGCTGGGCCGGCCTCCATCGGATGGTGAGATTTCCAGAAGAACTCCAATTTTTGAGAACTTCTTTGAGATATTTGTCAGGGAACTCGCTCAGTTGTTTGGGAGACAACAAGGCAAAATTTCTGCCCAGCATGTGTAATGTTTCAGAGCCATTGGTATGTGACGCCACAATCTTGACAAGGCGTTTCCTCAGCTTGAGCCAGGGTACAAAGATAGAATAATTGAGAGGTTACTAAGGTTCATTAAATTTGTTACTTCTGTCTTTGCTGAGGGTGGATATGGGTGAAAGTTTGGGTGAGTGAATGATACCCCTGTGATGCCACGGTTGCCGCAGTCCTTGCGATCGTTTAGCTCAGAGAGGAGTTTCCAGCTGAGATCAAGTGTCAAGTTTGGAGCAGCAGAATAATGACAGACCAGTATGCCGAGCCTGATGAGGTTCAAAGCAAACATTTTGTGATGATTACGACCTTGAAATTCAATTAGCTCCCTATAATGTTGAGGACATTCATTTGTAGTCAGTGTTATTATCATTAAAGCTGTAGCTGGTTACTGTCATAAAAATAGCATTTTGTAATTTTTGGTAAAATGGTCACACAGAAGTGCGTGAAACAGATCGTCTGTACAAGAAAAATCACATCCAACCTCCTCATAGTGCTACTAATGGCATTTACTAGAATCTAGAAAGTTTACAAGCAGTGACTGACATAACTGACAGCTGCTTTAGAGACTCCTCAGCTCGAACTGGTTGTTTTTGTTCAAGCGCAGTAGATGGTGAAACTCTGGAAAATATGGGCCGGTATTCACAAACATTCTGACAACACTCTCAGAGAGCTCTTAACTCAGCCTAAAAATGTTTAGTGAGGAGTCCTTGCTTTGGAGTGATTTAGGCAAGTTCTCAGAGCAACTCTGAGCAAGGAAGGGACAGAAACTTTTACCTGAGTGAGGAGGCGTGGTTGACCTGTTGTTAGGTGTGATCCATTCTTTTAATAGGTGTGATTGGTTGTCACAGACACGCCTCTTTGTGAGCCTGCAAGATATTCTTAAGCCTCTTAAAAGCCCTCCTCCCTACTCCTAACAGTTTTTCACTGTAGGAGCTCTTTTAAGGTCTGAGATGCTCTGTGAATGACTTTTATCTTTACAAGGACCTAGTCATAACTTTAAGGGGAATCCTAAGACCACATCATGATTTTAAGAATTTTCTTTACCGCTAGGAGCAACTTTTTGTGCTAGGAAGCTTTGTGATGACGGCCCCTGATTTTATCTAAAACAGGAGTTATGTAAGGATAGAGCTTTTGCCAGCAATATTCTGATGGAGTTTTTATGATTTTAGCCTTAACTTCTATTACTTGTTTTTACTGTAATTTTGTTTTAAAAGGTGCTTTATAAATAAAAAAAAAATATCATTATGCACTGATACACACACTTCCATGCATGAATACACACTTGTCCACATTCATAGCAAGCTCCTCTTCACGGAAGCACCCTTGACTTTTTTGCAGCAACTTTTTGCCCAGGCTGGGATTCATCTTGGTGGTCGTACTCGTGGCGGATCTGAACTGGCCTGAGCGGAAATATTTACACAGCTGAAAGAGAAAGTAAAGGGAAAAAACAAATACAGCTACAAATTAAAATTAAACAAAAATTAAAATCTTGTTGTTTGCTATTTTCAGTTTTACTGGTTCTTTATCCTTCTCTGCAGCCCCCCTCACCTGTTCTTTGGAAGCAGAATCAACATCACTTGGGTCTAAAAGGGAGATGCAAGGTCCCATCATGCGCAGCGTCTCTGTGTTCAGCCATTCCAGTGAGGGTTTGCAGTTCTTTATCGGCACTACAAAATAAATAATGCTGTTGCAAGTCACATTCATACTTAACAGAAAGGTTATGACAGAATAGAGGCAGGAAACAAGGTGTCACAACGAGCCACTAGGGATTTAGGGGTAAGATTTGAGTGTCTTTCCAGATATACAAGCACTGATTACTGTCACCAGTGCTGGAGACTATCACCTGCCGGCAGCACTTGACATGATCTTTGATTTGCATGATTTTCAGGATTTAAACCCCATTTAAACAATCACATTTGCTAACAAACACACAAAACAGATGAAGTGTTTGTGACGCAAACTATCCCTCACTGTACTTTGTTTTGGCTCCTATCACATTTCCTCCCGCCTGCTTTGAATGATTTGCAAATAAGAGGCTGCCTTTTGCTTGTCTACTTCCTGCTCTTCCTCTGCATGTTATTCTCATTCGATTTGCTTTATTTTAGCTGCATCATTTGCCTTTTTTCTGCTTATTTCCCTCTTTCCTTTTCTCTATAGCCACTTCAACTCTCAAGCCCTTGTGTTTCCTGTTTAGGCACTTCTACTTTAGAAGGTCTTTCCCTCTGTCTCTTACACTTTGTGCTTCCAATCTTTTCTAGCTTCACTGTCCTGTTTTATTTCTGTTTAACATGAAAGTATGAATTAATCTGACCTTATCATGAAGAGATGATGGTGACTATATTGGAATGCTTGACTAGATTTTATTGGAGAATGTAGTTTCTGCTTTGACAGGCTCGACTAATTTCTTACTTGATTTTGAGTCAGATGGTGGCCTCCTTGTACAGTTGAAATACTTCTGGGCAATCTGTTCTTTTACCCATTTCACCATCTTTCTCTTTTGTTGTTCAGACATGGCACCATGCTCCTCGTTCATTATCTCCATCCTGAAACCAACCAACCATTTTACAATTTTAATAAAGGTTGCTGAGAAACACCTGAAGAAGTAGCTGCATCACACACTCACGTCTTGTTCAGGTCAACATTGGGAGGAAGATTCATTCCTCTAAACAGCATATACTTCAGGGCAGGTTTGGCAGCCCATTGCAGTGTGTTGTAGTCGTCTGTGGTCATGTTGTTGTCGCAGTGATAGGTCAGAATCTTCAAGGACAGAGGAGCCACAAATGCTTGCATATAACATGTAGACGCCGCCTGAGGGAATGAGAAAGAAGGCAGGAATCATTAGACCACCAGACAGCTGCATGGTTAATGGATTATGTTTAAGATCTTGCCATTAGTGGGGAGTACTGACAGGGGAGTTTCTCATCAGCTTGATCATGGTTAGAAGACTGTGGAGTTTCAAATTCTTGTTTGGCTGAAAAGATGCAAAGAGGATAAAACAACAATTAATGTATGCAGAGACTAAGACAGGTCCAGTTAAAACAAATAAATAAAATATCCCATCAACCATTTCAATAACCAATAATTATTTTCATCATTTTAATGTGAAGAAATATCATGTTTAAAGTGCTTGAGTGTGTTTGTGCATGTGTATTCTCACCATTGTGTTGACTTGTGGGTCTTTGTTGGCTTTGGCAGGACGGACTGATTGGAGCATTTGGAGAAAATCAGGTATGATGGCGTTGGATTCCTCAGAGTCTCTTTCTGCCACAGGCAAGTCACTGAGAAAGAGTGGAAATATTTTTTTGGTGCGTAAAATGGTTTTAAATATTTGGTGTTGTGTTTTGTTTGTTCATTAATTTCATCCTTTAGATAGGATCATTACAATTCTGGGGAGAACAAGACACGTTCAAGATCATAAAACATTGTACACTCTGTATTGTTCACTTGTTGTAGCATATCTTCATTACTGTGTGGAGGTGTGGGGGCAAAATCAATCATTATACATTCCACAAAAAGAGCCCTAAAGATAGTAAACAATGTTGGAAATTTGGAACATAGAAACCATCTGTTTTTAAAACTCTGGTGGCATTTAAAACTACAATGTACGAAGCAAGAAATATTTACTGCCTGGTAATATACAGAAAAATGATCAGTGAAGCAGCGTTTGTTAACATGCAGCACAAACCTGGAGTAACCTCCCAGATGATGTCAGACAACCCCCAACTCTGAACACTTCTAAGTCAAAGCTACAAACCTTACTTTTTTTACACAGCCTACTCCATCCTATAATAACTGCAAACTTATTTTTAAACTCAATTTTAAATCATTTCAAATAATATTTATCTTTGCACCTCTTGTCTGCTATTTTTAATCATGATTTTTTTTTTAAAAGTATAAATCATTTGGTAATTAATTCTACCTTTTCTATCTTTTTTTGTCTGTACTCTTTATTATGTTTTATATTTTATTGCTCTGTAAAGAATTGCCCTGGTGTATCAGATGTGCTATACAAATAAAGCTGCCTTGCCAAAAAGAAAAATTTAATTTGAAATAATACTGTGTTCGCACCCATCCTAGAAGTACGTGCATTTCTATTTGTGGGGTGGTTTTGTGGAATGGATTGGAGAAAAAAGTCAAAGTAAAAATATCACACAGTTTACAAAGATGTACATAAAAATATTTTTTGTGAGGTACAGAACTGAGGAAGTTTAATACAAAGCATGGGTAGTGTTGCTAATTATGTATACAGAGGCTGTAGGGATGGACACTGGGGCTGATAGTACTGTTCAGACTAGACAAGCATGATGCTTCTTCTTGCCTCATTTCAGACATGAAACATTAATTTAAGTTGCTTAATGAAAGTCTGTTGTATTTTTTTTTTACTGTAATCTATTGTTATTGACATTTTTTTTTACAAACACACACACATATATGTATAAAGCATATTCATACCATTTCAATTCAGTCTTTTAATCATCCAGTGAAATTCTGTTGAACCCTTTTTCACTTCTCTGGCAACTTTACTTCAAATTTGTTATTATAATTATAAATATAAACAGGCAGCAAAACATTTATTAAGCTTGAAAAAAACAACAAGAAAAATATTTGCCTCTTCCAGAAATTACCTGTTTCTGTAGAGAGCTTTCAGCTCCATCGGCTTAGGCGCCTGGTATCCTGGTAACACAGCAACCCTCCATTATTTGTATGTTTCACAGTTAAAAGACATCAGAGTGTTTGCCATGTATTAGTAGGGACTCATGTTACAGAGGGCACTCATAATGCATGCAAACATACACGCTCACATTCACACAGTAAGGGCTGGGATAAGGATTTGGCAGTGAATTAGCTGTCTACTGTTGCAAACACTCTCCTTTCCTCTGTCTGTCTTTT
The DNA here is from genome assembly GCF_011397635.1 of Epinephelus fuscoguttatus. Classification (NCBI taxonomy): domain Eukaryota; kingdom Metazoa; phylum Chordata; class Actinopteri; order Perciformes; family Serranidae; genus Epinephelus; species Epinephelus fuscoguttatus. The sequence continues at coordinate 12,739,685 of NC_064759.1, forward strand.
ACACACAAATTTATTGAATTAAAAAAAAAAGTCTCAAAAAGTACTTTGAGAGTTTCCTCACCCTTTTTAATGCAAGTCTTCATCTGATGAAAAAAAGACAGACATAACATCATCAGATGTTTAAGTCAAAGGCACAGAGGGTGTTCATGGAGCTGAAACAGCTTTGTTGAAGGTACTGATGTGCAACTAGTAACTCTTAGCACACAACAATTTTACTCTCTGTGACAGAATGGAAATTAAGAAGTTTTAAAGGTCCAGTGTGTAGGATTTAGGGGAATATATTAGCAGAAATGGAATATAATAAGTGAGTTTTCATTAGTGTATAATCACCAGAAAATAACAATCGTCGTATTTTTGGTACCTTAGAATAAGCTGTTTATATCTACCAAGCAGCAACCTCCGTGACAGAAAAATGGTGCCAATGCAAAGTTCTTGCTTTTCACAACCTTATTGTGATACTGCAAAACTGACTGAAGTCAAAAAACTGTGACAGAGAAAGCTTAATGAGAATCTCAAAGCAAACAAATGTCCATTAAATTACATACCAGTTTTTTAGATATTTTCTTGAAGTCAGGTTTTTCTTCAGGCATCTCACCTGGTGGCTCAGCTGAACAGGTAATAATGACTTATCATAAAAAGACACATTTATGTATACATAAACAACATGGATGCATTTTGCCATTTTTAAGGAGATGATGATGGCGTTGCTGCTTACCCAAGGCGGCACTGGCCATGATGAGTAAAAAGAAAAACGTTCCTCCTTTTGGGGCCATGATGAAAACACCAGCCTGCCTGTGTCTGTTGAGCATGAGGACAAAGTGAGCATTGCAATCAACCCATTTTAAAAGTGATTTTGACTTAGATTTGCATTTTTTGCATTTTGCTATATTGTATTTTTCTTTCTGTAATATTTATTAGATCTCTAGGTGTTATGGAGCCTGTCTCCATGTGAGCCACCGCCAGTTTTCTGACATACTTCCTCCTCTGAGGATTGGTGATCTAGTTACCACCCTTGGTACTCATCCTACGGGAGACTTTGGAGGGTAACGCCCTGTGAAAAACATGTTCAGTAACATACATGATGTACTTTTCAGCTTCTCCCCTCTTCCTCCATCACCTCTGCCATTGCCTCTCACATATTGCTGTTCCCTGTAAAACATTTGCATGATGGTATTTTGCCTTCATATGATTTGTTTGCTTTCCATTGATTTGACTTGTCATTTAAATATGCCCGATGATTACCGGGAATGGTATACCGTACTAAAAATAACAACATAGGAATATTAACCTCTCTTATAACTAATTGTCTTTTAAAGTCAGACAGCCCTTTATTGCTGAATTATTTACTTGCTGGTTATATAATCACAGGTGTGTATCAGTCATTAAAAAATATAAAGAATATTTAGACATACAAAATAAGTAACCATTAAAGCACACCAAAAAACATCTGTATTATACCTATACATATCAGCAATGTTACTGCCTCAACAATTACATATCTGAAAGTATCAACACATCACAAAAATTTAAAAATAACTTACTGATTTATGTGAAAATTAGTTTCTACTTACATGATCTGTGTCTGCTCCCAAGTAGATCCTAGAAACAAGGCAATTTAAAAAGAGGATGTCGGCAAAGTGATGATGTGCCTTTTGATCATCTGCCTCTGCCTCGTCTCATGTGAGTTGGTTGGGTGGTTACCTGTACTCAACTGAGTCGAAGCAGGTGCATAGTATTAAAATGCTGGGGGTGTGTGTTTGTTTGTGTGTGTGTGTGTGTGTGTGTGTGTGTGTGTGTGTGTGTGTGTGTTAGAGAGACAGGAAGACAGACAGCGTTCATGAATATTTCTGATGTCAACCAAATGAAAACATCACTGTTAAGAGGTAGCATCAAGGTATAATAATCCTATAAACCTTATCAAGTGTAAAGTTGCAGCTTTTATTCTAATCTTTTCATAAAACCATACAAATGTGACACCATGATACACAAGCCGAAAGAGACAAGTGGACGATAGAGCAATTGTATATTTATTTTTAAGCTTATATAATAGGATGTCATGATTATTCATCAGATCGTACGTCGTTTGGATGGATGGGCTGATAAAATACAATTATGGAACTAAAAGCTAAGTAACAAATAAAGGAAGATAACCACAAAACAGAAGCTCTAGTCACACACCCCATGGAGGCAAACATAAACATCTTTTGAGTACAGATCAGTGACCCCGAGCACATTTGAATGTTAAGGCCATTGCAAAAGTAATCTGGGTTAAGGTGCAGCTGAAATGGCTGACAGATACTAAATCCAACAAACACAATATGGAATGAAAAAAAAAACACATTTATCTCTAGAAATTCAAAGTCAGTAAAGTCTGTGACATTTTCACCTTTATATATGTTTTTGCAGTCTATAATTTTTCCTTCACACACATAAATGTGAATCCAATTTTCCAATAGCACAAAAATGTTTTTAAAAAGAGAACAGGATATGGAAAAATGACACCAGGGAAGGAATGTGAGAGGAGGAGAAAGAGAGAAAAACTGTTTGTAGCGTCATCATGAAATAAGTAAATAGAGTAAATATCATATCTCGACTGGTCCGTGTCCAGATCAGTGCAGACTACAGCAACTGGGCCCACTATGCAGATAACAAATACTGACAGTTCTGGTAGAAGACGTAGTTGCAAGCCATAAACACAAACTCCAGCCCTCAGCAAATCCCTTCACAATCATGTTGGTGATGTGACAACATGATGTGACAAACAGCACAGTGTGCTGTACACATAATACCCACAGGACATCCTCTTCTCATTATCCTTTAATCATGCCAATTAGGAACAGCGGTTACCATCTTCCCTATTAGCTGGCTTCCTGTGTGCGTATGATAGGAGATCTGACAGTAATGTTATCAACTGAACAGTAGTGGGCTGACGTTAATGTATTTGTGTCTTTGTTGCTACTAAAATAGAGTCCATACATACAAACTGTTGCTCTGTACAGAGAAAGACACAAAGGAGAGCACAGCATCTGTTGGATGTGTTTTAGTCCATGTTTCCTTCCATTTTGGAGCCAATAACCTCATGAAGGTTTGGGTTGGTGAAGTGATCTGAAAAAGACCATTGACACTTGTTAGTGGGTGAGATTAAGTTTGTGCTTACAGTATTGTTGATTTGGATCTCATTACCGTGACGACAGCTACTCTCTCTCTCTTTTTATTTAACATCTTTGATGCCCCTGGCTAGGTATGGGCACTGATAAGATTTTATTGATACCAATGACATTATCAATTCTGCTTATTGGTCCCATTCTTTATCAGTTTCCTTTTGGATTTCTGATCAGTTGTCGGTGTGGAAAACAGTGGGCCTACATAGGTTTTCAGTGTCAACGCAACTGTTTTATTATCTGAGTCTGAACACAGCGTAGAAACAGTAGAAAAAGGGCATGAATGTGACTTGGGTCATCATCTAAAATGGATGAAATTAGAGAACAGTTGTTCAGCATGCATTTTTGTAGGTTATTTTAGTCAAAGAAAAATCTGCTAGGCCAGCCAGCATGGTGCTCATGTAAATATAATGACATTTACCCTCATAATGGACGGGCTGCTTGGTTGTAAAGCAGTGACACTTGTGTGTAGAGTGTCAAACACATGGCATTTTTGGAATTTAGGGTTCAGTTTATTGTTGGTGTTACCACCCTGGCTTGAAATTATGACTTTACAGACATTACAGGCAGCACTGTTGCCATCTTTGGACTGTTTCCTCCTCTCCATCATGACTCCTTCATGTTGCAAGTCTAGACGCATGAGTTTGATTTCACTGTTCTGCAAAGTGCAGCTGTCAGAAAAACATGCCAGCAGCAATAAAAGCAACTGATAGACTTGAAGGCATTCGATCCTGATGGGGAGGACAATTTGGAACTGGTTCTCTACTGGAACGAGTCTCAATTCCCATCCCCTCCCCTGACCTTTCTGATGTCACCCAGCGTATCAGTGTGGCTCACGATGTGTGTAATTGTTTTATTTGGAAAATTAAGAGCCTGTTTAGACCTGGTATTAACATGCATTTTGGGTGGTCCGATCGCAAGCGGACAGTGCTAAATACAAGTCTAAATAACAACCAAGATGCGTTGTGATTGGATTACTCAAACCACTTGCCGAGGTGGTCTACTACGCATTTGACCACTTATCCTTGTAGTGTACACACTAATGCCTCCTGATGCATCCCCAACAAGGAATAGGTCATCGGTGCAGGACGTGGTAGTTGTTTTGGTGACAGTGCGAACATCCCTTGTTTTGCCCTATGGAGGGAGATGTGTTGAATTCTGCTGACAGCTGTACCTACAGCTGTACTGACAGAAATGCTAATGTGACTAGCGAGCATGCTACAGTGAGCAGCTAGCAAAAGTGTGTACGTATTACTGTGTGCGGGGTTTAGCAGGAGACCCATGATAGTCACAGGTGTGAAAAGCGGTGTGTCTAGGCTGTGCACTTATGTTTGGATCATCGAAACGCATGATAATACCAGGTCTAAGGCACGGAGAAATTAGATGTATATCAGGCTTTGCCTACACGATACTTGTTAGTTCATATCTTTCCATGGGAAAACACAATTAAATTACATCAAATTCAATCTTGAAAAGTGAAACATCGGAATGAGCATTTGACCGTGTTTGTGTGTACAACTCACCTGCAGCAAACTCGCGGATGTCCACAGGCCTTTTAAGAAGCACCTCTCTGTGAGAGGACAGGAAATGCATACAGTAACTGCACAACTACAGTGTAAAGTCTATCAAGGAGACTGTGTCCTTTGAGTACTTTAAAACTAAAAGCTCACATAAAAACATGATCAACTGCTGATAATCCTAAAACACACTCATTGTCTGAGGGAGACGGTGAAAATGTGACACTACAGAGAATTTGCATGAAGGCTTGACGTGTATAGTAAAATAGGTCACATTCAGGGCAGCTTAGAAGAAGTATGGAAATTAATCTCAAAACAAGTAATGGCAGTGTTAACTTGCATCTGCACCAGGGATGCCAAAGGGACCAGAACCGGCCCACCAAAGGGTCCAATCTGGCCCACTGGATGACCTTGCACACCTAATACTGATGCACTTGTGAAGGCTAAGGTGCAGGGTTTTAGGAGCAAGTTAAACACTGAGTAGCTTTCTTCATGTAAACTGCTGCTTCAGAGGCTTTTCATCCCGACAAGAATACAGTTCTTTTCCTTCACTTTAGTTTGGTGCGGTGATGTCAGGATTATGACACAGGAGTGGAAATGTGCAGAAAAATGCACGTGAAATGACAGTGTGTAGTAGCCTGTGGAAAAACTGAGAAATATTGTTGAAATTGCATTTAGTCCTCTGGAGACACTACAGGCTGTTTGTCATCTGTTATGTAAATGGATTGGCGTTTTAGAATTTGGCGGTGTTCAGACTGTATGTGGCCCGTGTACTAAAATGACTTACACCCCTGATGTGCACTCATGAATATTCTGCCTGAAGATACATGTCAAACTCACAAGTCAACATATTTCTATTGACTTTTATTCAATTAGGCTTTATATTATAGAGGTTTTTTTAAAGTACAAAACTGTTCTGGACTTGTTTTATTTCGGATTTAAGATGCTGACATGTCTAACGTTATTGAACACGTTTGTAACTTACTATAGGGGTTACTATATTATATTATATTATATTATATTATATTACATTATATTATAATGTTTGAGCTTTTACATCCATAATGAGAGAACTAACTTAACGCTACTTCTGTATGACATGAGCATGTTCAGTTTCACCTAGTCCCAGTCTCTAGCATGATAAGTAAACCACCGGAAACGTGAGCAAAGTAAGCTAACAGATTTTCTTTCTTAAACATGAGAAAATGAGTAGACTAACCTGAGAAAGTCGCCTATCAGTACCTCTACCTCTGGATGGGATCTCAAATACTTCTCATTGTCGATTCTCGTCTTAATCTGTGAACCAAAAGAAAGTGTATGTCAGGCTTGCTAATCAACAGCACACCGCTCAAGCTGCGGCTAATTTTGGCTAGCTAACGTAGCGTTAGCATTTTAGCATCCTAAGATTCACTCGGTGTTACCTTGAAATGTCGCAGTTTCTCCTGCTGCTCAGGACTTAATACACCAACGTCCAGCTTCGACAGACCGCCTGTTCCTGCCATAACTTCTTTACAAGTGTTTGTGGTATTATTTACTTCAGTGTTCACTCAGTAGCCGTCTAAAGTTGGTAAATGTTTGAAGCCAGGGCAGCTACGGGCACCTGTCACTGACACAGCTGCAACTAATGTTGCTATGGAAACGACCTCCAGCAATTAACGTCTCGTCCGCGGGGTGGCAGCACGAGACTGGATTTATAAGTTCGCGGTACTACAATATAAAATATAATATAATATAATATAATATAATATAATATAATATAATATAATAATAAAATTATATAATATAATATTGGCAAGGCAGCTTTATTTGTACAGCACATTTCATACACCAGGGCAATTCAATTCAAAGTGCTTTACAGAGCAATAAAATATACAGCATAACAGAGGGTACAGAAAAGAGTAAAGAGAAATATATATATATATATATATATATATATATATATATATATATATATATATATATATATATATATATATATAAGGTAAATTAATTAATTAATGATTTACAATAAAAAAAAAATCATGATTAAATATAGCAAAAGAGCAGACCAGAGGTGCAAAGATAAAAAAGATTATTTAAAATGATTTAAAATTGAGTTTAAACATTAGTTTGCAGTCATTTACAGGGTGTAAAGCGAATGTCTTCAGCTTTGATTTAAAAGAGGTCAGATTCAGGGCTTGTCTAACATCATCTGGGAGGTTATTCCAGGTTTGTGCTGCATGATAACAAAATGCTGCTTCACCATGTTTTGTTCTGACTCTTATGACGGTCAATAGGCTGCCCCGGCTGTCCTCAGGGTCCTAGAAGGTTCATATGTCACAAGCATGTCAGAGATATATTTAAGCGCTGAGCCACATGATTATGACTACTCCACATATGATCACAAAAACCCTATCTGGTTTTGCTTGATAAATCCCCTTCTGCAGGCTGGTTAATTGAGGAACACTTTAAATGTAGATTAAATGTTTGAAAACAAATTTAAAAGATCCTTTTAACTTCTGTCTTTTAGCATAGGTGCAGATTTGAGGGGATGCAGGGGACACATCCTCCTCCATATTTAAAACGTGTATTTGTTCTCCCTCTGATAATAAACATAAATGTAGCAGAGAGCATTTATTTTGATAAAACTAGAGGCATATTCACCATAAATTGATGAAGAAAAGGCACACATTGATGCATAAAATTCACTAGAATGCAGGCAATAGGTTTTTGACACTCAAAATTTCATATTTTTAATATGTGTTCCCCACAGTGTTGAAACGAACACGACTCCCTTGTCTTTTCGTAACCCAGCATGGCTAGACTAAGCTGCTAGGGAGCAGTGGGGCAAAAAATGAGCTGCCAGGCCTGTATGAACTCCCACTGTCTGTGCAAAGTGCAGTTTGTCCATGCTTTCTTTGCTAGACTATTATGTGGCCCTGGATTTGCTGAGTGGTAGTTAGATTTTTGGAATACGCAACATAATAACATAAAGCTAAAGGGTCCAATCTGGCCCACTTGATGACTTACCTAACATCGATGCACTTGTGAATGCTAAGAGGTGCCATGTTTCAGGAGCCAGTCATGTAAAATGTTGCTTCAGAGGCTTTTCCACTCTGACCAGACTACAGTTATCAGAAATAAAACAATGAATACGTACTGTGGTCATATTTAAAGAAAAGGAACATTGTGCAAAATATTATCAATCAGTAGCACAAAAGAATCTGGATCAGCCTTCTATCTTAAAACAGTATAGTTTTAATTCTTAAGACTCTTTTTAAGACAGGGGTAACTTGACCTGCCTCCTCAATAGCTTTAGTTTGGTGTGGTGATGCCAGCGTTACTACACAGGAGTGGAAATGTATGGAAAAATGCACATACAGTGACTGAATGTGGAAAAAACGAGACTGTTGAAATTGCACTTATGTTTCTTGAGACACCTCGAGCTGTTCATCATCTGGATGAATGTTTTCAAAATGTACTTGTGCTTCTTTACACTAAAAGAAAGAGAAAATTTGGAGGTGTTGTTATTCATAGGCTAATATGCGATGGTTTTACTGGTATGCTCACTTGAGATGACGCCCCTTTGACGCCCCTGTTTTAGAAGTATTACCAACTGAATGTGCTCTAGTGGTACAGTAAATAGGCAATTCCTAAACAAGTACTGGAGTTCTGGGGCCTGAAGGAAGCTGCCATAATCCAGACTTTTACACAGAAATTCTTAAAAAAAGATGATCAACGCAGCTTAATCAGTCTAAGAGTCAAGAAAACAGATGAACAGCTAATGCTTTTGACAGCAACCTTTGCCACTTCAGTTTCAAACCTTGTGAAGCATATGTAGAAACTGAAATGGCAGGATGCAAATGATATATTTGATACAATTATGTACAAACAGAGCATGAGGTGATATGCTAGATGCAGGCTTACAATGAGGCCTACGTCTAGTCTACAGTTTATCAAGGCACTTTAAATTAGCACAGCCATGAGACAGAGGAGCTGCTCTTAAGACACATACAACAACAAAAAGTCTTTGAGAGGTATTTTAGGCATGAGAGATAAAAAGAGAGACTGTACAAGCTATTCCTGAGTTTGCTTCCAGTAGAAGCTCACTGGAGAACCATTACAATTTTAAGTCCATTATCCTTTTGCTGTCTGTGACACTGGCTGTGGTTAGTTTTATTCTCCTCTCTGCCTGCTCATCACTCCCTGCGGAGAAAGAAATAGCTTGTGTTGCTGAAGTGCATGGCTTCTGTCCTCTCCTTCGCCGGCTGATCGTCTTTTTCTCCATTTTCTTCCTCCTCTTCTGTCACTTGGCTCGGTGGGGGTCTCTTGTAAGAACGAGGCGCTAAGGTCACCAAGGCCTGCCCTTCTGGAAGTGTTGGGGCGGGGGGTGCCGGCTGAGGTGGGTCACTGCACCGGGCAATGACACTCAGACTCTGGAGTTTAGGCATGAATCTGTCCTTGTGTCTAAAATTTAAAAAAAAGGAATGAAAAAAATCAAATTGATGACATAGATCCACTCATGTTATGCATCCATGTTTGTCGCACAGCAGAAAACACCATTTTCTACATTAATATATTCGCTACCTGAATAAGTAGGCAGCCAAAATGACCAACAAGAGAGCAAATGGACCGCAGATCCACGGGATCACGTGATGTGACGCCTCCACTCCACTATACACCAGCTCAGGAACTGCAGTAAAGACAGGGGGAGACTGTGAGAGATCCTAATGGAGCTGATTAACATCGATGCAAGTTAATGTTTTGGTGAAACTGAATGTGTGTGCATGTGTGGAGATAGGTGTGTTGAGCCATGTTTCCTGTGGCTTGTTTCGTTGTTGAGCCTCAGTTATTATGATGACATGGCTTCCTGTTCAAACCCAGTGGGACAGAGGGGGTTTTTCGACACTAACAACATTTAAGAGTTCCCTCAGTCCCCTCTTATCCCCCTCTTCTCTTTATCTTACACACAGACACCTCATTAACCAAAATATTTTACTGTCTGCTGACGATCTTACCATCAGACATATAGTCTCCTGAACAACCAGAGCCTTCCGTGTATACTGGAAACTGAAGGTTAGAAAAGGGAACACAAGAGACGGTGTGAGATACTGGAGGCCAGAGAACAACGAACACGCACAGCACAAGTTTTAATGATTTTCTCATTGAGACTCTTACCATGGTGGGAGTGAGGTCATCGACTGTCCCTTTAACTGCTGAGAGAAACATGCACACAGATGACATTCAAATCTTTGACAGAATGGAAACTCTTGCCACAGACATTTAAATGTATGGAAAGTAAAAACATAATGTAGTTAGTGTGCTATTTAATTAATAAAGTTGGCAACCAGAAAAAAATTCTGCTACACAATTTTTTTTTTCTTTTACAAGGAAAAAAGATCAGATCTTTGGTTGTATATGTCTTTTAAATAGTCAAGTATTGTTTAAAAAATAAAATAAAAAAAGGAAGAAGATTCATTCATTACGTGAAACACAGAGCGACGTGAGATAAGATACCCAGAAAAAAAATTAATTTCAATATATTTAACTATTAAAAAACGTGTGTATATATTTTAATTTATTTTTTCTGGGTATCTTATCTCATGCCACTTGTTATTTTTTCATTATTGTCCGTTTGTTTCACCTGTCATGCCTTTATAAGTGTCATGTGATGGCCTCTGATTGGTTCCTGCCACTATATAAGTGGGGCCATACCTGTGTTGTATGTTTTGGAAGCCCTGAGGAAGACCTGCAGCGGTCGAAACATGTTGGCTCTTTTAATGATTTAGCCACTATGATAAAGGCTTTTTAATATTGCTTTAGTCTTTTTTCTGTATTTTTTCCAAAGTGCCTGGATTTCCTTCCTGTCGAGTTATTTTATTGGTCACTGTCATATATGTAAAGCCACATCATTCCCTCATCTAAAAGTAATTCACTAAAAAGTCATTGAAAATTAATAAGGCAGCAATCATAATAGATATGTGGGAGGGGTGACGACACATCCCTCCAATATATTGATTAAAAACTGTAAATTTAAAAAATGCTATGCTCTGACAGGTAACCATGCACCATCATCCAAAAATAATCATTCTCAAATGCAATTATAATCATAAATAAACTTAACAAACTGACATTATCATTACTGCTGGTTCTGGAATTACAGTGTACTGATGCTCTGCGTGTAGTTTGTGTAAAAGCAAAAGCAAAAGCAGTTGTGCGACTGCTGTGGGTTCAATAAGTGTCAAACACTGTACTGTCTCTGTTTCTTTCCTTTCAAATGTATTAAAAAGTGGAGAATCAGGATGTAATATGAGTGTAACAAGGGTTATATTACTGTTGACTGTTATGGTATTTGTAAAGTGTCACTATTTCATTTTAAAAAAGTCATACAATTATCATATTATGTCATAAAAAAGTCATTGAAAAGGTCATAGTGTGCTCTATAAAATGTTCTAAAATGGTCTGTTTAGTTGTTAAAAAATTATCCTACAGAGGATTCTCCCCAAACCAGACAATGTTAAATAGATGATTACGGCCCTGGGAATTTGATATGTACAGGATATTTTTGGAATAAAAAAATGTCTGGGTTGGTGTTTGTTTTTATTTTGATATCATAGAAGGGGGGGACAGGAAATGAGAAGAACAACATGTAAAAACAACAAAACATCTAACTTACCAGAAAGTGCATTTACTGAACAGTTGAACATACCAAACAGATATAAAGGATTTCAAGTTGAAAGGCAGTGTTTAAGAGTTCAGAGAAATACGTTAGAAAAATACCTAGATGAAACATTTCCTTATAAGAAGTTTCACTTTCATGCCAGTATTTGCATGAACAAGTGTCACTTTCATTTTATCTGGGGTATTCCATTTTGCAAACAACATCAGGATGCATTTGTTAACTTTCTCTAAATATTTTTAACTCCATGAACATGTTTCCAGGGGAATAATGCATACATGCTCTGCACAATGAGCAAACATATTTAGAGTGGAAGAGAAACACAAGTGGAAGGAGTACCTACTTACTGGGGGGTGTTTATATAAACAGCTTGTTTGGAAAGCCCAAGGAAGGAAACAGAACACCCTCCTCAACCTGATCTCACAGAAATACGTGAAATGACCACGACCTCTTAACACCGCATTCCGTGTGGCAGCACGTAATGGGTTGAAATGACGTGCTGCCACCACGAAAACAATGCCAATGTAAAGTCAATTAAGATCCTCTCCCGTGGTGGACACATGGATTCCCTGATTCAATCACGTCACGTCAACCTCGTTTTCCTCAATGATATCTTTAACATTCCTGTATACACACAAAAACGCGGAAGTGTTCTTGATATTCAAACGGCAAATACATTCCTCTGTTATAATTTCCCACCAGTAATAATAATAATGATAATTACGTGATATTTGTTATAGCCTATTCAAATATTCAATCACAAAAACGCCGTTTCTAGAAAACTTGCTAAAATATCTGAAATGAACCATCATGCCTACTTTTTCTTAACATATTTCATCTAGGTGCAGTGTCATTATTAGTTCAGCTTTACTAGACATTTGATATATTCAGTAGATGTATCTTTTTACGACCCTGTTTTACAACAAGCCGCAAAAAACCAACCGTCCCAAAAACGCCGTTTTTAGAGTACTATCTAAAATAACTACGATTAGCCAACATCCTTGCTTTTTTTCTTAACATAGTTCATCTAGATACAGTGTAATAACTACTTCGGCTTTACTAGATATTAGATTTATTCAGTAGATCTATCTTTTTACAACCCTAATTTAAAGCCGCGAACGAACCAACTGTCCCAAAAACGCCGTTTCTAGTGTATTAGCTAAAATATCGAAAATTAGCCGACATCTTTACTTTTTCTTACCATGGTTCATCTAGGTGGAGTGTAATACCTAGTTCGGCTTTACTTAATATTAGATATATTCAGTAGATATATCTTTTTACAACCCTATTTAGAGCCCTACTTTGCAAATCAGAAGAACTACAACTATGTTGCTGATATGTATCAAACTGCATGGCGCGGTCCCAGGGAATTGTAGTTTTTTTAAAATATAAGTGTTTTCCCAGATTTGGAAGTTGTAAATACTGAATTGAGAGTACACTGTGGACTTTAAGGGGATGGTAAACACATTTGTGAAATCAGATTTTAAATATCTAATTTCTAAATGGGTGAAAATTAATTTTATCCATATTTTATCCATATCTGACAGCACCCTCAGTTGTTGACTACACTCACATGATAGCTGAGGTCAAGAGCTCTCTATAACAGTTGGTCCCATGTCTGTACCCCCTTTTGTTGCTGAGTTATAAGCCCTCAAACATGCACTGAGGTCAAGGTTCAAAGGTCAATGGCTGAAAGCAGGAGCCATGTAGAATCTTCATACTGACATATGTTACTCTCCAGGTTGAGACCTTTCCAATGATGTATTTGGTTTCGCTCTACGACAAAGTTTAGATTTTTTCATTTTTTGGACACAAGCCAAGCCAGGTGTAGTTTCAGAGAGCACTTTGAAGGCCCAGTGTATAAAATGAGTTTTGTTTGTTTCTTTGCTTGTTTTTTCTTTTTTTACTGTAGATAGTTACTAAAATGAGTCATCCTCAGACAATACAATACTACTAAAAAGTAAAACCAATAATAACAATAATGAAATAAGCAAAAATAATATTAAAATCATATTGAAATTTTAAAATCTATTTACAGAGTGGAATGGTAGCCTAATAGATAACTTAGATAATATTTATTATTGTTTACACACTTTATTATTGCTTAGATACTATTTAGCCTATTATTGTATTTACTTTTAGCATGTTCTACTTTTGAGTAATTTCCGAGAAGTTATGATTAAAAAAAAAAAAAAAAAAAAAATTACAGACTATGGAGACAACATCTTCAGTGTCTCACGTCAATTAATTAACACTATTTGTCGGCTTTTTATAATGCCTTTTTTTGCTGCTGTCTCCAGTTGAGAGTGGTGATTTGCTAAATACATTCTACAATAATAATTAGATTAACATTTGGTCTATAATATTATAGATTTTATAGATATTATAATATTATTATTATACACACGTTGAACACGCGATTGAATGAATGAATGAATGAATGAATGAATGAATGAATGAACATTAGAAGTGGTTCAGCCACAGTCCCGCCGGCTGGCGTGGTCACATTGAGATTACATTTGTTTTTTATTACAAACAAAATGTTTTATATTGACCGTATGAATGGTTTCGTTTTCAAATAAATATTTGGAAACGAAAATATGCTTTGGTGTACTTTTACAGAGTTTTGCAATATGCATATAACCTACCTGTATCAAAATGTCTAATTTTCAGCAGCGGTTTGTGCGACAGCTGCCACGGTCGGAGGTATAGCCAGCGGGGCAGCCGCTGGTTCTGTGGCGCTGGCTTGGGGTCCGCTCTCCCCTGGTGGAGTGGAGGGTGGCCGGGTTGCCAGGGGCAGACGGCTCCATGTGATGGCGTTTCCTCTCTGGTTCTTCCGTGCTCAGCCTTATTTTTATCTTCTTATTTATTTATTTATTTATTTATTTATTTATTTATTAGTGGCGTTTGGATTCAGTTACGGCAGACGGAGGGCAATCTGAAATGGAATGAAGCCCACAGACAGCGGACAGCAGCTACAAAACAGTATTGGAACGTGCCCCATCCGCCCACAGCACAATGCTCTAAAAGCCCTACGCTATCAAAAGCTGGCAAAATACATTCATTTTATTTTATGGCCTTGACATTAACCTGTCATATTGTTGGGTTATCAAGGACACTTCCGCGTTTTTGTGTGTATACAGGAATGTTAAAGATATCATTGAGGAAACCGAGGTTGACGTGACGTGATTGAATCAGGGAATCCGTGTGTCCACCACGGGAGAGGATCTTAATTGACTTTACATTGGCATTGTTTTCGTGGTGGCAGCACGTCATTTCAACCCATTACGTGCTGCCACCACGGAATGCGGTGTTAAGAGGTCGTGGTCATTTCACGTATTTCTGTGAGATCAGGTTGCCCTCCTCCAGGTTGTCATAAATACTTTTGTCTGTGTCCAGGGTGGATCACGTGCTACGAAGGCGATAAAGGTCAGTGATTTACAGGCCCACTTAATTTACAGTACCTCATGTCTCTAAAACCATAAGGTACTTTTCCTGGTTGTTGGCCCCTGAGCAAGAAGAAATATCCTGGCTGTTGGCCCCTGAGCAAGAAGAAATACTTATACTTATATCTGCTAATGATAGCATCAACTAAACGCGTGACCAGATTTTGAAATGGCTTGATTTGATACTTTACATGTGTGTATTTGTGTGTGCGCGTGTGTTTACCTGTCCAACTGCTGGCATGGACCGGTTCACTCCACTCACTCCACTGACCATCATATTCTTCTCTCGCTCTGACCTGTATCCTGTACTCCACACCAACTAGTGCATCAGTGATAGTGTAGGAACGCCCGTGCTTGATCTTATGTGTCTGCAGAGACACATAAAGATAGACAACCACATAAATAAAGCATCCTGTGCACACTTCTAAAGCTGCCAAATTATTCATTCATTCATTCATTCATTCATTCATTTTCTGTATTCTCTTATCCTGATAGGGTTTGCAGAGGGCGCTGGAGGCTATCCCAGCTGACACTGGGCGAGAGGCGGGAAACACCCTGGACAGGTCACCAGACTATCACAGGACTGACTCATAGAGACAGACAACCATTCACGCTCACATTCAGAGTCACCAGTTAACCTAATCTACATGTATTTGGACTGTTGGAGGAAGCTGGAGTACCCAGAGAAAACCAACACTGATGAACCCTCTTGCTGTGAGGCAACAATGCTAACCACTGCACCACGTGCCACCAAATTATCCCCATTTCATTTTTGAGAGATTTTTTGGCAGTCTCTGGAACATGTAAATAATAAAAAAAAAAATATCATACATCACTGTACCTATTTTTTTGGTGATCTGCCCACGACATAATGTTAAAATGCTGCATCTTAAATCGTTTTCTTAATGTTTCATCTTATTTTGTTTTTAACAATATGTGGAATCTAGGATGTCTGACTTGGTTTAAAAAGAAAATTCAGTCAGTGGAACATGGAGCCAAAAAAGCTCTCTTTCCGCAGTAAGAAATTACCGCGATGATCGACAATGCTTCCACATCATTGAGCCCACAGAGCAAGTGCACAAGAGACATTTGACGGCCAGACTTAAGATAAAATGATTTAGTCTTTCTGGACAACCAAATGGAATAAATCCTGATAGTGCAATGTGTTATTTTGTGAAGGTTGTTAAGCTAAAATAATTCATCCACTGATTTACAAATGTCGCCTTCCCAATGCAAGTCTATGGGAAATAGTCTTGTTGGGCCCCATGGCATCATGTGATGGATTTGGGAGTTGTAATTCCACTATTTGGCCATTTCAAATAAAGGCTTCAAAGCCCAGCATATTTTTGCATCCAGAAGAGACTATGTTTGAATGAGAGGGTGGGGCTAACTCTAATGCTAGCTGCTAGCTTGATTAGAACAGTGCATTTACATCTATGCCTAACTGTGATAATGCAAATGCTAATCTTTTGCTAACAAAAAACAGGCTTTAAACCATTAAATCAAAATAGAACTGGAAAAACTGAACATCTGACTTCTTAGATCAGTGGTTCCCAACTGGTGGGTCGTGGTCCAAAAGTGAGTCAGTTGTCCATTCTTAATGGACTGCAAGTGCACACACTTTATTTTGCGTACAGAGAACTTCCGGCAACAGACAGCTGCTTGACAGAGATCACAAACTAGCTCGACAACATGGCCAAACGCAAGTGTGATGCTGAATGTTTTTAACTGTGTGGACCTTGAACTAATGACCAAGGAGAAATGTGGACCCCACTGGTGTACGAGTGGGGAACCACTGCCTTAGAGTGGCTTTCAGTACAACCAAACAAAATGTTTTGAGGCAACCAAAATGTTACGATTAACTTTCATGAACTGAAAACACACAGAAATAGTGACAACTATGACCACGCCTATACTCTGTGAAGCTGGGGTTACAGCATGGTAGTGTTACCTAATCAATGTTGTTACCTTGGCAGCAACTTGTGAAGTGATGGCACCCACCTGTCACTCAAAATGTCCACACTCTTAATCATGCATAACTTTAATAGTAGCTTTACATTTCAGTCATAATAAAATGTAAACTGATGAGTCAGATAAAACTTCACTTCCTGTACAATTGTCATAAGCTGTAGAGAGCAAAACTGTTTTTGTACCAGGCTGTAAACGCGTTTATTTCTGCTGTAAAGTTGGGCATTTTAACATTGTGTCTGTGGGGACTGACTCGCACTTGGAGCCAGCCTCAAGTGGCCATTTGAAGAACTGCAGTTTTTGGCACTTCCATGTTGGCTTCCTTTTATGCTGCTTAGTCTCTGCACACATTGCACTGTCATCAACTGATTGTTTGTTTGTTTTAGGCCAGAATAGCCAACAATGCATTGATCCACTGAGCTGTGAAAAGTAAACACACACCGAGAGTGCACGCTCCAAAACTCTTTTTGTCTACCAGCACGCACCTGCTCATAATCAAACAAGGAGTGGACAGGTTGGTATTTGATCTCGTAGAGTAGTGCATAATAGCTGTCTTGAGACTTCCAGGAGACTGGCAAACCCCAGGTGGCGATCATTCTCCTTTCGTGTCCCTCCTCCTGTCGGACTGACAAATGTGCTGGAGGGTTGGGCTTCACTTAGGGGGCAGAAAGGAACATAGAGAGTGCTTTCATGAGCTTTACATCAGACCAAATACCTGCGTGACACTGGCACACCTGCCTCAACACACAAACTTACAAATTCTCAGAGGTGTGAAGCTTTGCGGGCTGCTGGTGGCGTTGCCAGTGATGCTCGTAACACACAGGAAGGCTGTGTGAACAGTTCTCAGCTCGTCGTCATTGTGATCCAGAGCACACCAGCAGCGGGAGAGGCGAGATGAGAATGAGCACGGAATGTGAAGAAATGGCTGTTTTGGGCTGAGAGAAGGAACAACAAAGAAGAAGAAAGATAAGTGTCACTCACACAAAGAAGCAGGCACGTGCACAGATAGACCCCTGATGGTGCTCAAGCCTCTGTACTTTTGGTCTCTGACCAGATAAGACAGTTTTTTCTACAGTACAGGCCAAAAGTTTGGACACACCTTCTCATTCAATGTGTTTTCTTTATTTTCATGACTATTTACATTGTAGATTCTCACTGAAGGCATCAAAACTATGAATGAACACATGTGGAGTTATGTACTTAACAAAAAAAGGTGAAATAACTGAAAACATGTTTTATATTCTAGTTTCTTCAAAATAGCCACCCTTTGCTCTGATTACTGCTTTGCACACTCTTGGCATTCTCTCCATGAGCTTCAAGTGCTAAACACCTCTGGGAACTCCTTCAAGACTGTTGGAAAACCATTTCAGGTGACTACCTCTTGAAGCTCATCGAGAGAATGCCAAGAGTGTGCAAAGCAGTAACATGACATCTTATAATGTGTAATTATTATTATTCACTGTCTTCACTCAAGTTTAAGCTCTTCATTGGGGAGTTAGTATATGTCCTTACCTTTTACTGAGTAAGAGGTGACAGTGAGTTTGTACAGTGACGGGCTTCTGAGACGTCCACTCACAGCGGATCTTACTGCTGGGTGACCTTTTGTAGCAGGATAGAGTGGGGGTCTCTGGATGATCTAACATGAATAAAAGACATGCAGTGATACTGAACATTCATAATAATAATTCATAATTCAGTCAGTCATTGTCTCACCTAAATACATAAACAGTGATGTTGTTCACACTCACATTGACTTTTAATTTTAGATTAAACTGTAAATAAGATTTTTAGATTAGTTGTTTAAAAAAAAAAAAAGAAAAATTTTATAATATTTGGTTTGTCCAACCATCAACCCAAAACCAAAAGATATTTCATCAGTAATGTCAAACAGAGAAAAGCAGCAGATCAAACAGGATGACAGTCTCCAGTGGTGAAGTGCTGCTAAGTACATTTACTTATATACAGTTCTGAGTAGGGATAGACCAATATGGATTTTTTAGGGCCGATGCCGATACCGATTTTTTTCCATCATCCTTAGCCGATGACCGATTATGGACTGCCGATTTTCTTGAGCCAATATTTAGGGCCGATACTGCTTTTGCTCCCTCAATTTACATCAAAAAAATGACACAATGATAACAAATATTACAGGTCTCAAGTTTAAAATAAGAAACATTTATTGAACAGTAAAAAATACTAAAACAAGATGGAAAGTTGAGGACTTTAAGAACAGGTAGAATATTATTATTATTATTATTATTATTATTATTATTATTATTATTATACATTCAAATAAAAAAAGACATTATAAAGTAATGTCTTTATAAAATAAACACATATTTAAGCTGAAGTATAAATAAAACAACAACTACTGTACACAGTAGGATTCAACAGCTTTGTTCAACATACTTTCAAATGAAAAAAATGCCAGGGAAAAATAAATCCGCGAACCCACGCACGTATTGGCCGATGCCGATACAAGTAAAAAACTCAAATATCGGCCCGATATATCGGCCGACCGATGTATCGGTCTATCCTTAGTTCTGAGGTGCTTGTACTTTACTTGGGCATCTAAATAACAATTTATGCTAGTTTATACTTTTACTTCACCACATTTTATTTCAGTGAAATAACTGAAGTGCAAATTGACACATTTTTGCTTTAACATAAAGTAATTGTTGATTGCGAAATGTAGTGGCCATAAAATAATGACTGGTTCTCTATGAGTCACCTTCTCCGTCTCTCGAACTCAGTCCACACTCAAATGTTAAAAATAGGAAGTGCTCATGAAAAATACATTTTAAAGATTCTGTTACTGTATTGTCTATTTGTCACCTAAAATGTCCTCATAAACATATGTTAGTGCACTGTTTGGCTGCAATACGAGAATTTGTGAACAGGAAGTGGGTGCCATACTGTTTCCTGTGTTCTAAAAAATTAAATAATTGAGATCAAGCGGTAAGACTAAGCAGTGCTGATCAAATATGCACCAAGATTCTGTCACTGCGTTACATGTTAGTTGCCAAAAATGTTTTCAGAAACATATTTTCGCTTACAGTTTACAGTATCTACTGATTTATCTGAACTGTATATCGTTCAGTGATCAGGAAAGCACCATTCTCACCCACTATCTATCTATCTATCTATCTATCTATCTATCTATGAAAGTTGTGCAGTGGAGCCAGAACCATTCAACTGCACGCTCCTGCATGAGTGGGCCCCTAGAGCAGGTGCACTTGAGACTTCCCCTGGTCGAGCTGGCTACTTCTGGTTTAGCGTTCTGCTAACTTGAGTGGGTATAAAATGATTTATTTTTGTGGCTCTTCTAGACTTTTGTAATGTTTTTGGACCGAATGGATCAAATCCTGATTTGCAATGTAAGTCTATAGGAAAAAGTCTTTTTGGGGCCCCATGGCGTCACGTGACAGACCCGGACTTTCTAATTCCACTGTTTGGCCACTATTAGTCTGAGTGGGCGGAAGTTCGCTGCATAGATCAGCCCTGAAGTCCTGTTGAAAGAAATAAAAAAAGCCGGGGCATTTTTTTCTCCAATCTTAAAGTGAGAGTCGGCATAGCCAGACCTTTCTTTTCTTGAGAAAGGTCTGGTGAGTGAGACTAGGCCACTATGAAAATTGGCTTCAAAGCCCAGCGTGCTTCCTGGAAGGCAACAGCCTAGCTCACATTACGTCACCCACCAGTGAGAGCATTTATTGGTCTGGTGCGATGCAGTGCATTCTGGTAGTTGTAATTTTTCCACCTCTGGATTAAAAGCAGTGAAATACTTTGGAATATCTTCCCCACTCTGTCTTTTAAATGGAAAACCATTGCTAACGTTTAATCTTTTTTCCCCAATTAATTCATGTTCAGACAAAGGACAAATATCCAAATCAAACTGACATTTATAACTTCAGTCATCTGTTGCTACTGCAGCTTACCTGAAACATGTACTTTTAAGGAGAACCTCTCTCTGTCTCTGTGATAACACGTGTACCTCCCGGCGTCTATCAGTCTCACTGAGGACAGAGACAGTGACGCCCCTCTCCTCTCTAATGTGACTTCACCCCAGTCTCTGTCTCCTTTTCCCACTGTCATCCTGTTCCACTTCCACTGTAGCCTTGACTTTACGCCCCGTGTTACTCTGCTCCCTTCCTTGCCCTCCTCCTCTTCCTCATAATCGTCCTCTCCGGCCATGTCTTCAGATTCACCCATTCGCAGTCTGGTCACACTGGTTGGCTGGACCGCGTGAGTTGTAGGGGGAGCTGTGTATCCTGTGTCTGTTTGTCCGAGACTTGTGTTCTCTCCTGCCTCAGTGGGGTGAGAGTGGTACCCCTCATTTACAGCATTCCCCCCAGTGTGTTTGTCACTGTTTAATGAAGCTCCAGTGCTGCTTCTGATGTTTGCAGTGGTTGTTGGGACTGCATCTGCAGAACTCCCTTGTCTGTTGGTGTTTAAGCCATTTCTGCCCCAGCTGACCTTTACTCCATCAACCTCCACATGACCACTGCAGGTTAAAACCAGCTTACTGCCTGGGGATAAGACCAACACACCAGGGGGAGGGTCTGTGCAAAACAACAAGCAACAAAAAAACATGATTTAAGGAACTAATATAAACCAATGTGTGTCAATCTTGAATTGATGACGTGCGTTAAATCAAGATGTGTTTATGGCACAATCATACAGTATTTTACACAAACGAAAGCTTCTTTTTTCCTGAGCATTGGTTGCAATCGACTAGGCACAGCACAGATAGGATGCAACGTTGCATAACCGAAATGACCAACTCCTTTTGAACTTCCTCTTTTAATAGGTTCTCATCTTTCTGGTTTCTTTTTCTGTCCTTAATAATGCCATCTCTGTCATCTCACATTCATTTACATTTCTGACATCCCCTAATCATGCAGATTTCGTGATTGCACTCAAAACCCACACAGCGTACAATGACTTGGGTAACGCCTTCGCTGTATTTGTTTTCAGGCTCCTGTTTGGACACGGCTTGATGTCAGAGGTCCAGTGCCCTTGTGCAAACACACTTTACTCTCCTGATCTCCAACTTTCCCAGTTCCCTGTCTTTTATCTGCCCAGACATGGAAGATAAAGGCTCTGCAGTGGAGACAGGGCACAAATGCACATATATTGTGTGTGACTTAGTTTTATGTCATTGGGCTACCAGAGATAATAATAATAATATCTTTATTAGACCCAGACATGCTTTAGAAGTGATCAGTAAAATCTTAAAATCAATCCTAAAATGAACAGGGTGCTAATGGAGGGAAGCCAGAATCGGGGTGATGTGATTTTGTCTGTTAAAACCAGTGAGAAGCCTAGCTGCTGCGTTCTGAACTAGTTGGAAGCGAGAGAGGGATTTTTGGGTTATGCCGGAAAGGAGGGAGTTGCAGTGGTCTAATCTGGAGAAAATTAAAGTATGGATGATTTTTTCAAGGTCAGAATGGTAGAGCATTGGCTTCTAGAAGTGGTTCTAATTTGGAGGAAGCAGGACCGTACAACTTTTTTAATGTGTGGTTTGAAACTTAGATCTGAATCAAACAGTACTCCTAGATTTCTGGCAGTGGGCTTCATGTAGGTGGATAGGGGATCAAGACTGATGGGGTATTTTGGGTTCGGGGGACTGAACAGTATGATTTCTGTTTTTGAATTGTTGAGTTGAAGGAAATTTTGTGCCATCCCACAGTTGACACCACTGAGGCAATCTACAGCAGCAGCTAGGCTTCTTATGTCACCGGGTCTCAGGGGAGGGTATATGTGTGTGTCGTCTGCATAGCAATGAAAAGAAATGGTGTGTTGTTGAATGATTTGGCCAAGTGGAAGCATATAGATGGAAAATAAAATTGGACCTAAAATCGAACCTCGATGGGACCATACAGCCAGTGTAATGCCATTTTACCAACAGATAAAATTTACATTAATTTCTGTCCTGTCTTATATTTAACTCATGGAAAAATATCTAACTTTCTCTTCCCAGATTAGCTCGGGGGAAGGTGTTAATTATTTTCAAGTTGAAACCCTCAAGTTCAAGTAAGGTCACAAGTCACTGGTGTTTAAGTCCAAGTCGTGCTGCAGGGCTTTTTTCATTTTGTTACCTAAAGCAATCAAATTAGTGACTTAATTCTGACTCAAGTCTACACCTCTGTTTCCTACTTTTTAAAATTGAACTTGCCTGACAGTGTGCATGAATAATTTGGATAACTAGTGCACAATCTGTGGCATCAAAGTCAGAAGAGTTGTCTCAAAGATAAATATCTCCCTCCAGCAGTTTGTGTCCAGTACAACAAACACAACCAAGGTTAAGAACACATTTATAGTAGATGCTGATTGGTGGGTGAAGGCTGGCACTGTGTACAAATAGAGTATTTATTTGTACATTCTGCTGATAAAATAATAAAATAAAAAAAAGTAATGATAATTCAGGGGGAAAAAAATTAAAGGCTAATTGCCAGGAAAGAAGCAGGAGACCTCGCTTTGAATTTATATGATTAGAGATTATTATTGTATAAGGAACAACTTTCGATGTGACAAAAAATGAGCATGCAGAACATTTAAAGCAAGTTTCTGCGTGTTTTAAAGTAAAAAAACAAACAAAAAACAAAACAAAAAAAACATACTCCAGATATGAAATGCGATCCATGAGACGCACAGAAATATAACACCTTTAGACAAGCATCTGCTCAAACTGCAGTCAGAGCAGATGCTTCTTTTATATTTGCTGTGATTTATCTCGGGATCATGTGGTCAGCGCCTCAAAGCGACCAAAACACTCGCTTTAAAACTTTAAATCTGAACTGCCAATATTTACTTTTCACAACATTATCTACAGTGCGTTCTGGCATGCTGTCGGCTTGTCATGGTATTTTCAGAAACAGACAAAGCAGGCTTACATGGCAGGATAAATGATAATAATTCAGGTACCTTTTCTGGGACAGGTTCCGTCGAAAATGCCGCGGACCGGCGCTGCGCAGAGAACCCACAGCAAAGGGAGAAAGATCCGCATTTTTGCGCATGAGTCCCCCCTCACCGAGTCCTCACACCATCACTTACGTCCCGACAACATCAGTTGGAGATTGTTGTGGCTCCCATGAAACTTCTCACACGAACAACAAACGTCAGTCCTCCTGTCAGAAGCTCAGCTTGGCTTCCTCTGGTAGGAGCAGGCTCTCTGCGTATAGACCCGTTATTGCGAAATCCCAGCCCTCTTCCCCTTGTTCAGCCCGTTACACAGAGGAAATCCTCCTCAGCGTCACATTAAAACCCCAATGAAAGCTGAAAATAGGCCTGCTATTATAATAATTATTTTTGAATACTGAGGAAGTGTTGTCACGGCCTGCTGATGTTACTGTCTCTAACTGCATTATTCTGATTCTTCTTCTTCTTCTTTTTTTAAACCATACACGGTGCACTTTATTTTAATTATGCAGCCTATTTTAACTGTGGGTGTGCAGTGCTTGTTAATGTGAGCTGCATTTTTATTTTGTCCCAAAGTTAAAAAGAAATCATATAGTAGCTCTTTCACTTTCTGTTCATATTTTCACCTTGGCCAATATAAAGTAATGGAGCACCATGATAAACTGAAGGACTGAAGGGTATTTATGCAATGATTGATGGATGGCTAAATAGGCCTACCAGACCCTTTGGCCCCAGGGTCCAAAGTGTCAGGGGCACACAGTACTTCACCTTCACCTGCAAAATGTGACTCAAATTAACAAGGAGGAGACTCAAAAGGACCACAAAGAGATGCATGGAACCACATGGACACAAAATGACCAAAAAGGCATAAAATTATCTAAAAAAACCCCCACAAAATTACTTCAGTGAGACGCAAACTGACTTAAGACGACACAAGACGACCTTCAAGAGACACAAAATGACCTCAAAGAGGCATAATTACCTATAAAAAACACAAAACTATATCCCAAGAGACACAGAATGACCAAATAAGGCACAAAACTACCCCCCCAAAAAATACAAAAGGACTTGTAAACTGACTTAGAACGACACACAACTAGCCTTAAGAAACAGAAAATGACCTTTAAGAAACACAAAATGACCAAAAAAGCGCAAAATTACCTAACCCCCCCACTAAACTACCCCAAGAGACACAAAATGACCAAATGAGACACAAAACCAACTAAAAAAATACAAAATGACATGAAAGAGATCTAAACTGACTTAGAACGACACAAAATGACCAAAAAAGCACAAAATTACCTAAAAAAAAAAAACCCTACAAAACTCCCCCAAGAGACACAAAATGACTTCAATGAGATGTAAACTGACTTAAGACGACACTTAACTACCTTTGAGAAACACAAAATGACCTCAAAGAAACACAAATAATAAAAAAAAAACCTACAAAATTACTTCAAAGAGATGCAAAGTGACTTAGGACGACATAAAATGACCAAAAAAGGCACAAAAGTACTTAAAAAACACAAAACTACCTCAAAAAAGACACAAAATCACCTTAAAAGAACACACAAAATAACCTCAGACAGACAAAATGCCCTCAGAGAGACACAAAATGACCAAAAGTACAAACATAAATCAGTTCAAAAACACTTTTCTAGAGAGGTATATGGAGGAGGATGGGTAACAGTGTTTATATTTGTATTATATGGGGTTGTATATACGTTGGGATAGTCATTATTTTTGTATTGTTCTGGGTTGTATATAAATAGGGATAGCATTATATTTTGATTGTTGTAAATACTGATTGTAAATAGGGATAGTTGTTTATATTTATATGACATCGGGATGTTTATATTTTAGGGATAGTGTTATATTGTTTATATTGGTGTTGTATTGGGTAGCACATGTGAATTATGATTGTGTATAAAAGGGGTAGGAGTTAATAAGTGTAAACTTCTACCTACTCCTTTTCGGACATGTAACACATTGTTTGGGTTTATTGCTTATGGTGCTTTAAGGTCATTCTTGCATGTTTTTAAGTAAATTTTTAATTTAATTTTGTTTGTTTGTTTTGTTGTTTTTTGCACATCTTCGAAATAAAAAGAAATTCATTCATTCATTCAAAGAAGGCACAAAATTACCTAAAAAAAAACAAACACAAAATGACTATAGAGAGATGCAAATTGAATTAGGACGACACAAAACGGCAAAAAAAACCACAAAATGACAAAAAAAAGGCACAAACTTACCTAAAAAAAATAACCTCAAACAGACACAAAATAACCAAAGATGACATAAATCTACCTCTAGAGACACATAACAATGTAGAAAGAGGCAAACCCACCACAAAGTCGTGTGTCTTGCTCGTGTGCAGGAGAGGTGGTGGGACCTTTTGCATGTCTGTGCTCAGGGACCCACTGTCTCATATCTGCTCACGTGTTTGTCACATAACTGCTTTTTGTGGTTAAACTCAAAATGTAAATTAATACAATAAAAAAGAAGAAACCCTCAAATGACTACATCTTAGTCATCTCTACCTTAGTCACTGGTTGCTAGGCGAAGTCACATTTGCATGGACACAGTTCGTTTGTCTCATTTGAAAGAGAATCGACACGTTTATCGACCGTCGTTCAACAGCTCCATATTACCAAAGAGCTGACCCATGCTTCACCAATTCATGGTGCCAAATGCTGTGCAGTACATTCATTTCCGGCCTTGTTTTTGCAAATCATGGTGGCATCCTGTCTAAGCACTGCTGTGCAGAAGACTGCAGTGTTGCTAAACAGGTATATATTGTTCTTCTGGTGATCCAACTCATTATCTCACCCTAGTCCGGGTCAGGGGTCACTCATTGACAGGAGATTTTGCAACACTGATGGGATGTTGTACTTCATGAAAAGACCAGAAAGAGCCCAGACGACCAAAATATTGGCATTTTTAAGGCATGATTATCCCCACACACCTTCCCTTTATTCATGGACAAATAAAAATTCAAAGCAGTGTACAGACTTGTTTGACAAATCACCTTTAAATGTCCTATTTCTTTGCACTTTGCCCATGTCCAAC
The DNA here is from genome assembly GCF_011397635.1 of Epinephelus fuscoguttatus. Taxonomy (NCBI): domain Eukaryota; kingdom Metazoa; phylum Chordata; class Actinopteri; order Perciformes; family Serranidae; genus Epinephelus; species Epinephelus fuscoguttatus. Next base: position 12,766,422 of record NC_064759.1, read on the forward strand.
CTAAAGTAAGCCAGTGGCACTGTTTTTCAGACTGCGGTGGTACAAGACATTACATCAGAGGTACATAAACATGATCTGACCCTTTGTCAGACAAAAAGAAGAGGATAAAATGCACTGAGAGCTCGCTTTAAGGTGCAAATGAACTAGGCCATTATAAAACACATCAATATGATGCAAAAAAGGAAGAGGAAAACATGAAGTTGAGGTTTAACAAGTAATAAAAGAGATCAATGGGAGATAAGGGACACAAGTCTTGCAACAGTCTTGCCGTGTCCTGTAACATAAAGCACCGTTCTCACTGAGAACTATAGTGAACACAAAAACACCTTTACAGATAATAATGCCTGCGCATCACTGTCTGAATGTTGTCAAATGTCTTCTGCTCATTCATTCAACCCGCTGTTGATTGTGAGAGATGCTGCGTGACTTGTCAGTGAGGCTAAACTTGAAATAACAAGTGGAAACAATCTTTTAGATCATTAAAGTTAAGCAATGTTTCCATCCCTGCTGCTTTCCTTCAGATAAATACTGTAAATTTCATGATGTCATTCATGAACACAGTCATCATACGCCATGAGAACATGTATATCATCATTAAATTCCAATTCATAGCTGGCAAGGTCCATGTCGTTAGGATGTGCCCTCCTCTCTATGATTTGGATTGATCTGATGTATAGTAAAAGTTTGAGCTGGGAAACAGAGAGAAGAGCACAATAACAGTCTGTGTGTGCTCAGTGTCTCTCCAGGAAAGCACAGGAAAACACAACCTGTGTGCAAACATGACGAACAGGAGTTATTTCTGCGTTAATTCTTAACGCTTCACTCAATCTGGCTGGTTTCCTTGGCGACAGAGGGCAGGCCTGGGCTGCTGGATGAGGTGGCGCGAGCCCTCCAACCAAACAGAGCTTCCTGTTGGAGAGAGGACGAGCTGTGTCAGTATGTGTGACGTCTATGTGTTGTGACAGTTTGATTTCTGTTATTGATACAGGAACAGAAAAGAAGCAGCTCACCTGCACGGTGCCCAGAGTGATCGTCCAGCCTCCAGGTGAGTCTCCCCCGTAGGACCTCACTGCTGCAGGTGTGAGGACGCCAGCATTGAGGGCCGCAGCAGCTGCCTCTGAGGATGGCGCTAAAGCTGGTGGGGTTTGTGTGGATGATGTGGGTACAGTCTGTGTGTTTTGGGCTGGTGCTGCGTCTGTCTCCTCCTCGATGGGTGTATCCTGCGAGCCGCCCAGAAGAGAGGAGGAGTTTGAGAGCGGCGGAACTGACCCAGAGACACAACTGGGCGCTGGGCTGCACTCCCCAGAGGCGCTGGGGGGAGTGTGAGTGTGAGTGTGTTTCTTCCTGCGGAGCGTGTCGATCCAGCTGGAGCTGTGTCTGGAGGCGAAGGTGGCCAGGGCCAAAGACGAGAGCCTCATGTTCTTCCCTGAGGTGATCAGCTCTCCAAATCCTTCCTGGTGGGCGAAGGCGTAGCCTGACCTCCTAGAGCCACCGCGAGCGCCCAGACGGCCCTCGGACACACTGCCTGTTCCACGCCAGGCACCTCCCGTGCTACGACCAACTGGCTTTCGCTTCTTCTGCCGCACCAGCTGAGTATAGCGCACCTGGAGACGAAACAGAGGAGAAGCTTTAGCGGTTTGGTGTGTTTTCAGTCTTTGTGCTAATTTATAAGGTATATACAGCATTTAACACTTCAGTTGTTGGTATACTTTGCCACTTTTCTATGTGATACCCAACTCAAAACTCTTTGTACTTAACAACTCAAACTTATACCCATAGTGTTTGATGACCAGTGATGCATTACAGTGATAAACATTGTTTCCAAGTAACAAATTACTGATAAAATTTCATTGATAATATTCCACTTATCCCCCTAAAAATAACTTGTTATACTGTACCTAACTTTTGTTGTCAACCCCCTACTGATTTATAATCCAACAATTAGTCACATCCTCAAATTCATTTTCACAATCATCTCCCATGCACGTCACAAAGCAGCAAGTTAGCATGGACAATGGAAATGCTCGCATTCAACGAGTGCAAATATTCCCATTACTTAGATTTTGTCGGGAGGAAAGATGACAAGAACATTGCTGTTCCAGGTAGTAGCACTAAGACACCACTGCAAAAAAAACACAGGCTAAAACCTCCTGAAACACCTCTTCTAAACAACAGCACAACAACGTGATGCTCGTGGAAATACACCCCACCAAGGCGAGCCCTGCTTGGCTTGGATATCTGTAGCCCTACACTGGCTAAACAACCAAAACTGGATTTTAATCATGGAAAGCTGCAGGCTACAAGAGACAAAGAACTAAAGATGCATGTGGCTGGATACGTGGATGAAATCTCTACGATTAAAAAATCAGTCACTGGCAGCAGAAGACCCCCAGGTAAAAAAATATTTGCAAGCTATCTAGCTTTAGCTACACTTCCCAGAAATATTCACAAAAAGAGATGCATGTGGGAATTCTTAATTTTGAGGAGAAAGTACATAACTATCAGTTGTGTGGGGTGTTATGGAAAAGTCATATAATGAAAAGTGTGACATTGCTGTTGGCAGGGAGTCATAAGTAAAGTAATAAATGACATTTTTTGACTGATGGGCCTGACACTGATCACCAGCACCAGTAAATGTGACTGTAGAGAAACAAACTAATCAAAAAAGGAACGCCTTCACACCACCCGAACATCAGCTTTGGTTGGACGGCCAGCTGGCTTGAGACACACTCACCATACACTGAGACACACTCACCATACACGAAAGTAACTCGTGCTGTTAGAGTGCACTGATTCAGTCAATATTTGAGTATTTACGCTGCATTGGCTCAGTGACGGGAAGCATGAGCTCATCCTCACACAGGCACTCAGATGAACTGAATGCTTGTGGTTAATCATTGGCTGAGACCTGTTTCAAACTGAGCTGTTGGGAAGACACAACACTGACACATGTTGCAATGGAGAAGATGGACAAATCAGAGTTAGAAACTTCTTGTGTGTGTTTTCTCACCGTGTCTGACAGCTGAGGTTTGAGGTCCACCTTGAGGAAGCGGAATGCCAAAACTGGAACTATGCATATTGCTGTTGCCAGTGCAATAGTTAACCACACCACTGGTTGCAACAACGTGCTCTGGGCACTACCTGCGCTCACAAACACACACATACAACCACAAACATGAGCAAATATGTCTCAGGAATTTACAGCATTTCACAAACACTGTATACACACAGATATCAGACACCTGGACATGATGATCCCACAGGTGGTGTGAACACAGGTGACTATAGGAACGATGATATTTGGGTCAACGAACATTCTGTTTTGTTCAGGACCTAGTGTTTTTGTACTTGTGTGTGTCTGCGTGTGTGTAAAAGACAAATAAGGGAAGAGGGGACTGACCTACAAAGTGGAACTGATTGGGAAAGATCCTGAAGAGGGTCTGACTGTGCAGAGCGAACATGATGGTGAAGTAGGAGCCCAGAGAGCCCCACACAAACACATGGTTTATAACAGTCCAGAAGCCTGTGTCCAGAGCGATCTACGTACCCACACACACACACACGCAAAATCACAGTTAATACACCATGATGGAACATTCAGTGATTAAATATAGCTGTGAGGAAAGCTAACACCATTACAGCTTCTCTCACCTGCACGCTAACCACAATGACCAAGGCTGTTGCTGTGGTGACCGCGAAGGTCTGGTAGTCAGCGAGGGGCACTCCGTTGCTCTGAGTGGCATCGGAGAGAACGGCACAGGGGACAAAAAACAGCACCACTGATGTGTAGATGCCCTGGGCGATGCAGATGAAGAACTCTCTCTTGTTGAAGAGAAGGTTGAGCTGCCCGGGCTCGTACAGCTTCGGATACTCCAGACTCCTCTGGTCAGGAACATCCTTCAATAACAGACAGGAAGTGAGCGGCTGCATAAGGCTACACTGCTACGTTGCAGATGTAGCTACAGAAAGTACCTGGACTTGTTATGTTTCATAAATTGAGTATCTATTTCCAGAGTCTACAACAATAATTCTTAATTTACAGCCCACGGTGCTGGGTTTCCCTCCAAACGTTTTCTTATTCATAATGAAAATAAACTGACTCACACTGGGATTTTTTTGGGGGTACTTGATGCAAAAAAGGTGCCACGGTGCATAAAACCCGTCAAAATAGAGCTTGTTTGTCAAAAAAAGTACCAGGGGAGGATCACATACAAACATGTATGTGGTTCTTCAGTTTAATGAAAGGACTGGAGCATGCACAGTATGCCTGAACACACCTGATCAAATATCCCCATGGCCAGCACAGGGAGGGAGGTGTAGACAATGTTGTAGAGAGTGATGAAGTACTGATCATACACCGTCTGCAAGAGAGAGAGAAGATGGACATGACAACACAGACACCATGAAAATCACGATTACAGTTTCCTAACCCCCGATCGTTGACGTAAAGATGTCCTCATGAGCGCTACTCTCTGACCTGTGCCGAGAAGCCACAGAAGAAGCCGAACCAGAAGTGCACCATGGTGAAGGCAAAGTTCTTGTAGAAGAAGTAGCAGAGGAAGCGGCACATGCGCAGGTAGGACCAGCGGCCGTGCACCAGTAGAAGGCGCTGTAGGAAGCGGAACTGGGAGAAGGAGTAGTCACTGGCCAGCACGGCCTGGATCCCCTCCTGACCTGAGATACCAACGCCGATATGAGCACCTGGAGGATTGGAGAGAGACGGACACAGAGGGAAAGAGAGAGAGAAGAGTAAGCAACATAAACCTGGCTGTTGTTGGAAAAAATGGACTTGTATTTTTGGCTTTCTTTGAGGGTTTCTGATAACGAGTCATAAAACTCTGAGTCCAAGCTGTCAGTTTGGGGTTCTTTTTTTGCATCTTGCCAATCTCACATAATCAAACATGTTTTATGTTGTCATAAATTATTAGTCTTTGCTCATGCAAACAGTGAAGTTCAACGACGTGTCAACAACTAAAAGCTGCACTCTCTCCAGCACCAAACAGCAGCACACTGGTAAAAATGGAGGGGACTAAGGGTGCAACAATGTGAACAAGTCTCGGTTCTCTACAACTGTGGAAAAGAAGGAAATACTGGTGGAGCTGTGGAATGAACAAAAGTCTGTGATTAATGCGACGTGACACTGGCACTTATTTCAGTGAGAAATCTTAATTTTTTAAACGGTTCGCCTCTCATTCCCTCACTCTTCCTCCACTAAAATACTGCAGCTAACCAACAGAGGCTGGCTATAGTTAAGTATTTTTGCGGACATGTAAGCAATTGTTAATATGTCATATTCCTTAAAGGAAGTTTGGCGTAATATCGTCCACCGGGATCATGATGGGAAATAATCTCAAAAGGAATCTAGCAGTTTTGCAACAGGTGACCCTGCAAGATCCCCAGTCTTTGTGAAATCGTAGTGTGTGACTAAAAACTCACATTGTCTTTAAATATGAGAGGGCGTCTGATTTAAGTCCTTTAAAAGTATTTTCAAAGTCTACTAGTGTATGGTCAGCTTTAACTGCCTGGTAGCTCCATATTTACTGAACAAAAATGAGAGTGGTATCAGTCTCCTCTTATCTATCTGGATAACAAAATGTTTAAACTATTCCTTTGATAACAACATAGCTCGCCAATAAGCCGTCAAACGTTAGTAAGTTATTTATAAAGAACGATGGATGGCCCTCTCCAATGAGCAGTTGATGTTGCAGTTTCACATATTATAAAGTCATTAAACAAAGGGCCACATGTTTCTCAAGCCACAGTGAGCTATCAACCAAAGTTCACCAGTTATTCGTTTGCAATTATCAATGTTTAGTCATTGATAAAGCTGTTTTGACAACTTTCAATCGTGTCTAGAGCTGTTAATACAAGATTTTGGACTAAATGCACTGCATTGTCAAAAGATATGAGACAAAAACAGTCAAGTGGAGGTTCCTGATGTCTTGTTAAAAAGAGGTGCAGGTAAAACAAATGCCAATTTTGAGATTTGAGGAATATAAATCACAGCCCACCCATCTCTGCTGCACTGGCTGCATTTCTGCTTGCATTATTTCGTTTGAGGACACACGCCTGTATTCATGTTCACATGACGCACATCCACAGACAAACACACAAAGTGATGCAACACTTACAAAACACACAATATTACAAACACACTTAGAGTAACACAACATTGGGTTAACCAAACCTCTCTGTCTGTTTCCCCTTAAGATGTTTCAAGGTTACAAAAACATCTTCTGTGTCACCTTGGTACAACTCACAATGAAGCTAAATGCTTTATGCTTTATGTTTTCATGGCTGCACCATTTCATCAAATATATTCACAGTGTCTTGTTAACTGTTTAAGTTCCCAACTGGTGGGTCACGGTCCAGATGTGGGTTGCGGGCCCATTCTGAATGGACCACAAGTGACTGGTGAACATATCAAGTTTGTAAGAAACACACTTCATTTTTAGGTACAGTGAATTTCCAGCACAGAGCTTTTATTTTGAAGTGCCTTTTGTTGCTGTAGAGTGAGCAACTAACCAACATCTACTTGACAGAGACAGCAAACTAGCTCGACGACATGGCCAAACGCAAATATGATGGTGAAAATATTAAATTGTGTGGACCCTTGATATAATGACTAAGGAGGAATCTGGACCCTGTGGCGGCACCGGCTGGGAACCACTGCTTTAACACACATTTCAGCAACTGTCAGCCAGACATATTTCATCTGTTGGGGATTTCCACGAGAATTAAAAATAACTTTCTGTGGGTTTGAATGATGTTTGCCTGCGCAGCATAATAAATAGCCAACCTGTGGGAAAGTAGAGTTTAAGAGGACACTCAGAAATCAGTTCCTAACTTGATGAGGACATCATACCGCCCGCAACACACATTTCCTCACAACCTTTGTCACTACTAGTCACACCATGCCAGATAAACTACTTCTACTACACTTCTGCTGAGAATTTCCATTGCCTAAAGGTAGACGCTGACACCCACGTGGCCAAAACCTACTTCTCTCTTTCCACTCCATCTAAAAAAATAATCCAGTTACACTTCCTCCTCTCCTCCACGCCTGCACAACTCACTTTTGATCATGCTAACATCGTTAGCTCCGTCTCCTATGGCCAGAGTGACGGCCTTCTTGTGTTTCTTGATGAGCTCCACCACCTGAGCCTTTTGCAGCGGGGTGACTCGGCAGCAAATCACCGCTTTGCATGCACACGCTGTCGAGACAAACTCCGTCTCCATGTCTGCTTCTAGTGCATGAGCCTGTCAGAGAACAGCAGAGAGTGGAGAAGTTTAATGGTAAGGGGGTCAGAGTTGGAGCTGTGGAAGAAAAGGAAATCTTTTATTGATGCAAGCCACACAATTTCAGGCACCTCACTATTTCCTGACAGTTGACAGTTTAATTTTTGCTAATTTGGTGCACGTGCACTGTATGTGAGAGTGAGGGGAGTGTTATTCATACCAGACTGTGACCGTTGATTACGAGGGCAAACTCTCCAGAGATATTGTCCATGAGGTTGGAGGGAGGTGGTGGTGGAGGAGGGGGAGGGGGAGGAGGAGGGCACTGCAGCTGTTTCCCTCCTCCAGTACCATCTCCATCTTGTCCTTCTCTGAACCCATTACCCATGAAACATCCCTCCATCCCCTCCTCCTTGCCTCCGTCTCTGGTTCGTGACAGCTCGATCATCCTTTCCCTCGCCCTCCTGTGGGGTAAGACAAACAAGCTAAACATCAACAGGGCTTGTCTGAGACACAAAAACAGAAGCAAAACACAACATTTTGTAGAGTAGTGTAGTAGTAGAGTAGAGTTTGTAGAGTAGGAAATAGGGGAGATGAAAGAGGAATGGCGGAGCAGGAAAACAGACGCAGCTGAGAAAACAGACCAGAGATGAGATAAAAAGAGGGAGGTGGAAAATTGGAAAAAGAGCAGGTAGATATCAGGGCTATCACAGAGGAAAGTGACTGTGAGGTGTGACCACATCAAGATGTCGCCACGATATGATGTCATTGTTCAATATGTTTAGGCTATTTGACTCTTGAATGATAAACCTTTGGCACTTTAAGTAAATTTTGTGTTTAGCTTAGTGTCTATTTGCGGTACTGTAAAATATTTTAATCATATTAAAGGGGACCTGCATGCTCATGTACAGGTTCATACTGGTATTTTGGGTCTCTGCTAGAACATGTTTACATGCTTAAATGTTAAAAAAACCCTTAATTTATCTAATACTGTCTGCCCAAATATGCCTGTATTCACCCTCTGTCTGAAACACTCCTTTTTAGTGCCTGTCTCTTTAAGCCCCCCTCCTGAAAGAAACACAGTCTTGATTATCTCGGCATGTCTGTACTGACTGTTATAGAGAAAAGTGGTGCTTCCCTCTGTGAAAATTCACCAATAAAAGCTTTTAAACTAAAATCTATCCCACTCGACCTGTTTTAGCAGGAATATGATCCGAAATGGAGGGGAAAATGAAGAACATCAGCAACCAAGATTCCATGTTTCCCTGATGTTAGCATGTAGCTACATGTAGCAGTGTACTTGCAACCAAACAATGACTGTGATAGAGTTTAGCTGCACTTTCTACCCTGAAAAATCTACAATAAATGCTTCTAAACCAAAATATCACAACCGGACATGTTCCAGTACGAATATGACCAGAAATCTGAGAGAAATTAACAACACTGGCAACCAAGATTACTGGTTTCCCTGATGTTAGCATGTAGCTACATGTAGCAGTGTACTTGCAACCAAAGACTGACTGTGACGGAGTTTAGCTGCACTTTCTACCATGAAAAATCAACAATAAAATATTACAACCGGACATGTTCCAGTAAGAATATGATCAGAAATGTGAGATGTGCCAAAAACATCGGCAACCAAGATTACTGGTTTCCCTGATGTTAACATGTAGCTTCATGTAGCAGTGTAGGCTAATGTAAACACTCGCAGTAGCGTGCCCGGAGCAGACGATCATATAAAGAAATCCGTCATGAGCTGACTTCAGCTTGTCTGGAATGAAGAAAAAACAACAGAGTGTACGACACAGTCTGAAGCCTGAGGTTATTTCACTCACAGGGATTACTGTTACATGTGTTTACATCATTGTGTGAAACTTTTAAACGTCCATCCATCCATCCATTTTCATCTGCTTATCTGCGGCAGGGTCACTGGGCAGCAGGACAAGCAAAGCACCCCAGATGTCCCTCTCCTCAGCAACACTTTCCAGCTCCTCCTGAGGGACCCCAAGGCATTTTAAACAAACTATGTTTAATATGAACATCCTATATCCTATTTTTTCTATTAATATGTCAGAAAATAAAGAAACGCACAAAAGGTCTGCCTTGAAGTTTCATCAGTGTGCTTTGTTGTGTGTTATCCTGTATTTCCCGTAGCACTATGAGCTCACCACAGTAATTTCCTGACAACTTTTGTTGTAATGGCAATACCGTAAACACAACTAAGCTCAACACTTTTTTTTTGCAATTCACACTCGCTACGGGAACAATAGTATGCAATCTTCGAGCCATGATTAAGGGAAATACAGTGTGTGCTCATATGCAGGACAGAAGAGGTCATACGAGCATCAATCAACAGAAGGTGCCGTCACATGGACAATATTTCTTCAGTCTGTTTTAAAGCATCTTGATCAGAGATTGATAAATCAGGTGATCTGATAAGATTTGCATTTTCATGAATCAAGGCATTCAATCAGAATATAACTTTTTTGACTAGTGCCAAGTGGCTCTGCCTTCTGTGAAGTGCCTAATCTGCTGGGAAACTAACAAAAGATTTTTTTCAACCTTACTGAGAGAATATATTTAATTCAACACATAAACAGGAGAAGAAATGATTCTGCCTGTTAATACAATTTAGTAGTAAATAATATAAGTACAAATACCATTTGCACTCTGCGCCTTTGCACCTTTGTCCATTTTCTTATGTACTTCACTGTGTTGTTGTCTATTCTGTGTATATAGTACATTGGAGGCCACGTAAGACCAGAGTCAAACTGTATTGTATGTGCACACAGTCGGCCAATAAAGCTGATTCTGAGTCAAAAAAGAGTGAAATTCAAAACAAGGCAGGATTGTGCAGATTGTTACAGTAGCATCAATATTGACCTCATCACTGGCTATGTGTACGTGCATAAAATAGTCTGTTTTTTTCCAAAAAAGACTTATTCCTACTAAGCTGTTTACATGTCTAATTAAAATGAATATTCCACTAACAATCCTTTTTATATGCAGCCATGTATACTCTGTGCGCTCTGATATATTCTTCAACATGTCAAAATATAAAAAAGACAAAGTGCTTCTCATTTCGCTTCTTTGAATTAAAAGAGGATTTTTTTAAAAGTGTCCTACCAGTGGCGGACTTGTTGAACCATGTGAGCACAGCCTCCCTCTTGTACGCCTTCTTAAAAAGGTCAGTTTTGCAATATTTGCACATATCCTAAAACCTGCTGATCTCTGAGTCTTTCATAATGTTTAAGAGTAGGTGTGCTTCTTCCTCCAACTAGAAATGTGGGATTTTCTTTTGGGCATGCATCTCAACCACAGCCTTACAAACCCTTGGTGTGTTGATTTGTGTACAATGTATTCATGACAACGCACAGAGCCAACCACATCCATGTGTTGCAAACTGCAGTAAAAACCCCAGTGAGATGCATATTCCGAATGCGTTGCATACATGTCCAAATAATGTCCTAAAAGCGGACTTATACGGAATATCCTACATCTTGATCAGAAAATGCTTATGTTGTTTACATGACCCGGATCAAATTCAGAAGACTGTCATATAGTGGAATATTGGTGTGCATGTAAACGTACTCATTGACAGGACAAAATCTTTGACACTAGAAAAGGTAGATTTTTTATTTCTTGATATTTTTGCACTCAGTGAACTGATTATAAAACTGACACTTTTTGAGGGGAAGCGATGTATTTGTAGGGCTGTGCATTGAGATAACTGTAAGTAGCTTGGTCAGTTTTATGTGTTGATTACTGCTGTAGTGGCTGAATCAAAGCTTGGGTTAAGCACTGGATATATAGGACACTATACTGGATATATAACTAAAAAGTGAATCCAAACACGCATTCGTTTCTTAGTTATTTTCTGATAAACACCTTCCTTATGTTATTTCGTTCAGTGTGGATTCTACAGTGTAGAGAAACAGAGACATCAGACTGACCCGAGCTCCTGCCGTACACTCTGCACCGTGTGTCCACTGATGATGAACACCTCAGTCATGTCATCCGTCAGCATCTTGCAGGAGTAACCAATATTGACAGCCGTCTCTGTGTGAGAGAAAGGAAGAGAGTTACTGAAGCTGAACATGTTTCATAATAAAGAGAATAGGTGCCAGAGTGACCGCTCAGATGGATCAAAAGTTGAGCTAAACATCTTTATATCTTTATTCATATGTAAGAAAACTGGTTGTTGCATGTGCCACCACAAATCAAACACTGTGACTTGCACATGGACCTGAGCTTGTTGATGACTGGCTCCTGGTCAGTGTGACCAATAGTTGTAATAAGCTGGAGGTCACAGATACCGCTTCTCCACCAAAATGTAAAGGTTATGTTCCGGTTTGTGCACCTAATTTTAAACTGTAAACATTTTCACCAAAAAGAAATTGGTTGGGAATCCGAGCAGTTGGTTCGCAGCTGGAACCAAAAAATAGCAGGTTTTCCTTGACCTGAGAAAACCCCTGAGGCATTAGTGTCATATTCTACAAGTTGGAAAGAGAGAATGGAGTCTTGCACGTAATTGTCTTCTGCATCTTCTTATCAGTAATTGTTGGTCCATGCTTGCGTTTTGGATAAAAACAAATATCTATAACTTATAAAAGAACAGAAGTTTGCAGGTAATCAATGCAATCCACCATCGTTTGCTGTCCATTGATGATGCATTCTTGATTACAATGCTGGTTAAACTGATGTAGATTTTCATTTCAACATCTCTAGATATGTCTAGAAATGGCCGCAGAATAGACAGACTGCCGATGGTGCTTTTTAAGCAACTGCCTGCAAACTGAGGTCTGAAAGTGTGTGTAAAAGTGTGTGCGTCTCACCCTGCTTGTCTCCAGTGAGAACCCAGATCTTAATGTTAGCCAGAGAGAGGACAGCGATGGTCTCTGGGACGCCTTCCTGCAGCTTGTCCTCTATAGCCGTGGCACCCAGGAGCTAGACACACAGGCGCAAATATAAAGTCCAGTTATCAAACCAGCAGGAAATTTAAGAGGGGCATAAAAGCAATTTCTATCCTGTGACTTGAAATAGCTTACCATCAATTCAACTCATTAAAGCAACCATCAGTAAAACAACATCCTGCACTAAGAAGCTCTGATGGTGTTGTTTAGCTGCAGTTAAAAAAAAAAGGAATTTCCCCTCAGCAATTAGAATCTGGACAACTTAACCTAAAGTTCCCTTTTTTATAGTGTCATTTTTATTCTGTTTGCAGAAGGAACTCTGCAGAAACTGCGTGTGAAACAAATGGCTTAATGTTTCATGTTAAGAAAATGAAAGTGAGACACGCACAAACAAATCCAGCGCACACATGGATGCACACTCTCAGAACAAGTCACTGACCATCATGTCTTGTTCTATCTGCTCATACGCGGCTGCCAGTCGGTCCTCTCTGCAGCTGGCAGCTTTGTCAGCACAGCGGTGGCTCTCGGACCATGCCTCCCACTCATCCTCTGACAGGTCCCTGTAGGCCAGGGCCAGCGTCCGCAAACCATCGGCTGCATACTCCTAAAGCAAAGTATATGTATGGACATGTACAAACAACATTTTGACATGAGGATACACATTCAAAGAGATAAAGATGTGGTTGAGTTGAGAATTTATGCCGAAAAAATCCCAGTGTCCGCAACATGTCAAGGTGAGAGACATTAACTAATCAGGAAATGCTTAGATGTTACAGCTGTCAACAAGTTTGTGGACACTAGATGGCAGCACAGCTCCATCCATCCATCCATCCATCCATCCATCCATCCATCCATCCATCCATCCAGGAGTTAATATGTGTCTCCTCACATTGAGGTGGTCCGAGGTGATGTTCATCAGTTCCTGGTTACAGGGGTGGAGTCTCTCCAGCAGCACAGTGTCAGCCCCTTTACAGTACAGACGGATCCTGCCCTCTGGGTTACGCACTGAAAATAAATGACAGAGTTTAATGACGACAGAATACAAAAGAAAACATACATATAAATTTAGCCTCATTTGCATAGTTATGAACTCTTTACATTACATATATTTTCCTACATAACAGAACTCAGGCGCAGGTGGACGAGCTGAATGTAGAATTAAAAGATGAGGTCTGGGCTGAATGTTTAAAGAGTATATGTTAATTGTTTGGTCATTAATCAGACATGGTCTTACATTTTAAGATGTTACACAGACTCTACTATTCCAGGGAAAGTTACACAGCTTTTAAATGATGTTTCATGCTTGTAATCGATCAGTAACATTACTGAACACATTCTTTCTCCTCATGCAGTAAACTTTACACATACTGGAAAAGCATCTTTCATTGTTTCTCTGTGCTTTCGGGAAGCATCAGGTCCCTGATCTGTTCATGGTCATTACTGCAGCAACAAGCTCCTAATCTTTTGCTATTAAGTATGATGTATGGTTTGTTTTTTGTTTGATTTGTGGATGAGAGAAGTAGCAAACACATCTGGGGAAACTGTGACTTTATAATGAAGATAAAAGACTTGTGTTCAATAAAATCTGGCTCACTGTACTGAGTTGTTTTTAGGTTAAGGACTAATGTGTGTGTCAAATGTAAAACACCTTGCAATGTGTATTTTTTTAATAATAACCATGGCTGGTTATTATTACCTTTTTTGTTGGTATTGCTGCTATTCTTTAAAAGGAAATACTAAACATGTATTCAAATGAAAGAAAGCCGCCTTCAAATAACCATCCTCCTCCTTCTGAGCTTCAACAACTGTTGTTCCTGCATAAAGTGGACGACACAGGCTGTCTTTGGCACTGATGTATGAACGTTCAGCTTGGGATCTTGCTGCTCTGTTGTTAAACCAAAGTTGTTGCTAAGGGAAGGGTGATTTATGACCAGCTGTTTCTGGGCAGTTTTCCAGCATGTTACAAGAAAACCAACCACAGGAACACACAGTGAAATCTCACCGAGGGACAAATTGTAAACATGACTAATAGCCTACCCTCTGTCAGTTTGTGGGCGTGTGGATCGTGAGTTAAATACATATTTTTGATTTAAACTCAGAAATCTCAACCTATCAGATGAGTCTACTGCAATGAAGGCCAGCTCTATGGGTGTTTAAAGGGGACTCCAGTATCTACCAATCAAGACTCTGATTTCCAATGTTTCCTGTTTCCACCAAACATTTTCGGTATGGTACCTTTGGAACCAAAAGTAATCCTTCAGACATGGTATCTAGATCCTAGTGTTTCCACCGCAAACAGTACCCTTAAATGTGGGTGAGGTTGTTGTCACTCACTGCTCTGGTTACCACTTCCTCATAGATGGAACGTCTGCACCTTATTTGTTGTCCGCAGAATGAGGTTGCACGCTGACATTTTCAACATTTTCAGCGCAAAACAGAACAGGCTGCAGTTAGACTCTCTTTCGATGGGATGATTAAAAACAGCCAGGGAACCCATAGGAACAACGCTTAGCGAAGCTTTTTTTTCCCTCCAAGTAAGGATTAAAATACATGCAGTTAAAATAATTTGGTCAAAATTTATATAGTTTTAAATGTTTAAAGATCCACTCACTCACTCTAAATATATGGGAAATGATTTCGAGTGCAGACAGTATCTTTAAAATCTAATTTCATCCAGATTTTTTTTAACCACCCACTTTTTCTTTACTGTCTAAACAACTTTTCAGATTTTCTGTGAGTTGAAAACGATGGCCCCTGCTCACCAATAACAGACATCCTCTTGCGTATGTTGTTGAAGTCCAGTATGGCGAGCAGAGTGTAGGTGACGGGTCGTCCCATCTCTGTGGTGGTTATCGTCCCGGGTGTTCGGGAGCGAAACACAAAGCCAAAGTTTCGAGCTGCTGTCACCAGAGCGCCCTCATCTGGAGACTGAGCCTTATAAACCAGCTCTCCTGGTTAGGCAGATAAAATGACAATTAAAAATAAACAATAAAAAGCTGATAGATGGTGTTACTGTTTGTTATCACTCAACTTCCCAGATCCCCCTCTCCCCTTCCGCTGCTCACCTTCGCTTTTCTCCTCACTCATGACCGTGTGACAGAGGGAGAGCAGGCGGAAGAACTCATGAGTGTGTGCGTCTCCCACTTTTACTGATTCCAGCAGGGTGTCGTCATAGAAACAGAAGTCAGGGTCCGCCAGGGGGTTGAAGGGGGTGAAGTCCAATCTCTGGAGATGAATGGAAAGTCAGGGACTCAGATAATGCACCATAAACAAGGACTACATATGTAAATATGTGTGTGACTGTGTTTTAGTAAAACAAAAAAAAAGTCTTTTACCTTTGGCTGAGGTCCCAACGGGTCTGTTGCTTCACCTGAAAGTAACACACATAGATGTGTCAGATTTCGTTGTGGTTTTATGTGTATATGTGTGCACAGCGTTACACTCAGTGGCCACTTTATTAGGTATACCTGCACAATATCATGCAATAACGATATCACTGTTCTGCTATAAAATCCTTAAAGTCTGTTTTTATTATGACTATAATATTTGGGTTTTGTTGAACCTGTCATGGAAGTGTCAATTACATTATATTTTTCAGCATTCAGGTCAGAGTTAGTGGTGGTGTTTCATCAGATCCATCCATCCACCCATTTTCATCACAGGGGCAGCAGGCCAAGCAAAGCACCCCAGACGTCCCTCTCCCCAGGAGCACTTTCCAGCTCCTCCTGGGGGACCCCAAGGCGTTCCCAGGACAGATGAGATATGTAATCCTTCCAGTGTGTTCTGGGTCCACCCTGGGGCCTCCTATCAGTGGGACGTGTCCAGAACACCTCTAACGTGAGGCACCCAGGAAGCATCCTGATCAGATGCCCAAACCACCTCAACTGACCCCTTTCAACACGAAGAAGCAGCGGCTCTACTCCAAGCTCCTCACCCTATTTCTAAAGCTGAGCCCAGACACCCCACGGAGGAAACTCATTACGACTGCTTCCATCTGCAATCTTGTTTTTTCTGTCTCTACCCAGAGCTCAAGACCATAGGTGAGTGTTGGGACGTAGATGGACCAGTAAATCGAATGCCTTGTATGGGATTGTGACCATTCTTAACTTCTGCTGCAATACACTTCAAGTCAGAAGTTGATAATTGTGACTTGTGACTTCCTATCTAAATATGTCCCAGTGCATCTGCTTGGAAAACATGGACGCCTACACCAAACTGATGTTTGTATGTCAAGTGTGAGCTTCCCAAAGGACCTACATCAGTTACCACAGCACCATTAGCAAAGAGAAACAACGGTCTTCCTCGTCTTTGCTCATTAAAATAATGTACAGCAGCTCATAACTGTAAATGAGTGCCAAGAGTAATAGTGTGAAGCACCACAGTCAAGTGCATACAGCTGTTGTGTGCAAGTAATACAAATAATGAAGATGAAATTCTGCTCAGTGTGTGTGTGTGTGTGTGTGTGTGTGTGTGTGTGTGTGTGTGTGTGTGTGTGCAAACTTACCGTAGGTCTGTCCATTGATGGAGCACTTATTAAAGCTCATAATGTTCTGAGTGAGAGTCCCAGTCTTGTCACTGAAGATGTATTCAACCTGAATGAAACAAATTAAATGTTAACACTAAATCCAAAATTACACAGACAATGTAATCACTGTAAAAGTAAAACTGAAGCTTTGTTTTAAAAACAGTGTTGTATTCTGAGATCAAAACTTCAAGAAAAAAACATGACACAAGCATGAGATGGGTTTAAGGCGAGGAAGTTTTTGTCTGCTTATAGAAACACTACTTAAAGCCCACGAGAGCGATAAACTCTTCAGACCAATCCGAAGCCTCCTCGTCTCTGAATTTAGACTACTTTCAGTCTGCAGGTGCACATGGTTCTCGTGGTTCCATCATTCAGTTACAGCAGAATTGATTGTAAAATGAATAGAGATGCATTTTAAAAATAATTTACTTATTTAATAAACTAACCACCAGATGCTCCAGAACCCAGGATGAATAAAGGACGGATGAGAAGAATACACAATCAAATAAATATTGCTGACTCAGTGTGGATGCCCAC
Organism: Epinephelus fuscoguttatus; assembly: GCF_011397635.1. Classification (NCBI taxonomy): domain Eukaryota; kingdom Metazoa; phylum Chordata; class Actinopteri; order Perciformes; family Serranidae; genus Epinephelus; species Epinephelus fuscoguttatus. Next base: position 12,783,633 of record NC_064759.1, read on the forward strand.
CTGACCCAGCTCCTCGTTCAGAGTGGTGGTTCTGGCCTCAGCCGCTGTGTTGCACTGTGAGCAGAACATCTGCTGGTCCCAGTTAATGAAGTAGCTGTGGCCCAGCCTGATCACCTCCACACTGACACACAGACAGGCGAGAAAGAGACATGGTTACAGTGACAGTAGAGAAACATTAATCTAAGTTACTGCAAATTGAGGTTCTCTAAAGCAAAGAGCACTCAGCCACACACCACGGGCTAGTCAGTGTAGCGAGCATAAAAACTTTACACTCACTTTGCTTTTTAACCCACAGTTCAGTTCATTTGATGCGGACCAAGGGAACAAAATGAGACGTTGTTGAATTTTAGTTCTGGTTCAGTTCCTGTTCACACTGATGTCAACATGAAGTTATACAGACTAATAGGCAACATGTTAAATGGACAGTTTTGGTGGTTGTCATCCTGCATCATCAGGACTTATGCGAGGAAATTAAATTCTACTAAGTGACAGAAGTTTATGCTGCTGATGTGAATATTTATTTATTTATGTCATGAAGAAATAACTGATTATGGTCACTATTATTATTATTGGTAGGGGTGTTACAATACATAGATCTGAATCGATATATCCATTCAAAGATCAGCAGTCTGATATTATCAGTGCAAAGTGAAAACATTGATAATATCATCATCTTTAAGATACGGCTTTATATTGAAATTCCAATAGCACGCCTGTTGCCATTTCTGTCCAAGCAAACCTCCTTCCTATGCATTCAAAGGACAGACATCCAAATACAGAGATGGTTGTAAATACGGACCGGGCTATGACTCAGTAAATTGGGTAGGCCTATTAGTTATATCAGAAAATCTTTAGTTGTGTTTTGGCCTCTTTTCTAGCCTTCATATTTGGCATTACACTGCGCAACCTCTCGGGCAGGCTGCAATAATACACTGCATTTTGATTCCCCTCTACAGCCTGTATTTCTACATATTTCTGTATCATGATGTTGTTGAATATTATTTCTGACCTACACGATTCAAATATTATTTCAAGAGGCTACGGTAATTTTTTTACACGGAAATTATTTTACATGTAAATCTGCAGAAAGACTGCTTTAGGCCCCTTGTGGGCTTGTAGAATTGTGGATTTGGACAGCTCTCAGCACTACAAGACTTTCAAGGAATGCAAAGTGCGCAAAGTCTGCAAGTGCGGCGAAGTCTGGATGTATGGATTATTAGACTGCATATCGACTGCACATTATTAACAGGTAGAGACAAGAGGAAAAGTAGATGTCTTATACGGAGATCACTGGGATCACTGTCACACACTTTTCAATGGGCTTAATGAACCGAAAAAGCACAAGGATACAAGCACAGTACTTTTAACAGCTTTTGAGCTTTTAAAATACCTGCGCTAAAGTGCCTATGTGTCACTATGGTTACCAAATGATTTGCATAAATACAATTAATACATGGCCTTTTACTGCCATCATACAATCCTGCGGATGGTTTGTCTGCTTTCACACCACAAACGAAAGGCACCAGACCCTTCTTTTCAGGCCGTGTTAGTTCAGTTGTTTATTCTGTACCAGGATATGACTGACTACAGTAGTGTCTGGGAAATGGGGGGAGCGGGAAAACATTTTTCAGGGCTTCATCTACAGCTGTCTAACCTGAGAGGGAATCTAGACATCAGTATTAATACCTGTACACACTTCTTTTTCTAACACAGTATGTCTTGGACTTCTCCTCACCTGACATACAGAGAGATAGGCACCACGGTGTTGAGAATGATGACATATGACCAGAAGGAGAGGAAGGCGGAGAACAGGAAGTTGTTCACAGGAGGGTCCCAGGGCAGATAGCTCTGAAACAGGGAGCCCACCTCTCTCTCCCACACGGCGTTACCCACAGCCAGAATCACACCCATACACACCAGGAAGCCGAAGATCTGACAGAAACATACACAGCAAGCAAGAGCACAATCACATATCTTACATCTGGATCTGTGGTGAGCTGAACCCTGATTAGGATAGAATAGAGGAGATATATGAAACTAGATTCAAAGCACTGAGCTCATGTCCTGAAATAGTGACTGCATGAGCCATGAAAGTGAGAGGTTTGGAGTGTCCTACCCAGAGGACCAGAGTGTTCATCAGGCGATCGATGCTTGTACGCTTAAATTTGGTGCGACCGCTGTTCTGCATCAGCTTGGTATCAGGGCCTGGAACGAAAACAGAGGAAGTTAGACCTGTCACACACACTACATACATACTTCACACACAAACATATACACAGACACACCTGCAAAGATGACCAGGCCGTAGCAGGCCTCTGTGTTGCGGAGGACACATCCTCGCAGCAGCATGTTCTGGTTGGTCAGGTTGTATTTCTTGTCTCTCCAGTACAGAGTCCCACAGAAGCGATCCAGCTTGTTGTTGGGGGGCTCACACACCACCTCACCTTCACACACACACACACACACACACACACGAATCAAATGAATCTAACTCAGATGCTATATCATAGATGTCCACAAATCCAATAACAGCATCGAGTGTATTTTCTTAGCTGTATGATATAGTGCTGAATTAATCATACACATGACATCACACACACTCAAAGGCCCAAACACACACCTTTTGTAGGTTGATATGAGGCAAAGTGTGGGTTGCTTTGCTGCAGTAATGGATTTTCCACAGCAGGTGAGGAGTGTGTGTGTGTGTGTGTGTGTGTGTGTGGGCGCGCTGTGCTGACACGGATGCCTTTCGTTGTGTGAGATCAGTGGGCGGGTGATGATAGGCTGTCGTTTAAAGCTGGCAGGGGAGGACAGAAAGTGTGTGTGTGTGTGTGTGTGTGTGTGTGTGTGTGTGTGTATTTTGTGTGTGTGTTTTTAGTTCGGGCGCAAAGGTGTGAACGTGGATAATGTTTGTGTTCAACACTGAAACCTGTTGACCTCTGAATCAGCGAGAAAAGATTAACCAAACCAGAAACCGAAAGAAGAGGATGAGTTTACTCTAAACTCACCGTTGAACGAAGCCAAGTTGTTCGGGTCTCCGAGTTCACACGTCACCGAGACAGACTGGCGAACCTTCATATTGGTCTCTCTGCAATATAATACAGCACACAGCGATTTAGACGTAGTGTCCTGTTGCTTCTGCAGATTGCGAAGCACTGTGAGTCAGTGATAAGGTGTGTGTTTCTGACCCGTCCAGCTCGGCTGTCTCGATGTAACAGAGTCCGTGAGGTTCGCTGCTGGACAACAGGAGCAAGTCAGCCTGAAAACAGATACAGTAGCTGAGGTTAGCATCCACTGCACAGCACTGATGGCACAGGAACAGAATCAGTAATGTCAAGTTTTTAGGTAGCATCCCCTAATAAGGCACATGCTGTACTGAAATGCATTCAGCTTTATAGCATTTGGTCTACAACACAGTATAATTATCCATCATGACCACATGCATATTTAAACTGACTCCAGAGTTGCAGGCTGATCCCTGAACTGCCCACTGCTAAAGTCGCTTAATTAAAATGGGCCCTGCAAGACTACTGATCACTGTGTGTGTGTGTGTGTGTTTGTGTGTGACTGTGTCGGACGCACACTTACTGCCACAAATTGGTTGTTCTCCAGTTTAATGATATCACCCACTCGAACATTCATCCACTTTTCATTCTGGAGCCTGAAGCAGCGAAACAGAGAGAAAGCATTCATACAGATAAAAGTTAGAGAAGGTAAGACATCGATTTAGGAAACAAAACTCCTGGTGAGTGTTTAGCTGCAAATGACAAGACAAGAGACTCACGAGCCGCGGATGAGGACCTGAGACTGACGGTTGTTCACTTGGTTGTCGCTCTTGTGACGAAACTGCAGGAGAAACAGATCAATGTGAGCTCACCATATTTAAAAGGCCACTTGTTAGAGTCTGCTAGCAATAATGTGCTGTATTTCACTGTAATGTGCTGCTGCTGAGAGCAAAATTTGCATCAGTGTGCGGTGCTCATAAAACATGCTCACATAGTCGTCTGTGGCATCCTTTACTGCGGTGATGCTCAGCACCAGAGCTAAAGGCACGATGGTAGTGAACCAGGAGAGGGAGGAGATCTGAGGTATTAACTAGACGGAGACAGAGAGAAGGTTGATTTGCAGAAAAGGGACACAAAAGCAGAGTGTGAATCAGAAACAGCTACATTCGACCCTACCTGCACAGCAGACAGCTCAGCTCCTTAAGAACCTGACCGCACCTGACTGGTGATGGTAAGTGCCAAGTTCTGCCTTTTATAACAGCTTCCATATCACCCGCTCATCACAAGCTGTACTTTAAATGTTTCTTACAGCCTTCTCCTAATATGTTATTATCATTATCAACTATTAATTTCATTGACTTTCCATGTCTCAAGCTCGTCTTCACTTTCTGACACATCTCTGTCCTTCAGAGATGTAACTCCTCAGCCTTTGACACCCACACTTCCTGTCTCTGTCTCTGTGTCATGCTTAAATCCCTCTTTCCCATCCCTCCTTCACCCCCTCTCCTCACCTGCAGTATGAGCAGGAAAAGGAAGTAGGTGTTGGCTACTTCCTGGAACTGCTCAAACAAGTTGACGGGCAGAAAGGTGACGATGTTGTACTTGGATGTCATAATGCAGTTACTCTGGATGAGGAGGTTGGGATAAAAAACAGAAAGTTATACAGACTCCCACAGTTGAATTTCCTTGAAGATTAAAATGCACTCTCATCTTTTATAATCATATTTTGGAAAAAACTGTCTTACCGCGTACTGAAACTTTTCGTTGTACTCTCTGTCATTGGCTCTGACCCTTCTCTCCTCCTCTGCAGAAACAAAACACACAAAATGAGTCATCACAGGATGATATCAGGAGGAAGATATACTGAGAGTACCCAAACTGCTGCATCTCTGTACGTCAAAGTGCATTAAAGGGCCAAGTGTAATTCCTGCAGAATGTCAATATCAGTTCACTGGAGAGAAAGAGAGTGAAGGAGGCAGTCAGTCCACTATATCTGTGCATTTATTTATAAATCAATGAAGCTGGAGAAGTCTGCTGGAGGCTGGTGGAGTATCAGGGCAGACACAATCGTTCTGTCTCACACACCAGAATTAATAATCAGACAAATTACCTCTGGTCTTTAATTAGGTGCTGTCTCTGTCTCCTGAAGGGATACTTTGCCCATTTTCAACCAGCTTTGTGTCATAACAATGTGGGTAGCAAATGAATGGTTGTCAACATCCCTCCATCTTACCAGCGCCAAGATCTCCCTACTTATCTCTCAGCTACAGATCGTACTTCAGCATTTTCGCTAAGGCTAGTAAATAAAGGCTGGGACCTGCTCTTTGACCTCGTAGGAAGTAAGATTCTGTGACTGCATTGCCCATTTCTCACCTTTAGTGCACCATTTGGCTCTAATCCCAGAATTTGTGAACCAAAAGTATGTGCCATACTGTAATGTAAATATGGAAGCTGAAAAAACTGAGCTCAAACCTAAAACTAAGCAGTGCTGATTAAATATAAATCAAGATTATGTTACTGCGTTGAAAATGTTTCGCCTAAAATGTTATCAGAAACACATTTTAGCTTACCATTTAACAGTAATTTGAGATTGTTTGTCACCAGCTGGTTGCCATATTGTGTCCTGTGGAAAAACAGGCTCTAACAGGCTCATATTATGTCACCCACCAGCAGGAGCATTTATTGATGCAATGCATTCTGGTAGTTTTTCTCTCCTTTGAGCAAATGCAAATGCCACAGCCCTTTTCTGTTTTCTCTGGTCATATAGCTCCAATTTCAAAAGTATTTGCACATTTTTAATGACCAAATGTGCAAGTTGGTACAGATATGCAACACGTAACATACACAACACATATGCATGTGAGTCAACAGGACTGCTGGGAGCCGTTACAGGTCGTCACAGATGAAGCATTACATCCATCACACTTATGACTTAAAGCTGTAGAGAACGGAAATAACACACTGAAATTTTCTCCCCCTCCTGACCCTGCTCTTTATCCTCCTGCTGTTTTTAGGTTTCTGTTTATGCTGAAGCAAGGTAGTTTGGGAGTTCCCCTCCTCCTCCTCCTCCTCCTCCTCCTCCTCCTCCTCCTCCACCAGGCCTGTCTCCTCTAATATTGATGAGACTGCTTTTTAAATGAAATGACTGGCCTGATTTGCACAAGTCTGTGCACAGCTCACATGCACACTCACAGGCACAGATATCAAAATTCAGGGCCAAATGCATATGTTTTGCACAGAGGTACTGTGGAACTGAAACCGCCGAGTCCTCAACACACTTCTGACTGATGACTGAGAGGCACAGGAAGGGACATCACACAACAGAGGCCCCATAATCACACGCACACACATAAACAAAGACCCTGTGGTTTCCTGTGTATCTGCAGCACTCTAAAGCCCCGTCTCGTCTTTGTCTCTGCCCTACAAAACAAACACAGGCCACTTGAAAAGATCCTACAAGAGCTCCCCTTTGTTGTTACAGGTTATAAGCCAGATCTGGTGTAGCAGATGAGCACCGGTCGACTACAGACCAGCTGGGCTGTCACAGTGGATTTAGTCAAGTTAGAAAATATAAATCATATGCCATCTCTCCCTTTGTTTCACATTTTAAATTGCTGTCAGGTGCTAATACCTAAAAAGAATTACAACGAATGTAACAGAATGAGTGGACAATATCCTCTGTAACAGTGTTTGTAATTATATACTGCAATATCAATATATTGTAAGACATGTTTCTCTTTCCTGTCTTACCTATAAACTTACTAGTTACTGAATTAACTATCAAAGGGCTGTGCGTGAATTTAGAGCCTGGGAACAACTGCTCTGTGTTATCTAATCCACTTTAATATCCAAAAAAGAAAGTACATTGCAACAATAGTGGCATCTCACATCTAGCTAATATATCACTCCGCAAAACTTAATCATAACTCTCATCCTAAAATGATTTTTGCGGGCATATGTAGCCTACAAATCACGAACATTTTCTCAAGTCTGTGGACACCCCGGTCTTCAGAAGAAAATGTCGGCATTGCCCGTTTCTGCAAACCTTGCATGTGTTACATCTGCACATTTCATACATATCAACAATTCTAATGTGACAAAACATGTGAGCTGACTTTGATACTGGGAGGCGGAGGGGATGGTGGATGGCGTGACACCTAGATGAGACAGTTGTCAAGCTGCAGACCACTGTTGGAGACCAACAAATAACAAAACCTGTTATGTTTCAGTAAGTCATCACTGCTTGTCCAGCAGCTGTTCAGGCACCAAACATGCGTGTTTTTTAGGAACTCATCTCTGCATTTCCAGTGGCCTTTACGCCACTGAATGTGGGTGTTGTCTTTGGCGACCCATTTGTGTGTTTCCGGGAGCTTTTTAGGCTCCAAAATGTGGGTGTTTTGTAGCTACCCTGTGTTTTTCCAGCAGGGATAGTGTCATGAATTTTTTTAAACGAGACATCAATGCATTTCCTGCTGTGATTGTACCCCAAAACGTCATATCCTAAGCCCAAATATGATCTTTTCCCTAACCATAATCATCTGGTTACAGTCAACCAGGGGTAGGCAACCTGTGGCTCTGGAGCTACATGTGGCTCTTTAGTGCCTCTCAAGAGCCTCTAACTTTTTTTTTAACATTTTAATTATCATTTATCATTTATCTTTGTTGTAGGCCTAAAGAAATTATTACCTTCTTACAAATGTGCTTCATTTGTGTACAGGCTGGAACCTTTAATAGTGTGGGCTGTCCTGGCACTACTGGCTCAAATATGTTTTGTGGCTCCAGACAGGTTTTTTTTTTTTACTATTTTTGGTCAAAAATGGCTCTTTTGATAGTGACGGTAGCTAACGGCTGGCCTAAACCTGACCACACATTAACAACACATGGTTGAAATGTTAAGTTTTAACGTATCCACTATATAATCACATGCCAATCTAACATATCAGTGGTTTGCAGAAACATACAGTGACAACATTTTTGATGGAGTTTTTAAGGGCATCTCTTATCCAATAACTGCTGTGTGTTTGAAGTTAATTTGAATGCAGGCATGTCACAGCTGTTAGACTTTGACTGTAAGTAAAACTGCACCACAAAAGAATCCAGCTCTAGCCTTTTTATAGTTGATCTGCGGTCCCCTTCTAAACTCTGCTTAGTATAACAATATCAGATTTGTCCGATCGTGTAAGTGCACATCCTCCAACATTTATTCTGCTGGAACTCTTCTAATCCCATCCCTCCCCTTTCCTTCCCCGCTGGCACTTCTCCCATCTACCTGAAGGTCATTACGTTGCTTTGTGTTCAGCAGAGAGATCAGTCTGACAGGCAGTGCCAAAGCTGCATTAACCCTCCACGAAGAAGGCAAGACGCTTGTGCCAGGTAAGCACAGAGGCAGACACCGAGGCTTCTCAGCATCTGACGTCAGGGCCAGGCGGTGTCTGTCCCAGCTGTGCAAGCTGACCAGCCTGCGCTGAATGCATGAGCATCTTTAGCAAACTGCCCATTAAGTGTTTAATGTCTCTGACAGCTTCAAGGGCATTAGAAGCCCTGACGCAGACGAGATGCTACACAGCAAGTCTGTATAAATCTATAAAGCTCCATTACTGAGAAACTTTGAGTTGCAGGCTTGCTCTGCTGTGAGCGTAAGGTTTCCATAAACAACTGAGACATAAAGCAGCACATAAATATTGATTCAAGCTAAAATACTTAGTATCATACCATCTTACACAGAATGACTGACTGTCTAATCTCTGTCTCTTCAGCACGCTTCCCCCCGTGGCTGGACATGTGAGGGCACGTGCCACCACTCAGGCAGAATCTCCTTATGCCTCCACGAGTGACACACAACACAGTTAAAGCTGATTTAAGTCATAACATTAATAACCAAAGAGCACAGTCAGTCTGAGCTATGGGAAGTGCTATTGTTATTGCCATGACTGAAGTCAGGATCAGACTCTGTGCAAAAGTGATCACCGCTCACTGTGGCTGATTTAATTAGCCGAAGGCGGGATGGTAGAATCGTCTGCAGTCATGCGCGTGCGCACACACACACACACACACACACACACACACACACACACACACAGAGAGAGAGAGAGAGAGAGTGATCTAATTTGTTGGAAAGTGATGCGGGTGACACAGTGACAGACTGGTGGGCTGGAGGTCAAATGAAGGTGCACATCCTGTGTGATTTGTGATAGTTAAGCTAAGGAATAAGGATACAGACGAGGCAGTGCAGTGACAGCGGAGGCTGGCGCCTGCAAGATTGATCAGTGTCTCAGGCAGCAGAGACAACAAGGACATCATCCTACTTATTTATGCAAAATTCAGATTCAGATGAAGTCAGGTTTGTTTACAAATGCACATCCGCACTAAACATGAGGAAAACAGCTTGAATTGAGTGATGACTGTGTGTGTGTGTGACATGTTACACATTATCTCTGAATATAAGGGCATAAAACTGAAAACAGAGGAATAATAAAGGTGACACTGATTCAAAATGCAATTAAAAGTGAAGCATAAATACAGTCTCTCCTTATTTCTTCCCTGTTATTTAATCTACTGTGGCAGTCCAGATGCTGATGCCTAATAAACAGAATGAAAAAGCTCAGTAACAGCAGTCACAAAGTGGCACAGCACTAAAAAGCCAATTAGGTATGTAATATGATGAGATGAACAGTGTGCACTCATATACACAAACACAATTAAATATAAAATAGGGTGAGCGAGATGAAGAAGGAGGGATGAAACTTGGACTCAGTTGGGATGAGGATGAGAAATTATGTTTATTGAGATGCAGTTTGATGATGATGATGATGATGGTGATGGTGAAGACTGTGGGACAACAACAAGGTCAAAGAACCTCATCCTTAATTGTCACACAAGCTCGTACCTGTCCGCTTCTTTTTCGACTTGGCTCCGTTTAGTCCCTTCTGTTTCTTTCTTTTCACGGGGAGAACGAGCGGAAACCATTTCTCCGGGATGTCTTTTGGTACTGTCATCTTGACCTTTTATTCTAACAGTCACCCGCCTAAATTCTTGTCAGATGTGCGCAGCTGTTTTTCACTGACCGCCGCATCTCCGCAAGGACGCGCGGGGATGAAGCTCCGCTCCCAACTTCAGTCAAGTTAACCGCGCACTGACCGTCCCATCCCTGCCTCTCTGTTGCTTCCTCTCTCGCCTCCCCAAACACACACACACACACACACACGTGCACGCACGCACTCACACACACTCGGTCCATCCCTTGCTCTGTTTTCTCTCCCTCCTGCTGCAGAAACACTGAGGTCATTTTCTATAATAACATCAGTCAGCAACTTCACAGTTAATCTGACACCGGCTCTCACTGATTGATTGATATGGCCTGTGTTATACATTTTAAATAATTACGTAGAATGTAGATTTATTCATTCATATCCTAAAATATAATAAATAAAATAAAGTGTTAAGATAAAGTGTTTTATCAACTCTGCACCACAACCCCATCAATCACCCTGACGCACCCACGTCCAAAGTCTGCACCGTCAGCTTCTTTAGGTCTCATCCACAACATAAACACTGTCCGCTGTGGGCATTACGTAACCGCATAGGCTCCGGGTTTATCGGACGTTACCACAGCAACCGCCTCTGCAGGGATCCCACAACTGAGCGAGCCTGTGGATGAGGAAACCGGGCGCCATTTTGGATCTGAAAAGCATGAGGTAATCGGAGCGTGGCTGCGGCGCTGAGAGCCAAAGTGGCTCGTGCAGGAGGTCCAGTTTCCCTGCACGTTTTTAAAAGGGAGAAGGTGCACTGCAGTGGGCGGGGGCAGGCAGGTGCACGTGCTGCGAGCCTCGTGCCGATACATTTAAGATTGCCGACCACACGCTTGTCCTATAGGCGTTGGGTACATAGCCTACATGAAGCATTTGACACACAGGAAATATAACAAAAGGAGCTGAAAGCTTGCTTTTCTACTACAGGTGCACATATGGCTGAAATACTCATGTTAAGTAAGAGTCAGGGCTGTAAAATGTAAGGGGACATTATGGTCATTATAGTGTAATGAAACTACACTATAATTTTGTCTAAATATAAGCCCTGTGCCACTTTGTAGGCTACACAGGAGAAATGTCCCCCTCCATATTCAGAACGTGTGCAATCAACACTGCTTTGTCATGAATATGATTCTGCCATAAAATTGCATCACAGTTTTTGCACAGGGCCAAAAACCAGAACCCAACAAAAATCAGTGCCATTGCACACCACAACTGCATGCTGTGTTTCAGCCCGACATGCTGGTCGGGTTCGCAAGTCTTCAATGCACAAATATGACAGCATGGCATATAAAATACGAGCTTTACAGTCAAACTTTGGGCTTGCGTGTCAAAATGCAATCAGTGGGGCCCCTTAATGTTCTGCAGTGCATCCTTGATGCTAAGATCTCTGAACATTTTGACTGATACCTGTGAGGCACCTGAGGCATTTGAAACATGATGTGGCAGGTTATGCTGTTTTATGTGTTGTCTTTTTCTTTTCAAAGCTGAGGAAAAAGTGTATACAGAAGTATCCACAGAGAAGAATGCAGCTCTATTCAGTCTTTTCAGTCATCACCCTGATGATACTGTCTGTTAGGGCTTAATATTTAATCTAAATATTACAGGAATCGCAAACTAGCCAAGTGCAAACCACATGAGATGCAATTCTTTGAAAAAGGTAAATGGTGTCATGACATGCTGTTGTAAATGAAGCTTTGAGGTGATACAGAGAAGCCTCAGCGTTTAAATAATAATCAAGACATAAGGGAACATGCCTGTTTGGTACAGACCTCAGCAGAAATCACATCATCATCATTTTTAGATTTGTTACAGTGAAAATGAAATGACCATTCCCACTAAAATCGCGACTCATATCATGTTAAAATAATCTCGGTAGGACTTTATTTGCATATCCCGCAGCTGTGGAGTAGCAGCTGGACCACAGTACTCTATATACTATGTATTAGTTCAGTATAACAGGTGATTGCATTCACACTTGTGCTCAGCTCTTAATGCATCCCTGAACACCTCCAGACCTGGTTTGGAAAATCAAATTAAAATCTATCCACCGTACATCCTGTTTACACCTGTATGTTAATGTGTTTAAGTGCTATCTGACCATAATCAAGTCACTATATGAACACTTATTAACACCAGGTAAAAGTCAAGACTCTGAGGGGCCTTGTGAGCTTCCCCGCCAGCAGACACCCTCTCATGTTTCACTATGATCTAGCCATCAGGGCCGCTCACACTTCACTTGAAAGCATGAATGATTATTGTGTTAAGTGTCAGGCACTGACCTGGAGGAGGTCTCTTTCTGAACATCTCCACTCTGCCGGTGTCTTTCTGCTATGGCCCATGAGATTGTCTGCAGAGGGAAAGAACAGGAGGTGAGGGCAGAACAGAAGCAGCCTTAAAGGAAGACTTTACCTATTTTCAACCAGCTTTTTATAAAAATGTGGGTAGTACGTGTAAATGAACTAAGGTAAACTTCCCTCCATCTAACCAGCACCCAGATTTCCCTACTCATCGCCCAGCTCAAATCTAGCAATTGATCATAACATAGCTTCAGGCCGGCTCAGACCAGACCAACAACTAAGCTGTGCTCCATTGACTCTAATGCAGTCGTTTCAGATTTCCTTCATTTTCAGGCTGGTTTTATGGATTTGGAGCTAAATGTTGTGCCTGGGGCACGTCGTGTATTAATGATACTCGTTACCTGGAGAGGTTGGAAAAAGATATACGTTTCTTCCCTGTTCCAAAACCAAAATCAAACCCTGAAAAGTGTAGGGTTAGCTAGCTAGCTACTGAAGATATAGCCTACTGAATGTATACACATGCTGCTTTTGCTTTTTAATGATTATAACAGTGAAAAAAGACCGACCCTGCTGTACAGGAACCAGTGAAGGGAAGCAGGGAAACTTTGTTCATATTCAACCAGCTGTGTGTCATCGCATTGTGTGCAGATGAAAGTTGTCTGACCATCAGAGATCCCTGCCTGTCCAGCAGTAGAGGTCCAGGTGCTGGCAGCAGCACGGGGGTGAAGCCAAACACCGTTCATCTGCACACACTGCGATGCCACACAGCTAGTTCAATGTCAGCAAAGTTTCCCTTTATATTCATTGTCTTGTGTGGCGATCAGCAGTGATGTGGTGGTTCACTTTTACACTGTGATCTGTAGCCTATAGTTGGGCTTTAGCTTCTAACTATCTTTGTCTTTTTAACCTGTTGTTGCTGCTGAGTCAGTTTGACATCCTGGATATATCCTTCAAACACAGACTGTAGACCCCTCTGTCTGCTTCTCTCTGCAATCACTCTTTCATTTCTCCAAAAATATAAGAATATTTCTTCAGGGAGTGCAGTTAGTTATAGTGTGGGCTCCATGCTTACTGCGATAGCTTGTTGGACCATCACAATGTGCGGGGCTCTAGAGCCTTTGCTCTAATTAAAGATTGTACTTCCATGTTTCTGTAGGCCTGCCACCATGGACACAAAGAGTATAGAAGTGGATCGAGAGAGGAAGCCAGCTGTCTCTCTACAATTTAGTCCAAATTTAGAACAAACGGTAAAACTAGGAAGTGCTGATCACATATAAACCAAGATTCTGATTTTAGTGCACTGTTTGGCTGTAATATGAGAGCTTATAAACAGGAAGTGGACGCAATAGGCCTACTGTTGCCTGTATTGTGAAAAGCAAGCTAAAAAACAGATAAAATGGTAAAACTAAGCAGTGCTGATCAAATATGAACCACGATTCTGTTACTGCATTGCCATATTGTCTCCTTTGTCAAAACAGCCAAGTTTGCATTACATCACCCACTAGCAGGAGTGTTTATTGGTCTGTTGCAGCCCAGTGCATTCTGGTAGTTGTAGGTTTTCTACCTCTTAAGGAAAAGCAAACAGCCCTTTTTTGGTTTCTGTGATTATGTTGCACCAATTTCAAAATAATTTGTCTTTCTGCTGCCTAGTTTTATGAAGAAAACATCTTTCCAGCAGTGAAATACTTATTCTATTGTGAAGAGAAGCACTGAGGAATGAGGTGGTGAAAGTGGTTATAGAGGAGGAGGTGAAGTGAGAACCATACAGACAGATATTTTCCATTTACCAAACAGTGTTCATGTCTTTTTTTAAGTTTCCGGTTGTGAAAAACAAGTATTTGCCTCACAAAGGAGAGAAAGTACAAATTTCAGTCAAGCATTACAACCGCTGCACACAGCAGGACACACACACCAGACTATCTCTGGTCTGTTAGAGCCATAATGAGGAAATGACATTCAGCAAAGAGCTGCATCTGTCTCTGTGGCACACGGCGTCAGGGGACTGGTAGCTCAGGCCAGATCCACTGACACTCTCCTCCTAAAGTGGATGAGAAAGAGTAATGGAGCACACTTCTTGTCTCTTCTCACTTTCCCCTCTACACATTTATGCTGACCTGTTCATATCACACACCTCACTGCTTTCACTCACTGTGTTTTATCTCGGTTAAGTAGCGGCAGAAGGATGAGGGATGAGGTTGCGGAAGCGAGGCGTTTTACATCCTAGTCTGGGGTTTGTAGTGCAAGGTACACACAGTATGGCAGACAGGGGCTGGAGGCAGCGAGCCTCCAATCAATACTCCTGAGAAAGAGCTGCTCTGCCTCTCTCCACATGAGCCGAGCCGATTGGCTTTCAGCTACAGTTTCCAGCATCGTCTCTTGCTCCGTCATACACTCTTCACTTTCACTGCATACTTTCTACTCACTTTCTACACTGTGAGTCTAATAGAGACTGTGGGATGAGAGTTGTTTGCCATGTTCTCTCACCTCGCTCCAGTCTCGCACTCGTCACGTCCCTGCCTCACTCTGTCGCTCTCCATCTGTGGCTGCCGTCTTGTATAACCCCACAGACCTGCAGTGCCCTTATGAAATAAAGCTGGCAACCCGGGGAGTGAGAACACCGGGGACACACTGAATAACTGAGCACTTTTCTTGGCCTCTGAGCAGAATTCCTTTCATCTCTCTCACTGGAGTCTGGCTGAAGTTTTAGAGGATTTGCAATGGCAGAAATACTCCATGAAATGTGTGAACTGCAACAGCAAAATGCAGAATCTCACATCCTAAACATCACAACATTTACACATAGATAGTCCACACTGTATAACCATCTTGTTGAGACGTACTGGCTGTAGAGGAATTGCTAGAACAACGCCTTTTAATTTTCTTTCTTAATAATTCTACCCACCATCTGCTCTGCATCACATTCTCTGTCGTCACATAACAATAAAGTTGGTCAACAGTAACCTCAGTGTATTTTGCAGATTTGTTAATCGTCTCTGCTACTGTAGCATCAGCAAATATTTTCAAGAATATTTGCATCACATCCTACTCATATGAACCCCAACATTAAACTGCTATTGCTACCAACTCCAACAAAAGGGAAACCACTATGCACTCTGCCTGCTCCGAGGGCAGCCTGTGCATTTCTCCAGGAGTAATTAAATTACAGGGTTTTTAATCTCTCCTGATACACAACCACAACAGAATGTAGCTCTACGCACTATCTGCATGACTTATGGGTAAAATCAACTACAAGTTCACTGTAGGTCAGTGTAGTTAACTTTCATAGGGAAGCAGAGAACAACACAAGACTAGAATAGCTCTGACAAAGTTAAGTCGTCATGCAGCTGGAGGGCAGGTTGTGTATGTTTTGAAGAGGGTGTGTGTTGCTATTGCTAAAAAAAAATCTCCAGTTGTGCTCAGTTTGGTGTATGCTCTACATTCAGGACACTCAACTTATGGTCTGCAGGCCAAATCTGGCCTGTGATAGGGTGCCAAGTCTCCTGCCAACCACTTTCTAATTTTTCATGGAAATAAATGGATTCACACTGGTAGTTTTTGTGTAATTTGAATAAAAATAAGGTGCCAAAATGAGTAAAAATCATCATAATAGAGCTTGTTTATCAAAAACAGTGCCAGCGGAGGATCCCCTGGATGCTAAGCCCTGAATGTCCTTAAATCCTAGAAACGCCCCTGCATACACCTGACCTGTGCAGCTGCTGTGACCTGATTTGCCTCTTGATGAAGATGAGTGCAGACAGCAAACGTCAAAAGGTTATGATATATACCGATACATATCATTAATGTTTATTAAATAGCTCATGGCCGCCTGTCATTTTGTAAAAGTGCTCCCGGGCAAGGTAAGTGGAAGATCCCTACAACACACTCAACACATTAAATATCTTTAAACAGTAATTAAGTTGGTTTAGGGTGGCTGTCACTTTCTATAGGTGTGTCAGTGTTGCATCAGCTTGATATACTTTCATAAGGAAGCACAGAAAACAAACTGAAACAACAAAAGACTGGAATAACCCTGACAAAGTTAAACCATTATGCATAAATTCAACTGAGTAACACACCATAAAGCCCAAATGCTTTGTCAGAAATCCATCAGAGTGAGTGTAGTGATGTCTGTGGTCACCACACTCTGACAACTAACTTTCACTCTGACTTTGGGGAAATATTCTGACTAATCTCAGGCTACATGGAGCTTTAAACCCCCCCTGAAACTAAGCAGTGTATCTACTGTATGAAGAGAGCAGCTTTAATGTACATCACATTGCCTGGCGCAGTAATAAGCGCTGATCACCTCACAATGAAAACCGAGACACACATCAATATATTTGCAGCTGAGAAACTGCACAGCAAACCGGCTGCCCATACATGATGGAGGCGGCTGCAACCCACCGGCGCTACAACACTCCAGGAAACACAAACCTACCTTTTTCAAGTTGGCGTTATAAATAGGTTTCTGGTGGAGACATGCTCGTTGCTCCTCTCGCCGAGGTCATGGTGAGGTTTTCAGGCTTGAACTGGACGCTGGCCCCGTGATGAGGTATACGGTCACTGAGGTGGGAGGGGGGAAACAGGGATGATGCGCTGGAGACACCGTGGCGAGGTGAGAGGAGGGTTTTGCTTCAGCCAGAGGAGAGGAGGGAGGAGGAGGACGAGGAGGAGGAGGAGCTGCACCTCCTTCACCTTCTCCACCTCCATCTGAACTCCCACTCAGGACCTTAAAGCACATTCACTGAGGTCATATTTTCTTTTTATATGTATTACAGGCCCACTTTTTAGAGGCAAACCCATTTTAAAAATCAGTTTTATTGTTTCTGTTTTTAACACTTCACTTTTTGTCTACTCATAAAAATCTCTGCTGCGTAAACAGGCTGAATAAAACATTTTCTTTCACTTATCAATGGCCATGTGCGTTTTCCCCCTTTTGTGTCATAGCGCCCTCTGCTGCTCTGTCAGCATTATCTGCTCCCACATCTGTCCACTGCTCAAGGTCGCAACATCTGCATTATGTCCAGCATAATGCAAACATTAAGCTACTGCAACATCCCCACACTGCATCTGTAGATTCACCAATTAAATGTTCTTTCTATCATAATTTCATCATCATCATTTCAAAGGAAACCTGTTTTTTCATTTTACTTACATATATTTAAAAACATGTACCTCAGAGACCCCTTGGACCCCTGTAGAAATTCAAATGACGTTATTGTTTAATAATGTTGTAGCATGCAGAGATATGCTCATGCATGACTCAGTCTGTTACTGTTGGAAGGAGATGACGTGGAGAGATGGCTTCACATTGTTTTTTCGTTCTCTGTTACTCTATAAAGCTGAGAATCTCTAGGTGAAAGTGCAAGATGTCACATAGAGCCTAATATTTTGAGCGGAAAAAGGCCCACCAATCGCCAGCCTAGTTGTGCAGCTACCACTACTAATGAGCCAATGTACCATATAGACTGTGACACTGTCAATGACACAGGCTGCCACTTCAATACCTGACCTTTGTGATCAGCCGATTTCACAATCTTCTTTTGAGTGTTTTCCAGATGGACTCAAGAGACCGACTCGATCTAAAACACAGATGAGAGGACTCACAAGTGGCTCCCTGAAACAGAATAGAGTAGAATATTTTTATTGTCGATGTACATGTACAATGAAATTGAATGCAACCCCACAGTGCAAATATAAGTAAAAAGAGCTTATAAAAGCAATAACAAACCTTAAAGAAAAAGCAAAAGAGTTCTGAACTGAATAAAATAAACTGTATAGCTCTTCCATGGAGGGCAGAGGACAGCCGATAATTAATAACTGTCTGGAGTGCTCTTCTGTGGGCTACTGTGTAGCTGGCATACCACACACATATACAGAACCTCAGCATACTCTCTGTGGAGCAGTGGTAGAAGGACACAAGCAGTGTCTGTGTGAGGTGGTTCTTCCTGAGAAGTCTCAAGAGGAAGAAACTCTTAACACTGTGGTGTTGGCACTCCAGCTCAGGTCCTCCTCAAGCTGAACACCCAGGAACTGGAAATCAGAGACCCTCTCCACACAGTCTCTGCTGTTTTATTCCTCCTGTAGTCAGTGATCAGCTCCTTGGTCTTGGTGGTGTTAAGGACCAGGTTATTGTTCCTGCACCACCCAGGGTCACCCCTCTCCTCACATACAGTACAATAAATTTCCTAACAGACTTAAAACAACAAAGACTTACTGACAGGGTGAAGCAATTACATGTTTTCCCTCAACATTTAAGACAGTAATAGATAAAAGCTAATTCAGGCACACTTACAGATTGCTATTGTTGTAGGTGAAATGCAGCAATGTAGGTAGTTTAAACAAATCAGCAGAAGAAGTGCATAGAGTACACCAGAGTGAAAAAATTTAATTTCCCCTCAGGGATTAATTAAGTACATCTTCTTCTTCTATTAACCATGATCATGATATCTGAAGAAGACTGTGTGGAAAAGCAAGTAAGGGGACCTTGATTTTGGATTGCTACATATAAACATAATGACACTAAATCTGGACCATGAGTTTAAAAAATAACGGTGACACTGATGTGTTTCTTTTTTCAGAGTTAAGTTTAATTGAATCAGCTTAACATATGCTCAGTATTCATTATGGCATTTCATAAAAACTAAATACAGTTCAGTAATATAATTTGAGGAAAAATCAATAGTATAAACAATATAGACATCAATGTAAACAGCATTATGACACAATCAGTATCTCCGTCAGCTGCCTCCAGCTGGGAGCCGCCTCCCAGCTACTGGCTATGTTTGTAAAGCTCACTGCAGACCATATAAATACAATATTCCTGTTATTTCTCCAACAGAGATGTGTGTGTCCTAACAATAAGCTCATATATGTGCCTCTGCTTTCCCAAACAACCAGATTACTTTCTTGAAGTGTGTGTAACTAACACTCAGAGCCGTGAAGCTTTTAACTCTATGTCCTTGTCCCACGTTGTGCTGGGCCGCTTGATTTTGTCACTGATGGTGGAGAGAGTGGTGAGGCTCTCAGGAGGGTCTGGGTCAGGCAGGTGCCAGTGGATGAAAATCAGATACATGAAAGAACCTATAACACCTCCGAGAAGTGGGGCCACCAGGGGCACCCAGAACCAGTAGTTGTAGCACCTGAGGAGCAGACAGAAAGGAGTTCAGATGAGAGTTTGTTTGTTTAAATCAGCATTATTCTGTACTTTTTATAATGTTACATGTGAAAGGGATTGCTCAGTGAGAAACCCGCAGAGAGTAATTACCCAACTCTGCAGCTCTACAGATCTTTTTTTGCCTCTTTTAAGCCCTATGTTTTGGTTTATGGCCTGGTTAATGGTTCAGTGTCATCACATACTCATCACACATTATGTCAGTGCTGTAACGCCCAGCGTGTTTTGGAGTTATTCTGCCCCCTAGTGGCCTTTAATCAATTAATTTAGCTTTAAATAGATTAGATCAAGCACAAATCTTTGGAGCCACACGAAAACTAAAGGGTCATAAAATCATAGAGCATCAGGTTACATTATCAATCATAGCAGAGTCATAATCAGATGTTCTGTAACAAGCTGACACTTCATGTTCCTTTGATCCTGCAGAAAGCAGCTGATAACCTCTAACATACGTGGTTTTCTGGGAAACAGAAGGTCAAAGACCTGTAAGAACGGCAAACAATGTCCCTCTTCAAATGCCACTATTACAGAATGAAATAACTGGTAGATTCATCAGTAAGATGTTTGATAAGTAACACGCATTTTGAAGTTGCCAGCTTGGAAAGTTGTGTGTGTTTAGTGCCGTGCATGTGCGCTGTATATGTAAGATAAGATACTCACGTGAACACCTCAGTGCCCCAGCCTGCACTCAGTGTGAGGAGGCGTGGCCCCAGGTCCCGAGCAGGATTTATTGCTGCACCACAGTTAGCTGACATTGACATGGAGATCCCCAGGACAATCACTGCCACTATGGGAGGAATCAGCTCTGAGGGGGCGGGAGTATTCCTCTTTTCATCCAAACATAGGATGCACAACATCAGCATGCCAGTGCCCACTACCTGATGACACATGTAAATAAATATAGAGTTAAATAAAGGAGGAACTGTCAATGCACTGAAGGTCACAAGTATCCTCCCACTGACCTGGTCAAGGAAACTTCTGCCCAAAGTCAAGTACTCTGAGGGGTATGTGGCAAATATAGACGCAGTCTCATTTGGGCCATATACAGTCAGCACTCCGCCACTGAACTCCATTATAGCATCTGAGACAGAAACAGAGGGAACGTAGCAAACAAGAGAACAGACAGATTGAAACTTCTGAATTTATTCAATCTTTATTACGGAGCCCCTAAAGTCCGGAAAGGTCACATCTTTTTTATCACAAGTTATTATCTTTTGGGAACAAGTTAATTAATGATCAAGTTAGTTAATTAGGTGGCATGTGAGCATGAATGGTCGTCTGTCTCTATGTATCAGCCCTGCAATAGTCTGGCAACCTGTCCAGGGTGTACCCCGTCTCTTAAGTTATTTCCTGTGTTAACTTGTTCCTTTTGTATAATAACTTATGCACGCAAGAAAGTAACTTGAGCACAAGCCCAGGGGTCCAAAGTGTCAGGGCCTTGACTGGCAAAATATCACTCAAATTAAGACATGCCAACCAGGAAGAGACTCGAAATGACCACAAATAAACATATAACGACTACAAAGAGATGCAAAACAGCTGCAAAGAGACTCAAAGAGGCTCATGACCTCAAAGAGACATGAAATGACTACACCAAGATTAAAAAAAGTTACCACAAAAAGATGCAAAGCAACTACAAAGAGGCTCAAAAGGACCACAGAGAGACACTTAACAAATACAAAGACCCATAACATGACTACAAAAAGGGTCAAACCAACCAAACACAAAAAACTACAAAGAGATACAAAACAACAGAGAGATGTATAATGACTACATACCCTTTTTCCTCTTCATTCATTTATTTATTTATGTTATGTGTTATTTCATCTTGTCTTGCTGAGCACTTTGGGCTTAAAATGTGGTAAATAAGTTATTGTGTCATTTATAAATGGGTGAATTATTTATATTTAAGCAGTAAAAGATTCAACATTATCGAGTTATTGGTAAATTTTTATTGTTTAATTTGTATTTTTATGTGCGGTGTTTAAGTGGTGTCATTGCATTCCCTGGGTTAGGAGCTAATTGGTTCCTACCTGCCCTGGTTTTGTGGGGATAGGCATGAGTGATACCCGAGAGAGAGTGAGTGCCTTGCTTAACAGGGAAGAGAAGTTGCTGTATCTCTAAGTTGGGATGTGTTAGTACTGTCTTATCATATTGGTGAAAATTAAATGAAGAGGAAGAAACAAATGTAGCCCGCCTATTACTCATATGTAGTAGAGGTGGTGGGGCCTTATGTATGTCTGTGCCCAGGAGCCCATTGCCTCATACTCTGTTGATGCCTTTCAGGACTTTAGGGGCTCCGTACAACTTTAATTTATCACCTTGTCTGTATTTGAATGATAAAGTGTTCGAGGTGCCAGAAAGACAAACCGTAGTAGACCAGGTAGACGAGCCCTGACGCCATATAAGCCCCCAGCAGCTGGGAGAGGGAGTAGGGCACCAGCCTTCCCCACGGCACCTGGCCCAACACACAGAAGCTCAGAGTGACCGCCGGATTCAAATGGGCACCTACAGAGACAAACAGGAGATGGTGGCAGCAGAAGACAGGAAAGAGGAAGACAAAAGTGAATTAGAGTGTGAGACATTGGACGGTAATGAAATCTCAGATTATTTGTAGCCATATACTGTGTCAACCGGTGGATATCCATCAGAGCGAAGACCTTGAAAAGCTGGACGAGGCCTCAGCGCAGAGAGCGCCAGACATTAGTGTGATAAATCTAGAGTGTGAGGCAGAAGCTGAGCACTGTTGTATTTTATTTTATGTTCATCTTGCAGGGATGTCAGTGTGTGAGAGTGTCATATTTTACTGAGTTAAAAGATCACATAATGGGAAAATTTAGTGTGCATTTTATTTACCTGTGATGCCCTTGGTGAGGTACATTGCTGACATCACGCCCACAGAGAAGGCCATGTTGACTGAGAGGAACTGGCCTTTAGTGTCTCTGCTTGTCTTTACCTGCGCTGCAGCCGAGCAGCCAAAGAGCTTCACAGCAGATAAAAGAGGAACAGAATTAGTGAGAGGAAAATCAGGAGAAATATTTTACACTTATAGGGAACAAAATAAGACAACTTAATCGCTCTACTGGTGACTGATTATTTCTAGGTCAAACGAACTTATCAGTCATCACAGAAACATCTGATGACATTAAAAGGTGATTAATATCCTCTCATGAACTTTGTGATGAAACTGCCCACTTCTTATCTGAATGACCATGTATAAATAACGGTGTGACTCTGAGTCCCAAAGATGAAAGGAAGTAAACACACATAAAGTATTTTATGTATTATCTTCTAAAAGCCACACCTGCAGTCAGGCTTTTTCTGATGAAACTTTACAGCTTCTAATCACTAATTGAAATTGTTTTATTTATTACAGGCCAAGGTCACATTAAAAAAGTTATGGCATCGTAACAATGAAGTACCGAGGCGATTAAAGTTTCTGGCAACAGTAGCTGGCTGAAAAACTGCAGTGATGACATATAAAAGGCCTGTATGGATAATCATGTGGATTCAACATGCGTCATAATGATTACCAGCAATTCAGTGTATGGATTATATTGGCATATACATCATTTTACATTTGCTTATTAGTTCATTTAAGTTTTGCACATCTGACTTTTTCATTTATAGGAAAGGAAATACTGCCATCAAAAAGTATCCTCACCACTCTAATTATAATCCTGGTTACATTGCGTAAATCCCAGTACCAGCTTGATTCCAGGAAGCGGATTAATAATTTATGTTTGCTTTTTCAAACGCTGCCGGAGCATAACTTCAGTCTAAAACTTCACTACTGGTTCCAGTTTCATGTTTCATCAAAATAAACATTTAAATAAATCAAAAAGAGCCTAAGCACCTGTAAAATCTTTGCACATGAGTTTTCATATTTCATACTTTGGTTATTATTCCTCTTACATGTAGTGCTATTCATCAATCGAGATTGTTTTAGTGCGAGTTTCCAAGTGTTGGAGATATCAGCCATAGAGATGTCTGCCTTCTCTCAAATGTAATGGAACTCAACAGCAATGTCTCTTTTCAGTTATCATGACCTGGTTCCTCAAGATAGTCCACAGTCATTATTGTGAGCAGTTTCGTGTACGAACTATTTTCTCTCTACGGAACGACACCCACCCACCAAGAAGGAAGTGTGCATCCACTGAGCTAATTTATGTTACAGCTCAGCTGAGGAGGACACCATTAATGTTTACATCTTGTGCTGTCACGAGCACGAGCCTCTCGTCCATGAGTAGATGCACGCTTCTTTCTGTGCAGTGATACAGTTGGCGGGTGTAGTTTCGTAGGAAGAAAACAGTTTTTGCTTGAAGCTGCTCACAACAAGATCTGTGGATTATCTTGAGTAACCGGGTCATGATTCCTGGAAAGAGACATTGCTGTTGAGTTTTTCAAATTCATTTTTTGGACACTTTGAGCACCACAAGTGAAGTAATATGTAGTTCGATTATATTGGCGAGAAGGTAGACGTCTATAACCAATACCTCCAACACTCTGCAACTCACACCAAAACAATCTAGACTGATAAATAGCACTACAGGTAAGAGGAAAAATATGTATTTTTGAATTTGGGCTGAACTATCTCTTTAAATCTAAGCCATATGCCTATACAACCTGCATACTCACATGTCCAATATACTAAATACAAAATAACTAAGAAATAAATTAAGATACGCCTCTCTGTATCTCTTTTTGTGTTTCATATGTTTTTATTTTCTTACATTTTAGGAGATTTAAATCTGTTCTGAAACAGTGTATACCTTGTTAGTCAATAAAAATGGACAATTAGTAAAAAAAAATTAAAAAAAAAAAATAAATAAAAAGCAAATTCAAAAACCTGTGTGTCACTTACCAGCAAGACAAAAGTTCCCAAGAACTCAGCCATGCACTCTCGCACCAGAGCATTCCTCACCCTCACAAGCCGTCGGTTCAACATTGCTGGAGTTAAATCCCTCTTCTCATCTCACACTGAACTTGTTCTCTGCTCTCAGACAGACCAGCTGTCAGTCTGTCCGTCTCCCCGTCTGTCAAGGAGCTGATATACTGCTGTAAGTGGAGGAGGTGTCAGTGCTGATGCTATTAAAAAAAAAACAGTTTCCTGACTCAACTTCCACCTGAGCATCTGAAGACCTGCACTCTGTATCCTGACTCTTCCGCTTCTCTGCCTTCTCTTTCTCCACAGCTGGTCAAACACTGATGTTCATTTATTGTGTGGTCACACCTCAGGATTGGCTGGCGCAGAGAGCGTAATGTGCCTCAGCTGTTGCATATACTGAACAAGGCCATAAACAGTAAGATTATGTATTGATGGCACTGATAGGGGGCAATAAACCACATCATATGTATACAGCGGAAACCTGCCTACTCCTTTGAAGACCCCAGGTACAGATATTCATTCATCCCGAGGTTTCAATAATCTGAGTTGTGCGAGACACCACAGGTAACAATTACCATCTTGCATGCATACCAATGTTTTATATACTCTTATTTCTCTATTAAAGAACCAGTATGCCTCAATAAATTAACACATGTTTTATGTTTAAACCATAAAATGGCAAAAAGAAACCCTGATGCAGCCTGCCTTTGACCTGTGGGTTCATCTGAATGCGTTTCTATGTGGAATTAAAGTCCAAAAATATCCATTTATGAATGTAGAAATTATATTTTTACTTGTGTGGTGAAACCGTCCTTAGTGAGTGTTAGGTAAGATGGTTGATAGGGAAGCCCCTCTCATCATCAGAGAGCAAGATGTCACCATAACCCCTCTTCACTGAACTTTGGACTCCTAATGGATTATGTAACCAAAATAATTGCTGTGCAGCAGTTAACAGTCGTATTATTGCTGATAATTTCCAGAGAGGCACATGACTGTGGCAGGAAAGAATCTCTTGAGATCAGATAAGATAAAAGAGCCACTGGTGAAACTGCTTTGATATCTGTCATTTTACTGCTATTTTATCTGTAAAAAGGTTATACTTTGAGTTTGGGGATTTGAGTTAAGGTAAAATGATGAAAAAACTCCAAACAGCTTGTGACATCATATCTTATCGCATCTACGCTCGAGGAATATCGCTGTTTGGTAATGTGTAAAAGGACAGATACCTTTACCCTGCTTCTGAGTTTTGTCCCAGGGCTTTTTCTGTGAGCTGATAGCAAGATGATAACACTATATCTCCCTCTGCAGGATATACGAATAAAAAGCATCACATTTAGTTAGGATTTATTAAAAAGCAATATAAACTCTAAATGCTGTCGTTAGCTTCTATTCACAATATATTACAACATATATTTTCATTTACAGGTGCCACATTAATAGCTGAACAAAGTATCTGTTACAAAGTTTGGTTGACTTAACAAATGCATGAGCCGTCAGTGCACTTAAATTCTGGCTGATACAGAATTATATCCCAGGCCTTGAGGTAGATGTAATCCTGTAGATAAAGTAAAAAGTACACACTTTTGACCTGGTCTCCAAGATTATATTTCCTGTAGGGATTTCTCATAATGACTTGTTTTGATGGCATAGGCCCCGGATGGCTCGCTTAATCCATGTCAAGTTCTCAGCCACTAAGGGATGGCTTTTAGCTTCTTGTCCGTCATCAGTCACTGAATGTTGCTCTGCCCCAGGTAGCTAAACAATCTTCATGTTTCCAGATGTTTAAGAGGGCGGCGAAGCACCACGTCCACAGGCCCGGGGGGAAGTCCTCTGATCAGAGTCCAGGCCTCCAGGCGTCTCATCCCCACCACGCTTACACCGCCAATCTCTTCAACCTCATCACCAGGACACACCTTGTCAACAGGACCTCCTGAAGGAGAAAGAGTGGGTATAATGAACATGTATGTATACAAAAAGGGGCCAAACTGAAGCAGCCAAAATGAAAAGGTAATGTAGCATGTGTATGGTTTATAAATTCCCCGAATAGGCACGTTTTAAGGTATGTAAAAATACTCTGCTACGATTGATCATTTGTTTATCACGGTTTTCCTACGTTAAAAAAACTCAGAAAAGGGGCCTGAAGCAGATCTACTCCTTCTCCCTCATTGATACACTCTGCATCTGACCTTGGGCCCTGTCCACCCAAAATTCCAATGTCAGCCGGTAAATCCAAAAACAAATGCCTATTGCTCCAAAGCCCATTTCACCAAAAATATATTTCCTTTAGTTAGTTTCCAAATATCGATTGAGCCACTCATCCCGGGTGTTTTTAGCGACCCTTTGCAGCATTTCCCAACAGCGTTTCAGCCACTGATACCACAGTTTTTACCCACCCTTCATGGAGTTTCACAGCAGTGTTTGAAACTCCAATCCTGGGTTACTTTACCAACCCATCCCTGCTTTTCCAGCAACTTCTGTGCCACCAAATGTAGTGTTTTAAGCCAGAACATGATCCTTTTCCAACTGTAACCAAGAGGTTTTTGTACCTAAACCTAACCACACATTCACCACAGCATTGTTGACAAATGTAAAGTATCTGTGGTTTACAGAAATGTACAATGCAAACATTTTTTCTGGTGATTGGGTTGTCTAACTCCGGAGAGTGTATATTTTCAAGGAAATAGGACTTCAAAGCTATGGGCATCTGTTTTTGGGATAATGGGCTGTCAGAGAAAAGGGCTTACAGTGTGAAGAGACATTTTTTTGGACTAGTGGGGCTTTGGAATTTTGTGCCTCAGGGGAATGGCCGATCTCTCTGTACTGACAACTACGCTCTGCCTTGGAGGGTTTAAGGTCTCTTTGCCGATGTTATGTCAAAGTCTCTTCCCCTGTCAATATGTGTCTTCCATGTTAGACAGCAACTGGCCTTTGTAAAGGTGATGTACCTAATCTAGGTTGCCTGGGGTATATTTGAATCTCAGATTTTAGGGATGTATACAGACATCTCCCGTTTTAGTAAAGGAATTTGATAAGACCTCTCTGGTGACAGACTTTGCAGAGATACAAGTCGTTTATAGTCAAGGTCAGATATTTTAGGGGTCATAAATATAAGAAAAACATATTGTTTAGTAAAGGGTATATTTGAATTTTAAATCTTAATTCTGACAGGGTTGCTTAACGTATAACCTCTTTGGGGAATGTAAAAGATATGGTGTTCAAATGAAGTTCAAGTCTCTGAGCTTCAGTTCTCACCCTGGAAGATCTTCTGCACAGTGAGTGGTCTGTTCCCCAGAGTGGAGTCCACACCTCCCTCCAGACTGAAGCCCAGATCCCTGCTGTTCTTCTCCAGACGCACACACACACGCTGACCTGAGAGAGCACATAAGCAGAAAAACCGAGATCAGTATCTGACTTTAAACTGATTCAATACTAATATCTTTTCAGAACTCAGGTAAAGCACGACCTCTCACCTGCCTGTGTTGGCTCCTGATTATTTGTCTGTGCTCCCACCTTGCAAACACCACTACTCTCTTCCCTCCTCAGGACAACCACCCCCATCTCTCGAGTCTTTGCTCTCCTCAGGATCCTCAGGGCCTCCCAGTGGGCGAAGCCACACAGTGCCGTGCCGTTGATCGACAGGACCTGGTCGCCTTCCCTAATGGAGCCTTCCTTGGCTGCAACACCTGAGTGAAACACCCTGTGAACCTGTAAAGAAGACACAAAGGGACAAATGAGGAGACTGAGAACAATCTATTTGAAGATTTTTTTCAGGAGAATGCAGGAAGGAGTGTTTTCTTACAGTGATAGGCTTGTTCTGATCTTTGCCTCCCGCCAAACTGAAGCCCAGTCCCACTCCCATGTCCTTATGGAGAACCACCACCTGCACATCGTTGTAGTCCTGCAAAAAGGGAAGGCAGAGAGAATGAGAAAGAAGTCGTAGTTACACTCTTCTTGTGTTTTCCTGATTTTGTAGTTTGAATTTTGCATGGGAAAAGTGACATAATTCATGCCACAAAAGCTGCAAAATTACTGATGCTGTTGTTTGTACCTGTAGGTTGTTGTCCCCCACGCTCCTGACATCCTCCAGGAGCCTGTCAAGCTCCTCACTGGGCATCACAGACACACAAGACAGGGCTGACATGTCTGAGCTCAGCGAGGCTGTCCGATGTTTAGTAGATTGCCACTCATCGCTGTCAGTCTCTGACTCATAGTCAACTCCAGCAAAGTTACAAAGTTCTGAAAGACTACAGGGAGGAAAGAAAAAAGTTCTGGGGTTAAAAAACTGACGTATTGTTGGAGGGAATACTTCCAGCTAATCAAAAATGTGGTACTACAAACGGTACACACCTGACACAGAAGCTCCTGTGATCTGACTGGCTCATGTTACTAGTGATGGTCACCGAGGACTCTCCAGAATCTGAGTCATAGTTTGAATCCTCATCCCTCTGCGTACTCTCATCATCGTCCTCATAATCATCTTCGTCGTCATTCCAGACCTTTATCTCTGGGGTCAAACCAGCTACCCAAGCATTCAAGTCCAACACCTGCTTCTTCGCCTTTGGACTGGATGTGCTGACATCTGAAGAGATGAGATCAGGGAGGTTGCTGTAGGAGGAAGTGGCGAGGGGCTGAGGGAGAGGTGGCAGATCTGGTTCAGGAGTTTTGGCTGCTTGTGTGGTAACAGAAGTACTTTTATTTTCACCGTCTGCAATGGGAATGATGTTTTGCGGTTGCGTGGTAGGTGAAAGAGTAGGTGAGTTGTTTGGAGAGTTTGTTGGAGTCTTGTCGTCGTCACTAACAGGTGAAGTGACATCAGGCGGTGTTGTTTTCTGTACGTAAGTGTAAGTGTCACTAGAGTCGGACAGTAAGGACGGTAGTTTCTCGCTTGGTGTCTCAGGGCTTGAGATTTTGTGGAAATCTGTTTCATCGATGTAAAAGTTTCTCCGTTTTTCTTGAGCTCCTTCACCTAGAGGGATTTCTAATGTGCTCTTGAGTCTGGAATATTTACCAAAATCTTCGGCATAACCACCACCACTTTCTTTTCCCTCATTCTCAACCAAATCACTCCCTCCTCTTTCTTCCCTCAACAATCTCAGTCCAACCTCGTCCACTGATAAAGACCTGTTTGACCCAAGTTTCTGTCCTGCTCCTGACGCCTTCTCCTCAGCTTTTTCATTGCCCTCCCCTCCTTCTTTCAACCCCTCCCACTTGTATCTCAGTCCACCTACCGCTCTTGCTGATCCACTCTTTTTCACTCCATCATGAGCCCTGCTGAGTTGTGTTGGCACAGAGAAGGCCCGTCTGGGCAGCAGGACCTGTCCTGTAGCCAAACCCTGAGCTCTCTGTGAGAGAGCCTCAAACTGATTTATCTTATTTCTCACACTGGCTGCAGAGGCGGATGACAACCTCTCTGGGAATCGCTTCCTCTCTATTGTTTTCACTGCCAAGTCCACTGGGTTTGACTCAAACACGTCTTCATCAGTGCTGCTACTCTTTGATTCATTTTTTTCTTTTGCTCCATCATTTGTCTCTTTTTCCGTCTCTTCATGCAACCCAGTGTTTTCCCTCAATGGCTCATTTATTCTATTAGTCTCGCTCTTCATCCCGCTCCAATCCCAACTCCCACTTGCTCTTCTCTCCCTACAACCAGACGAATCTCTCAAAGACACTGATCTCCCTTCTTCTAAGAAACTGTTGGACTGCAAAGATGGAGTAATTCCTGCTGCAGCCCTTGCAGATCTTATCTGAGCTGCTACACAGTACCTGCTCCTCGCTCTGTCTAGAGACCTCGTGCCCATTTCCTCTAATCCTCTATGCCAGTTAACGCCCCCTTCCTCTGAATACTTACCCTGGACCTGTCCTTGCCATTGTATCCCTGACAATCTCTCCCTGGTCCTGCTCGTCCTCGGAGAAAGTGAAGTCTCAGAACCTGACATGTCTTTTTGTGTCCAGGTGAATGAGTTCCTGTTTTGCAGTGGACTTAAGCTGCTTTTGTCTTCAGAAGAGAAACGCCTGGGGAAGGTTCCCCCTGATGCCCTCTCATATTTAGAGGTAGAGGAGTCCCTAGTTTTGCTGGAATCCTCCGTTTTTGCAAAACCAGCTGAGCCGTAGAGTTTCTCTATCCGCTCCATTATACTCTGACCTCCTTGAGGCCCACTCAAAGATGTCCCTCTGACACCAGAGCCAGGTCCAGACAGGGACCTCAGCCTAGTGGGGAGAGAACTGCCCCGACTGGTCCTGTCCAAAGTCTGACTCACGTGACTCACTGGGCTCCTCTCTTGAACATTACTTGTAGCTGCAGAGTTATAGGCCTGTATTGAAGACATCACCCTGCCCCTCAAGCCTTCAATTCCAGTCCTTCTTTCATCCAAGCCACTTTTGGTTGAAAATGCATAGTCAGCCCTTTTGCCATAATCGGGACTTGATGCCCCCGATCTCCAATCTAAACTCTTACTTCTGCTCGGCAGGTTGTATCTCCTCCAGT
Source organism: Epinephelus fuscoguttatus (assembly GCF_011397635.1). NCBI lineage: Eukaryota > Metazoa > Chordata > Actinopteri > Perciformes > Serranidae > Epinephelus > Epinephelus fuscoguttatus. Next base: position 12,814,512 of record NC_064759.1, read on the forward strand.
CTGTCCTGCCCCGGCTTTCAGATGCAGGGTTAAAGTTTCCACCTCTGTCAGTGCCAAACTCTGTGATAGTTTTGTCTGCTGCGCCATTCTGGTTCAGCTTGGTAAACGTTTTATGGCTTGACATTTCCTCCTCCTCACACTGACCTATGACACTGCTGCGACTCCCAGTCCTGGCTTGATAACCAGTGACTGTGGGATCCTCCTCCTTGCTTGTGCCATTTGCGCCAGTGTGCGTCTCGCATCTCTCTCTGTTGCTGGCTTCCTCAGCACTTTCCTTCTCCTCTAAAAAACCTGTGGGTTTCCTAACACCTGGCCTGCGAGTGAGACTGTAAGAGGGAGAATTAGCTGAGCGGACAGTGAAGCGTGCTTCTGTCCTCTGCCCGCTGTACTCACTCACTCGAGTAGGGAGCATGGACAAGTCCATTGTCTGAGAGTAAACAAAGTTAATGACCTACTGTCAAGTGCCAAATCCCAAAAAGAGAGCGGGAGAGTGAACTTGATATTTAAGCGATTCCAAGCAACTGTCTTTTGGGCTGCAATCTGGAAGCAGTTTGTCTGAATGCTGCAGCTGTGTGTGTGTAAAAAAGCAGTGAAATGGCAGCACAATTACAGCCCTCACATTAGTTTCTTGCACAGCAACAAATCGTGCATTAAAAAGCTTGATATTTCAGCAGTACTCCTGATGATTCTCTGATTTGCGGCCTAGAAGAGATGACTCCTCTGGGCTCCTTTCCTTGATCTCTTGCCGTTCTGCCCCTCTGAGTCTTCAGTTCCCCAGCACGACTTCAGCGAACAGCTCCCGTCGCCTGCCAAGCATAAAAATGTACAAATTTCCATCCTGAGAACGGATTGGGCTGGAATGTTGTGATATGTGGATTGTGGTCACTCTGGCTCTTCAAAATGGTCAAACAGAATCACAGAGTAGTTGAGGACAGTGAACTCAACATGTTATAGAGACACATGAAGTGGACAGTGAATGGAAACGATAAGAAGAAAAAATCAAAGATAGAGGGCCAGAGGAACAAGTTAGTTGTGTCAGTTATGTCATTTTGCAATATGTCCCTACTCTCCTGACATTCCCTTCATACTGACTCAATAAGCCCATTCACAGGACGATGGGACTCAGATAATGCACACACACACACACACACATCATAACGGCTGTTTACACAGGCAACATACTCATGACTACCTGTCAGCGTCAGCTAAACCTGAACCAAAAACTGGAAAAACTCACCTAACTGCAATCCACCCAGTAAAAACAATGTATTAAAGTGCCACATTAGTCTCTGTGCAGTGCGTATCGGTCTCACAGAGCCACAACTGAAATCTTGTAACAGTGGAAATGATCAGATAAGGTGGACAAAGATGGGAACAAAGTCACTTTGATTTACATACAGAGTTAGATAGCGTTACTGATGGACAATGGCTCATGAGGGATATCCGAGGTCACAGCTGTACAAGACAGACACTGTCAGTAAGCCAGTGGAAACACCTTTGATTTTTAATCAGGTCAGAATTAGTATCTAATCATCTCTATTGACATCAAACACAAATAGGCTGTTGATTCACTGTACAAATCCAACAGGGCAACAGCATTTGATAAGCACTGCCTGCATGATTACATGAAGCTGTTTAGGTTCAGCATGTAACTTTGAGCAACAGCCTCTGAGGTGCTTTCCGTTGCAGGTGAGTCTGAGTGTCGGTTTACAGAAACACCTGTTCTCCTAGGTCACAAAGCCTCCCATCTGGGTAACCTGGGTAACACTGCATGGTTTAATTTAAACGCCAACTGAACAGCAAGAAAGACCCAAATGCACCCAGGCAACAGGCACAGAAATACACACGCTTACTTCCCCACATAATCAATAATTAACTTATTAATGACACACTCACACACATGTGCCTTACCTTCTCCAGGAGTGACCTCTTTGCTTGTCCTAAACCACTGTGTTGTCATGTGTTCATAATGAAGGCAGCGCTCTGTAATGACATCAGCTCCTAACTCCTCTCTCCCTCTCTCTCTCTCTCTCTCTCTCTGTCTTGTCTTTCCATCAGCTTTGCATGATGGAGTGTGTACAGTGACGCAAACCTGCCACACTGGTTTATCCTCTCGTCCTCTCTGTCTCTCTTCCTCTCTGTCTTTCTCTCTCTGTCTCTCTCTCTCTCTGTCTCTCTTTCTCTCTCCTCCCCCTCCTATTGTTGTTTTCTCCCTCTTTTCCTCTTCTCACAGGGTAGCATTCCTGACTGCAGTTCAATGTGTCACCCACTAAACGGCTCAACAGGGAGTGCACATACACACATGCACACACACACATACGCTTACGTACACGCCCTGCTGACGCTTAAAACTTCAAAACTTCAAACTCCCTCTCACAACAGCATTTCATAGCTCAAGGGAGAGGAGATACAGTTTGGATAATTGTGTGAAATGCAACAAGAATGACATTTCCCAACACAGGCTTATAATATCACCCCACCTCAAGGCATCATCTGGGCTGAGCAGGTATCAAAATACATAATAACAGAGCACCTTTAATTAGGACCAGAGACCATAAAGCGCTCATGTGGACCCAGAAATACCAGCAGGGATTAATATTGTTAAAAGTGCACTTCTCATATGACATATGTTCAGCAAAACAAAACTACACTACAGATCAGGACTGTAATGTTAACTGAAGGACAAAAAGATCAGAGAAGAGGAAGTAGAGGAAGATGAAGAAGAAGAAGAAGAAGAAGAAAGTATTGCTTGTGCTAAAATAGGATTCTGTAAAGTGGGAATATGAACAAACAGCCTTTGAATCGCAGATGTGCAAACAGCAAACAGACATAGATATATAAAGTCAAATACACACCACTACTTACAGTCTGGGTTGTTATGTCGAGGCTCATGTTCTTACAGCTGCTCTTTTACATGCACCTGCTACTGTCTTCCGTTGAGACAGAGGAAACTGTGGTTACTTCAGCATGCTACTGCGCCAAAAAGGGATGTCTTAATGTCTCTCTGTGCCTGTCAAAAGTCAGACTGAGTCAAAGGCATTGATCCTAACCCTAAGTCTGAGGAACCCAGTGATCCAATCAGTGATTAGCCATACAGACAAGAGGGGTGGTAGGTCGCATGGTATGCTCAGGACAGAGATAAGTCTGTGAGTAGGGGTAAATAGCTCCAGCACGACTCCACAGACACCCACCCTTGTTCCTGACAGAAGAATGGCGCTCAGTGTCTCTGCAGGATGGATGCAAATCACTGTGCGCACAGGCACACTGGTTCTGCATATTTCATCCCTGGGGTGTAGGACTCAATGGACCATGTGAGAGAGGGCAGTTTATGGTATTTAATCAGTAGATCGTGGGGTATAAATAGTCTATAATTCAGTTTCAAGTGACACAAAAAGAAACTGAGCAATTTAATGGTCTGCAGCTAATGGAAGGATTACTGAATGGGCCTACTGAGCCCAAAGTGTGAGGTGGGCCCCCTGGTCCTCATGTGCAAAATGACACTCAAATCAACCTGTACTGACCAGGAAGAAATTAAAAATGACCACAAAGAGATGCAAAGGAGCTGCAAAACCACATACAAACACATACCCAAAGAAACGGGACCACAAAGAGACACAAAATAACCAGAAAAAGACACTAAATTACCTCAAAGAGACACAAATTGACAGCAGAGACACAAAACCACACAAAGATGCATTAAGATTACAAAAAGACACAAAACAATGACACAAAATAGGCTGAACAACTATGAAGACTGTGGATATAAACAAAATAAACAGACTAATAAACAATAAAAATGAAATAAAATCAACAGTACAATTGCCTGTAAACAGCCCCTGCTGCTGCTGTCTAAATGACTGGCCATTATTTTCTGTTTGTTGATTTGTTTGTTTGTTTGTTTTGTTGGTGTGTCGTTGTGAAGTCTCTTAACAGCAGCAGGTGGCAGAAGAGGCCAGAGAGACGTCACAACCTGACGTCACGCCTGCCTCTATCGGTCACGTGACGATTGCGGAAGTCAACAAACCGGCCAGCGAGAGAGATGTTACAGCTTAAAGCACTTTACTTTTTGTACTTCCCTGTTTTCCGTCTTACGTTTTAACTTCATGACTTCAAAACCGAGCACCTAAATGAAACCGTTCGCCTCTCAGAGGTCACGTGTCGGACGTACTTTAGGTCTTTTTAGCCAACGTTAACATTAGTTAGTTTAGTGAAAACGCACCGTTTGAAAATGAGGAATGATTCTCTCCTGTCGAGCATTAACGTGGTGCTCGTTATGGCCTACGGGAGCCTGGTGAGTCTCTGTCACTTTGTATCTGTGTTATATCCAGTTTAAGATGCAGTGGTGGTATTTTATAACTGCTTTAGCGTAATTTTCACACTGCATGCAAAGTTATTGTCTCAAATAGTCAGACTGACTGGCTGAATTCTTAATATTTAAATGTTGTCTTACATACAAGGTGCCAAATACCAAATCCTGTGCTTAATTGTTAAAATATACACACAAGCATATACGAGATCATCACATTAGTGCAACATGGGTTTGCAGACATTTCTAAATCCAGGTGAGCATCACTATAATAAAGCTGCTGATCACCTGCAGTTAATACTGTTAACTAACAGGTTAATATATATATATATACATATCTATATCTATATCTATATCTATATAATATGTATTGTTCATGATGTCTTGAATAAAAGCTCAGTTTAGTACAGGAATAGTAAATGGATGAGATGAAGCAGTCAGACATCATTTTGCCTTGTTTAAATGTAAGTTTTACTGTAGATTAAGTCAGACTTCACACCACATTATCTGTGTTTTATAGAAAGACATTGTGTTAATTTTATTACTTTTTTAAGTACAGTAAACAGGATGTCAGTGGATGATAAACAGAAGCAAAAAATAACACAAAATAAACAATAAATTAGTAAATATCTAAGTAACGAAATGAATAAATTAAAAATAGAGAAAATATCATATTGAAATTGCTACATACAATTTCACGTAAATTATGTTTTTGGGGATTTATCTATTTTTATTTCCATCCATCCATTTTCCATAACCACTTATCCTCTTGAGGGTCACAGGGGGGCTTGAGCCTATCCCAGCTGCCACTGGGCGAGAGACAGGGTACACCCTGGACAGATCGCCAGACTATCACAGGGCTGACACATGCCACCATTCACACTCACATTCACACCTAAAAGTTTGGCACCTTTGCTTGAAAAAAATTATGATAATAGTTATTAGTATACTCATTTTTTCATTCATTTTCCATAACCACTTATCCTGTTGGGGATCACGAGGGGGGCTGGAGCCTATCCCAGCTGACATTGGGCGAGAGGGCTGACACATAGAGGGCTGACAACCATTCACACTCACACACACACACACACACACACACACACACACACACACACACACACACTCTCACACTTACAGACAATTTAGAGTCACCAATTAACTTGCATGTCTTTGGACTGTGGGAGGAAGCTGGAGTACCTGGAGAAAACCCACGCTGACACAGGGAGAACATGCAGACTCTGCACAGAAGGGCTCCAGGAATCAGGAACCCTCTTGCTGTTAGGTGACAGTGCTAACTCTATTTTTATTTGTTTATCTTATTTATCGAACAGGGACAGTACACAGCTACTTAGCTGCACCAGAGTTAGCTATAAGCTCATTTTCATCTGTAGTCCCTGGGCAGGAAATGGAGGATAACGTCTCTGCTAAAAGACACTATAATATAAAAAACACAGTTATAAAATAGAACATATTCATGACACACAATGGCTTCAGCAATAACAATAGCAAGACAACCCAACATCAAGTCATTGCAACAATAACAGCAACAACAGTACAACTACAACACTAAGACACCACAACAGCAACATTACAGTATAACAAGATTTCATAATGTAAGATCGAGTGTTTGATTTCATGTGTGATGGGGACATGAGTTCATCTTAAATTTGAAACCAACAAAGCTGTTTTCTTTCTTATCTCACTTGGTGCTGAGTTTCAATAGTTTGTGGCTCTAAGAGAGAAAGACTGATCTACAAAACTCAATAGGTCTCTGCTGCATTGCACAGTCGCATCTGTTGGTCGTCCTAGATGTCCTCCTGTTGTCTGAGCGCAGTTGTATGAATTTAAAGTTAAGAGTTAACTGCTGAAAATGTTTATCACTTGTGTTAGAGTTACTCTCATGACATTTTAGCTTCCCAGGATAAGATAAGGTTAAGCTAAAATAAATATATCACTCTCTGGGTTTCATATCTACATGAACAGATCTAAGATCTATTAGGTTAGTAACCTGATAATTATCTCTACATTCCTACTCATTTACTGTGTGTTTTCTTTTATTTATTTGTTCTGCTTATCAATTACTGGCATTTTGTCTACTACTCTTAAAATAGTAAAACAAACAAGCAAAAAAATTGATCCCTAAACTGACGTCTAGATTTTTTCTAGGTCTTTGTTTTGCTGTTCATCTTTGTCAAAAGACAAATTATGCGGTTTGCCATGAAGTCTCGAAGAGGACCACATGTTCCTCTCGGCCACAATGCTCCCAAGGTAACACACACAGACCATAATAACCAGAAGTGTGATGCTGTGTGGTGTTCTGCAGATTAACTATAGCTGGGTGTCTCTCGTGTGTGTCCTGTAGGAGCTGAGACAAGAAATTGAAGCCAAACTGAGCCAGGTTCAGAAAATCCACTTTGAGCCTCGTCTGCTGTCCCCAGACGATGACCGACTAAAGCACAGAGAACAGTCTGGTTAGAGAGACACAAAAAACAAATGTGTACACACATATAGTGCTGAAACAATCTACATGAGTACTTCTTATACAAGTGTACAGTAGATTCTGTGTGTGTTGCAGGTTCCAGTGACTACCTGTACAGGATGAGAGCACTGGATGCCATCAGAGACACAGGTTAGCTTTGCTGTCACTCATTTTAGTCACAGTTTAGTTTTGCTGCACTCACAGACTGTTACAATACCACCTGTACGTTCTGTCAACAGATCTGCCTTTCCGTGAACTGGGTGGCTCGTCCACTGCTGTGACGGGTAAAAGACTTCGGACGTGGCTACTGCGGCTACGAAACTCTGAGTGCATGTTCCGAGATGGCCTGAGCTCGCTCATCGACACAGTGCTGGATGGGTACAACAAAGCACGCCATGGGGCTGAGGTCAGTGTCTCTGTGTGTGTTTGGGTATCAGAAATGTATCATCTCATCTTTTGTATAAATGAATAAGAAAATTTAGTCTAAAAAGGCGGATACAGTCATGTATATACTTTAAATTTGAAAAGAATAACATCTGGAAAAGTCAAATTTGTATTATAACAGTAGATATGTTACGATAATGTAGTATCCTTATGATTAGCATGATTTCCATTTTTACCACAGAGCCTATCTTTGTGTGTACTGTATATCGTGATTGCAGGAAGAGCTGACAAATGCACCGATGTCCTGTTTTTGTCTGCAGGCTTTTGGTGAAGCAGAGTTTTTGAAATACCAGGAAGCTCTGACTGAACTGGCTTCTGTGTGAGTAAACACAACCTCTCCTCACAGTGCTCCCTCACAGCTTTCCGTTTCTGCTAATCCCACCATGGAATGTTAATCACACACTGCGAACAACCTGTTTCTCCCTTTTCTGCTTTCAGCGTCAAGTCTCACAGCAACAGCAGCAGCAGCAGCAGCACTACGAGCCAGTACCACCAGTCCGCAGCCAAAGACCTGACCAGCGCCACAGAGCCTGCTAGCTCCTCCTCCTCCCCCACCCAAACCACCTACCTCACATCTTCGATGCAACAGCGCAGCAAGCGGCCCAGGAACTTCCTGGAGCTGAAGAACTTCAAAGACAACTACAACACTCTGGACAGCACGCTCTGAAAATCTGTGACGCCCGTCCAAAGGAAAGGTCAAAGACAAGGCAGAGCTGCCAGCAATGAAAGAAGTGCCTATGTATGGCGACGGGTCACTGTTGCCAGATAGTATAGAGTGAAATGATGAACCCACTGCCTTCATATACTAACATGTATTGCCTGGTTTACAGTATAATGCATATCAGACTCAGTGCTCTTTATCTAAATGTAGCTTTGGCGTATGTCCAGTATTAATGCATGTACAAGTGCTTTACTACAGTGAGTGACTATAGTAAGTAGGGTTGATTTGACCAAAACACATCCAGAGCTATGAGGCTATGCAACAGCATAAGACAATCAGTATTTATTGCACAATGTAAAGGCCTATGCAGACTTAAAATTAACCAACTGTATGTAAACAAGCTAATAAAATAATGTTAGTAGAGAAAACCAGTGCTAAAGGGACAGTTCAACTCCAAGTTAAAAATACATACTGTATCTGTTACCTGTAGTGCTGTTTATCAGTCTAGATTGTTTTGTTGTGAGTTGCAGAGCGTTGGAGATTGGCTGTAGACATATCTGCCATCTCTCAAATATAATATATAACTGGATGGCACTCGGCTTGTGGTGCTCAAAGTGTCAAAAAATGCATTTGTAGCCGTGGAGAACGTCAACAAGCCTTTTGTCCATGAGTAGATGAACGTTTCCTTCTGTGCTCTGATACAGTTGGTAGGTGTAGTTCAACTGAATTGACACAAGGTCCCGCCGCCGGACGCAGACTGGCCAATCATAACGTAGCATCAGGCCAGCTCAGACCAGGGTCCGACAACAACACAGCTGTGCTCCATTGACTCTAATGCAGTCGTTTCAGATTTCCTTCATTTTCAGGCTGGTTTTGTGGATTTGGAGCTAAATGTTGTGCCTGGGGCACGTCGTGTATTAATGATACTCGTTACCTGGAGAGGTTGGAAAAAGATATACGTTTCTTCCCTGTTCCAAAACCAAAACCAAACCCTGAAAAGTGTAGGGTTAGCTAGCTAGCTACTGAAGATATAGCCTACTGAATGTATACACATGCTGCTTTTGCTTTTTAATGATTATAACAGTGAAACAAAGGCCGACCCTGCTGTACAGGAACCAGTGAAGGGAAGCAGGGAAACTTTGCTCATATTCAACCAGCTCTGTGTCATTGTATTGTGCACAGATGAATGTTGTTTGGCGGTGGAGGTCCAGGTGCTGGCAGCAGCACGGGGGCTAGGCCAAACACGGTTCATCTGCACACACTGCGATGCCACACAGCTAGTTCAGTATCAGCAAAGTTTCCCTTATATTCATTGTCTTGTGTGGCGATCAGCAGTGATGTGGTGGTTCACTTTTACACTGTGATCTGTAGCCTATAGTTGGGCTTTAGCTTCTAACTATCTTTGTCTTTTTAACCTGTTGTTGCTGCTGAGTCAGTTTGACATCCTGGATATATCCTTCAAACACAGACTGTAGACCCCTCTGTCTGCTTCTCTCTGCAATCACTCTTTCCTTTCTCCAAAAACATTATAACATTTCCTCAGGGAGTGCAGTTAGTTACAGTGTGGGCTCCATGCTTACTCTGTCAGCTTGTCGGACCATCACAAAGGGGCGGGGCTTAGTGAGAGGTCAAATAGAAAGAAAATAGTTCCTACATGAAACTGCTCACAACAAGGTCTGTAGATCATCTTCAGTTACCGGGTCATGATTTCTGGAAAGAGACATTGCTGTTGAGTTGTTCAAATGTATTTTTTGACACTTTTAGCACCACAAGCCGAGTGCCATTGACTTTTATTATAATGGAGAGAAGGCAGACATCTCTGCGGCTGATATCTTAAACACTCGGCAACTCACACCAAAACAATCTAGATTAATAAATAGCACGATAGGTAAGAGGAAAAAATTGATTTTGGGGTTAACTGTCCCATTAATGGTTTCAAAATCATGTCACTTATGTTTACATGTCTCTGCTGTTCATTTGCTGCTGTGAATTTGACAGCCAGTTTATTTTTTAGCCTTAAATGTATTTTACAGAAGCCATACTTGATTTTAATGAACTTTTGATGGATACGTGGTCTTTTGTTTTAATCAGTTCTCTCAGTGCAATGTAATTTAACAGTATTCCAGTACATTAATAGATTCTGAATGTTGCATCAGGGGAAGTCAGCTTCTTGTCTTTGTTAAAGCTAGACTGGCCCCCCGATGTTTTAACTGTGTGTTTAATTTGCTATTCAGGGCTGCCATCAGGTGAATAATTTTATTTTCTGTGATTCTTACTGTACAAGTTGCCTTCCAAATAAAACAGTGACATAGGGTTGAAATGTTTTATGTTGTGTATTATGTCCAGCAGAGGGCGCCCTCTGCATAGTAATGTACTTGGTTGCATCACTTGGTATCAGTAGGAAGTCAAAGGAAGCACTATATTTATTTTCAGTACTTTATTCTGAGAACCACAAACACAGATAATAGATTAGAGTGTACTTCATAAAAAAAACCTCCTCACACACAATCTGTCCGGAGGTTTCACTTAATATAAATAAATACAAAGGAGTTGTTAGATGGAAATTAAAACATCAAATCACATTCATCAATATTATTTACAAGACAAGGTGACTTTTTACACTGGTGGGGAGCTGAAATGCTTTACAAGAGATCTGTAGAAATATGACACTTTTATGAAGCAGGAATGTTGTCAAATATCATCCTCAACACTGATGCCATTTTGTCCTCTGCTGCCTCACAGTTTCATAAAGTGCCGTATTGTTTTTATTAAAAACTTTTAGCTCTTTTCATCACAGGGCGTTGACCTCATTTAAGTTACAGTCGTTATTTTTACACGTTTAAAGCATCTTACATTCACTCGGCGGCGTGAACGGAGTCATGGATTAGTGACTATTGAGTACAGGGACACAGGATGTAGATCATCTGGTTACTGACTTCTACATGAAACTATTAGCTTAGTTAGCTATGTTTGCTACATCACCGTACAGTATATGGACTTTATAGTGTCACTTTGGCAAAATGTCTACCGTCCTGCACTTTGCCCAACAGTTCTATTTTGATACAACGCCAAACTGTCACAAACTCAAAGGTTAAAAAAGTGATCAAAACAGGGCAGCGCAAAGAAACACTCGCTTTCAGTATTACAAGTAAAACTTCAAATGCATGTCAGCCAAGTCAGTACGCTTTCATTTATCTACATTAAAGCTGACATACACACTCGTTCATTTATGCACATGCACAGCAAGCCCCGACGCGTGCCGCCAAACACCACACAGTGTCCTTCAGGAGTGTTTGTGGTTGTAGTGGAAGTGTTGATGGAGTTGCAATACAGGAACTCCGACATCCCGACTGTTAGTGTGATCAGATGTGGTCGCAGAGCTGCAGTTTGGTTTCAGTCCGTGTTAAAAAGGTTTGGCGGTGCTGAGCCCTCCTCGACAATCGCTGTGTCTTTCTTCTGCACGGGCGCTTCATGACTTGATCTCGATGACTTTGATGAAAGGGAGCGGTTTGGTAGATGAGGTGGTCGGCTTGATTGGTTTACTGAGGGGACAAGAGGAAGGGAAATTAGTTGGTTCAGTGTTGAAACACCATAAAAACAAATAATCAGGGATCTTATTTAGATGCATGACTGAAGGGTCCTGTGGAACAGTGATACTCAACTCGTAGCAACCAGACCAGGCATGAGACAGGCCTTTAGTTGTGTAAATGTGTAGCCACACCAAGCTAGTGAATTGGACTGGGCGTTATTTGAAGTTTTAAGGTGCAAATAGAACTTGTTTAGCAAAAAAAGGGCCAAGGGAGGATCCTTCAGACCCCCTGACGAAGGTCTGAGCTAGGTCTGTTTATTAACTGGTCCCTGGCCTCCTGTCAATTTGCAAATGTGGCCCCATGCAAAGCAAGTTGAGTATCCCTGTTGTAGGACTTGCAAATCTATCTTAAAGTGAAAAATAATATGAAGAGGAAAGGCAAAATTAGTTACCTATACACAATCTGGGGGTTGCGCTCTGATGAGAGGTAAGAATTTGACCTTTGTCCTCCCAGGAAGTAGTCCATCTGGTCATGCATCTCTCGGTTCTGCAAACACAGGAAGTCAGAGGTCAGTGCACATAATAGCAAAAATGTTAAGATGGTCATCAAACAGACAGCGGTTGCATTTCCTCCTCTTTCATGCCGCCATTAGAAGCGCTATGAGAAGGCGGGGGTTTCACAACTTATCTGTCTCGTGAATTATTGACAGGATACAGTGACAGTTTCAGCAGAAGTTACCCAGTACAGCTTTAACCCTGACTCTTCAATCAAAATTCCCTTGAAAAGCCATAAAACCTGATCTTATCTTAAACCTGAACCTTATCTGAGACGCCAATAAGCAGTCCTCACCTCAGCCTCCAAGAAAGCCACTTTCTCCTCCAGCTCTTTGATCACGCGGTCCCTCTCTTGGATCACCATGCGGGAGTTCTGGAGCTAAAGACGAGAAAACACACACAAACAGTCAGTAAACCCTGCACAAATATGAACTCGGAGACAGTGTGTTTGCTTTCGAGAGTCTCACACATGTGCGCCTCACCTGTTCAATCATGTGTCTGACTTTCCTCTGCTGGCTTTTCAGCATGTCATCCAGATGGTGGATCTTTTCCTTGAGAATAGCCACCTCCTTCTCCAACTGCTCAGCCCTAAAAAGACACACAGAGAGTTAAGAACACGCCGCTTGAGATTTGACTGTCACTGACTGATAAAGAATCATTCATTGTGTTCATTGTTATCATGTATGTTTGTGTTAGCTGACCTCTGCTCCCCTGCCTGGCCGTCTTCTCTGAGCTTGCGCAGCTCGCGGAGTTCATCCTCGCGGCTGCGGATTGCGTCCCTCAGGGTGGCACTCTCCTGCTCCATCCCTCCCAGCAGCCTCTGGAGCTCATCTATACGCCTGTCTTTCTTCTCGCTGGCTTCTTCTGTGATCCTCAGCTTCTCCTCCTCATTGCTCAGACGCTCCTTCAGCTTGCTGCTTTCAACCTAGAAGAGACAGTGACGGTTTATTTCTGTTGTTTAAAATGTGGCTTCAGCATAAATAACATAAATTTAGGCTCTGTATGTGTGTGTTACCTGCAGCCTCTCTTTTTCCTCCTGGTGTTTCTTTTCTGCTTCCTGTAGCTGTGCATATAAGCGCTTGCTGACCTCCCTCAGCTTGGCTCTCTCCTTTTCTTCTTCTGCTTCCTAAAAGAGTAAAGAATGAAGGGTTAGATTAGCAGATAGATACTGCAATGTCCCAGAGAGGCCGAGTCCAGAGCTTAATACAGTTGAGAATTTGTGCTTGAACTCATTCACCCATAATAATAGGCATAAATTTCCCCCCTTAATACTTAGAACATGTGCATTTGTCCCCTTTGATGAAAACATGAGCGAAACAGAGGACTTTTACTTTGACATAATTTAAGACATAAGTCAGAGGGGGTGAGTGCTTATGCAAAAAAACTATTTTGTATTTTAGATTTGTAATTAATTTAGATCATTTTAAAGACATCTGTTTTCACTTGGACATTAAAGGGACTCTTTAATTTTAGAGTTAACTGTATCATGCGCAGGACTGGCTTACACACAACACTTTTAAGCTGGACAGAGAAGCAGATAGATACTTTCATGATAACCTAATGTAAAATCTTGTTTTCATTCCATTTGAGCTTTGGGTTTGGCTGTCATAAAGAAAACAGGCGTGTCTGCGTGCGTCACTAGAGCGGTTGGATCACGACCAGCTCCCTCATGATTTCTGCAACACTTGTGCGAGTGAGCCGTGGCGTGACTCACAGATAAATGCTATAATTGGTGTCAAAGCCATTCAGCCAAACACAGCTGTGTCACCTCTGTTTGTATTTGTACTAAACAATACTGGCATGCAGATTGTATGGTTGCTACAAGTGCGTGGCTCAAAGACAGCAGCAAAACTATTAAAGGAGAGGTATCTGTGGAATGCTGGGAACAATGAGAAGGGCCTGAACACAATAACACATGGAGGGAGAGGAACAGTGTGTGCTCTCGCACGTTTTCATACACCCCGGGGTGCTATAAGCATATTTACTCTGTCGCTGTCTTTCTTTTTTTCACTATATCACATCTCTGTTTAACCTTATATCTCGTTCCACCTCTTCTGTGTGCCTCTGGGAGGTTATCGCTTTACACGCACCACACAAAACACACTGGCACACATTGTCCAAAGGAAAACACATTGGACATTGGACTGCGGCTATGATACACACACGACATTTGATATGCTCACACACACAGTATATGCTCACCTGTCCGTCAGCTTTAGCTCCTCCGCCGGGGGCAGTTGAGGTGCTCTTTCGGAAGGGAAGACCAACTTTCCACCCGTTTGTGTGCGTCTGGAGAGAAAAGGAGGAAGTCAGCAAGGAAAGAGTGAAAAATTGAGATGCGAGAGGAGGAGGAAATGCTGTTAAGCATGCAGGATGTAAGGTCAACAATGGCGAGGGCACAACAAAGCAGCTCAAAATAGACCTACCTTGTTTTTGGCTGCCATCTGCTCCCTCAGCGTCTTCAGGCAATACCTCACCTGTGTGATACACAGATAAATTGTGAGTTGCTGAGATAATATCTTATATTTGTCAGCGTTTTAACATCTGTGTGTTTGCGGCTGATAAACACAAGATCGTATCATTAGTGGAGAGAAAACAAGTCTGGAAGCCAGGAGGAATTTGCATGATGCCAACATGCAAATTGTTATGTAACCCAGGAGACAGGGTTGAGCGGCTGCAGTGTTCAATACAGTAGATACCGTGCAGAGACTGACCTCCTGTATCTGTGACACTTCATCTGACAGCATCTTCAGGCTCTGCTGGTGTTTCTGCTGCTCTTGTCTGCGGGCCTCTAAATAAACCTGCAACAGGGAGGAGAGACGCACACGGATGTCAAACACCAGCGTGACCGCGAGACAAACACGCAGCATTTATTTCTTCCAAAACAACAGCCAGTGTGCCACACCCACCTTTATAACCTCCACCTGCTCCTCTGTAGATTTGACTGGTTCGGGATTCAGAGATGTCCTGTCACTGGGCGGCTGCACCAGCGCAAATGCACGTCCGATTGGCTGCAGGTGAGAGAGCAGAGGAGTTAGTTAACGATGTAGCATGCGCAGTGTTTCATGCTGCGTGAGGATGGGTGGATGGGTGTGATACATTTCCACACATACGCAAACATGAGTGAGGTCACGGTGCTTTGCTAACCCCAGGAGAGAAGTTGAAGCATGTTTCTCGTCAGAATATTGCAAAACAATTGGAAGGACAGCCTGGAGTACTTCCGTTTAATAATCATTATGAAACATCTGTGGAATGATGCAATTCAACTGTGAACACATCAAGAAGAATATATGTCTTAACCCCAGAGCGAATTGTTCCTCTTGTGTATGTGCGAGTGACTGTGAGTCTCTATAATCAGTAGGTAGAAACATTTTTCCATAATCACTATGGAGACTAACCCATAAACATCTGGTGCTTCTTTGGAAGTAGTATTCAGACTTGGTCAACACCATAAGCAGAAAGTCTCAGAAGAAGGTGGTTATGTAACTCGGCCGCTCTGGTGGTCCGTTTTTTTTAATCTAACTTTGGCACCAGTTTTTTGGGAGAACAATGGTTGTCTATTGAGTGGCCTCGTGTGGGAACCGCGCTAATGAAAAGCTGAAGGCAGCTGTGGCATGTTTACAAGAAGTCGGTGTCTCCGTACAGTTTGTGTGTAGGAATGCGTGTATGAATGTACGGTAGCTCTGAGCTAATTCCTCCGGATCATTGAGAAGATTTACAGCCTGAACTTTCAGATCCAAATATGGTCCGAATGATCGCACCTTCACCTTTGTTTGTTTTTTTCTCATCCAAAGAAATCGCAGACTATTCCCCCTCATGGTTTACAGTACAAATCCGACCCAGTGCATCCTTTAAAAATTAAATGCATCAGTTTGATATCTTAAACCCTCAAGTATCAAATTTTCCATGCTGTATTCCTTGATCTCCCACAGTTAGGGTCCCAGGACTTAGTCTGTTCTTAGCACTGATGTTACAGTCCACATTACAACCTATCAGGTGCAGGAAGTTCTTACCTTGTCCCTGTGCTGCTCCGAGCTCCGAGCTGCCTGGCGCTGGTCTTGCAGTGTGAGCCTCAGCCTCCTGCACCCGTCCTGAAAACCAAGACAGGAGACGATGAAGTGAATCCACAAAGAGACCGTTATGTGATGGATAAAATGATTGAGGACTATTTTGAGGAGGAGAGGGGGGGGCAAGAGGAGGAGAAAGTGAGTCATACTCACTGAAAGTACCAGAGAAGGAGGGAGAGAGTAACCAGTAAGACAGAGGGAGGGGGGCTACGAGCGTCAGACAGAAAGCAAAAGTTTTTCACAGCTGCACAGAGACAGATTGTTTGAATTAAATTGCGTGCTGTGGACGTCAGAGGGACTTTAGGCGGAAACTCTCCAGGCGCTCGCAGCCAATTGGAAGCGCCGGCTGGATTTCTGGGAAAGTGGGCAGAAAATGTCATGTCAAGCAAGACAGAACATTTCCATGGCAACAAAATCCTCACAGTAGCCATAAACTGTCTGGCACGCTAACAGTATCAGAGGGGGGAGCAAGGAAGAGACGAAACAATGCACAGAACGCCTCACAGACCTTCCTGGTTATTTCTTTCACTCGCAGGAGAGAAGTTGTTTTAACAGGAAAAGTTTCGGCCGGGATGTCGCTGGGTGTGTGTGTCCTTCCAGCACAGGGAACCCCCTTAAAAGTGATACCCAGCGAGTGTGTGTGTGCAAGTGCAACTATGCGGATATGAGGGAGGAGGTCACAGACATTATATAACTCATTCCAGCCCAACACAACTTGTTCTGTTTATATTCCCCTATGCATTCGCTGTGTCCTCCTGCTGTCTAAACTTATGTCAACTCTGAGACACGAACAGGCAGAGAAGAAATGGCTGCAGTCTTCTCCTGGGGTTAAACGCTATAAACAAAAACAAACGCACACATGCAAGCAATTACACAGAAGGGTGCGCACACACACATCAGACTTATTGGTGATATATTACACCAGCCAAATTGGGTGATAAATAATTAACCTAGAAGATAACTGTGTCATATCATCCGTCCCTATTTAACCCTTTCCTACTGCAATACTTTTCTTTGTTTTCTTTTGGTACGTGCAGCACAAAAGGCCCTGCTACTTGCATTTCCTGTTTTGACTGCCACAGACGCTGACAAATCAAGTCTTTACTGAGCTTTAAATAACATCGCTGGACTTTGTCAGCGGATGGAGTTTGCCCAGCTGTTGAGTTTGTTTAAATGGAGCTTAAATAAAACGCTCCACTTTAAAGGCAACATGGACAAAAAGTACTTAAAGATACACTAGGCATGTCGTCACTTGTGACCCACTGGAAGTTTATGGTGGTGTATTTTTCTGCACAGTTTCTGCCCTCTGCCTGTATTTTCTGATTTTCTCCTTATTTCAAGTGTTTGGGATGTTTATGGATGGTGTTGCCCTCAAAGCGCTCAGGTGAGGGCAGGGCTTCATAAAAGGCAGCGACTATAGGTGCCAGACTGTAGCCAGCAGGCATCCAAGAGACAGCGCAGAAAAAAGCAAATATAGCGAGGCAAAATGCCAAACGAGAGTGAATCTGGGGTCAGCTTTTAACTTCAGTTTCGCTGGTGAGCGTTTTTACAAACAGTAACTGACAAATGTGCTTCGTGTGCCTTTAAAGTGCTGCGAGAAAAATGGAAATTTGAACATCTATAATCATGTGTCATGGTTAGCAATAACGCCTCACAGCTTCTTGGTTCGGACCCTGGATACATGTGTATGTTCTCCCCGTCTCAGCTTGGGTTTTCTCCAGGTACTCCAGCTTCCTCCCACAGTCCAAAGACATGCAGGTTAATTGGTGACTCTAAATTGTCCGTAGGTGTGAATGTGAGTGTGAATGGTTGTCTGTCTCTATGAGTCAGCCCTGTGATAGTCTGGTGACCTGTCCAGGATGTACCCCACCCCCACGTCAGCTGGGATAGGCTCCAGCCCCCCCTCATGATCCCCAACAGGATAAGTAGTTATGGAAAATGAATGAATAAATGAATATACTAATATTTTCATTTTTTTTCAAGCAAAAATGCCAAACTTTTCTAGGTTTCAGTTGTGACAGTAAAAGTGAAGCAAATGTCCTCTTATTCCAGCTTCGTAAATATGAATATATTCTGTTTTTTCACCATTTTCTTTAAACCAAACAAATAATCAATTTATCTAGAAAGAAATCATTCGTTGCAGCCAAATTGATGACATCACGTTGGTCTTTAAGAAACAATGATAGACTGTTTTTTCTTTATCTTTCTTTTTCTGACATTTCACGGACCAAACAATAAATCAGTCGTGAAAACAGTCATTAGTCACGGCCCTATCCTAAACTCAACCTTTTCTCCAGTTTACTGAAAGAGTGGCAAAGTGACTCCCTCTGTATAGACACTACGTCTGATATGCATAATGCCCAGGCCTTGATGTAAGCCAGACAGGGGAAATGGACTGGACTGTGTTGTGTAATGTTGTGATAAAGAGCGGTGAGAGGTTGTAAAAGAAAGGCCCGTGTGTTTCGCAGACTACAGAAGGCCTTTCTGACTTGCTAGTTATCTACACGGGAAGTACAGCGGTGGAAGAGAGAGCAGAGAGGGACAGATGGGAAAATCCTCAACAAGAACAATTAAAAAATGGCAGAGGAAGTGGCCTAAGAGTTGGGCTAGGGGTGGGGGGGTCCTACTACGACAAACAAAACGAAACGAAAGCCAGAAATTCCCCTCTTGTTCAACATGATTTCCTCTCAGATTACAGACACCTGAAAGCACAGCGATTACGGGAGGGAGAAGAGAAGAGGGGAAGAGAGAAGGGGGAACAGTGAGAGGGTTGTTAGGAAGGAATCCATCATTATACAACTTCTCTGGCTCTTCACAGACAACCAAACAAAGACTCTGCTAATCCTCGCTCTGCCATCGACTGTTTACACGCTACCCTCTGCCTATTTTGCTCTTTTATATCCACACATACAAAAATGTCGCCCGTACCACCTTCAAAGACAACCTGTAATACTAGACTTCCCGGGAACACACGGACAAAGGGACTAGTTGGAAGTGCTCGCGGACTGTGACGTTTGCAGGCACACGCACACATGCAGGAAAATACACACAGAGATACACACAATAACTCAAAGTACACGCTACCTTTATAACAGGGCAGAAACCTGAAACTAAGCACACACATACACACACACACACACACAGTGTCCACCAACAATGAGCACAAAAGATCACGGGGTACGGCCAGGCCGAAAGGCTTAAAGGGTATGAAGACGCTTTTGTTTTGGACTTTGGCATGAGGAGGCCTGTGAATCATGTGGGTTAAATTAGCGGAGAAGTGACTGGAAATGTTGCTGACAAACAGACAGACCTGCTGAGTTTTGGGCAAAGAAACTAAATCTCCTTTAGAGCTCTGTGCCACTTTGTAAAAGTACGTGATGTTCAGATTTCTGAGGCCAGTAAACAGTAGAACATATTGTGCCTCCAGGTGTTCTACCTGCATTCCCCATAAAAATTCCACTAGTGTGCGTACTTCATCCTACATTAAATCAATCTGTCCTTCTAATGCACTGCTTTCCCACACCTGCTGCACAGATGCACCTTCTGCATTATAAACCCGGGCCTCTGAAGCAACAGGTGGGAGCCGACTGAGTGTAGCGCTACAGCTGCAGGTATTGAAGGTTTCAAAACCAGTGCCCATACGATACCTGAGTTCCATTACCTTACTTAAACAAGGATTTGGATATACAAATATATCCTTCCACAACAGCTTTTTTTAGCTGAACTGAAAACTTCAAACTTCAAAGTTATGACTAGGATCAAGAATATTTGATCAAAGAATAAGCAAACAAAACTGAGAGTCTAAGCATTCAATGGCAACTTTTGTTACATAACAGTTACTGATCCTCGATTGTGCAAGCACATTTTGGCCACTGAACTATTTTGATAATCTATTACTTATTTTAGTCATTTTTCAAGCAATAATGCCAAACTTTTGCAAGTTCCAACCTCGTAGGGCCCTCGCACACCAAGCCCGCGGTCGAACATCGGTCAATGTCGGGCCATCGATGGCAATCTGTCACCCAAGTTTTAGGTGCTAGTTGTCAGCTTTTTGTTGTCCAATTTAGCATGTTGAATCTGTGTCAGAGACGGTGGAACCTGTCGGTGAATGAAATCACTCTCATTGGCCGTTCAGCTCAGTGCATGAGAAGAGAAACGGAAGTCAGGAAAGTAAACGGCTAAAGTCAACAGGGCATGAGATCGAAACAAACTTTTTTTTTTGCCATCAAGCTCTTGAGCAGAAACGGTTCGTAATTGTTTGTGTTACTGTTCGCGAACACATGGTAAATATAATTTCTTCTTTCAACATCACTTTGTGTTGTACATACGCTAACTGACGTCTTGAATTCGTCCCATTGGTCTTCTGGTTTCCCTTTTTGAATGGTGCCGAACGTATGTGCTAGTTTGCTGTTGTCTTTAGTCTTTGCGGTGTATTCAAGTGCAACTTTTTAGCTAGACACAGGCAACTTAAGGCGACACAACAATCTGCCTTCGTCGCCACTACTTCTTTGATTTTGTTTGGTGTGTTTGGGTCTTTAAATGTGAGGATTTCCTGCTTTTCTATGTTATATATCAGTAGGTCTCAACCTTTTTTTGTGTCAAGGACCCCTAAAGTGATACACACTGGGTTACAGACCCTCATTTGATAGGATTTGCTAAGGGATCTCCTATGAAAAAGATTTTTGTGGTTAGATATGATAACACTAGAATTCTAGGGGCGCTGGTGGCTTAGTGGTAGAGCAGGCACCCCATATACAAGACAACTGCCGCAGCGGCCCGGGTTTGACTCCAGCCTGTGATCCTTTGCTGCATATCACTCCCTCTCTCTCTTCCCCCTTCACGCTTGTCTGTCCTATACATTAAAGGCTAAAAAGCCCCAAAAAATATCTTAAAAAAACACAAAAAAAACCCAACACACTAGAATTCTATAGTTTTCAACTACAGTTGAGGAGATAACCGTAAAGGAAGTGAAACCTATGACCAGGATAGTCACTCTTATCTCACATTTAGTTTTCTCTCACTGCTGTAGTGAATTAAATAGTTAAAATAAACTATTCCTGATTTTTCTGGAGACTCCTGAAACTCCGTCAAGGACCCCTGGGGGTCCCTGGAGCCCTCTATCATACTTAATGAAGTACTGTTGGAGTTTGGACTGTTGATAAGACAAAACAAGCATGACTAAATGATGTATCAGTTATTCAATAATACAATTAGCAGATTAATAAATAATAGTTGCAGCCCTAGTTTTAAGAACATCCTGTCTTGGGATTAGATCCTTCAATATGGAGCTGTAGCTCTCAGGGTAGCAAAAAGGTTTTGTTGCCTGTCTGCCTGTCAGGCGTGGCCTTTCAGTCAGTCGGCAGTCATTACAACTTAAAGGGTTAAGTTAAAGGTTAAGCAAACTTAAAAGGGTAGGATCAAGCTGAGGCGTGAAGAGAAGCTGTTTGCGTGTGTTTAACCATCATGTGAGAACTTGAATGCTGACAGTAAACCGCTAGTCCAGGATCTGAGTCATGAAGTGCGGGCTGCCATCAGGACAGACTCGCACTATAATTGCTACAATCATCTTTCACTCAATAATGATCCCTTTGGGCTTTTTTTCCTGCTCTGTGTGGTTCGTGAACCAGGTGCGATCTGGCATATTCAAGCCTTTCCTCTACGTTGATGCCTCCATATGTCATGTTTGGCTCGTTCCCAGCCAGGAACGTCACACATACTCCTGAGTGAGATGATGTCTGAGGATGAGGGAGGACAGAAGGAATGTGTTAAGTGACATGACGTGGGGAAACTAAATGTCTGGAGGGATAGTTGGGGCATTATTTGAAAAGTGCCCTCACAGCAAAAAATAAATCTCTGGGTTTTTAAGGGAGGAGAAATTGTGGCATGAGTTTCAAATGATTTTCAAATAAAAGCTGGAGTTTTGGTTGTTATTATGAACATTTTGTTTCAAATCCAGGCCTGGCTGTTGCTCATGTTTTACTTCAGATCACCTCAGTTCCAGGAAACTTATCACCAAAGCACCCAGTGAAGGCCCTTCTCTGCTACATCAGGCACATTCCTCCTCCTCATGTATCCTCTGAGACCTGATAAACAGTCTATTTTCTGTTAAGTCATTATGAAATGTTGCATATCGAGGTGAAATACCTCTGCTGCTTTATTTAGTCTGACCTGAATAACCATATCAGGTATGTAAATAACTGGTGGGTGACTATTAGACTTTGATAAGGATGGATTTGCCTTCTGTATGACGCTGATGTAAATGTACTATCAGTGGCATGTTAAAATGTAATGTATGACAGATAAAACAGACGCTGAACAAATGTGGAGTTTCGCATATTGCTTAATGGCACATTCCTCAACACAAATAATCAGTTTATTAGGTGTGCGAGTAGAGCTGCCCTTTGTACACTTTGACCTTCTTTGTACAGTTACACAACGGTAAGTGACATTTAAAGAGGAACGCCGCCTCAATAAGAACTCCAATATGTTATTGTATATGTTATATATGTGCCAAAGCAAAAAACCAGAGAAGTAAGTCTCATACTCGTGTTGTAGTATTCTCAAATCTGAAACAGAAAATGTACTCATATACTCAGAACATTCACCTGGGTGTTCTCAGTGTCATCTATAACACCTTTCCCATTGTTCCTGAAGCAGCTCCAGTCTTAACACCCTATGACTAGGGCTGCAACAGTGAGATTTTCACGGTACGATAATCATCTGAGAAAATATCCCACTTTTAAAGTACACAGTATTTGTGCTAGGTACATAATCGTTATTAATATCAGTTACAATGACCCTTAAATGAGTAAAAACAGGTGTTTTTTTTGGTTGAACGAATGCTTTAATGCTATAATTGAAATTTGAAACCATTTTTTTTTTTAAATAAATATGTAATAAAAGTCTCACTGCATCTGTTTGCATTTTTCCCCTCCAATACTGTAGATAAGCAAATGTACACTGTATGATAACCATCACTATTCATACCACAGTACACCTTAAAACCACTATACTCCTGCAACCTTAGCTATAACATCACAAATTTGAGTTTTATCACTCTAGTTTTTGGATTTGAGTTGAGTTATTCACATTTACTAAAATGTCTGTACTGTCTTAGACCCATATGAATAATGTATGACTTTTAAAAATGGGCGTAGCTCCCCTTGAAGTCATCACAATTGACACCGATGTAAAATCTAGCTGTCAATTCCTGCTCTAATCAGGCTTGGTTACATTTAATTTAACATCATTATAGCCGAGACTGTTCACTGTAATCTCCTCTTTAGAGAACACCATCTGATATGAGCTCAGTGATCCGTCGCAGCAGGAGGCTGCTGATAAGGTGAAAGTGTCATGTTGCCCCGCAACCTCATAAACCACAGTGTAGGTAACAGTTTTCCTCTCTCAGGTAAATGATTAAACCTCTGCTGCCACCAGAGAATGAAGCCCATTGACTGTTAAGTGACGCAGGCAGCTGCAGTGCTGATCACTCATCTACTGCACAAGCATCCACCAAACAAACTGAGCTTTACATCAAGCAAGTGTGATGTTTAATCCTGTTTAAGAAAACTTTACAAGCACAGGTGGTGGACATATTGTACACGCAAAGCATTTAGAGGTTTGTCTCCTTAGCTGGCTTCACTGTCTGTCACAAGTGCAACTGTAAGCCCTTAAATGATGCAGGCAGAAGGCACCTGTGACAGGCACAGATGTTATTTGGACTAATTCTGAGCTGCTGCCTTTATGTGTGTGTGTATGTGTGGACTCAGGAGGGAAGGGGCTAATACTTTAATTACAATAAGGCCACAGACTTAAAAGTAAAAACACCACTTAGAGGAGATGAAGCCTTAAGATGTGTGACAGAGCCATGACACAATCACACAATGACTCCAATACAGTCAACAAAACTGATCATGTAAAGCAAGAAAAAAAGATTAGAAGAGAGGAAACGGAAAATAGTTTAACTTAAAAAGGACCAATAGATTAAAAAAGTGGCAAAAATAACAATTTAAGTCTTTAAATTTGGGTTTCTTGATTCAAAATTGAATTATTTTAATATAATGCACTCACACCGGAAGTAAACAGACATACATGAAGACCTACTTTATCTTTAACTTCACCATTAAATAGACAAAAGCAACACATATGTGAATAATATCGAGTAACTCACCCCATATTCTTGACTCCTGATGTCCTCAAACGTGCACAGACTCCTCGACACTCCGTTCATCTTGGATAGAAATAAATACTCCTCACACAAACAGATAAATAAATAAATAAATAAATACACTATTTGAAGCTCCCTCCGCTACACAGAAGCAGTTCCCGGTGTGTGTCCGTCCGCGGTAGCTGTTGCTGTTATCGGTCTCCTACCCGGTGTGCAGACCGGTGTGTGTTCATGTGTGTGTTCCCTCCCCTCTCAGCACATTGTAATAACTTTTCTCATCACGTCACTGTGGGAGTGGAAGGCTAAAAGCAACCCGCCCACAAAGCGACCGAAACAGCCAAATATGGGACCGGGGAAACAGGAGTGTGTGAGAGGGGAGGGCGGATGGAGACACCTGCTGCTTCTGGATCAATGGCCTACATGATGATGATGATGATGTGATGACGGTGATATTCACCTGGGTGAGATGTTCAGGGAGTCTGAAACCTTACAGGTGACCATAGTTGGGCTGAGGACGGTCAGCTCCACCGCTCGGTTTACCAATGAATTATTAATTTATAAGGTTTAACCCGTGAATGAACCTGTTTAAGTGTCTCCTGTTAGCTTACA
Organism: Epinephelus fuscoguttatus; assembly: GCF_011397635.1. Classification (NCBI taxonomy): domain Eukaryota; kingdom Metazoa; phylum Chordata; class Actinopteri; order Perciformes; family Serranidae; genus Epinephelus; species Epinephelus fuscoguttatus. The sequence goes on from NC_064759.1 coordinate 12,839,329, forward strand.
AAGCAATAGGAAAAAACATATTACACTTAGTGATTTAAGGTATTTATTAAAGGTGTTTTATATAGAGACAATCTGTTTTTGATTTGCTTAATTGCTTAATAGAATTTGTATGATTTTAAATATAGCCTGATGATAGGCTAATAATAATTTCCCTTTTTTGGACAAATCACAAATATTGTACTTTATTACTGCCCACTATTTCGTAAAGAATACTTAATAATAATAATTATAGTAATACTACTACTTCAACTAATAATAATAATAATTGTTATTATTATTATATCATTATTTTTTATTAGTTTCCCTTTTTTTAATAAATCACAAAAATTGTACTTTATATTACTGCCCACCATTTCCTAAAGAATACTTTGTAGTAGTAATAATAATAATAATAATAATAATAATAATAATAATGAGAAGAAGAAGATGGAGAAGAAGTTAAGTAGTAAGTATCATTATTATTGTTTTTTTTAATATGTTTCCTTTTTTGGACAAATCACAAATGTTATATTTAATATTACTGCCCACCACTTTCTAAAGAATACTTAATTAATTAATACTTATCAATAATAATAATAATAATAATAATAATGAGGAGAAGAAGAAGAATGACTTAATTTGTGGAGCACTTTTCGAGCTGAAAGCACAAAGTGCTTTTCAAGGTGCAGAAAATACAAAACAACAGTGATACTAATAAAACATAAACATGCACTACACCAAGATATACACTTAAACACATATATACCTGTAAGCATGTACACATAAATACATGGCGGCAAATACATACATACCAACCCATACACATAAAAAGTCTATCAACTGTCAGAAAGTTCCATTCTGCAAAAGTAACATTTCAGACGAGATTTATAGACATCAACAGACTCAGCTGATCTGATGCTCAGTGAGAGCAACAACTGAAAAGGCTCCATCACCCTTTGTCTTTAACCTGGACTCTGGAACAGTTAGAAGACCCACTAGCAGACCTGAGGGGCCTGTTTGGATGGTATGGTGTGAGAAGCTCAGTTATATACTCTGGTGTCAGATCATTGATCATCTTCTAAAAGTGACTTGCATGTCTTTTATTCATTTCCAAGCAGGGACCGTTCCCCCCTAAAATCAAAAAGCCATATTTTTCCTCTTACCTGTAGTGCTGTTTATCAGTCTAGACTGTTTTGGTGTGAGTTGCAGAGTGTTGGAGATATCAACTGTAGAGATGTCTGCCTTCTCTTGAATGTAATGGAGCTAGATGGCACTTGGCTTGTGGTGCTCAAAGGGCCAAAAAATACATAAGCAAAACTCAACAGCAATGTCTCTTTCAAGAAAAATATACATTATCAATTTTAAGGTGAACTGTTGCTTTAAAATGCATTGACAGTGACTTGGACTTTGCTTAAGATAAGTCATCTACCACAGTGGATATCATGCTTTTGTGTTAATATGTTGCCTTATGGTGGCGTGGTTGGTGCAGCACAGACTTTTCAGATCAGACTGTACTTGTGACTACACAACCACAAAAAGGACAATGCAGTTTAACAAAGCATAAATGCAGACGTGCTCACTGTGGCCTATAAAGATAAGTCCATCTGTACAGCATATGACATCATCTGGCTTTAGGTTTTTACAGCATAGGAAAATGAATGGAAACCAGCTATAAGTGGACAGGTTAAACATGCAAAATGAATCAGTGACAGCATTAATGTTACACATGATAAACAACATATTTCCAGAGTTGACCGAGGTCACACAAAAGCAACACGCTGACAAAGCACAAGCAACAGAACAAGAGTTTCCCTGCTGGCGTTTAGCTGATTCCAGCAGCAGCTGATCCAAACCGGCACAGACCTCAAATTGGATAAAGACTTTAATGGCATTAATGGTTGTTGAGGAGCAAACAACAGCTCGCGGTGGCATACAAGGAATGACACTAAGTGAATTTGAAACAGGAGCAAGAACCAACGCTCATGAGCACACACACAAAGAATGTATATGCTCTCCCACGTTCATCACACACTGATGAACATTTCCTCAAAAGGCACAGTGGGTACTTAATAAGTAAATGTTTCAAGGCATCTCTTACCTGGAATAGATCACTGACAAAGAATGTGGTTAACTTATCAGAGTGGGCGTTATTTTTTAATGGTTGACTTATCATTTGGAATGAGGTGATCCCACATACACACACACACACACCCAAATCTTACTCCAGTATGTCATCATGTGTCCCAGGTACTAAGCCATGATATAAGTCATAAATATGTGTTTACATCACACAGTGGGCTGCGTTCAGACACACTGATCCACAGATCAGACGGTTATGACAGGCCTGCGTGTTTATATACATCCACGTCTGAGAGGACGACGTGAGTCAGAATCCTGCGTTCACACTCTGTTCTCACGTGACATTAAATGTACAGCGGCACAGATTTTGAGTTACAATATCTTTAAAATGAGTCGCACTTGATGTAAATGAACCTGTAGCACTCTGCTGAATTGAGTTCCCAGGTGTGCTGCAGTTTTCAGAGCCAGAAGAATGAGAAGTGTGTCCAGTTTAAAATGCGTAGGACATACTTGTTTTTCATGTGTTTGAATTCAGGTCAGCTGTTCCTTTTACCGTATTTTACCAAATTTTGTCATCATTTAAATAATGTAATGTTTATATCATCTGTAAAATGTTTTATTTCTAGGGTGTGATACATTGTTTTTGTCCATAAAAAGTGATTAAATGTCTTTAATTTCACTTTAATGGAGAGAATACTTACGCAGATTGTCCAATGTTCACTTTAACTATAAATTGAAAAAGAAAGTTTTTTATTGTTAATGCCCAAAAGGAACAAATAGGAACAAATAAATACTGAGTGAAATATCCCCTTAAATAAATAAATATCATAATGTTTCCATTGTTTTTAGTATGAGTGGGACCATTTAAAGGTCAAAGATCTAATCAGATGACCAGTGACCATAAACAGGAAAAGCGTGAAAAAACTAATGTTTTGGTTGAGTGGGAACAAATGTTAAAGGTCAGTGAGTGCACTATAGGGTGACACAGAGTCAGTGGGTGGTGATACAGCAGTGCTGCCTTCCCGAAAATAACAGTGACACTGTAAGTGTAGTCATTTACTCTGGTTTGGCAAAGTTGACCACGTTGGGAAGAGTCATCTTTCCATCCCTTAGTTATTATCATCAGAGCTGCACTGATAACACTGAGGTCACGTCGGCAGTATGTTTTGTGTGAATGTGTGGATTCCAGCAGCCTAGACCAAGTCATTGTTTTACAAGTTACAAGTAAGCTTGAAGACAAGTCCAGAGTTTTAACCTTTAAGTTTCAAGTCCTAAACAAGTTATAACATGTACACAAATCATAAATGCTTTTTAAATTGTACATTTATTTGTCAAAAAAAGTTTGTGGGTGTTTAGCTAATGTTAGCTAAGCATTAGCTCGCTAACTACATTGATGTAAGCACCAACTTCCTGTTGTTTGTGACTTCAAGTGTTGAACAAAGTTGGAAGTTGTGTGTCATCACCTATTATTTTCCCTTTTCCGTTTGCATATTGCAATTTGTTTTTGTTAACCATCACATATTTGTTGTATGTGAACGAAATCTTTGGGCTTGGGGGACTGTATCAAGTATTTTCAAGTCAAAAGGCTTAAGTCTAAGTGAAGTCACGAGTGTTTGGTGTTAAAGTCCAAGTCAAGGTACAAGTCTTTTTTGATTTTCTTGAGTTGAGTCTAAAATTGTTAAATGTGTGACTCGAGTCCAAGTTACAGAACTTAAATCCACTTCTTAAATTTTGTTGTAAATCTTTCCTTACAGTTTCTTGGAATGAGTAGTAGAAATAGTCACAAAATCCCTGACTAGTTTAATTAGATACACAAGTAAAAAAGTTCTGTGTTGTCATAACCTTGGTATTTCTAAAACCCTGGCCATGACCCTACTGTCATGTGCTTCTGAACACAATGAGAGATATTTATAGCACTAAACACTCCTTATATTTTTGCTTTTTCAATCTTAATTAATGCAGAACAATAAAAACACGTTCACCATTGTGTCTGAACTACTCATCCAACCCTAACAGACCTGTATTCCCACATGTGGAACACCTGTAGGCAAATGGAAATATTTTTCAGTAGGGCTGCATTCCCTCTGAGTAACCATATGTAATAGCAAACACACCATGATTTCAAAACATAACACACCCAGCTCTTGGCAAATCAGCTCTCAGGTTTAAAGCTGTGCCTGGGAAGCTGGAATGATATGGAAACCCAATCCCACCCATGGAAAGTATGCTCGCTCATAATTTACAGTCTAGCAAAACAGGTATACAGTACACTGCATGCAGGTACTGTACAGGTTTGGTCACACTGGATGGGAGGTGTAGTTTCATGGATGCTGCATCTGGTTCTACAGCAAATATTGAAGGCGTGACTTCGTGCCAACATATTTGTTCCAAGTAAAGAAGTTCAGTTCCCAGGAACCGAGACACGAAAAGGGCTTTTTGAGGTCCTTTGTAGATCAAACAAACAATGGCACCACAGGGGGTCCAGTAAGTCTGTTAAAATCAGCAAGAGACCTGTACACTTGTGAGACGCAGACGCCACTGTGCTGCCTCAAAATAGCCAAACACAATCTTGTTACCTGTGCCAATGTGCCAAAAAGGATGCGAACACATAAACAACGCAGGGAGGTGGTGAAGTCTCCCTCCAGGGTGCTGGCTTTCATCTCTTTTCTCAAACGTACCAAAAACAAATGCCTGAAGTCATAAAAATGTTTTGGCATGAAACATAAAGGCGTGGATTTACTCCCGTTACGGTAAAGAGATTTTTCTGAGATTTAGATATGAGTTAGATCAGCAGTGGCAGGTGTTGATATCAGATCTTATCTCATAAACATTAAGTAGTTCGGCAGAAGTTTCCTTCAACCTGTTTTCACAAAGATCTCAGCTGACCCTGAACATTCCTAACATGCCTCACCCTGTGGTGCTCCTGGCACCAACAAACAATCCATCACAACCTGCAGTGCCCATTACGAGAGACAGACTGTGTCTCAACGGCATAAACCTTATCACACAATTCAACTTTTAACAAACAGATGTTATTAATTTGTCTGAAATCTCTGGAGGGCGTGGGCTGTTTAGTATTTTCATCTCTCTGAGGTCTGTTTAATGAAGGTTTGCAAAACTGGAGGCCCAGATTATTCATCCAGGTGTGTGAACAGAATAATAGTGTACATCTGTGAATACTGCCACAAAATGGATGCAGGTCTCCGCTATGAACACATCAGCTCAGTTTATTTCTGCCCTGCGCGATGCTTATCACACAGTTATGATGAACAAAAGCAACAGGGTGGCAAGAGATAAGAGGGCAAAACAACAACACTGGCACACCCACACGCTCTGCTGCTCAGCTGGAACAGCCTATACAGTCATAACATCGTGGTCACGGTGTGTTTGAGGGTAGTAGAGCAAACTACTGCTGGAAAATGCTTCATTCCCTACAAGGCCCGAAAAGCTACAGGTGGATAATCGCTGGATGACTTTCTGTACATTAGTGCTGCTTTTGCCCCTTTCTTTCTTTTAACATTGTCTCCTCCATGTTGAGTTTTAGATGCTTCCATTAGGGCGGAGGTTTTGCCTCCCTAAATGTAGCACTAAGCATTACAGATCATCCTTTGTCCCGTCTGCTATGGTTTATCTTAACCAACAGAGACCACTAATCCATGATTTACCCCCGACAGTGTGTGATACTGGGTAGTACTGTGTGTTTTGTTGTACGTATGACTACTGTCTGTATCTAAAATTGCCCCTCAAGGACATTAAAGTTTACCTTACCTTACCTTTGTGTCTCTTTGTGGTCATTTTAAGTCTCATTAGTTAATCTGAGTAACATTTTGCAGGTGAAGAATATAGAGGGGCCCCAATACAGTACCTTGAGCCCCTGGGCCTGTGCCCAGTAGGCCCATCGATGCCTGCAACTACAAAAATATTTCTTTACCTGAGAAATGCTAATGAATAACTTTTCTAACTGATCTAGGTCACTCTATGTGGACAGCAACTAAAGGTTACAACCTAATACCATTCACAAATTACATGTTTCTGCATATATGACGTCACCTCGGCAACTTGTGGACCAACATTTTTGCTAACTTTCCCAGTTGTTCTGATTTGAGGTGGCGTTAACTTTAATTTTTGGAGTTGGGAACTCATGTTTCCGAATATTCCGACACCACATGAATGCAGGGTGGAAGGAGGGCCTGTGCTGTTTAGGTCACTGGGTCCCAACTGGTCCAGCCACAGAGTCCACACTTCTCTTTAGTCATTAGTCCAAGGTCCACACAGTTTGATATATTTAGCGTGAAACTTGCGTTTGGCCATGTCGTCGAGCTAGTTTACTGTTTCTCTCAAGTAGCTGTCCTTTAGTCACTCACTCTACAGCACTTCAAAATAAAAGCTCTGTGCTGGAAATTCACTGTACTCATGTCTGCGAGTCACTTGTGGTCCACTCAGAATGGACCGCGACCCACCAGTTGGGAACCACTGGTTTAGATGTCACACTGTTACACAAAAATGTAATTGGTACACCTGAAGAAATAACGGATAAATCCTTTTCTCACAGCAGACATAATGACATAGCGGAAAGCACAAACATGATTAATAACATTAATGATGGCTTCATTCTGTTGAAATGCTCCAGCAGGAAATGCAGCAGGCACGGTATCAGGACCTTGGAAGAGCCCACACAGAAGGAAGCTGTAGATCTAATTAATGTTATTACTCACACCTGTGCTTTCCCTGCTACGACATGTTTAAATGTCTCCTGGGCCACGGTAATTTGTCTCTTCAACACCAGTGTCTGAGATGTAGAAAAGACAAAGCTATAATCAGACCATGTCAGGTACAGGACACACACAGTCGTTGTCACGGTAATAATAACTATTATACGCTTAGCGAACTCCTGTAGGCGGTATTGAAAAGCTCATACAACACACTTGTGTGAAACTCAGGCTTAGATAACAAACCATTAATTCCAGGGAAGCACCGCCCTGCAGCTGAAACAAAAACATGATCCATCTCTATTATCTTGTCATATGCCTCTTGAAGATGGCGATATATACAGTATTGTTAATTTGTAGTGTTTGTCGATCACACGGAGCGTTAGTACAAGTCACATTTTACTCTTTTATTTAGAATAGAGCTGCTATCAACTGGCGTAGGTGTCTTACAATTAAATTAGTATTAAAACTGCAATAACAGATTTTCTGGTCATTTTTTGGAGCATCAGAAACAGACTTGCATTTTTAAATATTTTTTTCCAAAGTAGAACTGGTGTGTGTATTACTGCACATCAACTTACATGTAGGTTAAAGATTTGTTGACTTCCTCCAACAGTGATCTCTTCCAATGAAGCCAACTGAGCCTCCGACGAAATCCACCAGAATGTGCAAACACTTCCCGCTGTAATCTCAGCCTCAGTGGGCAGAGAGCCAGCGACATCTGACGTCCTTCTGTTAAAGAGAAATGTTGAAAACTATGAGGAAATTGCACATGTTAAAATGTGTAAAAACAAAACTATGCAGTCAAAGTAGTTAACATTCTGTGAACATTAAAAAGGGCAAACAAAGAAACATCAGTTCAACGTCATAGTTTTATTGTTGCCAGATTTTCCATAGAAAAAATTCTACATTGTGAAGTACAGTCACAGTGTGATTTCTTTTTTTGTTATAATTACAGCATATACCAGCATCTTTAAATTCAACATCTTTGTACTCAACAGTCTAACAAATCAAATTAATTAGCATTTTCCAGTTTGACTGAAAAGACTGGAAGGAAAAATAACATTGCAGCAAAATGAAATACAGTTATTATTGCTCTGGCTGATTGTTCAAACTGTATACAAAAATCAAATCGAGACTCAAAACAACAACAAAAAAAATCTACAAATGTTAAATACAAACATTTTACAAAATCATTCAGGTAAGAATTACAGTTACAAAATTCTTTTTAACAATTTTAAGGCATCATAATGAAAATGATGAAAATATATTTCAGTGACTCGCTATTAAGGAATGCATAGATATAGTGCAGCACCTACAAATACACTTAAGCTTTTATTAGACAGGCAGCGGCATCACAGAGGTGAACATTTGGAGCCACTGAAACCCATGAGGTGACACCAAAACCAAAAGACGTAACTGGATTTAGGTGATTCGAATATGCTGTTGAAGTTCATGGGCTAGTTTAAAACTTTGTCAATATGGAGAGTTAAGGAATCACATGCTGATATACTTTGGTTTTTTATTTTGCAGTTTATATAACTAATTACCCAATATGCATTGACTCATACCAGTACATTTAACATTGTGAGTTCCACAACAATCCTGTTTTAATGTGTTATGTATGTATATATGTTAGGTGATTCATTGTTCTTCAACTAGGCTGGTTGTTCTTTTCCTTTAATTAGAAGGAGTACATTGATTTAGAGGAACAAAGCATTTATTGGGAACAAGTTTTCTCAACTTCAGGAGAGACCCTAGGCACCCACACATTTTCATTCAGTTATAAGAGTTAATTCAGACATAAAAGTTCAAGGTAACCCTTTGAAAATGGCTATGTTAGTTGTTCCCTCGCCGAAATCTAGCCTAACTTTCTTGCCAACATGGCTAGAACCAATGGATGCCTTGAGCACTGATCACACAGAAAATGTTTTAGCAGCTGGAGGAGGCTTTTTGTAATGGCTTTTCATGAGAATTTGCTCACAATTTCTATGTTGTGACACGCCTCGTGTTTCTGTGCTCTAGGCGCCTGGTGTATTTGCTGGAGCGCTCTGAACTCCTGAAGTTGAAAAAACCTAAACTCAGAGTGGAAAAGCGCCCCACGTCGTCTTTTTTCCCATTATCCAATTGGATGATCTGAGAGGCGGGCCTTCTGTGGTGGTCACGACAACAAGTTCACAGTTGGTAAACAATGGAGGAGAAACTGATGGTAGCGACTGCTGGATACCCAGAGCTTTATGGCCCGATGATAGACAGCAGGTTGTCAAACTGCCCCCGAGTCATCCTAAAATATGACTGTAAACTGCCATCATGGAGGAGAACCAACTGGACCAACTGGTTGTACTCACTGTAATCCATGCTCTTTTTTTTAGGGTCTCATGTACCCACACAAATCTCCGACCAACAAACTGCTGACAGTCTCTCACCCTCAACCAAAACTACAGCAAGTACCCTCTGCTTGCTCATTTTAGCAACTAGCTACTAATTACTGAGAAAAAAAAATGGTAGAGTGAATACATGGGAGGGTTAGTGTAAGGACGTGATGGAGTGGTTGCCTGACAACAATAAAAAGGCACCGCAAAAGCTTTTTTTTTTACCAGTTGCATTCAAAAAATGCTGCAAAATGCTTTATGTGTGATCGGGGCGTTAGGTTGTCTCACGTCACAAGAGACCACTACCTTTGTGCTAGCTCAAAAAAAAAAAAAGCATGCCAGAGCCTCTTAAAACAGTTATGTTGGCATCCTATTATTTTCACTAAGGGAACCGGCAATCGTGATACCCCACCCCACCTTGGGGGCACCACTGCAGACAGGAAGATATTTGGCCATTATTTTACTTTGAAAGACAGTTTCAAACTTGACCACATAAATATTCTGAATGTGTCCAAGTGTATGTTGAAAATCTTTTTGATGCAGTAGCTGACAAGGAATAAAAGATCTTATATTTTCCTTGGTAGCTGTAAACAAGGACCAAAGCTGTCGCCTAAGCAACAGAATAGCAATGAAACTGTCTATACGGTATACGATATTCTGACAAATGTCCCATCTGTCCTCAAAGTTATAGACCACAGAACCAAATGTCTGTTGCACCTCTAACAGGAAGCTGCTTCATACAGTGAACAATGACTAACATAACTAATCAAACCTTCCCACCAATGTGAGGTTTCTATCACATTTATAGTTTTCAACAGTGTGTTTCAGGTGCTATTAGTGTCATATTATAATTCTTAATTCCTAGCCTGTGTACCGTGTGACATTAAAAACGTGAGAATATATTTTGTTTTAAGTAAACAAACTCCACATTTCATTCATTACATATAATATGCAGTACTTAAACCATTTGATTTGGTTAGGCAAAATAACTGTGAGAAAACCAGCATAAGATTTAAAGTGTTATATTGCTTATAGTTTAATCATGAATGCACTCAATGTCAGTGTTTGGTCCATGTTTGTTAGTAGCCCTACCTAATGTTTGTGCACACTGGGGTACAGAAGTTTAGTGATTTGATGGTTGTGGCTACCAACAGGTAAACTGTCCAAACGAGTATTTTTGATTGTTCAGTCAAAACCAGACTTGGTACCGTAAGTGCTTGACTCAGAGTCTCAACCCTGAAATGGTTTGACATGCTGAATTTGTATCAAAAAATGCAAGAGGTATTTTTCATTTATATCTCTCTCTGCTTCCAGCTTAATGTCTCTCCTTGCATTCCAGTTACTGACTTTGTGCGGTAGTTAGTTTTCATATGTTGGAGTACTTCCAACTGTACCATGGAGAACATCAGTGTAGGTTGTAGACTGAAGGAAACACCCTGAAATGCAGAGGATGTTTTGTTTCCTTCCATTCACTCTGGTGTGGAAAATCATTTACCCGCTAATGTCAATATAATATATCAATACAATATATCATTAGGTCCTTGCACCCCTCCCTCCTTGTCTGTAGTGTGTACCATTCTGCCTTTTGGCTTTAACTCCCAGTCTACAAAGCAGCTAACCTACACTTCCTTCCATTTGTTTCCCTAAGCAGTGCTACATTTTCCCACCCTCATCCTGTCCCTGAAGTACTGTCTTAACAGGAGCTGGTCTGGAGGTTGCCCTCAGTGAGGATGGAGGTGATGGTGGAGGGGTCATACAGGCTGTCGTCGTCATCTGAGCTGAGGACCGATGAATCCAAAGCTGGGCGCATTGCTGCCTGGGTTTTCCTCCTGTGACACATAATCATTGACATTATTAATATCATCATTAGCTGTTGAAACACACTTTGATGTTTTATTCACGTGTCAGTGCTGCCAAGTGATCATAGTGCTCCCTCTGCTGGCAACAACATGCACTTCCTTGTTACTAGTGGGAGCATGTCTGGAATTTAATTTCCCCCGTGGTACATGAGTAATGTGCCTTTTTAATTTAATGAAATACCTGTTCACACATGGTGATTGCTGATTTGTTGTGAAATACTGCACCTCGGGGAGGTTATGTGAATCCCTACTTAGTGTGTGTAATTGTGTGTAACAGAAAAGGAATCTGGGTTCGCTGCTAATAACGTCATTTACACGCAGTTTTATTCCGTCTGTGCCATAGGAAGGAGGAGATGGTGTCTCTCCTTCTTACTCACTCGCACACATTGCTGTGATAATCTGGCTGTCAGGATGTGTCTTGCATAAGCGCACAGTGAGTAACAAATTGGATGAGAGACAGAATTGGATACAAAGAAAGGGAAATGCTTACTTGAGCTCAGTTTCCAGTGCTGTGACTCTGGCCTGCAGGGCTTCTTTGAGCTCCATCTGTTCCTCCATGTCTCTCTGGGCCTTCCTCCTCAGTCCATCTATCCTCTCCAGCTCAGTCTCTCCTTCGTCCACCTGCCTCTTCAGAGCTTTCACTCTCAGAGCAATCTGTAACACAGGATGAGGTTAAAGTGCAATTTTACTGTGTATGCATTTTATATTTACGTATTCCCATATATCAAGAGTAAATTCAAATATTGACATACAGTAGGAGGTGAATGTGTATACCTGGTCCCTTTGTTCAGTGTGTGTTTGTCTCTCCTCATCCAGTGTCAAGTTAAGTTCTTTTATTTTCCTCTCCAGACGTCGTTGAGACGCCAACACAGAGTTCTTCTCCCTTTACATGAATACAAGAGAAGAGCAGAGCATGAGAGATGTGAGCATGTTAATGAGCCATACTCCCTTCATCTCAACTGCTGCCAAAATGCCCCTGAGCGAGACATTTGCCACCTCATTGCTCTCATGAAGATGCTCTGTAGCCAGGTGTTAATGTCTGGCTTTACTTTACTCTCGGGTATGTGTGTAAGTGTAACTATATTACAGTGATGACTGTAGTTGTTCTTTTATCTCAGACATGTTAGGATGTTACATACTTTGACATGTTTTGGCAGAAACTTCCGCCTTCCTCAGAAGTGTCACTTGGTGGTGGTTATAATGTGTCTTTATCAGCTGATCTGTCAATCAGCCGATATTAGGGTGGCGTGACCGTCCTGTCAGTTTTTGACAGCCACCTGCTGTCCGTCCGTCCGCCTCTCCAGGATGCTGCTCCAGGTGTGGGAGAGCATGTATGCCCCCTTGTCCCTGTTCATTGTCCCTGGGCCCCGCTTCCTTAAGGGACAATGAACAGGAACGAGGGGGCATACATGCTTGCAGTGTGTGACCGTCCTGGTCATGCGTCCCTAATATCAGCTGATTGACAGATCAGCTGATAAAGACCCGTCACAACCACCACCAAGTGACATTTCTGAGGAAGACAGAAGTTTCTGCCGAAACATGTCAAGGTATGTAACATCCTAACATGTCTGAGATAAAAGAACAACTAAAGTCATTATCAGAAATTAAAGACATAATGAACACCATTGAACTATATTACAGTGAAGCTGCATCCACATTAATACATCCTCACTTTCCAATTGAACACCTATGGGATGTTATGTTTCGGTGCATCCGACGTTGCCAAGTACTGCCACACACTGTCCAGGAGCTCACTCATGCCCTGATCCAGGTCTGGGAGGAGATCTCCTAAGACACCATCCGCCGACTCATCAGGAGCATGCCCAGACATTGCTGGGAGTGCATACAGGCACGTGAGGGCTGCACTCGCTACTAAGTCACATTATGAGTTGCCGTGATAAAATTCACGCAAGTTGCATCAGCCTGTGATCTCAATTTTTTACTTTTTTTTTTTTTTTTTTACTTTGATTTTCAGTGTGATTTTAAATCCAGTCCTGGGTTGATGATTTTGGTTTCCACTGACCGTTTTAACGTCATTTTGTTCCCAACAAATTATACAATGTACATCAGTAAAGATTTCCAACTTCAATAATTTGTTCATCAAGATCTGATGTGCGATTTAAGTGTTACAATATTGGCTTCCAAAATGTAGTGGAGTTGAAGTCACATAAAATGGAAATATTCAAGTATACTTTCAAATTAGTGCTTTAGTACAGTACTTGGGTAAATGTACTACTTAGTTACAGTCCTTAGGTACATGTTAAAAAAAAAAAACAAAAAAACTTTGGGATCCACTGTTACATAATCCACTGTGTCTCAGCCAATGACAAACAGTATCTATCCACCAAATTCAAGGGAATCTGTTCAAAAACATATGAAATTCCCAGCTGTCAAACAAACAAACAAACAAACACACAAGGGTGAAAAAAATATGATCCAATATGAAGATCTAGTGGACTGCAGCATGTTTTCTATTTGTTACTCTGTACCTTTCCTCACACCGAAGGCGTTCTTCCAGCTCCTGGATCTTGTTCTCCAGCTGGGAGACTCCTGCTGAGGAGCGAGAATGGCCCTCCATGTCAGCCACACGACTCCTCAGCTCCTTCAGCTGCAGGGACGGACATGGACAAAGAGAAGGTCATCAATACCCAAAATACAACTGGGGCAGCAGGGTGGGTATGTTTTGATTGGATGAAACTCAGTTACTATTAATCAAAAAATGTCAGCAGACACATACGTTGTGTATGTGTTACATACGTGTCTCTCCATGGCGTTCTTGTCCAGCTCCAGGTCCTGTTTGGAGGATCTTTCCTGCATGAGCTCGGAGCGGAGCTGATCAATCTGGTCCCTGCTCCTGGCCACTCGGTCCGTCAGCATCTCCACGCTGCTTTTCTCCTCCTCCAGTTCCAACTCCAAACGCTTCAGCTTATCCTGATGGGGACAAGATGAGATCCACTGTATTAGACGATCAGTAGGGATGCACTGGTTGTAAAACTCTGGGCCAATTCCCATATTTAAGGTAACAATTTGGGTGCTGGCTGATAGCAAAGTTGTTTTTGCTGTTGTTTATTTATTTTTTCTTGTTAGTTATCTCCTTTTTTGTACCATGGAAACAAAGAAATCTTTAAGTAAGCACAAATTAAAATCATACAAATGTAACCTTCTTTCAAATGATTTTTTTTTTTAAAGAACTGCTTCAAGTCTTGTTACTATATAAAATATATCATAACTCTAATATGCTGAGGAAGCCAAATGGATGTAACACAACAGAAACACATGCTCAGAGAAGAGACTGTGTGTACTGGATTAGCCTCAGTGAGAGACTTATTGATGATGAGTTTGTACATGTGAGCATGTAAGTACTCTTGACCTGTTGTACTTCTTGATAAGGGAGTATATCTCTATCGACTTAATTATTACCTACATGTTATCTATAAACCATATTTTTGTTTGGTTTACAAATGAAAGTAAGAACTGTATAGAAACATGTCCAGAAATTTGCACAGACTACAGTGCATGCAGAGCACAGCTATTAACAGCACAGAGCCCTGAGGTCATAGTTTACTCTCCCAAACCATGGAGGCGAGCAGATGCACATATCTTACCTCCAGGATGCGAATCTCCCGGGCCTTCTCATTATGGCTGTTTTTGTTAGCCTCCATCTCTCCCTCAAGGTGGCGCAGTCTGTTGGTCAGAAGCTCTTTATCCAGCTGGTGGTTGTCTCTCTCCTCACATGCAAGCAGAAGCTCCTTCTTTTGTCGTGACATCTAGTTAGATTCATAATAATATTAGAAACAGAGATGCCAGTCTCAATTTCCATCATGAAATAAATATGTGTGGTTTTGCATGTTTGCATCGCACAGACCCATGAACACAACCAGCCAAGCATGCACCATGAATATTATGTGTCAAAACTATTGAAAACATTCAGACCAGACTTTCATAATAACAAACAAACAACTAGGCCAAGCAAGTCAGTGAGCATGCACACAAACACTCAAAACACAAACACACACCTCTTCCTCCAGTCTCCTTAGATTTACATGACTTCTATCCAGTTCACTCTTAGCGTCGCTTCCGTGACGTTGCGCCTCCTGCATTTCCTTGCGTGCCCTCTCTCTCTGCTCCTCCAGCTGAACCCTGAGAGTCTGCGCCTCCTCTCTTGAGGACATGGTCAGCGACTCATACTGACGGGAGACCGGGAGGGAGAGGGGAAAAAACAGAGGGTGAATTTTTTTTTTTTGTCCTGCGAGTGCTGTAAAGAGCAGTTGGGAGCTTTCATTTCTTTGCAAATGAATAAAAAGGATCTCCTCTGCTTACCTCTTTGTTGATTTTCTCCAGAGCTCTCTCCTGCTGTCGTTTGGCCTCCTCCAGCTGGTTGAGGGTTTGTTTGAGTGTCTCCTTGTCTTTCTCCGCATCCTCCACACGCAGGATAAGATCACGGTGCTCCTGGCTCAGTCGGGAAGCTTTTCTCTTGGCCTCATCTAGCTCAGATCTCAAGCCTCTCACCTCAGCGTGGAGGGCGATCTCTGCCTCTGAGCTCTCTGTGGCATTGGACTGCAGCTGAGCCTGAGGAAACCACAGAGGATGTCCAGTAATGCTTAAATATGTCTGCTGCTTCTAATGCACTGATGGTCAGTGCCACACTGTGGTGTGTGACCTACCTCTAACCGTGAGAGTTTCTCTTTGAGACGTGTGTTGGCCTCCTCCTGCTCCTGCTGGGCATCTTCGAGTGACTTAATGTCCTTCTGAGCTCTACTGAGACGTGTTTTACTGGCCTCCACTTCCTCCTCAGCTAATAAGAGTTTTTCTTTGAGCTGGGTAGCTTCACCTTGTGCCTCACTGACCTTCTGCTCCAGCTCTGAGATGACGGATGGGTCTGGGAGCTATTGGCAAAAAGACAAGGGAATGATGTTGGCAAAAAAATACAAAAGAGATGATGGAGATTAAACGCAAATCTCATCATTGTAATAACCAAAACTACCACATACACATCACCATGATTTGTTGTTTTTACATTATTAAAACTTCACTAAAATTTAAGTGATCCCTTCAGGGTGCTTCAGCTCCTCACTGTAAGATTTAACAAACCCGTTTGCTCTTCTCCTGGGCCTTGGTTATATCCTCTTTGGCCCTCTGTAATTGGTCCTTCAACCTGTCAATCTCATACTTCAGTTCTGCCTCCTGGTCCTGGTGAGATTTTTTTATGGAGATGACCTCCATGACCTTCTTGTCAAATGCCGTCCTCTGCTTCTCCACCTCAGACTTGGCCTTCTGTAGATCAGCACTGTATCGCTGAAGTTCCTGAACAAAAAAAATGACAATTTGATGGTTTGACTGCTTAATTTTTGTTAAACAGATCAGGCATCAGAGATCGTGTGTGTATGTTCACCTGGTTGAGAGTCTGTGAGTGAACAGGGTCGGGTATCTGTTGTTTCATGGTGCTCACTCTATCCTGGAGCTCCTTTATTTCCTCCTCAAACTCCTCTTTTTCCAGACGGGCTTGCAAGAGTCTAAACAGTGTACATTAAATACAGCTGAGTTAGACAAAATGTACCCCATAAAAGTATTGTCAGTACTGCTTGATTAGCTGATCCGCAGCAGTTGGATTGTACAGGTGAATCATGGCAGGTGAGCTTAATTCACTTTGATGTAAGTCAATAAACAAATAAGTCATTATTTAATCTTCAAACAACAGGAAATGAATCAGCATTTACATTTTACCATCTAACAGTCAGACATACTCACAGAAAACAAATCTACGACACATTTTTGCTAAACATAGAAATTTAAGGTCATCCACACCACCCTTTAGTTTTTGCTGACATACAGTTTTACGCTGTATGGACACATGAAGACCTAAATTGTGACTCAGGTTTTTCACACTTTCTTAAACACCAAACTCAAGGGCTTTTGAAGGACTTTCCAGGCCTTCTTCCTTCAAATTCAAGGACACAACACAGCATAGTTTGAGACACAGATTAATTATTTATATCTATTTTCAAAAACTTTGAAGGCCTTGATTTTTTCCCTACAATTCAAAACCTTTAAGGATTTTAAGGACCCGTGAGAACCCTGGTGACTGGTTTCCAGCACCAATTCTGCTCAACCACAGAACTAAATATGGTCCACATATCATTCCACTGGTATTTGAAGGTTCATGATACATATTTAAATATGGATTATGTAGACACTGTAGAAAGAATTAGGTCTGTCAGTGTGGATGACCTTGGAACTACAGTCACAGTTGTTAGCACAGCTAGCCACATCTACAGGTCTGCACATCTAAACACAAATGCTGTTCAATTAGTGACTCTCACGGTGTTTCAGTGCTGCTGGGCGGCTCTCTGACAGAGAGGGGGAGAAACATTGTAGAGTGAAAGAGAAAAGATGGACACACATTAGTAGTACAGCAGGTGCAAAGAACCATGAAAAGATGGTGACAAAAACCCATGTCCGAGTAAGCACTGGAGAGCCCAAAATCCAGGTGGGTTATAATGAATATACTCTGTGAGAAAGATATTAGAATAAACTCACTCTTGTTTGGTTGTTCGAAGTTCGTCTCTGGTGGTGTGAAACTGCTCCATCCAGTGGCTGCTCTCATCTCTGCAGTCTTCCAACTGCTGCTGTAGGGTGCGAACGGACGCATTCACACGCAACCGCTCTGCCTCGATCCCTGCGTGAGACTAAAATGCACCACAGAAGAAGAATTAGGGCATGTTGTAAATATCCCTAACATTTAATAGACATAAAAAACATACATAGACCTCTGCGTTTATTGAAGATACTATTTTCATTGAGGAGGTCAAGGTTAAAATGTTATGTCTTGCTGCTATGATAGTGCACCTGACCGAGCATGCTCAGTGCACCTGTGCATGCTGCATCTCCTCTGCAGACACTCCCATGTTAGTACTCTGACAGGTAGTGAAATCCACTCTATTGCAGGCAGCACTGGAAAAACACCACTTTGTCAACCTGAACCTACTTTGTTCAGTGTTTTTACTGGTTTAAATCACTCTGTCCATTTGTTTAAGAGAGGAAAAGAACTGAGCAGATAATTCAGCTTGGGGTAAAAACCCTCTGAACGTTTGGATCTTAAGTTATCAGAGAAAAAAGGTGAGGATATATTACAGTAGCAGGTCCTGGACTAGCGGTCTGTCTCCGACATGCCAAACACCGCCAGATAAATACGGATTTGTAACGTGAAACTGCTTTGTTCAGTGTTTTTACAGGTTTAAATCACTGGGTGTGCTTGTTCTGGAGAGGAAGAGATCTCTGCAGATAATTTGGTTCACAGTAATAATTTCCTGAGCAAGGACCATGGAGGGAATTGTAACCAAGACTTCATGCTTGGAGTATGGGAGAAGTTTCAGCTGGTTGCAATCTGCAATCCTCACCGCTACATGCGACTACATCCCACACACTGTTCCTTTCATTTTAGGAGAGTAACAGTATTCGTAGGTAAAAATTATATAATTATACATGAGGAAACATTTATTCTTATATAAATATGTATGTATATGTAGGGTTCATATTTCTCTCTCACAGCATTCATGTACCCTGTCAAAATATCCTTGAGTGAGATGTGGATGTGCTACAAGCTGACTCTTGTAAATCAATCTCAATAAGACAATCTACTAAAAGCCAAAATAAAAATATTTTAACAAAAACTTGATATATGTAGAAGTGGTTTCTCTGAGTTTACCGGAAGGGGTCTGTTGTTGTTGGACTGGTTTGACCCTTCTGGCCTTCATTTTGACTCATGTCAAATGAAAGTAATGATGAGCTGGCTGCTGTGTTCGTGCACACACCTGAGACACCTGCTCCATGCTGCTGCGGAGCTTCTCCATGTCGGTGCTGTACTGCTCTCTGAGCACCTCAATCTCTTTGTCGTGCGTGGCTACCTCTTCCTTCAGAGCTCCTTTGAGAGCAGTTAGCTCCCTCTCTCTCTGTCTTAGCGTCTCCTCCAGCTTCTGTTTCAGCTGGCACACCTCCATCAGTTGTGCCTGACAAGATATCAAGTCCTGCAGGGAACAGGGTACACACAATATTAACTTGATGCTTTTGATCTCTCAGCCTCCTGTTTGTACAGTATTGCTCATTTGTTTACACAAACCTTATACAGCTTTTTCTTAAAGGGACAGTTCACTCAATATTAAAAATATGTTTTTCCTCCTACCTGTCATCCTTTTTAATCAATCTAGATTGTTTGGTGTGAGATGCCGAGTAATGTTGTCTGCCTTCTCTTGAATATAATGGAACTAGATGGCACTCAGCTTGTGGTACTCAAAATTCATTTTAAAACTCAACAGCAATGTCTCTTTTCAGAAATCATGACCCAGGTACTCATAATAATCACAGACCTTGTTGCGAGCTGTTTCATGTAGGAACTACTTTCTTTCTGCACCCATCAACCATACCACTGCGCAGGAGGAAGCATGCATCTACACATGGCTCTTGAATATGACAGCCCGAGATGTAAATATTATTAGCGTCTACCTTGGATGAGGTATAATGTTAGCTGGCTCGGTGGTGCTAGGTGAAATAACAGTAGATGCAAGAGAGAAGGCAGATATCTCTATGGCGGATATCTGCAACACTCTGCAACTAACACCAAAATAATCTAGAGTGACAAATAGCACTACAGGTAAAAGGAAAAGTGTGTATTTATTATTTGGGGTGAACCATCTGTTTAACAGGAAGTTAATCTTGCTTTTAACTGCAAAACCTTTTCAGTTTAGTCTAGATTTCAGTCTCATCTTATTAAAAAAACCAGTAGTGGGTTGAGATAGTTTCTCCCTGTGCATCTGTGTGGGTTTATTTATGCGAGTGTGTTTCTGTAATACCGTCTTGTTGCCATTCTCTCTTCTCAGTTCATCCTGAAGCTCAGCCAGCTGGTCCTCCATTTCTCTGACCCGTGCCTCTGCGTTCTCCCTGTCCATACGCAGCTGAGTCAGCCTGCAGAGAAAAGAGGACATAAACACTGCTGAATGATTCTTTCAATTCATGTGACTATGGCACACTTGTTTGTCTTGTGAATAAGTTACAGTAACTGCTTGTTTTATGAAATTGTGAGGAGCATGTGCTTGAAAACAAAGTGGGCTTGTCAGGCAGCCCTCTCACTCCTGACCACCAAGACTCATAGACAATGGTACCATGCACCCTTCCTGCTTTCCCCTATCTGCGTGTGTGTTTGAGTGTGTACGCTGTCGTATCCTCACTCTGATTGTGTTTCATTTAATTCTTTCTTCTTCCGGTCCAGCATCTCCCGGAGCTGCAGATTTTCATCCAGACAGGACTCCAGCTCAGCTTTCAGAGTGGGATCAGAATTGCTAACAGAGTCCTACGCACAAGCAGACATGATGAATAAATGAGAGCAGTGAAACATTAGACATCAGGTAGCTCTGGTGGCATTAACAATGGGCTTTTAGGAAATGTTACAGCAAGCTTGCATTTGCCCACCGATCAATATGCATAAGGGATTAAGTTCTTAGGAGCTATTAGGGATTAAGACCTGCCCACCTTCCTTAAACCAACTCATAATGAGTCATTATTGAAGTTAGATTATTGTGTGTGTGCACCTTTGACCAGGCCAGAGGGCTTTAAGGATTAATGTGAGGATTAATCTGAAGCACACTCCAAGAAACCCCCCAGCGCTCCTGGTTAGATTAGTTAGAGACATAAAAACACTGAGGACAGCTTCGCACTCTCAACCAACCAACAGCTATTTTCCTACACTTGATAGTGGAGGGGGTTTTAGGAGACTTGGATGAGAGTCCTGATGTGTGTGGCATTGGATGTGCACCATGTAATCAGAGCTGATTTAAAGTGGCAGGTTACTCTACTAATGTGAACGTCTTCTGGTGGCAGCCAGCTCCAATCAGCCAAGTGAATTTAGAGAGGTTGGTGGGTCATTCGAGGCACTGAAATGTCAGCAACAACCCAAAACTTGTACATTCTTCAGTGTATTGCTGTCAGATATATTGATTTGTTGGTGTATGTTGAGTCTGAATATTTTAAAGGGTGTTCTACATCTAACATTTTCTGCAGCATCGATACATCGGTACCAGCTGCGCTTTCTTACTCTCATATTGTTAATGTTTACTACAGTCACTCTGCTGTTCTCTGCTACTAACCAAGAAAAGTTGTCATGTTATACCCTTGTTATATTTATCTTTAAATAAATATCTATGATTGTATGCCCTTAATGTCTATTTTTCCTTGTAGAATAGAGGTTTAATTCTCTGTCCAAGCCCAACTGAGCCCAACTTAACCTGCCTAGTTCGGGCAGAGCCAGGCGGGGCTGTCAGGTCAGGCTCTGGCCAATTTACCAGTGATTTTTTTTTATTATAAATAAGACTGGCAGTTCTCATGCATAAATGGCAGGGGCTGCCATGAACCAAATCACAAGAGGGGGACAGCGACTGAGAGAGAGGGAGAGTGACAGAGAGATCGAGCAATATAGTGGAGAACGAGGAGTACGCACGCGAAAGGAGCAGAAAACGAGAGCAAGAGAGAAAGGGGGGGGTTGCAAGGAGACTTAGTGGGCAATGTTTGCTTCTGACTCCCCAGCAGCTGCCCGCTCTGCTGAGTACTGAACTATTATTATGACTACTGAAATAACAGAAGGAAGAAAAGGAAGAAGTGGTGGTGCAAGAAAATAGTCCCTAGCCCTTAGCTTGTAATACATGTTTTAATAATAAAAATGTATGTATTTTGTTGTTGTTGTTGTTTTGGTTTTTTTAACACTAGAAAGTCGACTTTTTAATGGGTTCGGGCCCAAAACTTCTGCCGTGGTTCGTGCTCAAGTCAGGCTAGGACAGACACTGCGCAGGTTCATATAGGGTCGACATTTTTGTGGCCTTGATCAAAGCTCTATCATGATATCTATCCTGGCACTGAAAGAAATTCCAGTATTGTTTATGAATGTAAAATTGTCCTATCCACTTAAGAAAAGCGTAGAGATAAATTTCAGCACTGCTAATAACCTACTGTTAGTATTTGGATGGCTATCAATATAAAAAAAAAAATCTATGCTCTCACATCTTTATTTCTACTTTACTTACCCTTCTCTCCTCCTGCAGGGCAGTTTGTAGTTCAGCCATCTTCCTTTTAAGCTCCCTCTTTTCTCTCATCCATTCTTCCTGAGGTCTTTCTTTAGGCTGTTGAAGACGAAGATAAATGGAGACAAAGATGTAAGCAGCTTGCTCATACTATGTCTTTACCTGACGTATAAAACAGGCAGAAACAAAGCCTTATAGAATTACATACAAACCTTGAGAGTCTGTATCTTCTGAAAGATGACCTTGACTTTGTGCTTGATGACGACATCACTCTCGTTGCTCCTGAGAGAAGGTGAAAATGGTCAAACGTACATGACAGTTATCATTCATCACCAGTGCATTATGATAACGAAATAAAACCTCCACCCTAGGTGTAGGTCCATACCCTTGTCTCAGGATGTTGTATATAGTCTGCATGACCTGCTCCTCCTCGCTGTTCACCTCTGTACTCTGACCCTGGTCCAGCAAAAGGTCAGGAGTCACCTTGAGACATAGATCAGAAAACTACTCTTGCAATGTTGCATGCTACGTGGTGTTTGGAGCTCACTAAAAATCAGTGGTAATGCTCAGCTATTAAATATTTTATTCTTACTTGTGCCTCAGTCAGAGTGGCCTGCGGCGTCTCAGCAGCAGCGTATCTCCCTGGTGAAGTCCAGTGATTAGCCGAGTGTCCTGGAAATTTGGTGACAGCAGGCTGGCTGCGTCCCAGGCTGCTATGAGTTGAGGACGGAGGTGAGTTGTAGGGGTTGGGGGTGAGGAGAGGAGATGTAGCTCTGGGATCTTGCTGTTGGGGACGGAGTCCTCTCTGTTGGCTTTCAGTGTTACCACCGTCAAACCTGTTTATTTGTCTGTTGACAGGAGTTTGTCTCTGATTTGTTTGTTGAGGAGGGGCAGGGTAGGACTGACTGCTCCTCACTGACCCCACTGACCCGTTGAGCCCAGCTTTGTACGAACCATCCCACATATTCCGTTCCATGCTCCCCTCTCTGCTACTGACACGCTGAACCTGCTCTCTGTCCCCCCTTACCCCAATTCCTCCATCCAGATTCCCATAACTTCCAGACTTCCCATCTCCTGGTGGCCTGGACAACTGAAAATCCTCATTGCCTGCTCCTCCCTCTCCATCTCTTTCCAGCAGTGACCCATGGGACTGTGCCCGGCGTAGTGCCCCTCCCTGCCCACCTCCTACATCTGCCCCCTGTGTTCCTGGTTCTGCCTTCTCTCTCCTCCGGGGAAGGCTACTGTAACCAGGGTGGCCCTGGGTCCTGAGCTGAACCCCATACGAGTCTCCTTTCTCTCCGTCCTTCAGGACCACATATGGCTGGCCAGCGATGCCCTGCACCCTGACCGCCACACCGTACTTGGAGGTGGTCTGGGTCTTGGTCTTGGGCTGTGGCCCAGGCTGCCCCCCGCCAGTGTCATAGAGGTCATTGATGAAGCGGATCTGGACACCGTAGTCCACTGGGGTCTTGCGACCTGAGGACGGTGTGCTCATGCTGGTAACACAGAACAGGGCAGGGTAAGAAGAAGAAGAAGAAGAATGCATTTATGTGGTTAGGTCACACATAAGAACAGAGCTTTTACATACAGTATTTGCTTTTGTTAAGTATTTTCATTCAGCTTTTTATTTATGTATAATAGGGCTGGGCAACATGACAATATATGACATGGAAAGGTAGAGATGTGTCCACCAGTAGAGGTCTGGCAATACTGTTTCTTCTGTGGGAGCTAGCGTTTACGCTACCATTAATAGCTATCTTCGTTTCAATTCAAATTAAATAGAATAAATAAAACCCTGTACCAGCAATGTTTGTTTATGCTATGTGTTTACTATCAGCCAATATATCATTAGCAGATTTTTTAAAATTCCATATACTGATATTAGTCGAGTGAACCTGAAGAAGCCACGGGTGAAGCGCGTTATTCGCTCTAAATAAAATCACAATAATTCAGTGTGCGGTGGTTTATGCTGATGATTTTATTGAAGATGTTCCTGTGGCCAACTAGCACCTGATCCTTGAGACTAGCTGTGCAGAGGGAGCTCTGTTTACAGATATTAGTATTGGCCTTGTCTCGCATGGCCAGACTCTCAGCAGCACTGTCATCATCATATCATCATTTTGCTATAGGGGAAAAAATGCTCTGGTATGTCTGTATTTCTTTAAACCAATCACAACTGTATTGAGCCCACGATGCAGCAACGGTACCCATGCAAAATCGTGTTACATTTGCACATGAGGAGGTTAGCACTGTCATTATAATAGGTAATTCTCAAAAGAAAATGCCACCAACAACAGTAGGCCTAACAGACACATGTCAACCCTGTGATTCAACTTAACTAATAAAAAAGAGAAACTTAATAGAATAAGGGTGAAGCCTGACTATACTTTAGCTCTGGAGGAGCTCACTGGACCTGTAAAAAAACCAAAGTCGATTTGCTGGCTGCATGTGGCACTTGCAGAACAGAACATTATCACGATGGTGTCACAGAGGCTCGTGTGCAGTGGAACGGATCGGTAAATTGCTGAAGGCAATGTCACGGGCGCGTGCTGCTGCAGGGATAAAAAGATGTGACAAACCAACTCTGACTGACCATGTCAGAAAGCAGATCAACATCAGGAATGAGAGTCTTGCGAGATTAAGTCTGGGTTTCTCTGAGGTGTGTTCACAAGTTGTTTTATAGGTTGTAAATCCTTGTGACAATTTCCAGAAACAACAAAACAGGTTTGCCTTATTGCACAATCCACATCTTCACTAAAACGTGCTATTTTTTTCAGTTGTTAGCTCGGAGGTTATTGTTGTTTCCCATAGCAAAGGGGATTTTAAAAACCTAACACGCAGATAGCGGAAGGGGGGAAGGAATGCTGGCCTATATAGCCAGGCAATGGCAAGTTTATAAGGTGCAGCTTATATCTGGTGAGTCAAACTAGTAATGGCCTGATAAACTCAGTATCGCTTAGACTACGCTCACAGTAGCACATTCAGGGACGTATGGGTGAAAAGGACATTATGATCAATAGCCAGGTTAACACAGAACTGCAGAGAAACAGCGAGGAAATCTAAGAATACCTAAACATTAATTCACATGCAACCCTGAAATGTCAAAACCTTGTTAGACAAAGCGCTTTGAACAATAACAAGGACATAGATTTATAGCTAGTAACACTTAGTTTCTGCCTCTTTGGCTGCTTGTGTGGACTTTGTGCTCTGTGCACTCCATTAGTCATTAACCTGAAAGCACACACCCACATATCACTTTCCACTTGTAAGGACCAACAAAGCCTTTCCCAACTTTTGGAAGTTTCCCAGCCAGATACTAAACCTAATTCCCACTTCAAAACTTTGACAGCTTGAATAAAGACCACAGCAACTAGTACGGACCTTTTCATTCTTTCACTCTGTAATTTCTCCACTTTTGAGTTTTTCTTGACTCCCTAATCCTCCCTTTTCCTATACTTTGATAGCTCTTGATGAGTAATTCTGAAACTATTTGTATCTCAACTGATCATACGTCACAGTTTAATGATAAGTCACTGTCAGCCTTATGCGTCACTCTCAGTAATATAAAGTACTTAAGTGAACATTCCTGATGTTACCTTGACTGACTGAACATGCCTTTTGTTAGGTCAAACTGTAGGATCTCACCCCCCATGTCCATTACACTGGTATGGTTCATTAAATTCACATCAAACCTGTTACAACACTCCCTCCCTGACCTCTGCACCTTTTATTTCCCCTCCACAGCTTTCCATGGTGAGAGACAGAAAGTGGGCTGGGAGAGTGAAAGGGGGGTGGAGTGAGACAGAAAGAGAGAAAAAAGAAAACACTCCGCTTTTCTTCTCTTATCAGTGCGTTGTGTGATAAAATCCAAAGTCAAGCTGTTCTGTGCGCAACCCTCCCCCCTGCGCGCACACAAAGGACCGACTATGAAAGTAACCATCTAACAGATAACTAACAAATGCACCCATGCATTATTGAACGCCTACACGTGCATTTTCATATTTCCATGCAGATTTTGAAGGTTGTATGACGCAGCACAGACTAATCCAAGCCAGGAAAAAGATACAGTCAGCAAAGTGAGCCAGGACGGATAATCTTATATGTCCCTGCTGTGGAAGCGAAAATGAATACATGAAACAACTTTGGAGCGAAAATAGGTGATGGAAAATGTCTGGGCTGGCAGTGTGCGAAGCAACACGACATCAACGACCTTTGAGGATATCTGTGTGCTTGTGGTGCGTAAGCATCGTCCGCAGATAGACCTGCTCATCAGAGGTGCACAGCTAGTCGAGTTTTTTTTTCCCTCCACCCTTTGGGAACCACAGAGGAAGCACCATGTCACAACACATTTGTGCAGTCAAGCATGATGTCTGCAGCGCACTGTCTTCACTGCAAGGTCAAGCATGACATGCACTGACGAACGTGCCATACGAGGGCAATGTCCATTGATTTCATGGGAAACTGAAGCAGGGAGCTCTGTAGAGCGTAAGGGTGCCAAACTGACTTACAGTACAATACTAACAGGACGTTTCTCTGTTACTATCTGTTAATCTGCATCTCCTCATCAGTTTAATTTTTGTATGTCACTGAGGAAGAATGCCGAAGAGGGGCAGGGATGAGGGGGAACCCATCCTATTGTCCAGTTGATGTGGGGCGGAAAATGAGGGCAGCAATTCTGAGAATGCCAAAACCATCCCCGTGGTCTTTCATTTCCTCCCTTGCACTGTTTATCTGAATCTATTTGTTTCAACACTGACATTTTTGTCCCCATACGTTCTCCCTTCTAGGTTTCTCCACAAAGTTATTTTTTTCACACCTCTCTAAAATAAACATCCTTTTCCATATTGAAAGTAGGATATCAAACAAGTTCTTCTGTAATCTATTTGGTTATACAGTGGCTGTGCTGTCATATTAAAATGTCAGTCACACCTACTGTAACTGCTTTCTTTATTTGAAAGCAACACGGTGTGTGACTCTGTATCCTTTAGGGCTGAAATGATAGTCAATAAATCAATAGGCAATTAAATGGTCATTATTTTCTAGTTCCAGCTTCTCAGTTGTGCAAATTTGCTGCTTTTTTCTTCTCTAATTTTTTGATTTATGGTTATGCTAAGACATTTTATGGATTAAACAAAGAATCAATAAATAATAGGAGGATTCATTTATCATCGAAAAAAGCATCAGCTGCAGCTCTAATATTCTTATAGTGGGCTACACGCTCTCAAGCAAAGGTCTCTAACTCATGCTTGTGTCATTAATAGGATGTGACTTCAACAACAAGCTTTTGCAGGCTTGCATGCCCAACTATCTGGTGCTTTTTGACTCCGTTGCCAGTTATGGTACCCTGCAGTTATGCTGACGGGCTCTCTGTCTCGGGCCTCAAATTGAATTCCCGCACACTAAATTGAATTGGAGCCGCTTCCCTGTTAAGATCCGAGATGGAATGGAAAATGTAATTAGGAGATTAGAGCGGGTGTGGAGAGAAATGAAACAACAGCAATGTGTGGAGTCATGAAAGTGCCTCTGCTGACTCACAGAGTCAGCATGGTTCATGTGATCAGATCATCTCTGGCCTGGCCTAAAACTGATACAGCTGGAGACAGCAGCAAAGGCTGAATGCTTTCTGAGTCTTAACTTTTGTTTGTGCTGCATTCACTATAATATAAAAATGTATCATCCTACATACTGCAATGTATCTACTTACAGTATCAGTACATGAAGTGTTTTTAGGAGGGGATGTACAATGCATTAACAATCATAAACCTGTCAAGTTTTTTATTGAACTAATTGAAAGTTGAATCATTCTTTACAATTCCTCAAGCTGTATCTTGCATCTGCTGCGGATGACTGAGAGAAATGAGGTTGAAAGTGCCAGTGAAAGCACGTAAGTGGACCTTGAGTTAAGGTTTTTATGTCAAACTACTATTTTCGAGGTTAATGACAGAGGGAAAAGCAGCAAATACACATAAATAAAAAGAACAAAATAAATGCATTTTGCCATGATATTACTTTAAGTAATTCATCAATCACTAAAACAGTTGTCAAATAATTTAATTCAATTGACTATATCACTTAATCGACTGTTTATGCACTAGTAAATGGCGCACTACTAAGCAAATATGGACGAGCTGTAAAGCAGTAGTTTGTCCCTTTTCTTCCAGGTGAATCGTTAAGTTTTGCAGGCATAATAACCTAGAAATTAGATACATGTAGGTGTAAGTAACAGCGATGGACAGTAACAGCAGCTCCATGCCTTTTGTGTCCTCTAAGGACACGCAGCCTCTCAGTCCTCAGGGTGCTCTCCCTCCTCTCTATTACATTCTTGACATAAAACCAGGCCCTCTTCCTCTCTGAAGCGGTCAATCTCTCCTCCAAACTCACCACTACTCCTCTTTCACGCTCAAACAAACAGCCATTTATTCCTCTTTTCAATTCCAGAGAAGTTCATTGGCATAACAAAGAGATACTTCAGTGTTACCAAATAGTAAACAAATGACACCATATTAGGAGCACATAAATACACCCCTCCCTTACCCTACATTCCAGACACTTGTTACGCTCTGTCCTTTCACACACACAGGCCAAGAGTGTGTACGTGTGTGAGAGAGGTTGATTTATGGGAACTTATCTACATACTGCAGTATGTGCACCTGTAACATCAGACTAACCTTTAACACTTTGTCCAGAATTAAAGGATTACTTTGGTATTTTTCAACCTGGACCTTATTTTGCCATGTTTTTGTGTGTGTAATTCCTGAATGGAGACAACAGTTTTTATAATTGGCCTAGTGTTGTGTGATAGCAGCAAAACAGGCTGCAATGTAAAGTAAATGGACAATGAGGCACTGTCAATTACGACGACTGAAAGTGCTTGTTTTTTGAACCGACAAGCTCAGATTGTTATCAGAACTGTCTGACAACGTTATGGAAAGAATCTGTTTTTGATGAGCCAGAAACACCCCAAAATTGCTAGCCAAACCAACCAAACTCCATTTGAATGAACAATCAATTTTTCATCATGAAACACACTTCATTTTGAGTTGACAGAAACAAAATAAAACTCACAAAAGCCGTCTTCCTTCATTATTACATTGTTCCAATTATCTCTGATTTGGTTGAATTAAACTCTTAATCCATCCCGTTTGATGTCAAAATATGCTGCCTCTATACACATGTAAATTACTGTTTATTTAAAAGAACTCTGGGAGCTTTGTTGAGGGCGATTTTGGGTCTGTTTTTGGTTAAACAAAAAGGTCTATCTCTGCAAGGATCCTTTTCATAATATTGGTGGACACTTAGAATAAAGACCTGAGCCTGTCAGTGGACAAATACCCAGAGTGGTAACACTGCAGCCTATTTCACCACTGCAGCAGTCTCTGTCAATACTGGACCAACTTCAAAAACTGAAATGCCTAAGGTGCCCTTTAAAATGTGCTACTAGCTTTCTCCCCACGTTAATTCTGTTTTAAAAGGACACTGTGTCAGCATGGTCAGTGGCTTAGCAAGTGCAGTGCTGTAATTATTCAATTTCATGACACAATCCATGAGCCTTTCCCCACAACTCAAAACTATAATCTGCACTTCTTACTTGCCTGCATCATCAGTTTCATCGGACTCAAGATTAATAGTGAAGAGAGCATCTCTTAATCACAGACATGCTCTTCGAGATGTCCCTCAGAGGTTGCAGAGAATACATGTCAGGCTAGCATAGATTCAAAGCCTTAAAGCATTTTAAATATAGTTGCATACAGCCCCTTGTGTCCTAAACACTGTCTCTGAGGTCTTACAGTTGTTTGTCTCTCAGTGCACAGTTCACCCTGGTAGCAGGTAACGTTAGGCCACCTGTTTTGGTAGTGAAATAGCTACTGAATGTAAGTAACGTTACTTCCGACGTTAAACTATCTTTAAAAGTCTTATATTCAACTTCCATAAACGAGTGGTCACATTTAAAGTACTTAAACGTTTAAAAGAAACACCCGTCCCATGTATTTCCCATCACATTAACAGGCAAGTTATCCTGAGGTAACGTTAGCTGAGAGCACTGGTCACTGTTAACCCTCGAACCATCATCAAACTGACGTTAGCTACCAAGCTAACGTTAAACTGCCAAACAGATACCCAAGGTAATAGATTACTGTAAGAAATGATGACAGAACTAACTTACAGGAAGTAATAAGCGTCACATAGTGGACAAAAACATCCCACAAAGAGCCTAACTGTCTGACAGCTCGTGTGTCTGCTTTTAGCTGTCTGGCTATGTGAAGTCCAACACAACAAGCGTAAAGTTACCTTTTACTCTCAAGTTTTCCCTCTGCTTCTCCTCGACACTTCGCTTCCCTGGTGTCGGTGATAATTCAAACGTTTTCCATCAAAGTCCACGCAGAAAAGTGGGTGGAAAGAAACAACTCCTACGCAAATTAACACGGCAACAAGTTCATTTATGCGGCGACTGCAACCTGTTACCTTTGTCGGGGATGTAACCGTCCCGCCCAGCCTCCCCAAAGAGAGCACTGTGATTGGACGAGCATGCTGGCGTGGGCGGGGCTATAGATAGTGGCTACGTTCGCCATTGGTGAGATCCATGCGTCACTCATTCATTGTGCTGGACCACTTTTTGACCTTTATGCTGTACAACGGAAGCCCGTATTTTTACTTTACATGAAATAAACAAAAAACTATCGGTAGACCCTGACAGACAAACATTGTTCAGGACCTGCGTTGTGGACGAAGGCGAATACAGACTGGTGTCTCCGTGTGTTGTTTCTCTTCATATCACCAGTAGATGGCGCAACTATCTATCAGCTGGTAGTTCAGCAGCATCATCATTATCCAGAACACTTGTCAAAAAGCTCCAACCCTCTGCTGCAAGTGCATGACCTCCATTAACTAACTACAGTTGAAAGAGTACATGCAATGTCCTACTGTTGTTTTATTCTAACTATTTTATTATTTAAATACTTGTTTATTTGACAGGGACAAATTTAAAGACATTGCCTCATATCTAAAATACAAAGTAGATGCAATGCATACAGGTTTCTAGCCATGGCTGATTTGCAACCCATGTCCCTGGTTAATCTTCTAGAGTCAAAACAGTGAGTGTAAGATTACTGATCATGGAGTAATTCAACACAACATATACAGTAAAATATGAGTAAGAGGTCTGTGTGTGTTTGTCTCTATGTGTACATGTCCACACCTATGTCCATGCATTGTGCTTAACACACATGCATGAACATGCCTTTATATGTGTGATCAAAGATTGTGGTCTGCACAATCAGTGTTCACAGGTTTGCTTTAGTTTCACCCATTGCTTTACATGTGTGTTAAAAACCTTGAGTTGATGGGATGTTTTTCTAGAGTTACTCTAAAGATGGTGATGATAAGATGGTGCTTAGCTTCCGTGCTGGAATATTAAATATGATTGGTCTAAAGAAAATCTGTTCATGATTTCATAATTGTTGTTTGTGGCATGTTGAATGTTGTCTGTCATACACTGATATGGCTGCATTTCTTGGACAAGATACACTTTTGAAAAAGATATTTAAAATCCCAGTGTTGCCTGTAAATCAAATACCCATATTGATTACTGCATTACAAATTACAAAAATAAGTGCATAAACAAATAAGGCAAATGATAATTCCTTAATATTTGGGCGATTCACTACAAATTGCTCCAAATTGCAGAGCTGACCAACCCAACTCCACTGAACTTAATTCATATATACCTAACACCTTCCTAACAACTATGCAGCAGAGTAAAATAAAAAAAAGAAGCATACAAAAATAGATAAAAACAAAATAAATTAAAATGTTGAAAATCAGTCAATAAAAGTCTATGGACTTAAAAAAGTAAAATACAATGACAATAAATAGATAAATAAAATTTAAAAAAATAAAAATACTGAGAGGCAGTGAGATCCACAGTTTAGGGACATAAATACAAAAGCACAAATATGGTTTCAGATGTAGTGCAGTGGACAAGAACAAACTTCAAAAGGGACTTTTTAAATTCGTTTGTGTAATAACTTTTCATAGACTTCAGATGCTGGATCCTATATTGTGCTTATTGTCAGGCGTCTATTAGCATTAGACCAAGTCCTGATAAAGGTTGAAGAGTTCACTTGTGCATCCAATAAAATTATTACCGTAAAACTTCTCCCCCCGCCCCTTACACACAGCCCCTCCCCAAACTCCAGCCACATCCCACCGTCTGCGCACAGAAC
Organism: Epinephelus fuscoguttatus; assembly: GCF_011397635.1. Taxonomy (NCBI): domain Eukaryota; kingdom Metazoa; phylum Chordata; class Actinopteri; order Perciformes; family Serranidae; genus Epinephelus; species Epinephelus fuscoguttatus. Next base: position 12,871,613 of record NC_064759.1, read on the forward strand.
TTTCCTCTCCATCTCATCACCTCGACAGACTGCACGCATCATCTCACGCTCCGGGAATGGGATCTTCATTGAGTTCAAAGAAAAACTTCGAGTTCTTTCGAATTTACGCTTTGCAGAGGCTACTTTTCAAACTGCAGGGATAGTTGTTACTGCAGGTGCAGGGCGATAACAACGAAAAGCCACTGGCCAATGACTTCCAAGACGCGCGAGAAGTTGTCAGGGAGTTTCAGACGCCAGGAATCAGTTTAGCACCTCGAGGTAAGGTGTCTTAATTTGATAACGAAGAGATTCTAGTGATCAAGGACCGTAGTTACTTCAACCGAGGCGTGCGTAAAATATGTGTGCGTAAAGTTGGAGCTGTTGCGCACGGTTTAAATTTGGCTTTAGTGTGGGCAGCTAATACAAGAACGAGTACAAAACAACAGGTTTATTAATTTTTATATATGTGAGAAGTGTTAATACCTTGACAGTCATGGCAAAGTGGTTCAGAGATTTCCCCATCAACCTGAAGAACGGAAATGAAAGGGTCCGCTCGGCCTCAGAATCTGGTCCACAAACTCGACCCAAACCCTCGTTCTCTCGCGACAGTCTGAAAGGGAATCAGCGCAAAGACGGCGGAGTGGGGGGTTTACTGGCAGGGAGAAACAGGAAAAATTCGGCTACAGAATTGGGTCGTAACAACGCTGGTTCTGGTGGGACCGTTTGGGATAGTCTCACGACTGGGAAAGGTCGCAAGAACTCCAAAGTCGAGGCTGGGGCGTCAGATGAGAACCGCCAGGTCAGGACCACAAGTTTGGCGCAAGCATACATCAGCAGGATGATCAAGGTGGACAAACAAGACAAGACCCCCAAACTCAACGGGATAAGTGAGCAGAAGCAGCCCGAGAACGAAAAGGGAAGATCTGACATTAAAACAACGGTGAGTAACTTCTGGAGATAAAGCAAAACCTCATGTGCAAATTTTTGATTTCCACATATTGGCATCAGGTTACAGCAGCATGCAGATAAAAAAAGTCAGCATACTATGCACAAAAAAATCATTGTGAGCTTGAGGTCAGTGCTTTCATTTGTGTCTTCCGTCCCCACCTCAGTTCATATCCCTGTATTTAGTTTCCATCTCTGTCAAAAGAACACAAAGCAGTTTCACTACATTGTGTCAGATCAAACAGGCAAACACAATGTGCTGACCTCTTTGCACTCTCTCTGCTCATCCCTCCATTAACTGTCACTTAGTCATGGACATCACACACCCAAACTGTATCAGATCCCTCTCTAGGTGTTGTCTCTAGGTTAATGTAATGTCTGAGTACTTATAGCAGCCTGGCACTGCTCTTTCTAACATGTCTTGTCCTTTTCACAGCTGATAATCCTGGAGGACTACGCCGATCCTTTTGATGCAGAGAAAACCAAAGAGCAGAGGGAGGCTGAGAGAGCAGGGGTGAATGATGGGTACATGGAGCCCTACGATGCCCAGGTCATCATCACAGGTGAGTTTAGGCTCATTATCTATCTCAGAAGTTATGGAAGGCCAAAGTGGCATCATCTAGAGCACAGTTTGTCTGCTGAAACCTTTTAACACACTATGATTTGTCTCATTGTTTTTGATAAGTGAATTATAAGCAAGCCAAAGAGTACAAGCTAAAGTTCTCTGCACTCACACTGTGTCGCATTCTTGCTAAAGTGACGTTTTAAAGGGCCATCTAAACCCCCAGTCTCTCTGCTGACTTCCCTCCCCACTGGCGGTTGCTATAGGAACACTGTTGTGCAGGGACAATGGGCGCAGCTTCCTCTTCCAACTTCCTGTCTCCTGCCTCTGTTTCCTTTGCCCCATTCTCTTGATAGGAAGTTGGCCCCAGTGCCCCCCCCCCCAACCAAACACACACACACACATATACACAAAACACTTTATGGTCCCTTACGTGTGAAAAGAATCGAAAGACCCCCCCCCCTTCACCCCTTTCCAAATTCTACAGGTCCCCCCTTTTGGTCTCGCCCAATCACTTCCCAGCAGCCAGGAAGTGGCCCAGTCAGCCAGCCAATCAGCAGCTGTGTTGACCTTTTCTTCCTGCAGCTCCATTGTTTGGTCACACAATAGTGCAGACACACAGGCTACCTGTCAGACAGTAAAGAAACACAACAAGTGAAATTCCCCTAAAACTGAACGACGTGCCACAACAGACTTAATTTAGAGAGCAAATCGCACGATTGACAGATTCATTCAGCTGCCCCACTGAACACAATGTACAAACTGTGCGTAAAACTAATGAGGTACCTCCCACCACTAGTGCAAATTTTGTTGTCGTCATGTTTTTGTATTGCACCCTGGATGGCTTTTGCCTTTTCATATTCTCTTCCTCTAATGCCCTCTACATAAACTCCAATCCTCCATTTCCCTTATGTCCTGGGTGGCGCCCTGGGCGGCTGCCTGTGTCACCCATAGGAAGATCCCCCACTGCTAACTCAACATACAACATTGTTATAAGAAAGTGTATTTTTTATCTTACTTAACGCGTGACTCAATACCAAGTACGCCAAGTTTGGACTTGCGCACTTGGGAGTTCGAACTTGGCAAGTTCGACTCAGGAGTACAAACTCCCAAGGACAGCTGTCATTGCTGCTGGTCTGTGAGAAATGCATTCTGCGATACCTGGCTGTCAAAAGTCCACACAAGCCACCTCCCGATGCATCCCCGATGGAATGGGCAGAGCAAGTTCACATCCGGGCATTTGGACTGTACTTGGCTGGTTGCGGACTTTGAATTGGAACAGTACTTGGGCTGCAACTGATGACGTTTCACAAGTCCGCAAGAACATAAGTACAGGCAAGAACGCAGATTGAGAAATGTCTTTAGTGTCCAATTTTTGCATTAAAGGAATACTGGGAAGCTTGCAGACAGCGCATCTCTGCAGACTTATTCATGGCATTGCCAGTTTAATAGGTACACCTAACCAATGCTGTCTAATACAACAGTTCCTGACCCTGGTGAAGGCCACAAACCGAATGCACTTGTCTTACAATAACGTTCTATATGCTGAAAGTGTTGTTGGAGTTTTGACTTCTTTCCCTTCCTCGTGCACCTTGGAAGTAGGTGACCTTGTGCCAGTAACTCCCAATACAACAGTCCTGCAGTAAGTTGTACTTTCATGACAGTTGATCACAGTTTCAGTTGATTAAACTTTATGGCTATTTGATTATTTGGAGGTGTCCCCAATATTCTGTCCACCCCACTCACATCAAAGAGGAAAGACAACATACTAGAAACACTTCTCAGTATATCCCAAATCAACAGTACCACAAACTGATCATAAAGATGAAACAACACCTTTAAAAAGTTTCAACAAGGACTAAACATTACATCCTTCATAAAGGTAGGACCATTGCAGGACTGCTGTATTAGACTGCATTAGTTTTAGCTAGGTGTACCTAATAAATTGGCAGCTCAGTGTATCATTTTAAGGCAAACCTGGGTTATGGAAGGTTAGAATGGAAAAACTCCAATGGAGCTCAATCCATGGTTATTTTACAGAATTAATATATTGTATTGTGGATGTAGCTGAAGACAGATTAGGAAGTTGTTTTACCATATTATGTTTTTAACTCTGTGCCTAGAAAGCAGCTCATGTACTAAAAACAGTGATATGACATCTTGTTTTGCAGGTGATTGCTTTGTCTGTGATCTGTATGACAACACCCTCATAATCTCGTCCAAATATCTCCCAAAGGACTCGCAACACTGTCACCTGCTTCATTTGAAACGTCTTCTTTATGACATTTTGAGTCCAGGTGCATGGTTATTAAAAAAATGTATCACAACACAGAGGAGTCATTCTGGGCTTGAAGTATGACACTTCACAAAAAGACAAAAACAAACATTTTAACGAGCAGATGACAGAACTGTCTCCTGTAGGAGATGCACTGCTTTGTCTCTTATAACATAAGTGAAAATCTTTATCTGATGCCATGAATAATCACATGACCATTCTGCTACAGAGGTTCGTAGACGGGGCTCCAAAGACCTCCTGAAAGTGTGTGTTCTGCTGGACCGAGGCAAGAGAGAGGGGAAGGATGAAGAGGGAAAACCCGCGCCCCCAAACATCTACGACACACCGTATGAGGGCGGGCTGGAGGGTGACAGTGGGGGGGTGTGGATCCCTGTCACGAGGCCAGAGTCCGACGTCCGTCCCGCCGGAGAGTACGAACTGCCCTGGGAGTGGAGAAAGGAGGACATTGTTAGAGCGCTGTCAGGTAGAGAAAGGGAGAGAGGGATGATGGGAAGGGTGGGGGGTTTAGGGTGTGGAGGAAGGATGCCATGAGTTTTATTTGTACAGTAATGCCACAACAATTTTTGTGTTTGCTTTGGAGAGGAAACAAAACAATCCTGCTGAATCAATTTCCAGAGATGTGTTTACACTGGTAGCCCTGGCATGTTTTAATAGAACTTTATCATGAAAGGTTGATATTGTCTCTCCTGCTTCCTCCAGCTCAGTTCGAGGCAGTGGATTGTTCTCCCACTAAAGAGAACGGCTCAACCTCCACCCGCCAACAGCAGCAGCAGCCGCAGCAGCAGCAGCCACAGCAGACCCTGAGGCAGAAGAACTGGAACCATAAAATACTTGTACCATCCTCTCCATCCTCCTCCTCTTCTCCCTCCTTCCCCTCCTCTCCTATTCTCAAACTCTCCCCGCTCACGCCCCCATCCCCGTCTTTCCCCACCCTGAAACTCTCACCTCTCTCACCCTCTTCTAGTCCCAACAAACTTTCCCCTCCATCTCCTACCTCCCCCAGCGCCCCACTGGATGGGGAGGCAGCCAAAGTGGACCCCAGCCTGCCCCTGGAGAAGCAGAGGTAAGGAGAGAGAAGACTGTTGATGCATAGGAAGGAAGAGGGAAGTGTTGCGTTTGACATGTATAGATGTTAGTGAGGGTAGAATGAAAAAGAATTCACACACTGGATTATAGCTTGTAAACTGTATTGGACCGAAACACGCAACATTTCAGCCCTGTCAGGTCGTCAGCAGGCAAATTTGCAACTGGACAAACCAGAGTTTGCACAAAATGTATTACATAATGTTTAATAAGTAACCCAATTGCCAGAAAAGGAAAGTTGCCATTGTATTTTTCTGCAAACCATGGATATGTTGCATTTGTACGTTACGATGAAGCAGGACAGAAACTTTCCAATTCAACAATGCTGTGGTTAACATGTGGTAAGGTTTGGCACAGAAACATGTGGTTATGGTTAGGAAATGACTGTGTTTTGGCTTGAAATACCTGGTAAAAAATTGCTTTTTGTGGCACTGTCCTGGCAGCAAACGCAGGGATGTATCAGTAAAAAACAACAACTTTTCGTGGCACTATCCCAACAGGAAACGTAGCGAAGTCTTTGTAAAAAGCAACCGCTTTTCGATGCACTATCTGGGAAGGAAATACAGTGACGTCTCGGTAAAAAACAACAACCTTTCGTGGCATTATCCCGACAGGAAATGCAGCGATGTTTTGGTAAAAGACAAGCTTTCTAGGCACTATCCTGACAGGAAACGTAGCGAAGTCTTGGTAAAAAGCAACCACTTCTCGAGACACTATCTGGGAAGGAAATGCAGTGATGTCTTGGTAAAAAACAACAACCTTTCCTGGCACTATCCTGACAGGAAACGCAGCGATGTTTCGGTAAAAGACAACTATCTTTCCTGGCACTATCCTGACAGGAAACGCAGCAATGTTTCGGTAAAAGACAACAATCTTTCCTGGCACTATCCTGACAGGAAACGCAGCGATGTCTCGGTAAAAGACAACAATCTTTCCTGGCACTATCCTGACAGGAAACGCAGCGATGTCTCGGTAAAAGACAACAATCTTTCCTGGCACTATCCTGACAGGAAACGCAGCAATGTTTCGGTAAAAGACAACAATCTTTTCTGGCACTATCCTGACAGGAAACGCAGCGATGTGGCACTATCCTGACAGGAAACGCAGCAATGTTTCGGTAAAAGACAACAATCTTTTCTGGCACTATCCCGACAGGAAACGCAGTGATGTCTCGGAGAAAACAACTTTTCGTGGCACTATCCTGACAGGAAACACAGCGAAGTCTCAGTAGAAAACAACAACCTTTCGTGGCATTATCCCGACAGGAAATGCAGCGATGTTTTGGTAAAAGACAAGCTTTCTAGGCACTATCCTGACAGGAAACGTAGCGAAGTCTTGGTAAAAAGCAACCACTTCTCGAGACACTATCTGGGAAGGAAATGCAGTGATGTCTTGGTAAAAAACAACAACCTTTCCTGGCACTATCCTGACAGGAAACGCAGCGATGTTTCGGTAAAAGACAACAATCTTTCCTGGCACTATCCTGACAGGAAACGCAGCAATGTTTCGGTAAAAGACAACAATCTTTCCTGGCACTATCCTGACAGGAAACGCAGCGATGTCTCGGTAAAAGACAACAATCTTTCCTGGCACTATCCTGACAGGAAACGCAGCGATGTCTCGGTAAAAGACAACAATCTTTCCTGGCACTATCCTGACAGGAAACGCAGCAATGTTTCGGTAAAAGACAACAATCTTTTCTGGCACTATCCCGACAGGAAACGCAGTGATGTCTCGGAGAAAACAACTTTTCGTGGCACTATCCTGACAGGAAACACAGCGAAGTCTCAGTAGAAAACAACAACCTTTCGTGGCATTATCCCGACAGGAAATGCAGCGATGTTTTGGTAAAAGACAAGCTTTCTAGGCACTATCCTGACAGGAAACGTAGCGAAGTCTTGGTAAAAAGCAACCGCTTCTCGAGACACTATCTGGGAAGGAAATGCAGTGATGTCTTGGTAAAAAACAACAACCTTTCCTGGCACTATCCTGACAGGAAACGCAGCGATGTTTCGGTAAAAGACAACAATCTTTCCTGGCACTATCCTGACAGGAAACGCAGCGATGTTTCGGTAAAAGACAACAATCTTTCCTGGCACTATCCTGACAGGAAACGCAGCGATGTCTCGGTAAAAGACAACAATCTTTCCTGGCACTATCCTGACAGGAAACGCAGCGATGTCTCGGTAAAAGACAACAATCTTTCCTGGCACTATCCTGACAGGAAACGCAGCGATGTCTCGGTAAAAGACAACAATCTTTCCTGGCACTATCCTGACAGGAAACGCAGCGATGTCTCGGTAAAAGACAACAATCTTTCCTGGCACTATCCTGACAGGAAACGCAGTGATGTCTCGGTAAAAGACAACAATCTTTTCTGGCACTATCCCGACAGGAAACGCAGTGATGTCTCGGAGAAAACAACTTTTCGTGGCACTATCCCGACAGGAAACACAGCGAAGTCTCAGTAGAAAACAACAACCTTTCTTAGCACTATCCCGACAGGAATATGTAGCGAAGTCTTGGTAAAAAGCAACCGCTTTTCAATGCACTATCTGGGAAGGAAATGCAGTGATGTCTTGGTAAGAAACAACAACCTTTCTTAGCACTATCCCAACAGGAAACGTAGTGAAGTCTCAGTAAAAATCAACTGCTTCTCAAGGCACTATTCTGGAAGGAAAAACAGCAACGTACTGCTAAAAACACCGTCATTTGATGCAAAAAAGCAGCTGGAAAAGCAGCTACAGGTCACTAAAACACAACCAGTTTTGTTGTTATTGGTCTCCAACAGTGGTCTGTAGCTTGGTAGGTGTTTTGTCTAATTGTTACACCATCCTCTGTCCCCTCCATCCTTAGACGTATTGATATGATATGTATAAAACGTACAAATGTTACATATTTGTGGTTTGCAGAGAAGTCCGATTCCAACATTTTCCTCTGGCGACTGGGCTGCCAACACGACACTCAAGATTCAGTAGTATAAGTTGTAGCAATCACTGATAATGACAAAAAAATATCTGAATTTATCAAATATATGACATCATTGTATGGGATCCAACAGACCCCAGCGACTTAAATCTGATGATAGAAGGAGAAATGCATGTAAGACCAGTAAGGAGAGTCTTAATATGATAGACTTGTAATCTACCCCTCACCCACTGCATGCTCAACCTTGAACAGGATTAATGGATTGAAGGAATTACACAAATGAGATGAGGGTTCAGACATTTGGTCGCCTTTATCTCATGTCTGTGTATTATTAGTTCTTATCAAAATGAACTCCGCGTTTCTCATAAACTCTGCAGAGTAAACCGCACTTCCTGTCCCTCTGCCTGCGTTCTGTTTTGCTCTGCTTGCATTTGTTTGGACAGTTAAGTTTTTTTTTTTCTTTTCCTTTGGCCCTTACCTTACCATCTGTGCTTTGGCTGGAAATCAGTTTCCCTTAATAAAAGTTGTAAAGCAATCAAGCAGATTTCCTTCAACATCTGATCCGGTGACTCACAATGTCAAATACAGCAGAGGCTGCCAGCCATATATATTTTACACTTGGCACATTAGACAATTTTAAGTGAAATTTGGTATTTATCACTGAGAGCATGAGCCAGCAGCAGCCCCTGAGCGCACCGTCGTGATAAGGTGTTGAACATAAAAGCGAGAGAGGTGCACCCTCGAGGTGAGGCTTGAATCGACAGAAAGAGACGAATTCTTAAACCTTCTTTTGTCGTCTCGGCAAACTGGCCTTTCTTTGTGGATGGAACATGTAGAGAACGTGCTCAGAGCATGTTCGCATTTGTTCTTCTCATGTTGTGGCTGAATGTCAGCGTGTTTTGCCTCAAGGCCACATACAGTCTGTTTATATATGGCTCTGGCCTGTAGCCACTGTCAGCAACACCTTGTGTCCTAATAGGCCTCCCTGGACACTCGGCACAGCCACATGTATTCTGTTTGTCCATTTTATTTATCTCTTTGCCATCTCCAGTTCACCTTTGACACTGTTAAAGTCATTCTGTCCAGCATGTATGTCGGTGGGATTTATGGAGACTGTAAATCTCTGCTCTTGTCTGTGTGCTTCGTTACTCCTGTCAGTCTCCTTCTCTCTTCTCCCTCTCTCACCATCATCACCTATCATTATCTTGACATCTGACTTATCTCCATATGTCGCCGCGCTATATGTCAGTGATCCGCTGTCTCTCTCTGCGTCTCCTCCTCTCCCTCCCCACTCCTTCCCCCGCCCCTCCAAGCTGGTACCACGGCAGTGTGAGTCGGCAACAGGCTGAGGCTCAGCTGCAGCGCTGCAGGGAAGCCAGCTTCCTGGTGAGGGACAGCGAATCAGGAACCAGCAAGTACTCCATCGCTCTGAAGTGAGTTCGCAGATGTGTGTGTTTTGTTGGGAGTGTGTTTGTTGAACGCAGCACAGGCACGCTATGTAACGCAACATGTATATATTTATTTATAGCACTATTTTTATCTGCTTTTGTTTTGCTGCATGACAATGGCAGATTGTCTGCGCCTGTGTTACAACAGTGATGCTGGGATGTTACTCGTGAAAATCAAATATGCTTTTCTGATTTGAATATTTCCTTTCAGAATAAAAATTTAAGATTGTCTTTAAGTACTGTTTAAAGCAGAAGTCCTCAATCTCTTTTCAGCTAAGGACCTTTTACAAGATAGAGAATATACTGTACGTCCCCTGGAATAATGTGACGTAGCCTATTTTTACACTTCTATAGTCTTAGTTATGAGAAAGAGCAACTCTATTAACTTTATTAATCCCACCAGGGGGCAATTTGTTTGAAAAGCTTGCCTTTCACAAACACACACATATAACATACAGTGACGTGTAGCCACATAAATAGATGAGTAAAAAATTAAAATAATAAAAAATGTGCCAAGGAGTTTAGTGTAATAAAGGAATCTATAAATAAATGATTAAAATGTATGACTATTGATAAAAGAACAATAAAAAATTGCAGAGGGAATAAAAGATTGATGGCAACAGAAAAAATTTGCCGACAAGAACATGTCCAGAAGAAGCTAAAATACTTGTGGCTTTCTGGAGAATTTGTTGATTGCAAAAACTGGTCAGTTCCTGTTGTGTCACTCCTGTGATCTTAGAGCAGATTTTAACAATAATATCTAGACTGTTTCTGTCTTTCAATGTGAGGCTGTGAAACAAGCAGATAAATGAAAAACACGGGAAGTATAAGACTGATAAAGCGACAGAGGATGACGGGATTGACGGAGAAGGAATTTAGTTTACGAAGGAGGTGAATTCTCTGTGGCCCTCGTTCCACAATATCTGCAGTGTTTACATCAAATTTAAGATGTAGGTCAGAACATACACACATACAGTATGTATGTGTATAGTTATTTTAAATAATATACAGTTTGTTAGATTAGAACATAATGAACTATTTTAGATTTAAGAATTGTTAATAGAACTATGTAAAAAAAAAAAGATTTTATATCTTGATAATTTAAATTAATGAATTTGAAAAGTCTTCACAGACCACACTTTGAGGACTACTGCTTTAAAGGAACACTTCACCCACCACATTACCATTTGAATATCAGTTATTCACTTTGTGTCACCGTGAATTTGTGACAACAGTTTTGTTTTTCTTGCATGCCTCTACAGCAAAACTATATCAAAACATCTGTTTAACAATCTCCCACAACTTGTGCGGTATAATCCAAGTCTCATTAATACAGTTCATAAATTCTCAGTACTTCCCAAACACACGCACTTTCACTAAACCAGTACTGTTTAACACACTTCCCCATAAACAGTCTCATGCAGGGACGTGTAGCGTGCCTAAACAAGCGTGTGCATTTAAACTCTGCACAACTGGATGCACAAGTAGAAATCAAATGTACACACTTGCCCAGGTGGACTCAAAGTGTTTTTAATAGTTATGGTTTAGCAAAAGTGCATGTGTTTGCTAAGTACTGAGCATACGACTGGATAAATAGAAATGATTCTTTGTTCACTGTGGCGACGTGAGGAAAAAGTCTTCTTAACAAATTCAAGGTAACAAGTTGAGTAATTAATATACAAATGATCATTTTGTGGGTGTGGTATTCCTTTAAAATTATCTTTACAATATGTTTTACATGAAATATATAAAGGTGTTGTTGCCCACTGACTCTGACTTCGTCAGTGATGGAGCCTGTGTTTCGCTATTTTTAAGGAATTTCTTAGGAGTTACAGTAACTGGTATTGTGTTAGAAACCTCTAAGGCGTTAACAAATGAGAATGTGTGTCATCTGTGGGGGTAACGCTGCCAAAAAGCATGCCAGGAACAGGTTCTCTAGGATAAAGGCTGAAATCCTGTGGTGCAATTGTATGTGTGTGTGTGTGCGTGTGTGCGCATGTGTGCATGCGCCTGAGTGCACATTTGTTATACGCTGCTCATTCATTTGAGAGTCCACATCATTAACCCCATTTACACATCCACTGAACTCGTAAAATGCACAGCCTCATTTGGGCACTGATAAGGGAGGACTTCTTTTTTTTTTTGTTGCGACATTGTCTAACTGTTGCTGTGTGTCTTCTACTTGCAAGTTTTTTGACAGTCTATGTTCATTCTTTTAAAATGTCTGTCCCACTGTCTTGCTTCATCAGGACCAGTCAGAGTTGTGTGCACATCATCGTGGCCCAGACGAAGAGCGTTAAGGGTCTGGGCTTCACACTGGACCAGAGCAGCTGCGTCTTTGCCAGTATCCCTGAGCTGGTCCACCATTACTGCACACACAGACTGCCTTTCACTGGAGCAGAGCACATGACCCTGCAGCACCCTGTGCCCAGGCCACACTGAACATGCACAAAGGATGAACCAACACTGGGACATGAGTACACGTGCGCAGAGACATGCACACAGACACACATATTAACTTGTAATGCATGTGTACACACACATACTCAAAGATATGCTGCTTTGGATTGTCCTGTGTACTACTCTGTCAAGTTTATACTGTATGTTTGTATCTCTTCCATGCGCCCCCTAGTGGTCGTAGTAATGCATTACAATAACCATTGATCACATTGTTATAGTGGTCATTGTTTCCAATCTAAAAACTCCACTGAATGTATTTAAAGTTACAGGAAAACCAGCCCTTCTTCCACAGCCTTGTGTAGTTATCCCATTGTCGTGCCCACTGGCATTACAGATGATACTCAGTACCATAGAAACCAAATTGATTCCTATAATACCTGAAACAATGCACATGAAGCTGTGCACTTACTGTAAACAATCGGATATTTGAAGTAAGCGGAGAACTTTGTGATCTCTTTACACAAAGGTGCTGGCATCATCAATTATCGCCATGCCATCCAGTTAGGCTTGGACCGTGAGATCGATACACCTGATTGGAGTATATCCATTCATCCATCTGACATGTCAATCAGCCTATTGATTATCCTGAAAATCAGGCTCATTTGCCAGCCACTCTGTCTGTCAAGAGAAAGAGCTTTATTGATTAGACGATTAGGACTAGTGTAGTGGGAGGGGTCTTGTAACATTACAGTGCCCAGTCAGCGAAATTGTTTGAGTGTGAGTGCAAAATAAATATGTGAATATTGTGTCCATGCACGTGCATCGGCTGTAATCTAGATATGAGTTTGTGATTAAAAAGCTACTGTATTGTGAGTGAAAAATGTACCTTTAAATGTACTTATGCATAAATGATGTATGTGTGAAGTTTTTTTTTTTTTTTTTTTTAAATCAATCGCACAAAGATGTGGGTTGTATATTATTGTTGTAAGACTTCTATTCAGTAAATAAAATAAAAATTCATATTAACTGTAGAGAAACTGTTATTAATAGAAACGCCAGCAGCAAAAGTCGAAGCAAGATTCAAGGAAAAAGCGGCGCTGAAATGGAGATGAGAAGCTAACCAGAGTGAATCTGTGTGCTTTTCTCTTGTAGCTGTAAAACCATTGACCTGAGCATGAAATCAATTACAGCTACACACACAAACACACATATGCAACCTCGTACATGCGCACACACTCACCTATTTGCAGCCAACAAACACAGACCACCACAAACACAGACACACATAAGCTCCACATACAAAATGCATACATAAATAGTGTATGCACAAACAGCATTTCGTCACACACAACCCCAAAAGGTGGTGTATTTAAACCCTCACCAACACACACATGGAGCATCTCAGAGAGCACAGAGGAGCTTTATCCTCACAATGATGCGTGGAAGCGTGTGTTTGCGGTAAGATATGTCTAACCAGTAAACACCAGTGTACTGGTTTGCATGTCTTAGAGTGTGTCTGTGTGTGTGTGAGTGCGTGCAAGCGTAAATGTGCCAAAGTGTGCACCCATGTGTGCATTTATATCTGTGTGTGCATGCAGTCCTGTTATGTGTGTGTGTGTGTGTGTGTGTGTGTGTGTGTGTGTGTGTGTGTGTGTGTGTGTGTGTGAGAGAGAGAGAGGGAGTCAGAATTTTTCTGTTCAGGGATTACCAGGTTGCCATGGTGATTAGTTAGAGTGAGGTAGGGCCATCTCTACAGGGAACGAGGAGAGGGAGGAGAGAGGAAGCGAAAGAGGGAGGAGAGACAGGCTGCAATATAAAAAGAGCTATGAATAACCGTGGCCATAGTGCCATAGTAGCAATGTAGCTCCCCCACAGAATAAGCCTGCTTGCTTTGTGAATGGAGAGCAGCAACATGTAATGTCAGAGCGTAAAAAGTCACACACTCCTCTTCCTGTCAGCTCATGATTTTGGAGCACTTTATTGATCACAGGGTCAGAGTGAAGGGTCGATCCCCGATCAAAACACGTCTTGCTCAGAGATACTTTACCAAGACAGATGCTTACTTTCTACGTGGGCCTGAACCCAGGCTTTCCGGTTGAGGAGCCCTCTCTAATCTTGGCCCATCCTGCTCTACCCAGTGTGTCACAAATGGCGATGTTACACAACAACAGACACCACTGACTCTCACCCTTCCTTCCATCCGTGTGATGTGTTGTGGTTAGTCCTCCATGTTCTCTTAATTAAATCACAAAGTAGGTCAAAACAAACAAGAGGCCCGAGGTGCTGGACACATGAGTCTTGCAGAGCTCGCCAGTCTGTTTTTGGGAATGTTGCGTTCGCTAACCATCCAGCCCACAATCTTAAATGCTTGCTTGAGCTTGCTTGGTCTTACATATCATCACCGTCCAGGGAAACCACCTATCTCTTATTCTAGTGATTTTTTCTAACATTATTTTTTATATAATATGAAGGATCTCGTGTTTCTTAACTTAAATTACTTCTTAAGCTAAATGAATCATTAAAACCCATCGTAGTATCTGACATTGTCACAAAGGGCCATTTTTCAGAGCTCATGGAAAGAAACAATTTGGAAATGCATGTGTTTTTTTGAAAACAGCGATCACATGCGTCATTTCTATCACCTACACTCTGAATATGAGCTTATAAATATGGACGGATTATGAGACAATGGGCCCCTGGGCACAGATATGCAAAAGACCCCACCACCAAGACACACAGACTTTGGTGTGGTTTTGTGTCTCTTTGTTGTTGTTATGCATCTTATTACTGTTAAGTGTTTCTGTGTCTTTGTTTTGTGTGTTTTTGGGGCAATTTTGTGTCTCTTTAAAGTCATTTTGTGTCTCTGAGGAAATTTTCAGTCATTTTGTGTCTTCTTGTGGTTGTTTTGTGCCTCTTTGTGGTTGTATTACACATTTTTGTAGTTATTTTGTGTCTCTTTGCATGTCTCCTCCTGGTCAGTATGTGTTAATTTGAGTGACATTGAAGCACTTGAAGGCCAGTGAGAACCTGACACTTGGGGCCCCTTGCCTGAGCCTGGTTGGCCTGTTCAGTAATCCATCCATGCTTATAAAGTGTCAGTGGTGAAAGACGTATCCAGATCCTTTTGATAAGTAATACTGGCAATACCGAAAATAAAAAAATAAAATAGAATAAAAGTGGCACCTTCAAAATGTTACATAAGTGGAATTACAGAAGTATTATTTACAAAATATACTGAGTACTGAAAGTTAAAGTACTCATCGTGCAACAAAATGACAGCTATCTGTTATGTTATTTTAGTTTTCTCATTTTATTTTAGATTAGGTTTTATTGTCCCCAAGGGGAAATTTTTTTCCACATTCATGTCATTTAACCACATTCTTTATGATGCCCTTAAATTCATCAGTGGATATACACAAGTGTTTCTAATTTTAGATCTTTTTGAAGATTGTTTCATGTCCAAGGTGCAGAGTAGGAAATTGCAGTTTTCCCAAGATCTGTTAAAACCAGGGATACGTTACAAAGCAACCATCTGGAGGAGCATAGCTGGTAACTACCAGAGTTTGCCCATGCTTTATAGATAAAAATATACCAGTAACATGAAAGCAGTGCTGTTATGTTGCATCTAGTTGAGGTGGAGCTAATTTCAACCACTTTGTATACCAGTGTATTGC
The DNA here is from genome assembly GCF_011397635.1 of Epinephelus fuscoguttatus. Classification (NCBI taxonomy): domain Eukaryota; kingdom Metazoa; phylum Chordata; class Actinopteri; order Perciformes; family Serranidae; genus Epinephelus; species Epinephelus fuscoguttatus. The sequence goes on from NC_064759.1 coordinate 12,886,928, forward strand.
TTAAAACAGCACATCATATTTCATTAGATGATCACGTAAAATCCTAATCTGCAAACTGCCTGGTAATAATGAAGTGTGGCTGAGCAAAAAAGGAAAATATTTGCCTCTGTAAAGAAGTAAAAAGTACCTAAAATTGTGAAAAGTGAAAATATAATGCAAAAGTATTCATTTCTTAGACATTGTCTCAGACTATAAATCAGTCTGTGATTCATAGATCAGATTTTTGTGTGTTTAAAGTGTTGCCCAGAGATGACAGAGCTACAGGAAGTAACTGCAGCACCAGAAGACAGAATGACAGCAGGAGAGGAAGGGACAGAGGAAAGAGGAGAGAGAAAGAGAGAAAGAGGGAGAGAGGGGGGGAGAGAGGGAGAGCGTTGGAGGGGTGTTAGGGGAAGACAAGCACTCGTGGGGGTCCCAGCTTTTAAATAATTCAGAGAGACTCACAGCACTCAGTGCAGAGGAGGAGCACTGTCAGGTCAGCTCATTCACTGCAGAGGAGAGGTAGAGAGGGAGAGAGGAGAGGACTGTACAGAGAGAGAGGAGAGTGCACAAAGATAGCATGAGAAGACCAAGACATCGCTGTGGAAGAGTTTTGCCTGCATGTGTGTGCATGTGTGCATTTGTGTTCATTGTGTGCATTTTATGCATGAGCGTGTTGTGCGCCAGCTGCGCATGTGTGTATTCTTCGTGTCTGTGTGTGTGTGTGCCGGTGATGAAAATAGACAAAATGAAGGAGAAACAGGTCGTTTCCTCCTGGAGCTTTCTGGTTTCTCTTAGTCACCACGGCAACCGCCTCCTCCCTCCATCCTGCACTCCTGTTTACTAAGTTTACTCTTCCCCCATCCATCCATCCCTCCCTCCCTCCCTCCCTGCCTCCCACGCTCTTTTGACTCCTCCTGTACCCCTCTTCATTTGCTGCATTCCCTCCGCCCCTCATCATGCTAAACAGTTGTGATATTTTTGTTATCATGTCGCAACATCCAGAAGAAGTCCCACTCTTCTATATGTCCATCCCAATTTATGTCTACCTGGCTACCCTTCCTTCCCCCTACCTGCCTGGACTTTCTCCCCTCCCCATCGATCTACCCGACTCCTGCATGTTTGACTTTGTGAATGGAGATTAGAGGTCACCTCAGTGGCCCACAGGGGCAGAAACAAAACAAGACATTTAATAAAAGATAAGCGACAGGATGGGAAAAATAGAAAGAAGAAGAGGTCACATAGGAGAGGGCGAGACATACCCCTCCAGCTTTTAGAGGGTGGAGATTATTCACAGAATAATGACTACATTAGGCTCAGCAGTCCTGGAAAGAAAGGTGGTGTGAGGTTATTAATGGGCACAGATGCAAGCTGTGTCAGATATACAAGGAAAGTAGAGCAGGGAGAGTCACACCCCAAAACACAGCTACAGTATGAACAATTATACATGTCCAAATTGTGATTATTATACTGTAATCTATATTTTATTTTCTCACCACACTATTGTGGCAAAAGAGCCTTGGTGCACATGTTATATGGAGAAATATATTTCCTCATGGCACCTTGATGAAAAATACAATAAGATTGGAGGATTTAGAAGATATGAAATACCACTGCTGCCACAATATTTGGCCTGAGGCTGATATTAAAGATAAAGCAGGTGGGGATGGGAGATGCCATTAAGTTTGACGAGGTCACTATTGAGCAGGAAAAACACTGTATGTGCCTGAGAGCTCTGAATATTATATGGTGATGTGTGACTTTGTGCGGGGAAGACACTGGCATCGCTAGCTGAGCTGTGGAGCCTCTGAGGTATGCCACATCCTCCCCTCCCGCCTCCTCCCTCCCTCCCCCCCGTGCTCCTCCGCGCGCCCCCCGCCCCGCCCCCGCCTCTTCCAGCGCGTCGCATCGCTGAGCGGTGTTCAGCACGGACAGCCAGCAGCGGCACGACCCAGCGCAGAGCTTACCTGGCCCCCGCCGAGGTATTTCGATTTCTCCCCGCTTTTACCGGGCGAAGAAGTGTGGACCGACGGAGAGCCCTGACGTCACCATGCCAGGTAGAGAGTGAAGGGAGCCTTCGGGTCGTGAGGAGGAGGGGAGTAACGCTGCGGGTGTGATTGGGGTGGCCTCTCCATCGCGGTGAACACCTTTCGGGCTCGGAGCGCGCAGCTCGGACGCACGTATAATGATGGACGGCCGGCCGCCGTCGCCGCTGCTGCTGCTGGCTCTCCTCGCCATTGCGGGAGGTGAGTAACTTGTCCGTCTCATAATGGCTCCATCGATGCGCTTTTGTGTGCATCGTCACCTTTATAGGGCCGGAACCCACCGCGCATTCAGGGGGAGCGGAATAGGTTTCTTCAAAGTGTGGAGGCAAAGCGAGTGGTTAGATGCTGAGGAGAGGCAGACGTGGAGAGAAGGACTCTTCATTGCTGTGTCACCATCTTTCTTATAATAACAGCAGCGAGCGCGACGGAATGATGTGGTGGAGAAAATATTGCCCACTCCATATCACATGCGCACACTGTGGGAACACAAATATATATATAAGCTTGATGATTATCCGTTTAAACCCTGAAATAAAACCCTTTAATAGGGTATCTCTTGTTGTCAGCGTGGTGCGTTCAGAGGCCTTACTTTATAAACTAACACCATGTGGTATTGTGTCACAATTATATCATTGCATGGACTTATAAGTGACCCTGCTACTATGTTTATCTGTGGGGGTAAATCACACTTTGGCACCAGATACTAAAATAAATTATGGCACATTTTTGAGGACATTTTAAAGCATTTAAATGTTGCCCACACACTGCTTTTGCCTCTGATTGGCTGATTAGTTGCATGAATTAACACACACACAGCAGGTAGTTACTGAAGTCTTTGTGAATGAGCATGCAGTCTACTAAACATTAACCAAACCACCATAGCATCCCTCCTCTCTAAATATACATTAGAGAGAGGGGAAGGAATTATGTTATCACCCTCTTACCCCCCTCCCCTCTCTCTGTCTCTCATTAACACTGAGGTCTTGCATTGAGTGGGCAGGTTAATGAGAGGCACGTTGAGCTAAAACAACTTCTACATCCTGTCATCAGAGGACAAATGATGTGTCATGCAGCAGCACAGGAAAAGCCTTCTGTCTCTGTGTAGCAGCTCAGACAGATGGATGGTCTTTTTGTCTTCATGGAGGACATGCACTGAGTAGACCAGTCTTATTTACGACGCAGCTCTCGCAAATGGGTTAAGTGTAAAGCCATTAGGGTGTTTGGACATATTTTACCTCTGTAACTTGGCTCTAATTTGGTGTTAATTTCCTCTCAGCAAGGGGGTTCTCCTCAAGTGGAGAGGAAAAGCACATCAGCTGATTGGCTGAATTACGGCCGCCTTAATATTTTCAGCCAATCCATAGTAGTGACAGGGCAGAGGTCAGCACAGTGCCTCTGAGCAAAAAAAGACTGTTTGTAACTGGCTGTGTAGCAGCACACATAACCACACGCACTAACACACCTCCATCCACACACACACCACACACACACACACACACACACACACGCCTGGCCATCTGCCTTGTATTGACTAACTGTTCATCATCACCCATGGCGACAACATGCTCCTGCTTTCTCTCTGGCACACACACACACACACACACACACACACACTCCCGCTTTTTCTGACACAAACACACACACACACACACACACACACAAGAGAGCTTTACGTCACGCCGTTCATCACAATACATTCAGAGGAGTATTTACAGAGACGTACAGTAAAGATCACTTTCGCCTCCATCAGCCTGCCATTGATCAGTTCAAGCACCAGCTCCAAACACACACACACACACACACACACACAAAGCAAACACATGTACATTTACACAGTTTGATTTTCATCACAATAACAAATTTTCTTTATTGAACATTCTTCAAAAACACACAAGGTGTTTTACAGATATAAGAGATATTAGATTAGATTCATTTATTGCCATTTGCACAGCTACGGTACGTTGGAATTTTCGTGCATATCTCTCAAAGTCAACCTGGAAGAAAAAGGCAAAGGACAGTTAAAAGAGCAGCATAAAAACAGAGATACACACATTATAAAAGAAGATAGACACAATAAATTTTATAAGAATACACACTATGAATCATTGCACGAGACAGTGGACTGGGAAGAGACTCTGTACGACATACAGATATAAGAAGTATTGTTTCAAGCTCTATCTTGAAGTTATGATCAAGGAACAAGCACTAATGTGGGCACATACACACATGAAAAAGACATAATATTTTAACAGTAATTGTTTGATTTTGTTGATACTAAAAAGTACAAAATTATTAAGTGTATTACAGATATGAAAGCAGATAAAAATATGATAACAAAAACTCACAAGAGTGTATAAAATATGTCAAAAATATAAAGTGTACAGAGGCAAAATTAGGTCTCTTTGTATTGAAATACAAATTAAACAAATTAGAATAATGTAATAAATAAACCAAGGGCGTTGATTTTGTGTCAACACTGGGGGGGACACATACTGTATTTGAGCATCAAACACTTAATTTCCTGCATTCTGGCACATTTTTATGCACAAATGTATGGTGGAAATGACTTTAATTTGGTCAAAATAAAAGTCCCCTGCTACTTCCATGTTTGTATTGGGGGAGACAAATGCAAGTTATAAATATTGAGGGGGATGTGTCCACTGCATCTCCCCTCCCCAAAAAAACTACACTTATAAACAGAACTAACAAAAAGTAACTCATCAAAAGTGACAAGAGTGTATCCCGTTTATGAAGCTGCTCTAAATTTGCTGCGTAATCTTTCGATTGCTTCGAGCACTCACTTTTGTTGGTTGATCGTTCCCTGAGTTCAAACAAGAGGTATGTGCACAAGAAAACACTACCAACATGAAATATCACTTTAAAGGAGCCTCATAAGCAGTTGAGTACTAATGAGTCATCTTCCCTTAAGGGAGAAAATCTGATTAGCATCATCCTCAGAGACTGTAAACTCAAACCACACGCAAACACACGTTTGAAGAAATGAGCACATGGCCGCGCGCACACCTGGGTATAAACACATTTCAGAGATTCCCTACAAAGAAGCTGCAAAGCACATAATTGTAAAACCGGCTCTTAGAAAAGACGTGCACAGACTGAGTTATACTTTTATGCATTTGCTCACATTGGTGGTGATGGAATTAGAGGGAGAGAAGTCATAACGTTACACCTCCAGACGCACAACAATACTTTCTTACATAAGCCAAACATGCACACACAAGAGGAGTCTCACATTCAGTGGCTGCGCAAGGGCGCTCAAGGACATCTCACCACCTGTCTCAGACGCTGCTGCGAGGATGTGGCCGTCCTGATGGGAGAGGAGGATGTCTCTTGTCATTTCCCCTGCAGGCCATGCATAATAAACAGGTCTGTGGTGCCGAGTTGACCTGATGCAGGGGTTACTGGATATGGAGCACGGTGTGCGACAGTCTCATCACCCAAGGACGTAAAGTGTGCTGGGATTAGTTTTACAGCAACACTTTTTATAAGCTCCATCTCAAAGCAGACGTGTTTGACTGGTGGCCAAGTCGTCCTCTTCGCATGTGCGACTGTGTGTATGCATGCATGCGCCATAATCTTTGTCCTCTGCTTTATGAATGCACTTAGTGAATATCAACTAACCATTTCCTTGGCAGTGCTACAGTCTAGAAAGTTCTGCTCAGTCAGTTTAGCCTGTCATCACTTTCCTGCTGCACTGTTCCAGCCCACTGATCCCTGCAGCATCTCAACCTGCACATTACAACAGCCCTCCTATTGTCTCTCTCTCTGTCTCTCTCTGTCACTTTCTGTCTTTATCTCACTCTCTCATTTCCTCTGCCTGTATCTCTTTGGACGGAGTCCCAACACACAGCAGCAACAGGATCAGATCAGAGGACAGGGGCTGCATCTGTGATAAGAAATGCACAGCGGTCGCACAACAGAGGCCTGCATTTGTATGTGAGAACGTGTGTGATCCCGTGTGTAAAACTCTGCTCTCATGTGTGATTTGGGCAAGACTATGTGTGTGTGTGTGTGTGTGTGTGTGTGTGTTTGTGTGAATGAATGTGCGGTAGTAGCAGCACACAGCAGTGTGTGGCCCCAGAGATTAGAGGGAAGCAGAGGGAGAGCACGGAGGTTTAATAGAAACTTAAGCGGTGGAGAAGAAGAGGAAGATAAGAGACGTTTGGAAAGTTAAGAGTTTTAATTCAAGTTTATTAAGGGGGAAAAAAAAGAAAAGGTGGACTTACAATGAGGCGGCGTTTTGCTTATGTTCCTTTGTTGCACGTGTGTGTCATAGTGAATTCAGGATAAACCCTCCTCTGGTGATAAAATGTATGTAAGATAAAATCATAAAAAAAAGATCTTACATGTGAAAATACTCCGGCCTGGAAAAGTGCAATACAGCATATATCAACACAACAGTAAGTAATGCTTTGCTGATTTCGATCAGGACGTCTGCAAGATAAGCTCAAATGTGATCTAGATGTACGTACTGCTGTCAGACAGGCGACCTCCTATCTCCGCATGTGTGCATACGATTCACACACTGCAGGCTTCGACCTGGTGATAACATGGCCTCAGGATTTATGGGAAACCAAATAATAGCTCAAATAATAGCTGTTTTGAGAGGCATTATGCAATTCAAATGATGTATTTTATTGCAGTCCCTGAAATATGCACCACTATAGTTAGAAAGCCGCACCGTCTGTCATCCAGCAGCTGAGCTCCTTGGGCTGTAAATAATACAAATAAAGCATACTGCATATCCCCGGTATGAGGATTTCAGAGCCTCTGAGCTTTTTGACTGTAGATTCCATAATGTTTGACTTTACCTTAGTTATCCAAAAACCTAAGATGCAATTTTACTGTAAAATAAAATGGAAAATGTTCATATATTTAGCATCAGTTTAAACTTTTGATTTGAGCTTTTTAGGCTCAAGCTATACTGTACGGTTGGATCGATATTTGGCCCCACAGTATGCATTCATGATAATGGGCCTGAAAAAAGACTCTGGAGTTTTGTAAGACCTATTAAACTATGATGATACATTATTGCTAAAACATCTATATTACAAACATCTAAGAAATGACATGCAGCAGTTACCGTGGTGATCCACAGACTCAGGTCATTAATTTAATTGATCTCTTGTCATTGTCTCTGCATATGTCTTAATAGGCCTGTTCATTAGGGCTTGAACTAATTATTATTGTAATTACTCTTTTATATAATCAATCAATTGGTTGGTATATATAAAATGACATACAGTAGAGTCTTTTCGGCCCTATGTCACAATTATGTCATTTTATTAGCTGGAGGCAAAACACAACTCGCTAACACAGGCCTGCAGGCTATACAGGAGTCTTAAAATGTGGTCTTGTTGTGTTACTGGGAGCCAGAATAGAAGGAGTCATGGCTCAAAACTTAAATTTTATCATATACCTGCCGCCACTGCCCGTCAACAAAAATGAAGACAACTACAGTAAAATGCGATAACACTAACTTTTTGGCGTATTAGATTTAAGATTGAAGAAGTTTATCGTCATACACACAGTAGAAAACTCAGCAGTTTGCACCGTACAATGAAATTCTTAATTGCCAGTCTCCCTTCACATACAGTAATAAAAATAAGAATTAAAGTCAGATGTAAGAAAATAAATAAAAATAGCAAAAACAAAGACTTTAAAAACCTGAGTTAAAATGTAAAGTGCACTGTGCCTAGCTGGTGTTAGCTTCAATAGAAAACAAACCAGAGGAGACCATTCTGTGTCGCCCTCCTTTGTAAGACTGGCACAGTAATCAACCACAAAACCAGCCATCACACCTTCAGGAATCCTGTCACATCATGCACCCACTGGGTGAGAGCATACAGGTCGGCCAGTATGGTCCCGTTGGTCAGTGTTTCAAGTAACACTTGTGGTCCTGGAGAGTGAGTGACCTGACATGGTGCGTTTATAAATTCAGTCTGATGCTCTGCACTAAAATGAAAGCCCTGTTGGAGTGTTATGTTTCATATATTAACGAATGGTTAAGTTAATGACACAATCACTTCACTTGGAGCTTTGCTGCCCTGTCTCCCCAGACAGAGTGTCCAGAGGACTCAGTATACGCTATGTAAATAATGGATGTAGCCAACATGACATCACCCAAGGTTGTGTGTCATTTGAAGCCTTGATCTTGGCATTTTGGCCTTTTCCATCTCGGATTTTTGGAGCCAGACCTGACAGCATTTTGACGAGAGGGTGGAGCTGACCCTGATGCTGGCTGCTAGCTTAGTTAGCAGTTGGTGCATTTACAGTTATGGTTAACTGTGGTAATGCTAATGCTAATTTTCACTGGCAAAAAACAGGCTTAAAACCATTAAAATAAAATGTATTTACCGGAAAATATGAACATCCTTAGAGGATCATTAAGTATGACCAAACACTTAACTTTTATTTTTAGACGACTAAAAGGTTACAATGAACTTCAAAAGCTGAAAGCACACTGAAATAGCGACACAGATATGCTATGCCTTAGACTCACAAGTCAATCTTTAGACGCTTTGCTTATCAGAAGGCGGAGATCTCTGATTGTCTGGTGGCGAGACTAGCTATGCCTATGCGCTGTGAATCTAGAGTCACGCCATGGTTATGTTACCAAGGGAACGTTGTTGCTGTGGTGGCTACTTGTCAACAGATGGCACCCACCTGTAACTCACAGCAGCCACAGCCTTAAATATACCCAACTTTAAGCCTTAACAGCATTTAAAAAGGTGAGTTGTATAAAGATTTGGGCATTTTAACATGGGGGTGAATGGGGATTGACTTGGTCTTGGAGTCAGCCTCAAGTGGCCGTTAGAGGAGCTGCAGTGTTTGGCACTTCGCGTTGGCTTCAATTTTCAGTCCTGAAGGTTGCCATTTGGGTGGTTTTGTTTTGTTTGGCCATCAAACAAAACCCAGAAACCTCTAAAACCAAAAGATATTCCATTTACAATTATGTAGAACAGACAGAAGCACAGTTTCTTGTAGCTCACATCTTGCAACACACTCTCACACTCTTTATCTAGATGAGTTTTAATCTTGTGTCTCTTGTGTATTTGTCAAAATTGTCCTGTTCATTTGTGTGCACCTTTTTTTCTTTCTTTGTATTTAATTTCTGCAAATAGAACATGGAATCAGATTTCATACAGGGGCTTTGTGATTAAGTTTATAACAGCAGTAACAGCATTAGTTTTTGTATTATGGTGTTGTTTGTAAGAACAGCATTGAGCACAGGACTAAAGTCGATGCCTACATAAAGTTTGTTGCTGTAAAAGTGTGTCCCCTCATCAATATTGGTAATTTAAAAAACTTAACTGGCCGCTCTTTTCTCGACTTTGGAGTTTGTCAAATTTGGCGACAATAAAGCTCCTTCCGCCCTCAGTTAGTCCACAGTGGGATGGCTTTGTTTTTGGAGTGCTGTGATATTGCGGCTGGATGGGGGATCAATATTAATATCTCAGTTCTATGGGCACTACGGTGCCAATTGGGTGTTGCCAGTAGATCAATGGATCTCTCCATTATTGATTTAAGAATATTTCAGCATAAAAGGTCCCAGCTGCAGCCAAAAAGCCTCTTTGGCAGAGCGTCAGAGAGCAGAGCAGAGAGCGACCCTACTTTCCCTCCAACCTTTTCTCATTTGAGCGAGCTGTATAAATAGAGATCATCACTGTAATAGTCTTAGCGGGATAATTCAATTTAGCTTTCGCTTCGCCCTCGTTTTCCCCACATTTGTCTCTACGGTGTGTGTGGACTCTGGCCTCTAAGTAGCTTTGTAAGCTGCAAAACAACACGTGCTGTAAAATGTAACGATTGATGATTTTATATGATCAAACAGGTCACAGCGGTTTTTCCAAAAATCCTGAGTAAGACTCAGAGGACACACTCTGTGAGGTGAATCAGGGTGCTGAGATCAGTGGCTGTTTAAAAGGAGGGAAACGGATGTAGCTGAACATGGCTACCGTCTCGTCTGTTCCTGTGCTGTGCCACTGACGCGTGTGTGTTTGCATGTGCGTGGTGGTGTGTAACTTCCCTCGCTCCAGGGTCTAATGGGGAGCCCTGCTGAAATATTCATAGTGTCACATTAAGTTTGCAATATTTGCAATGGAAAACAACCAGAATACAACCTGAGCTACCAGCAACATTACAACCACTCAGCTTGGCCTTTAGCATGACAGCGTGTCATATGTGGAGACGGCGAAAGAGGGAGATCAGTCTTTGTTTAGAAGCATTAGTAAGTGCTGAGGATGAGCAGTCGGGTGAACATGTTTGTGCAGTGATCAGGCTGCAGTGCGTGGATATTTTTATCAGTCTTGTTCTCCAGATAAGAATAAACCAGTAAAGCTCTCTGTTTTGGTCTCTAATTTGTCTCAGTGTTGTGAAATATTAGTCTAGACTTTCATCCTGAGCCCATGCATGCAAATATTTTAGTAAAAATAAGCAGAAAATATGAGGACTCAGAGAGTGGATGTGTAAGCCGAGATTGCACAATCCTTTTTTTAAATCTGCATCTCGATCCAGATTTGCGTCAACACATGTGGTGGGATGCCTGACTTTTTTTTACTCTAGTTTGTGTGGGAGTTGAAACGGAAATATTGGAACTGTTCAAACATTTTTAACAGCCTTTGTCACGATGTACCACCCTGATAAAAATATATATGTAGCATGGGTGGATTATGAGACAATGGGCCCCTGGGCATAGATATGCAAAAGGCCCCACCACTTCTCCTAGACAGGAGCAAGACACACAGACTTTATAGTGGTTTTGCGTCTTTTTCATAGCCGTTATGCATCTTTTTAGTGTTTTTAAGGTAATTTTGTGTCTTTTTTTGGTCATTTTGTGAATCTTTGGGGTTGTTTAACCTCTTTTGTAGTTATTTGTGTCTCTTTGCAGTTCACTTGCATCTCACTGTGGCCATTTAGCCCCTTTCCGACTGCACAAAAATCCACTGAAACCTGCTAATATCTGGCTATTGTGTTTTATAGCAAAGGTTCCAATTGGCATTTACACCCAGGACACATGACTCTGCAGTAGTCATGGGTATTTATCACCTCCAGCTCGGTAGACCAGCTATACTTCTGGTATAGTACCCTGCAACCAAATAAATCTGTGCAAAATGTATTTTGCAGTATGAAAAAAACCTTGCTTATGGTGCAGGCTTTGATCGACAGTGATGGAAATACAACACCTGAGTGGACCCGTATGATTTTTTGCCCCTTTACTGGCAAGATGCAATGATGGGCCACCACAAAATACCAGCTGTCTGCACCGAAGCAATGCTCGAACATCTTTCCAAATGAGTTTGCACTGAGTTTGAAAGAGTGACTGAATAAGTAAGTAAATAAGTAAATATAAATTCGTAACCACTGTAACATTTTCATTGGCCTCCATGCTGCTTTACTGTTTACTAACCTGTATTTTGGCCTGTGACGTTGAACGTGACACAATCTAGTGCACTTGTAGAGAAGTCCATTGCCTATTTTTCACAGGTGTTTGTTCTTGTTGTCCAGTTTTTGAGATATTATCCACATGTTAAAGAAAAAAAATCAGACAGAAGCTGACTTAGATTGATACATTTGGATTGAGACTTGTAATACACGCTGTAGTTCCTTTGTATCCAGTTAACTGAATCACTTTGGCCTTGGACTTTGTTTTGGCTTCTTGTAAAGCTGGTCTTAGTCATCTTTGGGTCTTTGACTAAGGAGCTTTTCAGTAAACCCACATAATTACTCCTAATGCAGCCACTCAAACAGCATCATCAAAGATGACGGGAAGTTTAGGGCACAAAGACGCATTAAAATCTTCTTTTTCATAGATTTAACTCCACAGACGTTTCAAGATGCTTAATATTTATTTATTTAACCTTATTTAACCAGGAAGTCCCACTGAGATTGAAAAACTCTTTCACAAGAGAGACCTTGCCGAGGTAGCAGCCAATCAAAACACATTTAAAATGCGACAAATACAACATATAATACAAAAATCCACAATAAAACAACTATTCAAACATAGTGGCCCCTCAAGAAAAACATATATGTATGTATATATATATGAATATAATTTCAGATATAAAGACAATTCTCACAAACTGTGTTTACAAAGAACAGCTGGATATCATTGTGACACTTAAGCATGACTTTTAAGATGTGATCTAGTTAGTCCGAGCATGAAACTACCATTTGCATTGTGAGTATGGCTGATGGAAATGCAGGCCTTTTCTGCTTCATCATTGTTTAAGTGAACTGTATTAGCTTTCTGTCTCATCCGACAGTGTTATTGCCTTGTGCTTCTGGGAATAATGTACATTACTCATATGGTCCAGGCACAGACAGTAGTGTTTATTTCCCTCATGAATATGTGCACACAAAAAGACACACACACAGACATATACACATAAAAAAAAAGCAAACCGGCACAATAAACAACCAGAGTGCTACACACATGTGCTGACAGGAAGTGTATTGATGATGGTGGATTAGCGAGGGAAGGGGCAATAAATGGACAGTGGCTGTCAGCGACGGGGAGATGGAGATAACAGGAAGGATGAGAGCGAGGGAGAGACAGCCAGGGGAGTGAGGAGAAAATACGGGCCGCCTCGGATGATGGAAAGATGGTGAAAGTGTAAAAGAAAATTAGACTGAAGAGAGCGGACGCAGGGAAGAGGAGATTAAAAAAATGATGGGGGGGAATTGCGTGTTCAGTTTACGGGGCATGAATAGAGTCCTCATTGATCCAGAGACAGAGGCTATCATTCCTGCTCAGTGAACACAGCAGTGCTACAGGGCAAGAGGGAGGGGGGGTGGGGGTGGAGTGGAGATCAGGGGGAGGACGGAGTGTCAGAGGAGCTCAGAGACACATTCAGAGGGAAAACAGGAGGAAGAACATCGGCTGAGAGTATGTTTAGTTTGTTTATAGCTTTTTAATTTCCATTTTTAATTTCCGTTTTCATATTTTTACATCATTAATGCAACAAATCCCAACATTTTTTTCTCTCAAATGTACTTGTTCTTCTTTTTGAGTGTCTTTCCCTTCATGTATTAATCATTTCTTCCCTCTCTGTCTTTATACATTTAATCTCCACTGATTTTTTGGGGGGTTATTCGATTAACTGGGTGATTATTTTACTAATCGATTAAGTTGCTAGTCTATGAAATGCTCATTGTAATTTCCAAAAGCTAAAGATGATGTCTCCAAATTGCTTGATTCGTCTGACCAACAAACCAAACCCCCATTAAATAAATCTATTTAATCTACAACTAGAAAAGTGCACTTGGTAGAGTGCACATCTCCACCAGGTGGCCGCGCGCCCTGCAGGCTGACCATGGCCACTCAAGACAATTGCTGTAATTCCTGCAGACATGTAGCAGCGTGTTTCAGAAGCCTCCCAGAAACTAATAAAAATATATGCTATTTTTGACAAAGCCACGGGGCTTTGCACAGAGCAGATCAATTTCTCCCGCTAACAAGCACCGTATGTGACATATAGATATGAGGATGAATGTGGTTTTAATAACTACAACACAGCCACAAATCTTCAATCCATGCATTCATGACTGGACATTGAACAGTTTTAACTGTCTCTAGGCAACAGCACAACAGAATAGGAAATAAAAATAGATGCAGTTACAACAGCGAAACAAAAAAGCACAAATATTAAGAAATGACCAAATCATCAAAATCAGACAGACAAATGCTCTCTGTGTTGTATGATGTCAGACAGAACAATACCTTGCATCGTCCCTCCCGGCTCCCTTACAGTCAAGATGGCGGTAAAGATAGCAAAAACAGGGATTTACTCATCTTGTATCATGTCGTGTAACTTCAGTTGATCATAAATAATTTATCTGCAGATGCCCTGGTTCCACATGAGTCCAAATTTTTCTGTGGATGACAGTTTTGAGCCACAATGAAGGCCAAAATTTGGTCTGTATCAGACAGTGAGTCAAACAGGTTTTTTAAACAATTATGGATCTCTGCAATTATATCCATCCTGGAAGAGAGATCCCTCCTCAGTTGCTATTCCTGAGGTTTCTACCAATTTTTTTTTTCCCATTGAAGGGTTTTTTGGGGGGAGTTTTTCCTTATCCGCTGTGAGGGTCCTGAGGACAGAGGGATGCCGTATACTGTGAAGTCCTCTGCGGCAAATTGTGATTTGTGATATTAGGCTTTATAAATGAAATTGAATTGAATTGAATTGAACTGAACCACGAAAGGTCCTTGAGCATACAGTCATAAATAGGCACGCAAAATATTACGTGGATTGTTCCAATAGTTTGCCAGGCTAGCTGCGAACCGACGGATACACACACTCATAATTCCCTCTCGCCTGGCAAAATTAATGATATAAAACAGAAAAATAACACCTACATTGAAGAAGTTGGAACTAAGGATTGCTTGGCATTTGTGCTTGCATAGCTACTGCCTAAATTTCACTCGATTGAGCTTTTAGTTTTGTGCCTATCCTCCTGATACCCCAACTTTTGTTTGGTATGCATTTTTAATTTCTCCTAGCTATTTGGGATCAGTAGGACCCAATAAGTATTAAAAAGTAAGCATTGTCAACGATAATTAAGTCCTAATGTCCTCAAATTATACGATAATAAAGTTTTTACATGAGTACTTCCTAATTAACAGTGTCTTAGCTTGTTACTGTTGCTAAAATTGGTCAAATTTGTTGCCATATCAAACTGCTAACATTATTAATCACAAATAAACCATAAAATGTGATCAGGTTTTGGACCTTGTCTACTTTTGTGTCAAGATGGGCTGCAGACTGACTTGGCAGAGATGGCTGCCATCTTGTTTTTACATGGATTAGTGTATTGTGGTCTTACTACAACTAGGTGGCACAAAAACAGGTCTGAGTTAAGTATAATAAAGTATAAACCCAAAATGTGATGTCCCCATTTGAGGACACTGGGTCTCAGGAGGATACTATACATGTAAAAGATAGTAATGAAGGTATATTCTGTTTTGGTCTTTGTATTTATTATTATTTTGACTGACCATTTATACTGTATTTATTGTCTGTTAGAGTCCATGTCTTGTGAATAAGCACTTAAAACTGAAAGGATTCTCCTCAGTATCTTTACATTTGAAAAAAACAAATCAAACATAACTGTGTTCATTTTACCCACTTCAGCTTTTACGTGTTTGTTTTCCTGTGCCCTTAATAGCCTCTTAAAATAGCAGGTTTAAATATGACAGCGTTGGTACCAAGTTAACGGTAAGCAGCCAGCCTGTGTTTATCTTCAGGGGGAACGTGTGAGGGAATTGTGAGAGGGAAAAGATGCAGCACAGGAGCGAGCAGATGCCAGAGAGGCAGGGAGCGAGTAGCGGGAGCAAGAGGGAGGAAGGAGGGAGGTGCAGAACAGTTGTTTTTCTTCCATGCATCGTGTCTCTCAGTAAAATGCCTCCCCTCCTGTGTGCGCTGTTGTGACAGCTCTGCCCAAAGTCGACCACTCACACAGATACGACTACAGTCTGCGTACAGATGGAGGGACGGCAGACAGGAGGAAGGGAGGGAGGGAGGGACAGAGGGGGAAAGACAGGGGAAGGGAAGTGAGAGATGGAGTGAAAATAACCCAAAGCTACAAAAGACTGGCAGTTGGGGAGAAGTGCAACACAGCAGAGGAGAATAGATAGAGACAGAGCAGAAGCACGAAGAGAGCGATAGAGACAGAAAGGATAGCGATAGAGACATTCAGACTGGTTGACTCATTCTTATGATGTCAGATCTTGTAAGAAGTGTGTATCGAGCTGTGTTGACGTGCTCCAGCCGGCAGTGATGAGTAATGCCATGGTTCAAAGGCATTGCATTCTCAATACACATGGATAGCCAGCTCTCAATGCTGGCAGTGAGGGCAAACACAGAAACCAAACAGCACCACTGATTTCCTGCCCTTGTGTGAATACGCTATACAGCCGATGTGGTTAAAAGTCTTTTTTAAAAAGCGCCAAGAGAGACACAGATGGCTGCAGCATTTTTTTGTCTCATGATAGAGGCAGATGATGATGATGATGATAATGTGTTCTCATTACAGGCGGCCTCGGGGCAGACACAGAGGAGCGGTTGGTGGAGCATCTCTTAAACCCAGCCCACTACAACAAACTGATCCGTCCTGCGACTAATGGCTCCGAGCTGGTTACCGTGCAGCTGATGGTGTCGCTGGCCCAGCTCATCAGCGTGGTGAGTGTGCACGTGTTTCCGGGCTTGTGTGATTGAATCAGTGTGCACCTCTTACAGCATGAGGACAATCCAGCGTGTTACTCATCATTTAAATTCTGATTTAACATCAAAATGACTCCAAAAGATGGTCTTAATTACATTTAGAAGGCATTTGTAAGGTGCAAAATCTGCTGCTAATTCTGTCTAATGCTGTTCTTCTTGATCTCTCAGCTCCGCCATAATGATTTGTATTCGTGTCTCATGGTAAAAGCTGAAAATGAAGTTGTTTAATGATGTAAATCCCAGGAAACCTCAAGTCAGGCTGATGATCAATTAGTCCTTGGCTCAAGGCCTGATCTGTTTCATAGAAATCTAGTCAGTGAATTTTGAGAATATTTTCTCAAAGACAGGCAAACGGTCAGTGGTGAAGAAATATTAAGATCTTGTATTGATTTCAAAGTAGCAATAACACAATCTAAAAAATACCAGTCAGGTAAAAGCTGCTTTTACCTGACTAAAAGTAGACAGTTACTTTACAGAGACAGCAAACTAGCTAGACAGCATGGCCAAACACAAGAATGATACTGAATGTAATAAACTGTGTGGACATTGAACTAATGACTAAGGACCCTGTGGCTGGACCAGTTGGGAACCACTGAACTAGATGGTACTCAGCTTACGGTGCTCAAAGCACCAAAAAAAAATACATTTGAAAAACTCAACAGCAATGTTTTTTTCCAGAAATCATGATCCAGTTACGCAAGATAATCCACAGACCTCGATGAGGGCAGTTTCATGTAGGAACTATTTTCTTCCGCTCAGAAGGAAGCATGCATCTACTGCAACGTATCCTCCAGTTTAATGCAGGAACTATTTTCTCACCAACTGTATGACCGTGCAGAAGGAAGCGTGCATCTACTGCAACGTATCCTCCAGTTTCATGTAGGAACTATTTTCTTCCGCGCAGAAGGAAGCGTGCATCTACTGCAACATATCCTCCAGTTTAATGCAGGAACTATTTTCTTCCGCGCAGAAGGAAGCGTGCATCTACTGCAACGTATCCTCCAGTTTAATGCAGGAACTATTTTCTCACCAACTGTATGACCGCGCAGAAGGAAGCGTGCATCTACTGCAACGTATCCTGCAGTTTCATGTAGGAACTATTTTCTTCCGCGCAGAAGGAAGCGTGCATCTACTGCAACGTATCCTCGAGTTTAATGCAGGAACTATTTCTCACCAACTGTATGACCACGCAGAAGGAAGTGTGCATCTACTGCAACATATCCTCCAGTTTAATGCAGGAACTATTTTCTCACCAACTGTATGACCACGCAGAAGGAAGCGTGCATCTACTGCAACGTATCCTCCAGTTTCATGTAGGATCTATTTTCTTCCCTCTGAACTATACCCGTCAACCATATCAACGCACAGAACTAAGCGTGCATCTCCTGTTAGCTTACCTAGCACCACTGAGCTACGTTACAGCTCAGCCAAGGAGGTCGCCATTAATGTTTACATCTCACACAAACCTCTTGTCCATGAGTAGATGCACACTTTCTTCTGATAATAGTTGGCAGATGTAGGACATTGCTGGGAGTTTTTCAAATGTATTTTTTAGCGCTTTGATCACCACAAGCTGAGTGCCATCTAGTTGTATAATATTAGAGAGAAGGCAAGACATCTCTACGGCAAAGAATCTAAACGGATAAACAGCACTTTGATTTTGGGGTGAACTGGCCCTTTAAAGTTACAGCGCTCACCCTGTGAGTGTTACATTATTATATATTATACCATTGTATTATTAGAGAAAGAGAGACGACTGGTTGCTCATACAAACGTGGAACGACAGGAAGCAATCCAGGCACTCTGAAAAAAGGAAATATTAAAAAGCCTTTATTGCAGTGGCTAAATCATTAAAAGAGCCAACATGTTTCCACCACTGCAGGCCTTTGTCAGGGCTTTCAAAAGAAGCCATTTTGAATATTTATTTTGGAGTGCCTGGATTGCCTTCCTGTCAATACTTTTCGATACTGTAGGGTTTCATTTCATGTTTACATTGTATTTATACTCGTTATAGGATTTAAAAGTTGCAAAGTAAGTGTTGAATAAATGCAGTGAGTAAAAGTGCAGTGTTGTAAAAGTATAAAGTAGCATAGAATTAAAATAGGGAAGTACAAGTAACTTATAATTGTACTTACAGTAAGTACAGTATGTGAATAAATACACTTTCCACCACTGTAAACAAGCTCAAGAATAATTACGTTCAAGGATGTAAAGATGCTTCACTGAAATGTAGTACTGTATACATTTCATTCACTCCACTGATACGATACATAAAGATCAGTTTATGTCAAGCACCTCTCAGCCAAACACTTGTTAATATAAGGTGTTTTATAGTCCTGGAGGAGCTTTTTAAAGCCTGAGAAATTAACCCCTATGCTGTCATCAATGTTATTTCAGCCTGGGCGAGAAAGTTCTACCAACCAATGATGCAGAGTTTGAAAGACACGGGCATTTAGCAAGCAATGAAAGACGCTATCAGGTTGCATATTGCAAGCTTGACTCAGCTTCTATGCACTAAGAGTCAGGATATCTCCGCTTTGCTGCATGAATTATGTGCCACTTAAAAAAAGAATCTGTCACACACGTCCTTCAGCTCGGTGGAAGTGCTGTAATGAATCACCGAGGAAGCTCTTTGATCATAGTTTGTAATGTATATGTCTTCTTTTTTTCTGCAGCATGAGAGAGAGCAGGTGATGACCACCAATGTCTGGCTAACACAGGTGAGACTTCCCACTCTTCTCCTCATATTACCGTCCTAACGTAGTAAACATTCTGCGACGCAGAGGAAATGAAATGAAGACAGAAAGATCATTGAATTGCAGGCTGAAGAATTTATTAAACATTTGATTTTGGTTGATTTTACCTTTGATTTCCCAGCTTCACTGGCAGATCTGTCACATACTGCAGGGGCTTGAGTGGTAGTTACAAACGCAGGCACTGCATAATGCCCTCTCTGCTGTATTCTACTGTATACATGGTGATTTATATTATATAATCATCGGCCACAGTATTATTACACCAGTAGACTGTAGCACATGAGCAGTGGTCCAGTTACTGGAGGGGACAGATGCATCTCTGTGTTCCATATGTTTCACTGGTTGTCGCTGAGTCTAATCTCGTCTCCATTCGCGTGGAGCAGCAGCCCTGAGAACTGACATGACTGGTGAAGTGTCAGACACTGAGAGAGACATCAAACAATATGCGTCCTCCAAACCCCCATTATCTGACAGGAGAAATATGAGAAGTGAATTGAAATTTACGAGACAGATCTTTTTTAAGCACCCAAAACACAAATGCCGAACCCCTTTTTCGCAGTCGGTGAATTTGTTAGTTTTGGATGAGACCTACCGTAACCTCACCCTGTGAGTAATGTGACCCTGACTGAGCCGTGACCCTCTTCTACATGGCTGGCTCTTTGTATGCGTGCAGCTGAGGCCTGTAACATGCTAGAACATGTACACATTTACACGCGCCGCGTATACAAATGCATTCGGCCACACACATTGTCAACATATGTGCTTGCTTTTGAAGGCAGGTGTCAGAACAAATTACACGGACGTGTTCAATTTGTAAGTAAATTTAGATCCATATCAAACAGATGACATTTTCTTTAAAGTAGCCTTTCGTGTGCGATGTCACCGTCGTGGATGATGCATTTTTTGATTGTTTGAAGCATCATGCATTTCTCTGTCCCGTGTCCACACACATGCACACACACTTGCAGCTGAGCAAGTTAGGATTTATGGCATGTAACGGAGCGTAGAATGGCCATCAGTGCTCTATGGATCCCTTGCTATGAGAAAGCAGGGGAGCCAAGGACAGCTGTCCAGAGCCAAGACAAACTGTAATGACCATAATGCATCACAGTTACTGCAGATGACCTAGCTTGAGAATTACGGCTCTGACATGGCCATAACATAGAAGAGCCAGACTGAAGTGCCGTCGCAGGTCGCAAAGGCTTCAGTGTGGAAACGTCAATGACTGACCCACAGCATACAGAACGAGATAATGCTGTCTTTTAAAAAAGGTTACACAGAGGACACAGAGATGTTTGCTGATGCATACACACACATGCAGGAACAGCCGTACTGTAGATGCCATTTCAATCATGCTGATTGGTTTGTGGCTGGGTGTGTTCAAAAGACCATTCACTCTCTCTCTTTGGGTTAAAGTTGAAAATATGATGTAAGTGCAGAGGGGCTCAGCACGGGATGTTCCCCAGGCTTGTTATGTGTCAGATTGACTACTGACTGACTGACGGATGGACGGACCTCCTCCTCTCTGCTCCCCTCAAGATGTCTCCTTGCTGCGGTGTGATTGGCGCATGAGTGATTAAGCATTTTATTTTTATTGGCCCTCAGGAGTGGCAGGACTATCGTCTGACTTGGGTCCCTGAGGAGTTTGATGGGATGATGAAGGTCAGGCTGCCCTCAAAACACATCTGGCTGCCTGACGTGGTGCTCTACAACAAGTGAGTCACTCACTCACCCTCCTGCCCTCACTTCAGAAGACACACACGGGCCCATGGATGCATGCACGCCCATAAACACGCACACCAAAAAGCACATGTTGTTCTCATATTAAACTGATAACATTATAAAGCTGACTCCCTGGTGATTTGATCCAGCTGCCACCATTGTAAGTCACTTTGGATAAGAACATCAATTAAATGCCAGAGGTTTCACTGTGTAATACATGCAGACCTGCCACACATGACTGAACGTGTCCACTGCAATCAGCTCATATCACTCATGCTACATTACTATACAGTACCTCCAGGTCTCATGAGACGCTTCAAAGATGGAGTCATCTGCACAACACACCCGAATAGACACATGGACAGTGGATGCATGCAAATACAGTAAATGCATACGACCAAAAAGAAGAAGAAGCGCTTGCACATGTCAACACACACCTTAACTCTTATTTCTCTGTGGTTTGTTGTAAAATGTGTCATTTATCTATCTATCTGCATGCAGAGATGCTTGATCAATAACTATGTATTTGCATCTTAACTTAGTCAGTAATTTTTAGGTGAGTCTCACCAGTCAGGTGCACATTGTCACTGTTGCAGCTTTCCAACGAGTGCTTGATGCAAACATATTTTGCATATTTAGAAGCATTGTAATCCAGCAATGAAACTCCAGTGTTTTTAAAAACTTTACAAAACAAATTTCTCCAGCATTAAATGTCTTCTATGATTATTTATTCGTTTATCCCTGTTGAAAGGAGTTGTTGCTGATGTTAGCTGTTAGCTGAAGCCTACTGAGCACATGATGTATTCCAGGATGCACTGGGTCGAGTCTGTCAATAAATCAGAGGCTTGACAGCGCTGATGGAATGACATGACATTCACCCCATCTTAGTAGCAGTAGATCTGTGCTGTTTTCTCACCAACAAACATAATGAGGAAAATACTGTGAGTGCCATAAATAATGTCTAGATTATCCAGTGCACACTCAGTGTTTTCACACTTGTTCCTTTTCAGCCCTCTTAACAGACTCAGAGTGGTGACTCAGCATTTTTTGCGCATATATGAACACTCCAAGAAGCGAACCTCTGAAGCGAACCGAACTCAGACTACCCCGAGCAGTGCAAATACAGTGAATACAAAGAGCAAAGTGAACCTTTGGTTCCAGGTGTTACGCCCCACCCTTAGGCGGACCTATGGGGCAAACAAAACTCCAACACTGACCCAAAATAACCACATTTACAAATCGGATTTATTACAAGTACAACAAGCAAACAACACAACAAAAATCCCACGCTGACAGGCAACAGGACCAGCAGTCCCCACACCAGAGGCCTCTCTGCTTTGCTGCTGGCACAGGAGCTCTTAAGCACCTCCTCCACACCAGGTGCAATGCATCTTGTTAAGTAATGCAGCACACCTGGGCAGATCTGAGAGGCCGTTTACACGTTGCCGGCTATTTTCATAAACGGAGACATCTTCCTTCGTTTGTGCCCTTCGTTTACACGCAAACTGAGATTTCTCCTCTGAAAACGAGTCTTTCTAAAAACTCCAGCCTGAGTGGAGATTTTGGAAAACTCCGGTTGTGCGTTTGCATGTAAACTGAGATAAACGGAGATAAACGGAGTTATAGGCAGTTGACGTCACAGTATGCGCCAGAACTTGCGCCTGTGTCAAAAGTGCGACCTATGTTGCTATGGTGACAATGGATACATGGAAGGCTTGAGCTTCTCGTTACACTGCCACTTACAGGTTTGGCATGCTCTTGTGTATATATACACAGATAAGTGTAAACGAAGATATTTTTGAAAACGGAGACGGTAAAATGTCCGTTTATGAAAATAGCCGGCAACGTGTAAACGGCCTCTCAAAGGGAGGGAAAAGGGAGCAATCACACAGCTGTAACACCAGGTTAGGGTTCCAGGTTTGCTATGCTCTTTGCCACTGTATTTAGCCCTCTGGATCACATGCTGTTGCACTGGGACGCTTGAAAAAACAGACAAAACCACATTGACCTGCAACGTTTGCAAGGACGCAGGACGAGAAGTAGTTTTGGTCCACGGAGGATACTGCACGTCTTCAGATGTGGAATGCAGGATACATTAAATGGCAACAGTCCAAAGCACACAGAAATGCTAAGGTTTTCCTCCAAGTTTAAGTTCATCTGAAAGTGAGGGGCTTCATAACAGCACTGCTGTAGCACATCCAAGCAGAAACAAAACTACATCAATATATATTATATAGAGGTTATAGTGTGAACGGAAAGAGAACTGAGGCCCCATCAGAGCTGATTTTGACCAGAAAGAGAACTGAGTCCTTTTTCTGTCAGTCCACTTTTTGGTCCACTTTAACAGGACTGAGTTTAGTTTGTTTAAAAAGGAGTATATGTGAAAACACATAACATAATATTAGCATAATATTGTTAGGCACCCACCCAGGGCGTAAAGAGCAGTCCATGGGTATGTAATATCTGTAGGATGTAACTGTTGTTACTTCATTTTATCTGGTGTATTTACATGGAAATAGGTTAGTAGCATACAGCTGTTCAATTCTTTTTCTTTCCTTTTTTTTAAATGTAGTGACATCGGATCAGTACTTGGCATTAGCCAATACCCAAGTTCAAGTATCGGAATCGTTATAGGAAATGGTATAGGAACATTTTTTAGGCCTGGATTAATCTGTAAGGGGACCCCAGGGGCAAGAACCTTGCTGCTGAGCTGCTACTGATTCCCATCTACAGCCCTACCCTGAACATAGAACTATATAACTGCTTTGGCCAGTTGTTAAGCCAGACTCCAGTGTAGATCTCAGTATTATGGTTCAAAATAACAACTTAAACACATATATGCAAAACAAACATGTAAAATAGTCCTATTTTATGTTCAATGCAATTAACTGTAATCCATTTTCTACATTTTTTAATTACAATTAGCCTGCATGTCTGATGGAGGTACGGATGCAGACCACTTGTCTCAATGTAATGGAAACTGAGTGTCAGCCTACAGTATGTAAATCAGCTCATCAGAGTACAGTGATCTGTCTGGCCTTCTCCTCTTTCCCTGCCTCGGCCCTTACTTTACTAAAGATTAAAAAGATCCCTGACCCGCGGAACTCTGGATAAAATGATCCCGCTAATCCCACGATCCCCGGGTCGACACGCTATCCTCCCAGTCCTCGGACTCACTGTCACTCACCTAAACAGGAGGATTAGATGTGGACACAGCTGCACCAGAGCTGCTAATTTGGAGGTCTCAATTAGATTTTGTTCCTATATTTGCAGGAAAGTTGGTGTTTCTGAGAGTGCACTTCGGCACACGGGTCAACTGTGTAATCAGTCAAAAATGAAGACTTATCCGTTTGCGTGTGTCACATCTCACAGTGTTAGCCATCATTAATTAGTTCTCTTGTTAAAAGCTTGATTTAAATGGAAATTCAATCTACAGCTTTAGTGTTCTCCACTGACTTCTGAGCAAAATGTCTAATTCAAGCTGTTTAACTGGACTCAGTCTGACCTATGAGCTGTGTTTCCTGTCTAGACTGCGTGTTCATCCTGTTCCTTGTGTTTGTAGAAGCAGGTGTGTGTGACCCTGCTGCCCTTAGATGCCTCAAAGCCTCCACATCCGTATGTGTGTGTTTGTGTGTGTGTGTCCTAGAGCTTGTTAATGAACCCGTATTACATAATGAGATGCGTCATGTTGCACTGTTCATAAGACTCAGGGAAACGTCTCATTATACTTTTGTTGTTGTTTTTTAATTAATCGTACAAAGATTTCTATTTCTGTCTGACACTCCTCTTTTTGTCTTTCTCCTCCCCCTCCTCATCTTTCTCACACTCAGTGCTGATGGGGTGTACGAGGTGTCATTCTACTCAAACGCAGTGGTCTCCTACGATGGCAGTATCTTCTGGTTGCCCCCGGCCATCTACAAGTCAGCCTGTAAGATCGAGGTCAAGCACTTCCCCTTTGACCAACAGAACTGCACACTGCGCTTCCGCTCTTGGACCTACGACCGCACGGAGATCGATCTGGTGCTCCGTGCTGACGTCGCCAGCATGGACGACTTCACGCCCAGCGGGGAGTGGGACATCATCGCCCTGCCTGGCAGACGAAACGAGAACCCGGCCGACCCCACCTACGTGGACATCACGTACGACTTCATCATTCGCAGGAAGCCTCTTTTTTACACCATCAACCTCATCATCCCGTGCGTGCTCATCACCTCGCTGGCGATCCTGGTTTTCTACCTGCCTTCCGACTGCGGGGAGAAGATGACGCTCTGCATCTCCGTGCTGCTGGCTCTCACTGTGTTCCTGCTGCTGATCTCCAAGATTGTTCCACCCACCTCACTGGACGTCCCTCTCGTGGGGAAGTACCTGATGTTCACCATGGTCCTGGTCACTTTCTCTATCGTCACCAGTGTGTGTGTGCTCAACGTACACCACCGCTCGCCCACCACACACACCATGCCTCCTTGGGTTAAACTGGTGTTCCTCAACAAGCTTCCTGCCTTGCTCTTCATGCGCCAGCCTAGGAATAGCTGTGAGCGCCAGCGGCTGCGCCAAAGAAGGAGGGCCCAGGAGCAGAAGGAGGGTGGGCGCAGCGGGGAGGCTGGGGCCTTGATGGTGGGGCTCGGGCTGGGCAGCACTGGTGGTAACGGAGGAGCCACCTCCACAGGGGTTTTCAACAAGGAGGACAGTGACCCTTGTACCTGCTATGTGAACCGGGCGTCTGTGAAACAGTTTGGAGGGGATCTGGGAGGTGCAGGGGGGGGATCCATGGATGGTCTGAACAGGGTGAGGGAGGGCCGGGAAGGGGGCGCTGGAAACCTGCCGCGGGGGAAGCAGGCAGCAGGAGGTCCTGCTCTAACTCAGGCACTGCTGGCTCAAGCCTGTCCGGGCTTTGAGGAGGCTGTGGAGGGAGTACGCTTCATTGCCAATCACATGAAGAGTGAGGATGATGATCAGAGTGTGAGTATTACATCATCTGTATGTTACCATTTACATCATTACAGTAGCGGTCTTTGTTGCTTGTTATCAGCAGCCAGTACTGGAGTGTTTTATGGAATATCTTTATATTAAAGGGGCTCAATGCAAATTTCAGAGGATACTTGTCTGGACATGGATCTCAACACGGAGGTGGCTGAGCAGCTAACAGTTTTAACTCCATAAACAGCGCTAAATAACAGCAACAGTTCTGACAGAGCAAATGGTGTTAACCAGGGTGGAACCAGAGCATGGGCGCTACGATTCTACAATGATGCTGTCCCAATATCAGCAGTAATCGCCATATAAGCACAGTGCAAAGCAGCAGCGATTAGCCAGCCAGTGGGATACAAGCATGCACCAACATCCATGTGCAGCTGGACTGGCTTACCATAACAAACCAGGAAGTGCACCAGGCTTTGAAGCCAATTTCTGTAGTGGCAAACAGTGTAACAAAAACACTTTTTTTTTTTTTACCATTGGCTTACATTGTGAAAAGTAAACACTGGATACATTATTTTGAGCGTCACAGCCCCCCTCGAAATGAGTAGTTTCATGACTGGAATTATACCCATTCAGTCCAGTAACAATTGGCAAGTCTAGAAGAGCCCACAGTTGAATCATTTCATCCCCATTCAAGTTAATGGAGCACTAAACCAGAGGTGGCCAGCTCAGGCAGTGAGAGTCTCCAGTGCGCCTGCTCTGTGGGCAGAAGCAGTGCTGATTGTTATAATTTTATACGCTGCAGTTGCAGCAGCACCATTTTGGCTTCATGCACCACTGAGGCAAGACAAGGCAAGTTTCAGCAACAAAGCAATTCAAAGTGAAAACATAGAAAGCATCTAGACAAGGTGCATTTAAAAGCAATTTATTAAAGAACCAGAGAGTAGGAAAAAAAGTACCAGGTTATAGAATGCAAGAATAAAAGTTACAGTGCTGTTAAAATCAGTAAGAGCAACTATGAGCAACTTTCATGCAATGAACGTGTACCTGGCTCCAACGCTGTATCCAGTTCTCTTTACACATCCATGATTACAACACACACAGAGGTCGCATGACTTCATTCCCTGCTCAGGACTCCATTACTGCACTATATCTTTACACAGCAAATAATGTTTTTCTGCCATATTAATGCTCTGAATGTCGCATACAGAACCTTTAATAGAATGCATCAAGTGACCTTGTGTAATGTGAACGGTGTCACTCGTAGTCACAAAGCCACAGAGAATTATCAACCCGCTTTGCATCTTTATTACCTCCGCCAAGGAGGTTATGTTTTTGCCGGCGTTGGTCTGTTTGTCTATTTGTCTGCAAAATAACTCAGAAAGTTCTGAACGGATTTTGATGAAATTTTCAGGAAAGGTTGATAATGGCACAAGGAACAGATGATGGTGATCGGTTGAAGCGAAGTGGGAAATCCGAGCTGCTTGGCTGAGGTCTGCGCTCTTTGAGTGCTCTAGTTAAAAATGTAAAGCTGGTGTCATATCATGGTAAATTTTTTGGGCGAGGGCACCATCTTGTGAGGACTGCGCTGTGTTACCTGTGCCTGCAATTACGATAAACAACATAAATCCACGTGATGTGGCAGCCCAAGGTTGGATTACAGACCTCCACTCACATACACAGACTGAGTGCTTCTTGCTTTTGGACTGAGTTCATACACTGTGGTAAGAGAGGCAACAGATGCATAAAAAGGCACCTGATAGCTAACACTATATCAATTTGATAACAGCACGATAATGTCAGTTGTGTTGTTTGCAGCTTTTTGCTCTCTCCAAGTTGTAACTTTTATTTGAGCTTGCTTGTCACCAGCCGGCTGCCATGTTGTTATCTGTGGCAAAACTTGTTGGTTTTGTACCTCTTGAGCAAAAGTCAGTTTCCTCTATTTTCTCTGGTCATGTAGCACTAATTTCAAAAGTATTGTCTTTCTACAGACCACTTATATAAAATAATACCACCTTTTCAGCAGTAAAATACTTCAAGTTAAACACAAAACCACAAAGTGATGCTGCCAATAAACCCTTTATTGCTGCTTTTACAGCTCTGCAGCTTCTTGCCAACACTCATTTCAATACCAGTGTATCTGTGATAAATAGATCGGCTCTTCTCCCTATTAAAATAAATGATTATCTTGTCTCTGTGTGGAGAATTCATAGCATTAATCGTGTTACTTTATGTGCACATGTTACTAATCATAAAAAGCATCATGAGCGGCACAGATCTGTGCTTTGGGTGCCACATCAAGTTATAGTGACGATGGAGCGGCACAGCAGTTCCGTTTAGCTCTGCCATTTGAAACGCATGGGGGACTACACCAGAGCATAAGCAAAGGAGACAGATCTGGTGACGCAATCATGGCTCTCTGAATATTCAACGCAGACATGTAATTATAGCAGCGGCATGACGTGTGCATAGAGAAGGAGTACAACTGGAGAAGCGCTGGAATAGAGGAGCCAAGACAGCGGAGTGAGGGTGGCATTCTTTATCGCTTCTCCTCAAGGCATCTTAGGAGACCAGCCTCCTCTCCTGGAATGAAAGAAACTGACACGGGAATTAACAATCCTCTGTAATTCTGTCCATCATCGACATGGTTACCGTCCCGTTGCCATGCCGACCGCTTTAAAATCCTCCCTCTCCTGGCAGAGTGTGCTGCCTGTCAGCCCTTCCCATCTCCCTCCTCCCCCCAAGTCATCATCGCCGGGGTTACAGTGTCAGCACACCCCTCTGTCTCCCTGCCCTCCATCACTGTCTCTTGTCTCCCACGTCCTTCTCCTCCTCCTTGACTCATGTTGTACCTCATCAGAGCTGTGTGGCAGAACGAGTCTCCGCTCACATTAACCCTTCACCTCCATTAACCCTCTGCATAGAGAAAGGCAGGGGGGGAATTACAGAGAGAATGTGATTCTGCTCACCTTAATCTGTCTCCTCACCCCGTCCTAAACCCTTTTTTTTGTCCCTCCCCATCCACAGGTGAGCGAGGACTGGAAGTACGTTGCCATGGTGATCGACCGCCTCTTCCTGTGGATCTTTGTGTTTGTGTGCGTGTTTGGCACAATGGGCATGTTCCTGCAGCCGCTCTTCCAGAATTACACAGTCAAGACCATCACCAGCCCGCCAGGCTGACCGCCCGCAGGCCAAGAACACGCTGACCTGACAGCTCCCCCGACCAATCAGCACAGCAGGACAAGGGCCAGGAGTTGGGGTCGGGGGAGCGCGTCCGGGTTTTATTGTGTCTACTGAACTGGAACCAGAACTGGAACTGAAAAGCAATCACGCCCATTACCTTTATAGTAACGTTTTTTGCAATGAACAACTTTTTCTTGAATGAAGAAAGAGGAGAACACCGTCATACTCTTACCTGCAGTTTTTTGTCCAGATGTTTAATGGACTGACCTCCCCTTTCTGGTGGAAAGGTCCCTCCCCGGGAGCGAGGATGCTCTGATCTTCTCCTCGTCGAACCTTAACGCCAGCCTGTCAACACTTTCCGCTCAACGCTGACTGCTTAATTGACACACGACATGCCCGCCTTCAACTATGACATTACTCATTCTCAATATCGACTGATGTCAGAGGGAGCTAATCAGAAAGGGAAGGGAGGTTCATATCAAGGTTCTTATACATTTACTTTATTTTTTCAGAAATCCACTACATCAGTGAACTGATTCAGTATATTTTATCATAGCATAGCAGCTTACCACAGTATAGCATTAGGAATATATTATTAAGATTTCTCTATGTGTTAGCTCATGCAAGGGTCTGTTGCTGATCGAGAGGCTACAGTGTGTTGTATGATTGTATAGATTAAACAAGAATGTGATATAAACTGTACTACACAGCCTGTGATGCGCACACTAACACTGTACAAGCAACAGATTGCAAAGGAAAATACATAGAGGGGGGGGCTTGGATTTAAAGAGAGAGCCATTATCCAGCGAGAGGGGTAAAGTACTAGATGCATGGATGGTGTTTTGCTTCGAGAGTTGTGCACATTAAATAGAGGACAGCAGCAGCCTGCTGTGCCAGAGTGCGCAGCTGCAGCGAGATGAGTTCAGCTCCAGAGAAAGTGAGGAATCTGAGCCAAGATGGTGGACAGGACCTCCTGTGTGATGGACAGTGGAACATGATTTCCCCAGGACGGAGTAAACAGAGCTCAGCTGAGATCAGTATTAGAAAAAGCAACGTGTAAATCAAATTATATTGACGGGAGGAAGGGATTATGGGAATGGCGCTATTGTGTGTATTAATATGTAATTTCATATTTCAGTATGTAACGT
Organism: Epinephelus fuscoguttatus; assembly: GCF_011397635.1. Lineage (NCBI taxonomy): Eukaryota > Metazoa > Chordata > Actinopteri > Perciformes > Serranidae > Epinephelus > Epinephelus fuscoguttatus. Next base: position 12,916,924 of record NC_064759.1, read on the forward strand.
TCAGAGCATATGTATACATGTACGCGTGTGTGTGTATGTATGTGTATGCGTGCCCCACGCCCCGATGCATTATCACATCTGTCAGATACGATGTCCCCTCCCCCCTCCCTCCCTTCTATTAATCTCTGGCAACCTCTCTCTCCCCTTTATCTGGTCTTCCATGGACAAACACATCTCTGACATTTCGTCCAATTACAATAACGATTAACACCTATTCATTACGGCAGTTTTCCTTTTCACCACCGACTGGCTGATTTGTCTTGTTTCCACAATCCTCCCAGCTTCTCTGACAACCAAGCGAGAAGCAAAAGGCCTTTTTCAGGCATGCAGGGAGTGGGGGGGGTGAGGGGGCGGGGGGTGAATTAAATTTTCAATAAACAAGAGAGAAATGACAAGAGGGCCGATGCTGAAGCAGTCGCACCAGGCAATAACTTACAGATGCAAAATCATAAGCAGGAAAGAAAAGACAGGTCGTCGTGCAGAGGGGTTTTTGACTTTATAATGATGTTGCAGAGTGAAATAAAACAGGATAATCCAACCACAGCAAGCACAATCCAGATAGCGAGGAGGAGTAAAGCAGGATAGGCAGAGACAAAAGACTGTTAGTGTTGTTACTCCATCGGAAAGCCACTATAAACTCTGACACACACAAAAAAAAGAAGCTGTCTAATCCTCAGTCACTGTCACTTGCTGTGAGTTTCCCCCGGCTTTTTACGGTTGTGTGGCCAAGTCTGCAGCTCAGTTCTGGACCGGGAGCTCTCTCTATTTCTCTCTCTCCTTCTCTCTGTCTCTAGAGGATGGGATTACCCCGGGGAGGGATCCCCAACAGATCCCAAACAAGTGTGAAAAGCCTATCAGAGACCTGTGAAAACTGTAGCCCGCACGGCTCCACACGGACAAAGTGCTGCTGTCCACTCTTTTTTCTCTCTCTCTTTGACCTTTCCACTCTCCTTCCTTTCTTCTCACTTCCTCTCTCATCATGCTTCTCCCCATCTCTCACCCTTCCTGACTCTCAAATCTGCTCCTGTGCACACCTTAACCAGTCCAATAAAGGTTGTAGGTTCAGATTAATCAACGTGTGCATCTGTGTGCCATGTTTTCTCACGCACACACGAACGCACACACACACACACACACACACACACACACACACACACACACACACACAACCTACAGTCTGTAAATTACTGTATTACACCACGGGATAGAATGAAAGAAAGAAATGTTTCCTGGCTTTCTAATGTTGAGGCTGGAAACTTCCTTTTTGTATCTACACACACACACACACACACACACACACACACACACACACACACACACACACAGAGTGCTTTTTTTCCTCTAGGAAGCAGGGCTTTTAAACAATCATGGGTGTAGGGCCCCGCCAAGGTCACTTCAAGTTCTCATTATTCTGCTGTAAAAACAGGAACACAGGTACAGTCGCTACCTGCTCTTATACACCTGATGAACTTCACACCACAACAAAGGTAATTCTCTCTCATATCAAAGTTCTTACACTGTATATTTTTACTGATTTATCTTTGTTAGTAATCTATTTCAAATCTACACCCATCCACATGCTCGATTAAAGGCTGTTCCTGCCTGTGCAAGGCAAATATAAAGTAATGCAATAATCCTCTGTTGGTTTTGATCGAGGGCCATTTGCTGCCACCTGGTGACCGTCATGTGTTCCTACTCTTCTTCTCTGCTGTAATAAAGTACAACCAACACTGTAGCATTTGAGTAAAGGTCACATTTATTCTTTCCAGGGAGAAATTCCTTTGCTTGCATGTGCTACAAAATACATTTAAGGAAAAAAAAGAAACATCTTTCAACAATGACAGGTGCTGAAACTGACTTAAACTCTCCAGATTTTCCCATTGCGATAAATACAGTTAATATATTGATTGGACATTGCAGACAAATACACAAACACATTTATCGTTCATGTGACTATCAGACTTGTGTGTGTGTGTGTGTGTGTGTGTGTGTATTAGTGATGTCCATGACAGGATGTCCCTCTCTCCTGTCTGAACTCTTTCCTCCCTGGAACGTGCGCAGAGTGGAGGTCTTTGCGCAGCAGGGCATGTTCACTTCTTCTTCTCTGGCTTGTCGTTGTACTCCAGGAAGAAGTCGTTGCAGGCCACAGTGAGAGCTCCGACCAGTATAATGAACTCGGTGAAATCTACCTCCCCGTCGTTGTTGGAATCCAGGTCTCCCATGACCTTATCCACTGCCTCCTTATCCTGGGCGTTCTGCATGTGGGGGGGATAGAAAATACAGAAATGTAGGCTGGATCTATTTTATATTCGTGCAGCTGTGCGTCTTGTATCCTTAAGGATCTCCTTACCCCCAGGTAGTTGCCGAGCTCTGTGGTAAGCATCTCTTTGAGCTCAGCCTTGCTCAGTGTATATTTGTCCCCCTCGTTTCCAGAGTACTTATGGAAGGTCTGTATCATGAGCTGCATGGCGTTCTCCAGGGTGGAGGCATTCTCTGAGTTGGGCAAAGACATTCTGGAGAAGGATAGAATAAGAGGAAGAGTGGGAGGAGGTGAGAGCAAGGGTAGTCCGTGTCAGTACTCCCTGGAGCATGGAGGACAAGCGAATCAATACACGTTAATGTCTCTCTCAGTTGTGCTCTCTTGCACATACACTCTCTTTTTTAGACTCCCTGCCAGGCAGACAGATGCATGGAGAAATAAACATAGAACATCACATACTACAATACTATCAGTGAGATAGCTACGAACTGATCTTCTATGAGGTGCCAGAGAGGTCAGAAACCCTGTGCAGCCCCTGGAGTTAACTTTGCTCTGACTGTTTCCTCATGAGGAGTGTTTCCTCTCTGCCAGTTGCCCTTGATAAGATTTTGCTACAGATTAAACTGATCCTCAATCTGTTTGTTGCTTTGCCTTGGCGAGAGGACCTCTGGGAGCCGGGACGCAGTCAGCAGCTGGACATGTGAGCCAGCTGATAAGAGTGAAACTCTAAGCTGGTGAAACAGCCAAACCAGTGGAGGAGATGTAACCAGGACACACAGAGGCAACCCGATCCGGCTTTTACTTTAGCTCCACCGGATGGCAGAAAAAAACGGAGACAGGTGTAAGTCTTTGCTTTTCTTGAACCTACATCACCTCTGAACTGTGAAGACTTTTCCTAACTGTCAGTCACATCTTACATCAGTTTCTCCTCGTCATTTCCACCGTGTTTCTGCTTCTCATGAATCAGGGGCATGAAGTCTCATCAGGAAGACATTTTTGGCAAGCTCAAGTCAAGATAAATTAAGTTTCCACAAGTTATTAGTGAATAAACAGAAAGGTCTTTCTGCCTTTGCAGCTGATATGCACAAAACCCACCTACAGACAGCATCAAACATTAGTTGCACCCTTAAATATCTACGTCTACAAATAAAAATCTTCTGTCCTCTACATTCATTCTTACCTGAGTGGATGACGAGTGTCGGCCTGCTGGTCAGGTGCAAAAAGAGGAGGCGAGAGCGACTGATGAGGAGAACGAGGAGGACAACGTCTTAAATACACCCCTCACTCCACCCATCCCACTTATCCCTTCCTCCCCTCTCCCTCCTTCCACCTGTTGCTCCTCTCCACCTTCCCACCCCCTCGTCCCCTCTCCTCCTTCTCTGTTTACGCATCAGACACCTGCTATCCTCTGAACACACGGAGATCCAACCGCCCCCCTCTGTCACAGATAACATACCCACAAACAACACTAATGAAGCTCTCCTGCAAGAGTTCAGTCAGGATGACTAGTTTTTGCCTGCAGGAGTATAATTTATTCCTCATACCTTTTACAGTTCACTCCTCGCAGGCACGCTCACTCATAATTTCTTGCAGTCATCATCTGGAGCTGTCAGCTGAGATATGAGTGGATCAACCTTCATTGTTAGCCTATCATATTATTCTTATTCTGCTTTGTGCACCCTTCACCTCCTCGTAGCCACCTTATCTTTGCAGATTCATCAATTTCATCAGCTTCAGTCTCAACAGGATCATCGGCCACCACCATCGCCACTATCTGGGGGGGATTTGCCTTCCTGCTGCTCAGGGCAGACACCCCTCAATTACAAAATCTCCCTGTAGAGTCTAAGCTTTAAAGACTGTCTGTCACACCTCTGTCATCACACATTATCTGTTAATCTGTACACTTGTAATCTGCATTCAGCAACTGTCTTCACTTCATTCACCTGTTTCACCTGATTGAAATGGGGCTGAAATTACAGCATTAGGTAAATTGAAGTAACCATAATATGACCGCAAGGCGCACCGCAAATGTCGCCGGGCTTGCTGTTCTCAGATGTCAGTCTGAATGGAAGTCAATAGGGCTGCAATAAATAAACAGATATTAGATTGTACTCAGTTTTCTGCTGCAGATAAAAATGAAAGGAAATTGTTATTTCCAATATTCTTTCACTGAACAAATTCAACATTCACCTGAACACAAAAAACACCAATAAATAGATTAATACACAAAAACATTTTGAAAAAAAGAATGATTACAAATTAGTGCATTTACTGATTCTCCCTGAGTGCGATGTCACAGTCTTTTGCAATGTGTTTGTCATGCAAGTTGACATGGCATTGTGCAGCCCTAGACGTTCAGATGCCAGATGTAAATTTGACAGACATGAAATTAGCAACAGTCATACTTAGATGAGCTCAACACCAGACCATTTACTGAGAACAATGAGTTGCCGTGCAGTCAGAGATATCACTGACTATGTTACAGCTCTTGCTATTGTCACACTGGTTTATCCTTCTACCATGTTGTGCAACCATTTTGTACTTCATGGCAAAACAAAGGACGGGCTTAGAGGGAGTGCTTAAATAAACAGCCCATAGTAGCAGGGTGAAGATGAATAATGTGATAGCTCCTCAGTGTGTCTGGTTTGAAGCAGCGAGGAGTGTTGGGGTATGTGCAGAGGTAGGATGTTTACCGGAGGAGGGTTGGAGGTGAGGGGGGTGGGGGTGGGGGGTTTGGGGGGTCATGCCTGATACAGTATCCGAAGGATTAGTGTAGCAGTGATGAATGGAGCCATCACACCTGGCAGCCACACAGAGAAATCCCCATACAAAGACTTTGCAAAAACACACACAAAGGCAAACATGCTAATGCGAGGACACACACACGCATGCACACTTTCACAAACACATTCACGATTTAAGCTCCAAAACACATCACGAGAAAGCAGTGGATTGCACTGAAAGCCAAAGTGCATGAATAGTAAACAGGGAGCAAAAAATAAATGACACACACACGTATGAATGATAGAAAAGATCACACTTGTCAAAGCAAGCAACATGAACAAGCACTGCAAGATGTCATGAAAATGTATGTTTAATCTGAGGCCCTGTTTGTGTGCTGTCGCTGCGGTATATTGTGTCAGTGAGTGGGGGTAGCACAGGGTGTGTGCACGCTTGCATGCACCATATGTGTGTATGTATAGTGTTGCAGAGTGGAGGACGATGCACAATAGGAAGCGTATACTGTATGCCAGGATCTGGTTGCAATAGTTGATGCATCTAAAGGCTGCTGAGTTTGAGTAGTCAGAGATGTCACGGCTATATTTAGCAAGTGTTGCTGGTAGCTGTGGAAGGAGCAGGTATCATTGCAGTGATGCCTGTGGGACAATGTCAAACCATATCAGGGAAACATCTGTAGACATGCAGTATTGTGTTGGGTTTCAAAGTAGAGTTTTTCTCTTTCTCCAAAACAAACAGACCAGTTGATTTAAACGAGTAAAAACACTGAAAAAAGCTGTTTCACGTTACAAATCAGTGTTTCTCCAATACTGCCTCTAGCCCAGGACCTACTAATGTGTGCTCTCCCTTTTTCCTGATAATTTAAGATCCAGACGCTCAAAGGGTTTTATTGGAAGCTGAATTATCCGCAGAGGTCTCTTCCTCTCCATAACAAATGTACCCAGTGATTTAAACCAGTAAAACGCTGAAAAAAGCAGCTTCACATTAAAAGTCAATGTTTTTGCGACACTATACGTCACAGGGGGATGCTAACTACAGACACTGCACAATGTTGAGGCTGTAGAAACATGGCAGACTCTATGGACAAGGCTTCTGAGGTAATGAAAATACACTGCTTTTTATTTTCAAGTGATTATACACTGAAGAAAAGATACACTTACCTGCCGCTTTATTAGGTACACCTGTTCAACTGCTCAGTAACACAAATACCAGTAGCTAATCAGCTAATCACATGGCAGCAACTCAGTGCATTTAGGCATGTAGACATGGTCAAGATGACCTGCTGAAGTTCAAACCAACCATCTCTAGGGTTTACAGAGGATGGTCCCAAAAAGAGAAAATATCAAGTGAGTGGCAGTTCTCTGGGAGAAAATGCCTTGCTGATGCCAGAGGTCAGAGGAGAATGGCCATGGTTGCTTGCACATGACGATGAGTTCACTGTACTCCAATGGCCTCACCAGATCTCAATCCAGTAGAGCACCTTTGGGATGTAGTGGAATGGGAGATTCACATCATGGATGTGCAGCTGACAAATCTGCAGCTACTGCGTGATGCTATCATGTCAATATGGACCATGTTTCCAGCACCTTGTTGAATCTATGCCACAAAGAATTAAGGCAGCTCTGAAAGCAAAATGGGTCCAACCAAGTGCTAGCAAGGTGTACCTAATAAAGTGGCCAGTGATGGTATTTATTATATTCCAATTCTGCCAGTATAGCCTAATAAATCCTACAAATTGGAGCTCTAAGAAAGGTCAAACATCAATTATAAACAACACACAACATGGTTTTATTATATAAAGCTTTTATTTTGAAAATACAGTAAGTATCTTTTGTATAATTGGTATAAAAAAAGACACTCCCAGCTTAGAGTCCTTCAATGTGTCCTTGACAGTGGAGATCAATACCATGTAAGTGAAAGGAAGGTTGATCTGGACATACATTTAGAGCGTTATAGAACTGGCTGATTAACTAAAAAATGATGGAAATTATGAACTGTATGTATACATGATGGTTAGAGCATTTGGAAATGAGAAAAGATTAAAAAAAAAGCAAAGCAAAAAAAAAAAGAAAAAAAAAAAGGGTGGGATTAGGGGTTGTTAATCTATGATGCATCTTGAGTAGCTCCAGTCTTGCTCTGACTGAGGGCGTTGGCCAGGTAGCCAATCAGAGTGAGGTATTCCTGGAAGCTGACCTTTCCATCTTTGTTGGCATCCAGCCCCTGCTGCATCTCCTTAACGGCAGAGGAGCAGTTTGCATCCTGAACACAAAAGGAGAGACAGAATATGGTCACATTCTAATATACTGATGGATCATTCATAAACAGCAAATAGCTAAAAGTTACACAGTTCCTTACCTGCATGAGGCCGCCAAGCTGTTTCTTTACCAGTTTCTGGAAGCCACCCCCGTCTAGGTTCTCCTTCCCCCTGGCTGAACTAAGAAATGTGGTCACCACTGTCTTAATGGCTGACTCCATATCTGCAGAGGGAGACAGAGAAGAACAAAAAATGGAAAACTGAGTGTTGGAAGTGGCAAGGAGAGATATGGCCATATCTTAGAAATTCAGGCGTCACGCCATTGGGTACAGTTCCAATGAATTTTTATCAATATGAGGCTATATTTACATTGGGTCTTGAAAGGCTTACTCCAGTTATTGAGCGCATCGGTGCAGAAGAAAGTACGCCGTAACCTTGTGAACAGCTGACTGATCAAGATTAGGGGTTCATTATTAACTCTGTGCCATCATATTATGTATTGTAATGTATGAAATTCAAGTTATTCCACAACGCATCACTTCATTTTTGCATGTGTGATGTAAAGTTATTAAAATAAAATGTGGTGAGTTCAGTTAAAACCACATCGTTTTGCAAATATTATGATAGTGATCTGCAAAGCAAACGGGTCTGAGTCGCCATGTAAGCCAAAAATAACTTGTGCTGTTCTTTGATGTGAGACGGAGCACGCCTTGAAATTGTATTCGAACTGGATGTGTTCGGATATGTCCCTTGAACATGTGAGAAAGGTGAGACACACAAGTGATGTCAGCATAGAGGAAGAGGAGGAAGAGGGAGCGGGTTGGGGGGCAGGGCCTGGAAGCTCTCCGAGGTAAACAGAGCGAGAGATGGAGGGCGGGAGTGATGGAAGGTTGAAGAGGAGGGGAGTCTCTGAGGTAAACACAATGGGAGCTGTGATCTCTGACGGTGGACATCTGATCCCCAGAAGCCAGCGGGAGGCCGCAGGTTCAGATTACTGCCTGCTGTCCGTCTGCTGCAGCGAACCTCCCCTCACACTGCGGGAATACACTGCATACTGCGCTCAAGTATGAACTGAAAAACATCACACGGCACCGATAGATTAAGCTGGCCTGAAACATCTAATGCCGCTGTTGTTGACAGGATCTCAGGGTGAGGCTAAATCCTCGGCTGAACATTTGAGACAAGCGGTTTTAAGGTTTCATTCCACTCACTGCTTATTTTACCTCGCAGGAAGGAAGAAATCAAGATGGAAACACATTATGCTTTAATTGGATGTTAAATATGTAACAAAACAATGGCTGCATCCCAAATCCATACCACATGCTAATCTTATTCACTCGTTTTTGAGTGTTGATGAACACTGCTGTAGGCGTTTTCACAGAAGACATGTGACATGTCACAGTAGTAAAAGCATGAGTGTACATAATAAAAATAATCATGGCTGAGTTCCATTTTGCTGCTTCAGTTTCAGTGTAATGCTTGCTGGCTCACTGCCAGACTGTCATGACTTCCTGAGACACTGTTAGTAATGTTATTAGCAACCACTTGTGCTTTTCCCACTATAACAAGTCAAAATGTCTTCCGTGAAGAAGGTCTGTCATTCCACAATGCAATGCATAAATGAAACAGAGGAGCTACTCACAGCTATATATGTATATAAAAAGTTGCAGGAAGAACATAAAGGACAAGAACACAAATTAAAAGTTCAGTATGCGACACTCAGAGCATTAATATGTGAGCAAACTATGTAAAGATCTAATGGAGTAATGAGTGGAGAATGAAGTCACGCTCCCTCTGTGTGTGTTGCAATCTGAGCTTTCTGGTTCTTCACTGTGGTAGCTGTTCCAGCTGCCGCCCCAAAGCACCGCTAGCTGCTATCAGTGCCTCCACCACCTCCATGGTGAGAGCCATGTGCAGACAATCCCAGCTCAGACTCTAAATCATAGATATGCTCCTTTAAAATGTTCTGCATTCTCCTTGTGAGGTGGAGAAGTGACAGAATTAAATGCAATCTAACAACTAATAAAGTGTTGTTAATGTGGGTCTGTGCTATTCCTCCACAATGCAGTGCACACAGGAAACAGAGAGGCTGCTCATGCTAACAGCTGCAATTACAGCGTATGTTGATTTTCTGTATACTAGCTGTCTGTAAATTTTTATACTTGTTTGTATATTGTAATCAACTAGTATGTAGTATGGAAGTCGGACACACAACTACAGTTTGACTGCCATCCATCATCGCATGTGTTGCATCACTTCCTGTTGTTACAAATATGTTTATTTCTTGTATAGAAACTCCTACATTATGACGATGACGCGATATACTGATATTGATGCTAACTTTGATATTTAAAAATGAAATATTGATGCCATGTTAATAGTATACACATGATAACATCGTGTAAATAATCCAGCTTCTCTTAAATGATTTCGGGTTCTACCCGTTCTCACTCTGTCACCTTCCCCCAACCACATCTGAATGATAGCTTTTTTTTCTAATTTTGTATGGATACCGTGAAAATATCATTACCTAGTATATACTTTATATAACTGGTATGTACTATGGCATTAAGACAGCAGCTGATTTTGTGTTAAATAACTGAAAAACAGACTGTAAAAATGACTTGATGCTGTTTTCATTGTCATATGGAACTCACATAACTGAACACCATGATGACTACAGACAGTGTTAAGGCCGGTAACTGTGCAGCTATCCAGACATACTCCAGCCAGCACAGGTCTGTCTTTGGGTTTCTGCTCCCTTTTCGCTTCCTGTTGTCTCAACAAACAACATTTCCACAGCTCACAGAAAATTAAAGGCCTGAATAAATGCAGCAGTTACATGAGCAGAGTTGATAAGTATCGCAGCAGTGTGGTGCAGGCCTTGCTGTGGGGTTTCCACTGTGTATCGGAAACTACCAGGAGGCAGCGGTGGCCGCGGGATGGGTGATGATGACGGGTGCCTGTGGGGATGTTGTTGGAGTAACTGTAGATGTTGGTGAATCTCCCATCTGACACAAATGTCACACCTCAATGCTCACACTATGCAAAGGCTAAGACGTACGAATAGACAGACAAACAGATAGCAACACACACACACACACACACACACACACACACACACACACATGCACATCTAAAGAAGGACAACACCAATTAGGACTTCTGTTGCATTAACCTAATTACTGGGTGAGTGAGAGCAGGCACTCAAACCCTGGATTCTGTTTCATGTCTCCCTACCATGCCAGCACATGCACACACACGCACACAGAAGTGGACACACAAGTGAGCATCTGTCATCAGCATGCTGTTCATCATTATTTAATGGGTTACTATAATTGTCCCAACACCTTCCTAACACCATCTACAAGACGAGCAGCGGCGGCAGCAGCAGCAGCAGCAGCAGCAGCAGCACAGCGAGCAGGCAGACCAGTTTCAATGTATGTGTTTGTATCTGTACAGCCCATACATCAAAATGCCTGACAGGCCACCATCCATTAGCGTCTCTCCCGGGTGTAATGAGATGAACATGAAACCAAGACGGCTTCGGTCAGAACTGGAGACGTCAGGGCCACAGAATTACAAATGGGCAGAGAGGAACATGTAGTGAGGTCTGTGTGATAAGAGCAAGTGGTGGCCTGACTCGGTGTGTGTGTGTGTGTGTGTGTGTGCTGACTACAAACGAAGCGCTCCTACAGCCTCCTCTGCACATGTACTCCATTCTGATTCAGAGCCTGGAGATTATCATGACTCAAGCGTAATGAATGCTCGTGTGAGGCCCAGTGTGTTGTTTTATTTGTGTTACTGGGTCCTTTTTGTGGCATTTTACGGGAACTTTGCACTACGCATGCTAGATCAGTGATTCACAAACTTTTGGGCCTTAAACATTTGTCTTCTTGTGACCAGTCGTCTCCAGTTGCATATGTCTACGGATTATAAGACGGTTAGTGAAAGAGTAATTTTGTTCCCTTTATTACATATATTTAAAGGCCTAAGGTTGCACAACTGTCCACTTATTCGGAAATGAAAATAGTGAGGATTAGAGGATCTATAAAAACATAAATCTACTTCCCCATCCTGTTTCTTACTCAGACGTATCATGCCACCCCTTAGGGAGTATGATCCACAGATTGTAAACTTCTGCACAAGCCGGTTTTGAATTTGTTTAATTAAATGTTTGAAGTTTCATGTAGAGCCTTTTTAACATTATTTTTTGGGGGGCATTTTGCCTTTATTAGATAGGACAGCTTTAGAGAAAGGGGATGGCACACATGCTGCAGCAGGGATATAGCCTTTGTAGATTGGGTGAGCTACTGGGCACCCCATGTAGGAGTATAAATTAGTCCTGTGGTCACTGTTTGACTCTTTTAAGTGACTGGCTAATATTTGAAGTCCCGCCCTGTGTGCAAACACTAGATTTGGGGAAACTGCTTTTTGTTGTTGTGCTGCACACACTTGGAACATTTTACATCACACATTAAAACCTAACACAGCTGTAGCTATAGGTCAATTCAAAATCATGATTACAAACTACCCCCCCTTGAATACAACTGGGCTGTGTGTGTATCATTCCTGTCTTAACTGTACTCTCGACATAATTAAAAATAAATGCAAGCCCTCAGTGATTCCTCGAGAATAAAATAAAGGTTGAATGAATGAATGAATGAATGAATAGGGTAAAAAATTTATGAAATATCAAATTAGGGAAATCTTGAGCCGAATTCAAGACTATAAAATGAAGCCTTTGTTCAAGGGCCTACATTTTTTTATTTTTTTGGCCCACATGTTGTTTTTCTACAAGGACACTCTCATAGAGGGGATTTTTTAAAATCTCTTAGGCGTATCCTGGTTAAATAAGTTTTACATAAATAAAAATAAAAAGAACATTTGGGGAGTCACATGTTAAGCAAAGGGTCTGGGGATTCTCCCCTAAGGCATTTTGAGCGCCAAACACTTCTTGCATTCTGGTCCGGGCATTTTTATGCACCAGTTTGTTCCTTTTCTACATCAAATTATGGTGGACATGTTGTGGTACTTCTGCCTCGATTGAGCACAGTTGCTTCCTCCTTCTGTTTTAAGGCGAATTGCAACCATTGCACACTGCCACCATCTCGATATGCACATTTCTCAATATTGAAGGGAACGTGTCCCCTGCCTCCCCCAAAAATCTATGCCTATGCCTTTGTTGCCTCTGTATCTTTTTAGAATTGTTATTTCTTTTTTCTGTTTCCCTACTTTTGTCGTGTTTTTCCTTCAACTTTTTATGCTTCAGTCTGAGATAGTCTCCTTTGCAGAAGAGGTTACTAACCACAAAAGGAGTTACTTGGTTCAACAAAGAATAAATAAAAATGTCTTTTTAGTCGCATTGTACTGTGTAATATGTGTTTAAATTGGGCCCTGATGATACTGGAGATGAAAATTAAGCTCTCAGTTAACACATAAGTATCATAGTGTGTGTGTGTGTGTGTGTGTGTGTGTGTGTGTGTGTGTACACAGTACCTCCCATATTAATCAAATAAGGCATGATGGACGTGCAGATCTGGGTTGCAGCTGTCTTTAGCAGTGGTTCTCAACCTTTTTCTGTAATGCCTCCTTCAGAAGGTGAAAAAGTTCATGCCCACCCACCCCGAATTTTGTAGTCAATCATTGCCATTAACTGGGGAACCAACTAATAAAAAAGGATCCATGTTGAATGTTAGTGATTATAAAAGTGAGCATGATGGCATCATCATTATGTGACTCCATATTTGTCCCCTGGTCATCCACGCCCCACCTGCAGTGGCTCTCCCCCCCAGGGGAACCCGCCCCACCATTTCAGACCAACTGCTTCAAGGCTTGACATGTACAAACCAGTTCCCAGGTAAGTCAGGTAGGGCCACCCAACCCAAGCAGTCACCTTATCACCCTGCTGCCTGCAGCAGGCCGCCACAAAGTCTTACTGTATCTCTCATATCCAGTGGGGCCCTTAGCTCAGATCAGACTGACCACGGACCACACAGGTCATTATCCCGCGCTGCCATGTGATCTTTCATGAGCTCATGAGCATTAATAAACCCCGGTGATCGACTCCACCCTGCTCGTGTTGTTTGCGCTAGGTGTGACTGACTCACTTCCTCCGTGGGCATGTTACCTGTCATCGCCCAGGTCGCTATTTCTCCTGCGCGTCAGCTCGGAGCCATTCGACTCTAGCTACCGGAGTCTTATCATAACGTTAATAATTCAGACTGATAAGAGCCAAATCTGACCGTCGGTACAACGATCGCAGTATGACTGTTTAACGGGGCGAAAACGGCCTCGGCGCATATGCCAAAAGTAGTCAGCGCCGTGCGTAACGGAGATGTCAGGGGCTTGCCCGCGTCCCACATTTACATTTAGCCCTAACTAATCCTGACAATTTGTAGAGCGGCCAGAGGCAGGACTGACACACAGCAAATAAATAAGTAAGCGTGAGGCGAGACTCCGGTTTCTCTGTAAGTGTAAAGGGATTGGGGTTAGATTACCAAAAAGGAGAACCTGATCTCTGTGGCCACCAAGCCTGATAATGACAATAGAGACGCTCGCTAATTATGCAAAATTCATGGCACAGTGGAGATAAAGTGATAGTTTTGCCAAGAAAACAACAAAATAACCAAAGAGGAGACATAACAAGTAATCAGGATGAAGCAGACTCACCGATATGACAGGAAAACAAAAGGCGAGAAACTGTTTCAGCTGCTGCGCTCCTTCTTCTCTCTCACAGATCCTCCTCTTCAGTCCTGCGCTAGATTAAGCAGCAACACATATCTTTTCCGTGATTTAACTTCTGACTCCAGCCAACTGTTTTTTTCTTTGTCATAGGGCGTGTGCCTGAGAGAGAAGGAATGTGGAAAGAGGCGCAGCTTGAGCAGCACAGCAGCTTTTTTTTTTTTAAACCAACATTTTCTAACAAACATTTCCGTTGTTTAAGAAAACAGACTTTCTAATGTGGTGGAATAAATATTTTTAAGGGTTTTTTAATATGTCTAGTTTTATACTTGCACACTCATTTACATTTTTTTTTTTTTTTTTTTTTTTTGCTGGCACACTTTCTCTCAACATGTAAGAACAAGCGCGCGCTCATGTCTCAAAGTGCGCGTGTGTTCAAAGCTTTCCCAACAGACAGATGTACTCAAGCCACACCCTGAAACTTAACTCACTTGAGCAAAGAATGGAAAGATAGTGTTCAGTAGAAAGGAAACTTTTGGACAAACTGCCAGATGAAGGCCTGAGCAGCAAGAAACACACACGTTGTTATATTTTATTTACATTTATTTGTAGCTTTTCACATTAAAATCCTGCTTTGCCAATACTGCAGCTTCTGTTTGTGCCCGGGAGGAAGATGACAGACATCACAAGATGCTTTTCCCAAGTATTACACAAGCCAAGAATACATAATGCTTACACACACTCTCTCTGTTTTCACACAATGCATTCCCATTCTGCAACTCCCTTGAAGACCTGTAAGCACAAGCAGCTGCGAGTGTGTGTGTGTTCTGGGAAACAGCAAGGACTGGTTCTAATATTGCTGTTCAATAGTATTCTCTGACAGAGTCTGTGCCAGTTTGGCAGCTGCAGGTGAGAGGACAGGGTGAGAAGAAATACAGAGAGACTGGCAAAAACAGCGTTGTGCACTTGAAACAGACTTTAGGGTGTTTTCCATTTGGCTGTTTTCCCATTTTCTCAAACTACATGGCACACAGACAAGCCAGTGACAGACGTGAAACTGTAACAGAGTATCTGAGGGCTCCCTATTGGCTGAACCCCCCATGCTTGCTTGCGAGATGCCCAATCAGCTGCCAGAACTCCAGGAAGTTGAGCTCTCCATCATTGTTATTGTCCAATGAGCTCATGAGCTGGTCAATGGCAGTGGGGTCGGCAGCATTCTGCAGGAAAACAGAACGACACTGCGTTAAATACTTAAAAAAAACAACAGTGAGAGTCAGTGTGGAGCAACTGGGATGTTACTGGTGGCTTGTGTGGGGCAGTGAGGCAGAGGCAAGCTGACACCACTGGCACGTACGCCAGTTGAAAAATTAATGCAACGTCAGCAGAGGTGGTTTGGCACAAGGAGCTGTGGCTTTGTCTCCATCTAGTGGCCAGTGTGGTTATTCCTACTGTTCATGAGAGGAGAAACACATGGAATTTTCCACACTTGGAAAAGGCAGCCCAGGATTTTTTGTCAGGCTTCAGGAACTACTACTTTCTGCCATTGTGCTCTGGTTAAACATGACAAAACAAAAACCGTGAGGCAAGTCTCTGAGGGGTGGCGACTCTTCCTTTATGACACACTCATTGTTTTTGTGGAACACGGTGAAACATAAAATGTGAAGTTATATCCTGTCCTAACATGAGATTTAACTGCTCTAGATCACAGGAGAGAGTCAAATACTGAGATATTCAAGCACACATTTGACTCACAAGTACAGTGAGACCACGTTCATTAAAAACCGCCCACGTAAAAGACCAGAAGTGGCCGTTTGCACACAAGTATGACTAACAGTTAATTATATGGGCACAGAAAAAAGAGCCAATGTGGCATCCAGATGATTTCAATATGAATCTGGCCTTATGAGGAAGCTTTGTTTTTTGCCTGAGGCTGTATCCACAAACATTCTCGGGCTCTCAGAGAGCTCCTAACTTAGCCTTGTTACAAACTGTAAAGCCCTCACTCATCTCTGTACGCTTTACTCCAGGGCTGGTTGGCCTTCTTTGACCTTTCATAGGCTCAGTCACTGGTATTTGTACATTTATAAAGCCATACGGGGTAAGTGCACAGACTGAGCTGGTAGAGAAAGGTTTTATGTGTTCTGCTCTCCTCACTTTTAACAGCCTTCAAAAAGATTTCAGACACAGAGAGAACTGGTCTCTTTGCCTGATTTTAAAGCTCATGTAAGTACTGGTAAAAGGATAAATGAATAAGTTGGTACTTGTCATTGTATGCAGGTATTTTAATATTTTGTTAATGTATATCTTCTATGTGCTGCTGTGTTGGCCAGGTCCCCCTTATAAAACAAGACTTTACCTGGTTAAATGTGGGTTTAATTAAACAAAGAAATTACTAAAAAAAATCCTGATAAGGAGTCTGAGCTTAGGAGTGATCTGAAATTGTATGTTTAAATATGCAAATTATGCATCATCTAATTAAATATGCACTATTTTGCTTTTATTTTCAGAACAATAATCTGAACACTGGATAAAGCCAGGTTCAAATTTTTGCTTTATGTTTGTAGACATATTAGACTCAAAGGTTTTTGAGGAGGGACCTTTGGATATCTCTTTTTATCACTCCATAAATCAGAAAATACTGTTTTATATTTTGTTTTGCTGTTGCTAAAATATCCCAACAACAAATGTAAAAGCACTCATTATACATTTTGCTCCTGTGCTCAGGTTGTTGAAATTCACACAATATGTGGATTGTCCATGTATAGCTGCTTTATGTCTGGACTTTCAGAACCAAAAACAGTCAGTTTGGATTCCCAAAATGTGTCTGCTATGAATGAAATGTGAACAAACCCCTCTTTAAAAACCTCCACAATAAAGACAGGAATACAGTTGGAGAGTCTGGAGTATACACATGCTACAGAAGTTGAGATTTTTGGGTATGAGAAAAAACTCAACTTGAGAAAAACAACCTTTAAAGATATGTCTTGTAAAATTCCATACATATTAAGACACAAAGAAAAGAAAGAAAGAAACTAGGGCAAAAAATAGATAAATATAAAAAATAAAAATAAATAAAACACCGAATAGATATGACCACGAAACTTCTTCTGGTGAATTATTTATATTAAGACAATTATTTTTTGTATTACAAGTTTTCTGAAATTGTATATGCAAATGAGGCATTATCTAATAACGTTCACTTTTTGCATTAATTTCCAGAACAGAAATCTGAACTAACATAAACACCCAAATGTGTATTCTAAATACTGTCTTTCCAATAGTCTGAAAGAGGACATGTAGAGGCAAAATAGCCTAAAATCTCAACATTGACTAGTGCATATGATTGGTTGACCAAAAAAAAATCCAAACACTCTTTGTAATAGTAAATACAGAATTGTCAGTGAAATCAATAGGTCTAATCATATTCAGTCTCTTTTTTAGAGATGGTGTAATAATGAAAACTATTAAATCTAATAAACATCTCTGTTGAATTAATTGTAAGCCACTCTTTACAAGTAGCTGACAAAATGTGACAAAACACAGGGCTGCAGTACCTGTGCAGTCACTTATCACCATGTTAATAGTTGTTATATTAATTTGCTAATGTTTATTTACCACGCTGGTAATTTTGGCACTTAATCTATTGTCACTCAGCATTTGGAGAATATTTCCCCACCTCTTTGTCTGTCTGTCATTTTTACTTCTGCTTAAGAAACTCTAAAACCTTCCGAAAAGTCCACCACCCTACTCCGGACAGCTTTTCAACTTAAGAGCTCTCTCAAGGGCTAAAATGCTTTTTGAATAACTCACCAGGATCTGGTCTTAACTGTGAAATCATAATTCTAGGAATTTATGTGGAGTGTTGTTCCTTGGATCATCTAGAGAATTGTTGCCTGTTATGAAAAGACAAACAAGGCGTTGTCTTGTTTCTAAATACCTCACCAATGTCCCAGGCTTTCTGTGACCCTGAGCCACTAACCAATGAGTTGTAAAGACAAAGATCTTCAGGCTTAAATACATACTTTTAACCTTAAAACAGGCCAAACAGGCTTTTCCCCAAAACTAACTCGACACTATAGCTTCTATCAAATTTGACCTTAAAAGGGGTAAATAGTGCATTTGTTGGGGACTTTTTTCAGGCACGTATTAATGCACATTTAGTGCACTAGTGTACATCTATTGCAGCAGGACAGTGTCAGATGTTAATGGTAATGAAGGACCATGTCACAATCTGCAAAGTGTGGCTGGCTGATGTGTTTTTGGACAATCATGGAGTTCTATAGCACAGAGGAATGAGCTGTATCAGGCTTTGGATGCGTGCTAAACACTATGATGAGTTCATTGTTTCGGTCTTTTCATGGAATTAGTTGACAAAAAGCAAATTATAAAACATATCTCATATTACTCTTTAATATTAAAAAAGAAAGAAAGAAAGAAAAACAGACCTCAGCTGGAGTAACAGGTAACATTCCTGCAGCATGAACCAGAATATTTGAGAAACATTGTGGACCAAATAACAGACAAACAAAAATTAATGAAGTTTCAGGGGCTCCCCTGGCCTTTACCTGCAAAATGTCTAGTGCAGCAATGATTAATTGATCAGTTATTAAATTAATCAGCAACTAATTTTATCAACCTTCATCAGTTTGAGTAATTTTGTTTAAGAAAAAAGAGGTCAAAATCTCAGATTCTAGCTTATTAAATGTGAATATTTTCCGGATTCTTTACTCCTGTATGACAGTAAACTGGACATCTTTGAGTTGCCATTTTAGAACATCAATTTGGGCATATTGATTTTTTTCTGATGTTTTATATACTAAACAACTCATCAACTAATCGAGAAAATAATCAACAAATTAATTAAATTAAAAAATAATCATTAGTTGCAGCCCTAAAAATGTCACTCAAATGAACATGCACTGACTGGGAGGAGAAACAAAAGAAGATGCAATAGTAACTGCAATAACTCCAAAGCTGACAAAAAAACATTAAGAGACAAACAATGTCCACAAAGAGACATAAACAGCCAAAACAAGACACTGAATGACCCCAATAAGACACAATCTGACTACAAAGAGACACAAAACAACCATAAGGAGACGAAAAAATTACCACAAAGAGAACCAAAACTAAAAAAACAAGAAGCATGACTACAAAGAGAAGTAAAAATGCAAAAAATTAGAAAAAAAAAAAACACCACAGTCTGTGTCTTGCTCCTGTGTAGGAAAGCTGTCATGGCCTTGCATGTCTGTGCCCAGGAGCCCATTGCCTCATAATCCACCCATGTATGCAATAGCTACTAAAGTGACAACCCTCCACACACTGAAATGTATTACACCAACAAGCAAACATATACAACTACACAACAGTGGTACACCACAGCAGTAATGGTGTTTGTTAGACCTACAGTCCTCACCTTGACAAAGCTGGGGAGCTCTGATTTGACCAGTCTGTGGAATTCATCTCTGCTCAGTGTGTCAGAGGAACCATCGCTACCAGCATGCGCCTTGAACTGGGCCACCAGCACACCAATAGCAGACTCCATTACAGATCAAGAGATGGACAGGGAGGGTCTTCAGGCCAATACTTCAAGAGAGATAAAAAAAAAAAGGAGAACTGCTGTCGATCACAATGATAATACATTTCCAAAATACAATTAAGATATAATTCAGATTAAGTTAGAAGAAAAACAACGGCACTTGTAACTAGAATTTAATCTGACGACACAAATCAGAGAGACTCACCAAGTCAGGTGTGTGTGTGGTTAAACTGTGAGGACACAAGTCTTCCTGGTCTTTTTGTAGCCAGCATGTCCTGGTAAAAGAGATGAATCATTCACTTATTTCTCTCTATACATTTACAGGTTGTGTTTGACTATGTATTGGAATCAGTAAAAATGTAAACCATGTTTCCCAAACTCCGCTGACCTTTTTCCATGACATGCTTGCATTTTCAGATGCAATCTCAGCGTGTAACTGCTCCCTGGCAGGATATGGGTTGCTGGATGAATCACCTCATTCAGGAAACCGCAGACTAACAATCGGAGTTAGGATGGTTTAAACACATTACAAATAGTTTAATGTTTTGCTCAGTTCATGCCAATGCACAGACAATAGTTTCACATTTTTCCTTTGCTGTGTGTGAGCGTGCAAAAAGCTGCAGAGAGCGAAAAGAGAGCAGTAAATCAGATATAATTACACAG
The DNA here is from genome assembly GCF_011397635.1 of Epinephelus fuscoguttatus. Classification (NCBI taxonomy): domain Eukaryota; kingdom Metazoa; phylum Chordata; class Actinopteri; order Perciformes; family Serranidae; genus Epinephelus; species Epinephelus fuscoguttatus. The sequence goes on from NC_064759.1 coordinate 12,937,063, forward strand.
TCGGTGTTGCAAAAACTTTTGAGAACGAGACACTTGGGTTTCACCTCGGAAAAGTCGTATCATTTAAGCGGAAGCTCTGACAGGATGTGCACAATTGGCGTATTAGGGAGGCAGTTAGTGCTGACAAGCACAATAACTTTATCATCCAAATATCCCCGCGCCTAGTTTTCTTGTCTCAGCTGCATGACACACACACACACAGATACACACACACCTATATCCCCATACACCTGAAACAGCAGTCTTCACTTCTTTTTTCCTCCATTCCCCCGGCCATCGTTGAGGAAGCAGAGAGCAGCTACTAAGACAAAATAAATGGCTTACAGAGCGGAGAAATCACATACAGTGGTATAAAAACATCAGGGTTTTCTGCGGGGCGCTGCTGCTACTTTTCTTATGATTAATGTTTTTGTGTCTAAGGATTTGTTGATCTATATTTCAGAACATATTCCATACTTCTTGAATTGGTTGATTGCCTGCTGCACCCACTCATCCAGCCTTTAAAGTAGATGCATGCTTTAAATGTTTCATGCAAATAAATAAAAAAACACATGTGGGAAAAGCTCAAGCGGTCCTTAAAGTCATACACATATACAGGGTTGATTTATAGTGTCTCGTTTCACAGGCTTTATTAGGTAGTTATTCATTACAGAAGAGTGTGCGTTAGGGAATGTGAAGCTGCTTGAGACGTTGCTTTTCCACAGAGGCAGCAGTATAAATTGTGTGTTTCTGTTTGTATATGACGTTCCTGCTGAAGCAATAGTGGAACAGTTTCACAATATTATCAGGAGGAACGACACTTTGCTTTGTTGTGAGGGGCTAAGTATCAATACTTCTCACATGCAGAGAACCAGTTATTTATCTTTCTCACATAGGATCAGCCACAACATTAAAACAGGTTATCATCTTGTTACATCTTTGTTTTCATGTGAATACCACTTGACATGTACAACCTACCCAAACACCATTGCAGACCAAGTACACCCCCTAATGGCAAAAGCACTCCCTGATGGAAGCAACTCCCTCTGCCTAAACAGCTCAGAGCCAAGGCTGATCCAAGGAGGCCCTACTATCAATGGCTTTGGCTCTTGGGTACCGGCATGTCCCACAGATACTCAATCAGACTGGGATCTGAGGAATGTGAAGGCCAGGTCAATGTCCTTTGCTCTTTGTCACTTTCTCAGGCCATTCCTGAGCAGTTTTAGCAGTGTGGCATAGTGCACTGTTTTGCTGGGAGGGCCACTGCCATTAGGAGCTGTTGCCATGAGGGGGTGTATTTGGTCTGCAGTGGTGTTTGGTGCATGGCAAGTGGCATCCACATGAATATTAGGATCAAAAAAAAAATTACGTATATATTTGTGTTGTATTTGTCATCATAACTCAAAATATACTCAGTTTCTCAAAGTACCTCCAGAAAACAGGATGTTGAAAATCTCCTGAGATTAATATTCTGGAGGCTTAATCAGTAAGATGTTGAGTAAAAGCATTTTGACATTTTTAAGTAATATTTCATCTCATGTTACTTTAAACACAGTTTAACCACAAATTATGTAGTTTAACAATATGATAGACTGAAATGTATCCTTGCGCCTCCTCTTTGCCTCAGTCAGCCATGCTTGTTAAAGAAGGGGACGTGGCTCTACTACAGTCCATTTTAGATGTGGAACACTGTGATTGGCTCATAGACATCAGATAAGCCTGTGCATTTGGGTGGAGTCAGATGACAGTAATCTTAGATCTCTAGACATCTTAGAAAAGTTATGTCCATTGGAACGGACGGGGGATCGGAACGGGTTAATGTTGTGGCTGATCGGTGTAGTTATGCAACCGTACTGATTGACAGTATTTGTGTAAAAATGATCAACATTTAACCAAGGCAGTACTCCAGTTTCTGGTTTAAACAAACACTCAGTGACTGAAGAATGTGAAATCATCATAATTCATCTCACCCTCTTTTCTTTCTTTCTTTTCCTCTGCTACCACCAGCCAAGGTGTTGCTCCACCCATCCAGATACAGGTAATATAAAAGTGAAGAACAGCGGGAAAAGTATCCCAGACGAGAAGTTAACACCAGTCTGGCAAAGGCAACCCAAGGAGAAAGGAGCCGATTCGTCTGCAATGGCACACAAAGTAATACATCACTTGTGTTGTATTGATCTGTCAGCAAATTCCATCTTTTTACAGATTCCACTGACTTTCAACAGAAACCGTGGGGAGAACTGTTCAAACAACCATTAACTTATTATTAATAATCAGTAAAACCAAAGAGCTCACCTTCCTTTCTGACCTCGCAAAAATCATCAGGACGTCTAAATCAAACAGGATGGAATTCAGATGAAGACCTGAAATCATGGTCTGGTAAAATCAACGACAAACATTTTAAAGATGGAGTAAAAAGAAGACAAAAGCAAACGATTTCATCACAGGGATGAACCCAATTTATTATTCTGCTCTTGTGACAGTAACAGGGCCAAATATGAACATCCTAACGTACAAGGCTCTCTAAGCTGCCCCTATGCGCTTCTTCATCGACGCCCTTTGAAAAACACTCACTGTGTGGCTGCAGGCCCTTCAATCAACAACATTTAATAAGTTAGCCATGCCTTTTTTTTCCCTTGGAAACTACGTGCCATGACCTCAGCGCCATGACAAACCTAACCAATAAAAACAAATGTTACATTCATAACCACACAAAAAATTAAGGACATTTTAGTGCACAACATAAGTTCCGTACCTGAAATGAAACATACATGCTCAACATGTCAATATATTATGTGCCAACCAAGTATATTTGTATCTATATTACGCCCACCTCTATAAAATAAGTTAATTATATGTGTCTGCATGTCAGCATAATTCTTAAACACATTTAATTCAATATGTACAAACAATCAAAACAAAGAAAATCATAGCTAATTTTACACAAAATATCCACTAAACCTTTTTCAGCATTTCACGCCACCCTTTCTAAGCACTAATGATTTAAAGGTAATCTGACATTAAGAGCTAGGCTAAAGAAATTAATACATAAAGATGGCATTCTCTAGGTACAATGTATGATCAGTGAAAAAAGGTAGACTTCATCAGTGCAGAGTGCAGTTTGCAGAGGAAGAGGTGCAGTGTCTCGATAAGACTTTACAGTATCTATTCCTGCATGAAAGTCAAAGCAGAGTAACATCCAACTCAATCTAACAGGTTTAATCCCCCTTATGCAAAAGGAAAAAAGTAGCAGAAAAGTGTGTGCAGAAATGACTTTCACACCAACAGATTACATTAGCTGCAGGTGAATAAAAAATGTGTGGGGTTTTCTATGGATTGAACACTTGATTATAGAGCACACAAAAGCTACGTAATGTATGCGTTGTGCTTCATTATTATCAGTAGCATCTTCTCTCTTATGTCCATTCAAGATGCAAGGACTTCCTCCATTATTAAGTACTAGTGTGTGCATGTGCGTGAAAAATACAAAACAACCCCAAAAAAGGTGAAATCAAATTACAAGCTGAACTTCTTGGACAACAAATGTAAGGGGTAAAATAAGATCCCGTAAAAAGGTGTGACAGGATGATAAATGTATACTTGTAAGCATTTGTGGTCCAATATAAAATGTTCCCTTTGAATAACCTCTCATCCGTCATGACTGCTCTTAAGCTACTTTTGACAGATCCATCAATTGTGTCACATCATCAGCCACGTCCTCGTCCGCTCTCCTTCCTCCACTCCCCTTTGGATCTCTCCTCTTTCTCTACTGCTCCTGGCGCCGAAAACTTTTTCATGACTTCTTTTTCAAACTCTTCCATTTCATCCTCTATGGCGCTATCCTCATCGTCCCCGTCGTCATCGTCTTCCACCATGTCTTCCAAGATATCTTCCAAATCTTCGACGAACTCCTGAAAGCTCATCTGGTCGTGGACAAAGACTCCGTCCCTGAAGAATTCGGTGGCTAGCTTTTTGAGCTCCTCTCTTTTGGAGTCATCCACTCCCGCCCCCTCTGCCTTGGCTAGGTATGTTTGGAGGATGGCCTCAAACTCGGGCAGAGAAACAGGGAGCAGACCCTCAGCTTGAGCGCAGGTCTCCAGTGAGTCACACTGCTGTGGTGGTTTGGGGCTGTGTTGAAGGCGTTCTCTCTGCTGGGTCCAGTACTCAGGCTGGTCCAGGGAGTGTCGGCTGTGTGTGTGAGGCAGCTTCCCGTCTCCCCACAGGTGCTCTTCCTTGTGGACATTAAATCTGTGCTCACCTTTGTGTTTTTGGGGGCTTGATTTGTCCTTTTTCCACTCTCCTTTGTGATTTTTGTCTTTCTCTCCTCCTCTCTTCCACTGTTCTTTCTTTTCCCACTGTTTCCTCTCGTCTGTCCACTCCTTTTCATCTCTGCCATTTTTACTCTTCCGCTCATGCTCATTCCACTGTTTCCTCTCATCCCTCACTTTCCTTTCTTTACCGTGATTTTTGCTGTCTTCCCACTGTTTCCTTTCTCCCTTTCCTTTCCATTCCTTACCATAATCTTTGCCGTTTTTATTCTTCCAGTTACCGTCTTTCTTCTCTCCTTTTTCTTTCCAATCTTTCCTTTCCCATTTCTCTTTGCTACTTTCCTTGAAGCCATCTTGGCCCTTCCTCCACTCCTTCTCTCCCTTCAGTTCCTCCTTGCCTTTGTGCTTCTCTCCACGGTCTTTTCCTACCTTCCAATCATTCCTCTCCTCCTTACCCCTCCATTGTTTGCCCCCATTCACTTTCTCATGCTTTGCCCTGTTCCAGTCTTTCTCCTGCTTTCTTTCTTTTCTCTCACTCTTCTCTATCCACTCTTTCTTTCCTTCCCTATCCTTCCATGGCTTTCCACTATCACCTCTGCTAGCCTTGTCTTTCTTCAAGTCTTTCTCCTTCCATTGCTTACCTTCCTTATCTTTCTCCTTATCAAACTTTCCTTGCTCATGTTTTCCCTTTTTCCATTCTGTTTTACCGCCATCTTTCCGATCCTTTTTCTCCCCTTCCTTCAAATCAGATTTATCTCTCTCTTTCCACTCCTTCTCGCCAATTTTTTCCTTCTTCACATCTTTCTTCTTCCCCCTCTGGTCATCCCATGGCTGCTTAGTCTGGCTTTCTGTAGATCCAGCTGTGGCCTGCTTGCTGTCCTCTGGCTGGCCACCGGAGGGCGATGTGGTGGCCTTTACAGGTGCTTGAGCTGCTTCACTGGCTGCTGAAGGAAACACAAGAAGTCAGTACAACTACAAAGATGAGAGGTGAGCATTCAAGTGAGAATAACAGAAAAAGAAGAAGAAAGGAGGAAACACGCTGCACCCTCCCTTGCTGTCTGATATCTATAATCCTTCTACATCTTCTACCCTCCTCCATGTGCCCTCCCTACTTCCTCCCTCTGTCCCGCTGTACCTGAGGAGAGTTTTAATTCAGTCACAGTGGATCTCAGTGTTTCTAGTTCTTTCTGTAGGGCCGGGACAGACTCCAGCTCTCTCTTCATCCTCTCGTTCTCTTTCTGAAGGACAGGGAGAGATGCCATCTCTTTCTTCAACCTACTGTTTTCCTTCTCCACCTCCTCCCACCGCAGACGCTCCTTTGCTCCCTCTGCTGCCTGTCCCTTGGCTACTTTTAGCTCTTCGTTCTGTGCCTGTTTGAAAAAAAAAAAAAAAGGAACAGGAAAAGAGGGTCCTGTGAGAATATTACAAACTCAGTGACACGTTTATGCACAGACACACATTTATGTATATATGTATACTACGCACACACACAGACACACAGAGATAAGGTGAGAGACAGAATGGAGTCACACCTGAAGTTGGGCTTCTAGCACAGAAATCTGCTGGTTCCCTTTGGCTAACTTATTTAGAAGCTCTGTACTGTCAGCATCTGCTGCGGGCAGAGGAACCTCTGGATTAAGCCACTCCTGTCGACAAATTGCAGACAGTGTACAACACAATGGTAAATTTAGATGACTTCTCAAAATTTCTATTGCCAGACGGCAGCAGTCAAAAAATTAGAGAACAGTACATGTTGATGAAGCAGGAGAGAACAAAAGTCCAGGGAAGCACAGTTGGTAGACAATGCTGCCAGTGTTGTGGGTGGTCTCCTGCTGGGCATATCACACTAAAAATTCATGTGGTGGTACTTACTGTGCTGTAAACTCGGCGCTCAAATGGTATTTATAATGAACAACAGAAAGAACACAGACAGAATAGAAGGACAAAAAAAGAAGTGACAAACTGACGTCAGACTGACCTGTTTTCCTGGTACCTCTGCATCCTTCAGGTCCACTGTACCATAGTCACTCTCTGCAAATGTATTACGCAAAGCTTCATGTTCATATAAATACATACACTTACAAAGAACAAGAGCAAAAGCTTTTCATATTATGGAAAAACATGCCACCTACCCAAACAACAATCAAGGCTTTAACAATAAAATCTGTACTCTGAGCTGAATAAGGGCATGTATACACTGTATAATATCTAAAATGAAAGATCATGGACAATATATTTATTAAAGGTTGAAAACTGCAACTTTTCAGTTTAAACCTTATCCTCCATGTTTTGACACTGATCATGGTAGGAGCTATTTATAAAAACCTAAAAGAACATTTGGTATTTAAAGTTATGGTAGTCAAGCTTAAAATTATTGGTTTACATTGCAGTGATGCAGAACAGTGTTTTCATACAACAACAGCAAATAAGCCTCAGCGCAAAAGTGCATAAATCCTTCCCTCTCTTGCTCGCACAAGTTTAGAAGCGTGCAGGGCTTTTAAAATTCACTTTCAGAGGAATATTTCACCTGCAAGATGACCATTGATATACCAATTAGTCACCGCATATTATGTTGAATTTGTGAACAAAACTTTTCTTTTTCTTTCATGCCTCCATGATGAACAGAAAATCCAACAAAGATCATTCTTAATAAGCTGGAGTAAATGGGGACCACGTTTAACGGCAGCAAAACTATACATACATGAAAAAAAAAATCTGTTGACAAACTCTCATACAACTTATGCAGTATAATCCAAGTCTCATTTGTCCAGCTGTCTGCTTAGTAATTCCTAAACACATGCATTTTCGCTAAAACGTTCCAATATTAAACACTTCCGCCAACGACAAATGCACCCTGAGCATGCCTGAGCACGCACCTGTGTATGAGCTCTGCTTGAGCAGAATTCAAACACACGTGCGTGCTTGGGCATGCTACTTGGCCGTGCATGAGATTGTTTGTACTGATGGGTTTTAGCGAAAATGCATGCACAACTGGATAAATGAGACTTGCATTGCACTGCAGGAGTTGTGTGAGTTTGTGAACGGATGATTTTATACAGTTTTACTGTCCCCTTTTACTTCAGTTCATGAGTAATGTCCACCTTTTTTGGACACGTCGTTCACCAAGGAGATGTGAAATAAACAAAGTTTTCTTTATGAATTCAAGGTAACATGCAGCGAGTAATTGTTATACAAATGGTCATTTTGTGGCTGAAGTATTCCTTTAAAAAGGTCTCTGATGCAAAACAATTTCTTCTGCATGCAGTCATACATACAAACACATGCTGTGGGCCAGAAAGCACTCATTCGCTCACTCACACACATAACGTACCCTCATCCAGGTCCATGAAGATACCTGCAGGTATAATACACCTCAGTCTCAGAGCACCCTTTGTCTAGTTTACTGCTAGTAACTCATCATTTTCCTCTAACTCACTGCTCTCTAACATCTTAAAATTAATCTAAAATTCATTTACAGAGTAACGGGCAAAAGAAAACCTTTTCATAAGGTCATATGGGGATACCAACCTGAGAAAAAGATGGTGCCAAGGCCCACCAGGATGACAGCACCCAGGATGCACTTGTTCACAGAGAACCCGCTGTCTTCCTCCCGCTGTGGCAGCTGAAACTCTTCCTCTCCTTCCTCTTCCTCCTCCCTCCTTCCGATCCGCTCCAGAGCTGCTAGGAGAGACCTCCTTCTCCTCACCTCTGGCTCTGCCTCCTCTCCCGTCTTCTCAGTCCTCTCCTCAGCCACAGGGGAGTCTGGGGCAGTGGAAGGGAAGAGTGTGAAAAGCTGTTGTTAAAGTATTTTTTTGACTTTCACTTTGCAATTTGTAGGTTTAATCTACTCGACATTACCCCCAAAGCATAAACGTTCAAAACAGTTGTTGTAAATTAGAGGATTTTATTTTCTAACACATTTATTATTTTAAAGCTGTTGCAAATTATTGGGCACAAATTTGCTCTTGCAGTTTCAAAGTTGATGTTAGATAGCACAGCAGCGATGGCGCTGTAAACGGTCTGATGCTGCAGTATACTCCTCGCGGGAGATAAGACTTGCTTCTTTATTGGCTCTGCTGTGCATGGCACGCTGGTTAATTTGCTCTGTTGCCATTCCTTATTTTCCTTTAAACTGCATAGATAAGGCTTAAATCTTGAATAAATCGTCTGGAAAGTGATTCAAGTGATTCATTTTGGAACTTCTGGCACTGAAGTTTCTAAACTATTTGCATCACTATTTTTTGTAGAAGAGCAGTGGCACTATAAATTGGTACTGTAAAGAACTCTGACACTGAACCAGTTGTTAAACAAAAGGTGTGTGGAAAAAAATGCACAACGGAGCAAAAGAAAACTCATTTTTTAATGCTGTAGCTAGAAAAAGAGCTGCGGACCAAAAGCACCACACTGCAAAAAAACTTTAGAGGCCCCGGTCCCTCTGAAGCCAATTTACTTCTGCAGGGTGTCATGCAACTAAAAGTTTCTCTGTCACATCATGCTCCCTGCCTCGTACCAACCACAGCCTCTGCAGACAACCTCCTGGCCCAGATACTGAGCAATTCCATAACCAGCTGGTCCACCAAGTGCACTTCAAACACAAACAGTACATACAGCTTAGTCTAAAATAAAAAAAGGAAAGGATACAGGCATACCAGGTGATAATCTAACGACAAATAAAGAGTGACACTAAGGTCAATATAATATTAATGTAATAACATGATAAAGTTTTCATACCTGCCTGTTTACCTGAGTCAGTCCTTGGAAACAGGTCAGGCTCCTCCCCTTCCTGTTGGTGCTCCTCCCCATTTAGCTGATGCAGTGCCCCATCCTGCGTGTGCCTCTCTTCGTCCTGCGTTAACTCTACCCCTCCCAGAGTCTCTGTGCTCAGCGTTGAGGCTGGGGGCTCATCAGGGGAGGGGGTTATGTGGGTGTAGGAGTCAGAAAATGAATCGGGGTCAGAGCTGGATTGTGCTGGGCCCTCAGGTAGGCCCTCTGACTGGCTGAGTGCATCACTGCCAGGGACAAAGCTGTCAGGGACTTCCAAAGAGGTGGGAACAGAGGCATCAGTGACAGTGATGGGCTTGGCAGTGTGTTGCTCTGTGCTCGTGTCTTCACTTAGCTCTGCTGTTTTGTCCTCTGCTACCTGGGTAAAAGAATCAGGTCATTAATATTCCTTAAGGTATTACACTGCCAGCCAAAGGATTTAGAGCTCCCTTTTAAGTTTTTTGGATTAAATTCAAACAATGCTCCTAAATTTGACACTCTGGGCAGAGAGTTAGATAAGAAGTTCTATACCTCTCTAGTATCAGGACAGTAAATATAAAGGTACAGTCAGCAGCTGTTCATTTAGCAGCAAAGACTGAAATAAAGGGAAAGGGAGCAACCAGCACCTCTACAGTTTACTTATTAACATGTTACATCTCTCTTTTTTCTTTTTAATCCAAACAGAAAACAAAGCATTTGAACATCAGTTCTTGTGAAACAACAGTTCACTGTTTTACAAAGGGCTGTGTTCTGGACTATTTCTTGAAAGGAGCCAGTTGTTAGGCAACCAGTGGAGACTACAGGATGTTAGCAGTCGCGACCAAGAAATAGTCCAGGAAGATATTGTTGCCTTGTAGCTGAGCCAGGCTAGGTGCTAACGGTCTTTATTCTAAGCTAGCCAGCTGCTGGCTATAGCCTTATCAGCAGGGTTCCCACGTTCATGAAATACCTGGAAAAGTTATGAAATAAGAAAAATGGTTTTCCAGGCCTGGAAATGGTTTAGAATTAACAAAATGTTTTGTATCTACATTGTTTTGGCTATAGTTTAAAATAAGTTCAAAAAAATACCCTAAAACTAATTCTATCATCAAGCGGCATACGTTAAAAACAACCATAAAAAAATTGTTTGTTTAATAAGAAATAAATGCATGCAAATTTGTCAAAATTTAAATCTAAATACTAGTCAAACTGCATTGACACTAATATGATCTTCAGTTTTACATCCCCCAAAATGGAGGGCACCCTCAGCGTTTTGCAAGGTGACTATTCGCACTTCTGCTAACTTGTTTGCTTATCTGCAAATGCCTCGGAAGTACGTGTTTAATAATGTATGGCCTACCCTTTTTAATCTACTTTAATAAATTCACGGAAATGGCATAAAATATTATGGAAAGGTTTTTGAAATTCATTGGTAAAACTTTGTGGGAACCCTGTATGATATTCTCATCAAAATCTATGTCAGAAAGTCCATCAGTGTAGCTCGCAAAAATGTCGCACTATTCCTTTAAATTAAAAATATATAAGAAATAGGTATAAGTGGCATGTTGGCGACTTTCTGCATTGTAGCCACTGCTACAATCAAAAATATGCACACTTTTTTAAAAAGTTCTTTGAATAGAAACTAGAAACTTAAAATTGTTTTATACCTTCATTAAAGGAGATCTATGCAAATTTCAAAGCATATGACTTCTCTGCTAGCCAGCAGCTAACAGTGCTAACTCCATAAACAGTGCTAAACAATGTCAATGGCTGACAGTGCTAACGGTGTTAACCAGAGGGAACTGGGGGGTGGCTGCCGTCCCTATATCGGTGGTAATTGACATATGACTGCAGTGCCAAGCGACAGCGATGATCTAGCCAGTGAGGGAGCTTGACTTTATTCTCTGCTCAGAACACCATCACTCCACTGGATCTTGAATAGAAAACAGTGGTTTGCTGCTGAATTACTGCTCTGAATGTTGCATAGAGGACCTTTAAGCTGTAGCCTGGTAACAGCTGAAGTGAGTCATCCTCTAGGTATAAATACTTGGGTTATAATGTGGCTACACACCCACTGGTCAATTAGAATCAGGCACTGCTAGTGCCTATGGTATTAACAGTTTAAAGGCAATTCAGAAAGAGTATTCAACCACAGCATGGTATAATTACAAAATGGAGAACATAAAAATGCCTTCATTGGCCAGTCATAATTAAATATTCAGCTAAGCTGTGTAACAAATAGTACATTATCAAAAACAATGTGTACTGCTGTCCTACCAGGTGGCCCTCCACAGGGAGCCCCTCTGCAGGCTCTGCACCGTTTGCAGGCGGGTTCTCCCCAGAACCTGACTCATCAAACACAGAAAAACAGGGCAAGGAGGACGACTGTTAGAGCAACAGTTTAACATTTCAACTGGGAAGGCAAATGGGAAAAAAAGTACAGATTAAAACTTGGAAATTAGAATGGGTTTGTGTGCTGGAAATATGTTTTTTCTTCGCTATAAATAATCTCACAATCCTCAAATGTATTGTGACACACACCTGCTGCACATGTAAGGCCTTCCTCATGGTGCTCTGTCCCCTCTGCCAGAGGCCTCAGGGTTTCAGCAACAGTCTCCTGAAACACAAACACACAGACATTATTACTATTTAGATATTATTGCAAGTACAGTTCAGTCTTTTACTATCTTGCTTCTGAGCGTCAGCAGTGACAAAGCATCACTCTTTTAAACAACAGCTCCTGCCAAAGTGCCATTAAACAAGGCAGAGTGTTCATGTGTGTGTGAGTGTGTGTGTAAAACTAACCATCATGCCAGAGCCTCTTAAGCTAGTTTGCCTCTCTGAGTAACAGTTAAAATCATAAAAAGAAAAGAAACAAAGACAGTCTTATTACAGAAACCTACTTCATATCCAGGTGACCCAAAAGAAAATCAATTGGGACAGAGACTTTTCTTTTTTAAAAATAATGCATTTTCATTGAGGTCATGCACAGTGACTTCCTATGCTCTTTACAGAGTGGTGATACCTCAGAAGTGAGGATGGTCCAGCTGTTGTTAGCACTGCTGCCGCCAGACATGGCCCCCTAGAGGCTTTGCCTGTCTCCTGCAACATAAGAGGAACATAAAACAGGTAACATGATTAATAGTAGTTCACAGAGAAGAAGTCAAATTAAATGTGTACTCCTTTGTGTCTTCATACGCTCTGCATCAAAGCTGGCTGTGTGATTTTCCAACAAGGTAAATCCTAAATTGTGAAAAATAGAATTTTGGTTTGTTAACAGTGCACTTGTTACTGAAGCGACAGCTACACAGCCCTTAAGTGAGCTGGCGTATTGTTCAGAGGCCTGCCACAAGAAACAGTGTGAGTACTGCAGCTTAAACACATTTACATCTCCTGTTTACCCATGCGCAGGATTTGAATACATGCCTTCGCTATTCAGCCTCACCCATTCTGCCAATAAAGGAGCTACTGTAACACATTGCTGTGTGTGTGTGTGAGAGAGAGTACATGTGTGTAATGTGTGCAGGAAGTCCAGCTCCCTGGAAGCATTGAGTTCGTCATTAGTAGTTTGTGTGTGTTTCGGGCCTTTGGTCACCCTGGCTTTTGACTAGCTGTGAAATGTTTTGGCACAGGACTCTGGTAACTAAGGCCAGCACCATTCTGGGGAGATACAGACAGCAGAATGGGCTTTCCATTTCAAAGCTACTGGTCTGTTAATCTCTACAAACCACCAAATGTGAACTGTATAACGAATACACGTATTCCCTGTATGACTTGCCTGGGAATCACAGATTTTACGGTAGGATAAACATATGGTGCAAATGTTTCCCTGAATCTACTTCTGTAGTAGTGACCAACACATCTCTTTCCAGACTGAGATCACTCAAGCGGAAACACAAACTGACATTTCAATTTCACCTCCTGGTCAGATACAAATGTCAGGTATTACAGCTGTATAAAGCCTTTACTCTCACACAGCAGAGGAGGACATAGCAGAGATGCATATTTATCAGGCGTAGTCTGGCTTTCTTCAGCGAATGCAGAGAGCTAACCACTTATATTAACACCACATTGTCTGGGTAATGACACACTTCACTCCCCAAATTCAATTCTCTCCCAGCTCTGCAATTTAGGTCTCCTAATCGAGTGCCTCCCAAGAGAAGTCTACTGAATCTAGCCTAGGGCCCTAGGAGCATTGTGGGGCATATAGTGGAATGGCTTAAATAGATACTGGCTAAATATAGCCACCATGAGATTGACTAGAGACAGAGGAGGGAGCATGCAGAAGATGGCCATGGGGAGCACAACAGAAGCAGAAATGTATTCTAAGGACAGTTTTAAAAGGATTACTTAAACTGCATCACAAAGCCGATGGCTTTTAACAGAGAGAAAATAAATTTCACTGCCTTGCAGTCTGTTTTTACTCTCTGATTTTTTATGAGAAATATCCAATATAACCTGTAAAGCTCTGGGAGTCTGGGCTTCATCATATCTTCATACCCGTCATATTAAAAGATGCATGACACCTTGCCTGATCTCACTTTATTAACATCTTTTCAGACAAATAATAAGCTACCTTCAGTTCAGTTTATGTGCCACCTAAAATGCAATAGGCAATAGTGGACACCATTTTTTCTTGAGCTTAACAGCCGTAGGCCTTATTTTATTATCCTCGTCTCAGCAGGGAAAAATTACCAAAAAAGGTCAAGGGAATAAAATACAGGACAGGCCATTAGGACAGCTATGTTGGGATGTCAGTAAACGCACCATAGCTAGCATGTTCACACACAGCATCAACAACAAAGCAGCAGCTCATCAAATTATGTTGTAGCTTAACGTTAGATATACTGCTTTGAGAAAAGGGGTGTGAAGCCTGGGACAGGAAATGTCACATGAGAAACAACATAAACAACAAGTCAAACTCAGAAATCACGTTTTCAACGTATTAAAGGCCAGTGTACGTAAGGTACATCAACATATGTTTTAAAAGCAACGACATGTTTTAACATTAGCCGTTAGAAACAAAACTTTTAACCGTCATGTCGAGCAACCAGGAAAAAGTGAGATAAACGACGGTGGCAACGCAACGGAAGAACAAACAAAACAGACGTTGTTACTTTAAAGTAAACAAACACTAAGTTACATCCAAATTTAGGTCACTCTTACCGTGTTCCGTCGCTTTACTTCAGACCCCCACTGCCTGTCACAGATACAGCAGACACTTCTGAGTCTCACCATCCAACTTGAGAACTTACAAAGTGCCTCCTGAACTTGCATGATCCACGCGCTCCTCGTCCAATCACAGACGGCGTCAGCTCTAGTCCCGCCCCTCGCCCTCCTGCTCGACCAATGGCATTGCGGCGGCGCCGCTGTTCCTCGCTGGGAAAGGCTCCAAGATGATTGACAAACGCAGGTGATGAGTATGTGAAACATACATGTTACATGCGATAACACCACCAGTCCTCGGCATATAGCGCTGGTAGTCCACAGGCTTGGGCTGATTCCAGGTCACAATATCCTCCTTTCCCTTATAAGACAGCTTGTAAAATGGATCCTGTTTCTGTTCAATACATAGGTCTTAAATTAGACCTCTTTGCAAACTGTGCCAAATTAAATAAACACAAGCCTTAAAATCTCAATAAAGTCACATAAGAGCTAAATCACACTATTTTTATATCTTTTTTTTTCTCTTTTCTACAAGATTAACCACAACAAAATGAACAAACATGCAGACATAAAGGTAAGTCTTTTTCTAGTCATGAGTTCCTTTATTCAGTGCACACCAGTTTGTGTTGTACAGTGAACATCATGGGGTGCTATTCTTTAGTTAAACGCAGGAAAACCCTGACCCAGTCTCTCAGTGAACATTCGTAGCTTCTGGAAATGTTCAAGTGTATTTCCTGGAACCCAAGAAGAGCATCCTACAGACACTGAAAAACAGAGATAAAAATATCTTAACACACTACGTAATGTTATGATTTTGTACACATCATTGAAATTGAGAACCTCATTTTAAAGGAGCAGTGTGTAAGCTTTAGGGGGATTTAGTGGCATCTAGTGGTGAGAATTGAAAAGTGCAACCACCTGAAACTTCTCCCGGTTAGAATTCCTTTAGTGCTAAATGTTCAGGAGGTTTTAACCAGGAGCCAAATAATGCGCAGAGGTTTCTTCCTCTTAAAAACAAATGGAACAGGTAATTAAACCGGTAAAAACTCTGAATAAATAAGTTTCAAGTTAAAAATCAGAATTCCTTGGATGAGAAAGGTCACCAGCCCAGCACCTGCCAGTGGGTGCTCACCTTATTTCTGATCCAGACGTTCAGGAGGTTTTCACCTAAGCTGAATTACCCGCCATGGTCTCCTCCTCTCCAAAATAAACGTACCCGGTGATGTAAACCAGTAAAAACACTGAATGAAGCAGTTGGATGTTAGAGTTTGTCCGACACTGTTCCACACGTCAGAGACTGCCCGAGCCTAGCACCTGCTGATGTGTCTGACAACTTCAGACGTTGAGGAGGTTTTCTCCGCAAGACGAATTATCCGCAGAGGTCTCTTCCTCTCCAAAACAAACAAACCAGGTGATTTAAAGTTGTTTTTCTGATGCTGTTTGTCACAGAGGGACTGCTAACTATAGTGGCTGTCTAGAGCCAGTGTTCGGTTTGTCCGTTCTGGGCTACTGTAGAAACACGGCAGTGCAACACTGCGGACTTTGTGGACGACCCGCTCCCTATGTAGATATAAACGTCTCATTCTAATGTAACGAAAACACAGCGATTCGTATTTTCAGGTGACTACACACTAAAGAAAACATACTTATTATATTATATTGCATTTCTGCCAACGTATCCCCCTAAATCCTACACACTGGACCTTCAAACAGTATAAAACCTAAATTGTATTACATCAATTAGAAAGAGTGTGCTAAAGTACATAAGTGGTTGTTTGTTGTCATATGAGACAAGACTTATACTTGCCAATGCTTTGCCAGCACCGCCGATCAAACACTCCATTCCCGATGTAATAAAAGCTGGTTGAAATTACACTATAGGTGCCAACAGAGAAAAGGGGGAAAATCAATGTTTGACCACTTGATCCACTCTCACTTTCAGTCCTTCAGTCCAGGATCTCCTTGATGCACCAGCAACAGAGAAGGAAATACAGGCACTCCTTAACTGACTGGATGAAACTGTAGGCGAAGTTTCCTCCCAGGAAGTTCTTGCCTCTTCCCAGACCCATGGCCAGTTCCCTCAGGTGCTGTCCCAGAGAGGAGGAGGGCATGGCCTGGGGAAGAGGACGCTGGGGATGCATGGCTGCGGAGAGGGAAAACGAAGCAGAGGCAACAACGAGGGCAGTCGATGAGAAGAAATAGGAGGTGAGGTCTGACAAATTGGATCAGACTGGGCCAGTGCAACAGCTGAGGTCTGCTCCGTATTCCTGGCACAGATAGCTCCTCTACTTATAACCTCCTATACGAGCTGCGGGCCATTCACATCCTGCTTTTTCTCGACTGTTCCCTGCTTTCAAACATCCGCTGATTGATTAAAGGCCTTGTTTACCTTTGCTGCGCACTGCTCCCCTCTGTTGTATAGCACCCCACACACAGGCTCTCCCTATGCTCTAATAATCCCTGAATCAGCCCCCTGCTGTTCACAAACAAGAGAGTTCCAGTAGCTCCAACACAACTCCCACTGCAACCCACTCTTTGTTCAGGACACTGTGTGACAGGTGATAATACCTTCCAGCAGTGTGCGCTCTGTTCTTTCATTTTCATCAAAGTTTTTAGGTGTACTTTGATAGAAGGATGAGTCGGATCTTAAAAAGCCTATCCAACAAAGTGATAAACACTCAGTGAACACACACACAAATTTATCATATCAAAAGCCAAACTCACAAAGAGAGATGAATGATATATGTATTTATATATGCAATCTATATTTTCAGATACAGGTGTAAACAGAAATGTTTCCCTAAAAACAAAACAAAAAAAAAGGTATTAAAACAGAAACATATAAAGTAAAAATCAATATCTGTGCACACTATCTGAAAGTAACCTTTGGCTTTCACAAATTAAAAGTACAACAGCATCATTAACACTATCACCACCACCGACAACGACAAACAACACTTTTCTTTGAAAGGATTTTTCATGCAACAAAGGCATCTGTGATGAATGATAACACGGGACTGGTTCACTAATGATGCAGAGGGTCAGGTGGGTCTGTTTCAGAGCACACACAAACGCATACAGAACTTAAAGGGATGTTTCAGAATTTTTCAAGTGGAGTTGTATGCGGTACTTATCAATAGAGAGTATATTACACACACTTATATTACATACACTTGATGTCAGTCAGCATGTCCTTAGTTCAGAAAAGCAGGCTGGAGTCTGACATAAAAGCTAAGCAAGCTACTGCTGTGAAGGAGTCTGCAACAAAACGAATTTTAGCATCTTAAAGAAAGTCCAACCTAAAAAATATCATCATCAGTTTAAGTGTATGCTATATTTGTAATATTGTCACTGCTTAACCTTGAAGTCAGACAGTGATTTCCAACAGGAAAATGAAGCCGTTACATCGCTCTCTTCCAAGCCAGACTCCATTGAGAAAAACAGTGATTTAACATCGCTGTACACAGGAGCTGCTGATCTACCACTGCCTTGAAGAGTTATTTTGTTTGTCTTATTGTGTGACTTTGGCGGTTAAAACGGTTACTTTGGATTCACCAAAGATGCACCGTAACACAAACTAATTAACTGAATGAAGCAGCTTTAAACAAGCAGCTCCTGTATTCAGCAGGCTTAAATTACTATTTTTGTCAAGGGAGTCTGGTGGCTTTGCCAAGAGCAGAGATGGGGAACTGAAGCTGCCTCCCGATCACAACAGGCTGTCTGACAGAAAGGTAAAGCAGTGAAAATACACTTTATACAGTGTCCACTTAAAGTGATAGTGATGTTTTTTAGGTAGGACTTTTTTTTTTTTTTTTTAGGTACCTAAAATACGTTTTGTTGCTAACCTCCACCCACAGCAGTACATTGCTTAGCTTAGCTTCTCCAACTGACTTCTGCTGTACCCCATACAACCCCATTTCAAAAAATCTGAACTATCCCTTTAAAGCTCCAGGTTCCCACCTGACCTACAAACACCTGAACAGGCAGAATGTGAGCGTCTGACTGACCCAGCTGTCACTCTGGCATGTTTGTGCATGTTAGATTACATATGAACCCACTTCAGGGTCTAAAGACTAGTTGACAGTTAAGGTTTAGGCTGAAACGTCCCTTCTCGTATTTCAAGAGTTTGGCCTTGATGTATCTTTGACAAGTTCAACTGATTTACAAAGAGCTACCTCAGTGCTGTGGAGTTTGTGTTACTGATCAAATGAGTCATTAAAGATACAACAATGGAAACAATAATCCAATCCTAAAATGACCGCTCAAATGTTATTTACAGATGGTCAGGAAATACCCCCTCCCAATGGTGACATCAAGTATCTGTGACTATAAGCTGAATGCAAGAATGTGCATCCGAGGAGATTGCCATCACTGGATCTGTTCGCGTGTGTTTATTGGAGTGTCATTTTTGCAAGTCTTTGTTTAACTGAGAGGCTTGTGTAAGATTCTCCTGTAGTCCACTACATTTGAATTAAGTACATAAGGTGACTGCATTGAAGTGATGTGACTGCATTGAAGAAACAAGGCACAATTAAAAACATATATATATATATATATAAAAAAACATCATGAACTGAGGGAGGAGGAAGAGGAAAGGAGAAACAATAGCATGAACTTCTCCTCCCGAGATCCTCAAAAGTTTGTGAAAACAGCACACTGAGGAGCAACATTTGGCTTTAACATTAGCAATGCTCCAAAAACATTTATGTCCTTATGTTCAGCTACCCCCGAACCATTTCTTTTTTTCTTTTTTTAAAGGACATTATTCCCTCAAGTGATTAAAAAATAAAGCAACATCACAATACACATAATTACCTAACCATTACGATGACATATTTTGCATCATTTTTGCAGAGGGGAATTCATCGCGCTCAGACTGTTCAACATTTCTCATTGGCCGTAGTTTAAAGGGGTCTTCTTTACCTGCTTTCCTTTGCTTTCAGTCAGAATCCTCTTTAAAGATATAACCCATAGATTGTCAGTGCAAACACATGCTAAGGAAAAGCATCAGGTCTATGCCTCTCAACATATACCTGTATCTGTGTTTGTGGGTGACATCAATGAACTTTAAAAATCTCCTTTTTGTTGATGTAGTCAGGCACAATCACCTAGATCCTTCTCCCCTCTAAAACAGGCCCGTTTCATTATGCAATCCAAGTCTAAACTTGCACCCAATGTTGTAAGCACACAAAACAGATAACCGCTGATAATCGTCATGGCTTTCTCTGCTGTTAGCGACCGAGTTCATGATCTTTGGCATGACAGGTGGTGCGGGCCGTGCGTGGTGTAAAGGTGTATGTGCATCTGTGTTTACGGAGGGATTAGGGAGATACAGCTGTTTAGATCCTCCTGAATTCAGAGTGTCCGACAAGTAATGAATCCCGAGATAACAGAAAAAAAGAGAACATCATCATTGGCATAGCAGTCCCCAAGTTTTGCATACAGGCTTTCATCATCACCAGGTATCACTCCAAGGGTCAAAGTTCAACCGTCCTCAAAAGGGGAGTGGTCGGGGGTAGGGTGGCCCTCCTGATTAGATTGGAAGCAAACACATTTATGCATATTCACCAGGCAGATTTTTTTGTTTGTTTCCAAAGTCAGGTTTGCTGCTTAAGTGCTCCAGTGACACTTGAAGGGGAGAGTTTATGTTCGAGCCCGGTTCAGTCTGTGATACAAAGAACAATCGCCATCCAGTCTGTGATTTGCCTGATATGCTCCAGCAACAGTGTGAGGAGGGAAATCAGCTCCCCGTAAGAAATGACACATGCTTACAAGCACTGCAAATCTTATTTCCGAGTCCCATGTATGCTCCTTTCTTCACTTTTCAGTTCCACATTTCTTTTTGTACAAGGATTCATGTATTAGTAAAGTGTCCATTTTTTTTAATTTTTCATAAATCGCATGTTAAGGTTGTTTTTTTTTCTTGTAACAAAAGAAAAAAAAAAAAAAAAGCATTTATTTTCTGCCCCGTTCTGAAAGGGCTCCTCCCTGGTTCACAGTAGGCTGTTGAGAAATTGCAGCAGTGCTTCTCCGTTGTGGAGGGATGCACCTGATAGTTTTGGAAGAGGGGGTGGTCGAAGACTGCAGGTCACAGTTTGGCTTTCAGAAAGGACAGAAATATGTGGCATCAGCAGCAAGTGAATGATTTTATAGAGAAACTACTGATTTTTCTTTCTTTTTTTGGCTTTCTTTGCAAATGGTGTGTGTGCATATGGGATCTTGTATATGTATGTGTGCATGGTAAGTGTAGTGTTGCTGTGTGTATTATAGCATAATGCAAGTGTGTTTGTCTTGTGTTGAATTGCTGCAGGAGTGTGTGTGTGTGTATTTGGTGGAGTATTTCATTGGCGTGTGTGACGTCAGGCCCTGCGCTCTACTGGCTGTTGCAGACACACTTCGCTACCAGCTGATACGATGGGGAGTCTGTTGTCCATGTGGTAACTGATCAGGTGACTCACGCTTTCAAACCGATGGTCTTTTGTACGGACCTGAAAGACAAAGGAAAAGGTATTAAAGTAAAGTTTAAAGGGCTGTGTGAGACAGTTATTTTTATTCTGTAGCTTCTCTCCTAGTGTTTCTTAAGTATTCAAATCCAGAAATTGAAATTTTGGTTGTAGTGTGTATGTTTTAGTTTAAAAATGTTATTTTCCCAAGCCCTTCTAGAAACGTTGTCCCATGTGACCTGATGTAGGCTTCTGCATGGAAAAGTTGCTACACATACACCCACATTTGTCACATTAGTTCGGTTCCAAAAGTCACCCAATAACACGAACAAACTATCGAGTTGGCTGACCAGCAACCCCTGTGTGCTGTGAGGTCAAATCAGTGTTTTTGTCAAAGGAGTCTGGTGGCTTTGAGGAGGCCGATTGAACAGCTTCAGTTCTCTGTCGGAAAGGGCTGTCTGACGGCAAAGTAAAAGTGGTAAAAATAATCTAAATATGGCATACACTGAAACTAATACTGATTTTTTTTTTTTCAGTTGGTCCTCGTTCAAGCGGCAAAATATGCATGGCTGCTGCCCTTGTCCACCGCCACCAGACACCTTTGACAAAAACAGGAATTTTATCTCACAGAACACAAGGAGTTGGGAACTGACCGCTTCCTTTGATTGCTAAGTTAGTTTGTGTTTTTGTGTGACGTTCAAAACCGAACTAACGTGACATCCGAAGCAGTAAGCTACATTATTTAGCTTTTGTGTCCCGGTAGTCCTGTCTGCTTCCCCAAACGGGGACTGTGCTGATTGCCACCTACTGAAGAGTAATACACTGGCTATGGGTCTATGAATGTAATACAGTATAGTGAGCCCCAGTACGTCTTCACCAGGTTAAATAAAAGTTGATTAATAATTATAAAACAGCACCATCTTCTTCCTCCGAGCTCAAAACTTCAAAGCTAACACTTTCCTCGCTCTCCATGCTTACACTGTCAGTGAACTGCATGTGTGGGGGCTGAGGGAGAGAAGGGCATAAGCGCTGTAACCTACACCTTTGTGCTAACGGCTGAGTGGGAGTTTCCATTTGAAAAACACAGAAAAGAATGCAAATGGACCTGCCTTTTAAATTCATACACACCTATACAGCCATGTGTTGGGAAAACATGACTTAAAGGTGCTGTATGAAATTCTATAGGAAGATAGCTGATTGTTGAGTATCATTCCCAAGTCAAATACTTTGGGTTGGTGACTCGGAGTGAGACTCAACAATCAGCTACCTTTCTAAAGAGTTACAGATATCAGATATAGCACCTTTAAAAATAGCCAAAGCCCATTCATGCCTCTTCCTCCCCTTTGTAATCTCTCTTGGCCTTATGATTTTCCCCTCTCGCCCTGACTCACCACTCCTTCTGGATCAACTAGTAGCAGGTGTTTGGGCTGACCGCCCTGCTGTCCGGTGAGGACGTACTGCCCGGGCGTGGTCCCGGACTCTCGCACCAGGAAGTCCCCGTCACGGGTCAGCAGCCTCTCCGCTTCCCTGCGACTTAAGCTACCGTGGAACCAGGCCTCGCACTGCAGCTGCTGCACCAGAGGGGGCGCTGCTGTCGCTGAGCTCGGGCCACCGTGCCCAGACACTCCCAGGGCATCATCAAACGGCTCTTGAAAAATAAACACACATATATTTGTATTATTGTGTTTCTCTGTTGAAAACCTCACGCGCATGTCTATATAGGAAAATGATTTTTTTTTATTTAGAGCCAAAATGACTGAGCCTTATCCAAGTGAGCCACATGAATTGACAGTTGCGTGCTGCACACTGATAGAGGACTGTGTCTTTAAAGTGAAAGGCTTTACGCAGTCAACCAATCATGTTACATAAAATGCCCCCTGTAATGGACAAAGGCACTCTAATTCCCTTATCTTCCTCCAAGGCTGCCTTCTGCGGGCAGCTCCACTCTTCAATTAGCTCGTCATATGGAATGTACAGTACACACTACTCTGCTCATCCCCTCAGTCAATAATTAACCCTTATTCTGTCCACACGGTAAAATAACTGCACATTTGCTTTGGCAGTAATCCTGGTCATTTTGATTACACACATCTTGTCATTTAGAGAAATTATGCAATCACCTTTTCCAGTTATTTAGAGGATTAGTTATGTGCACTACTTGTGTGTTTTTTAGACAGCAGTCCCTTTAGCTTGATTTATTAATATGATATTCCCAACACAACGCAAGGAGACAGGGTGAGGCACTCACTCATGTCAAAAGCATCTCTGTGAGCATTTCCATTAGCTGCAACTGGGGGGCGGGGTTTGTCCACATTGACGTATGAAGGGTCATCAAACAGTTCCCGTCCCCCTTCTTTGGCACCCACTGGAAAAAAATGCAGACATCAGTGACCTTGGCACATCTTCCTGTTCCTATCAGCACATGAAATGGTATTTAAACCAGCCATGAGTAGAGATGGAGTGTGACTGAATTGTGACAACCTTCCACAGATTTACAGTGACTAACAGAGGTGCAGACAGAGAGGCAGGCTGAGACTCACCTGGTAGAGGCGGCAGAGGCTGCTTGTGAATGTCATTCTGGCCTGGCTGTCCATACGGCTGCAAACACAGAGACATACAAACAAATAATGAGTCACAGTCACATGTGCGTTCTCTTGTGTATGTACACAAATGGATTCCTATTAAAAGGGTTACACAAAAGGTCAATGATGATTTGTCTATGACAAACCGAGCAATTCCAACTGGGTTACTACTGCCTTTTAATTGTCTCCGCCCACAACTACGAAATTCTGAAATGCTCTCTAGAGCTGTGAAATTCCTTACAAGTGTATCATCTCTTAACTGCAGCATGAGCAGTGTTTGGACGTGTTGAAGCATGAGTATCTCATCCTCCTGTTGTGTTTGTGTGCATTTTTCTCACCAGCGTGGCACCTGGGCGGGTCCTCATGTCAATCAGTCCACCAGGGGGAGGCTGTTTTCCAGGAAAATTATTATAGTACGGGACGTCAGGAGGTGGAGCAGCCTCATCGTCTTCTTCCTCCCATGCAGAGCCGTCAAACGGAGCCATTCTGAGAGGAAAAGGAGAGATATAAAGGCAGAAACAGAATATGGGTGAAAAAATACAAACATAGGCTCGTGTTTTGGGCTCATGCGAGGGACATTTTTCACATTTACCTGTCATGAGGTGTGACCAGTTTAGGGGGATTCTTTAGGTACTGTTTAAAGCGCAGTTCAAAGGCCTGGCCAATAGTGCTGATGACTTCCTGGGCTAAACCCTCTGAACACTCCAGGATGTGACATGCTGAAAGAGAAAAAGGCACAAATGACTAATAAGGAAGCTGCAGTGACATGTACTCAAATTAAATGTGCACTCACGCAGACAAATATATGCTCTGCTAATGGATGCAAAGAAACATTGCATGTATTTCACTTAACACACTCTAGTTTTCTCTATTAAGGGGACCTACTATGCTTTTTTCTTTATTTCCTGTCATATGTTAAAATGTTGGTTTTCCATCCTAAACATGGCCAAAATTTTAAATAATGAGATAAATGAATGTGAAAGTAATCCCTATGAGCAAAAACCTCAGGCTTTACAAGTTCTGAACTCTACTTTCGAGACAAGCTGACGCCAGCTCTTGAAGGATTTCTTTACATGTTTACATTAGCCCACACTGCTACATGTAGCTACATGGTAACAACAGGGAAAAAGGTAATCGTGGCTGCTTGTGTTGTTAATTTCTCCCCAATTTCAGATCATATTCCTGCTGGAACATGTGCAGGTGAGTTGATTTTGGTTTAGTGTCTTTTATTGGTGATCTTTCACGGTAGAAAGCGCCACTATTTTCCATTACAGTAATTCTGCGGCTACAATGATAGTGCAGAGACACAGTAGCCCTTTTACACTGCCAGATTTTCAGCGAATGTTGGGCCATTTTGCCGGCAAGCTGCGAGCGTTTAGATACACAGAGCCGGATTGGCAAGATGATCTGAGGTGCCCAATTTTCCGCCTCGTAGGGTAGTCATATTGGTGGAACCCTTTAGTTTAAAACGACCAAGGCGGCCTTCTGCAACGGGAGGGGCTGTTGATGATGGCGCACGTGTGAGCCACTGGTGGTGGATAAAAAGGAAACAGCTGATAGTAGGAAGCAGCTAGTAGCAAGAGGGAAACGCAAACCTGACAGACACTATAAAGATGAGCAACTGGGGAGACAAGGAATTGCATGCCCTCCTTGTCTTTGCAAACGAAGAGGCCATTAACCGTCAGATGACGGGAACGGTGAAGGATGGGCCAACTTACGAGAGAATCGCCGAAGGACTGACTAGCTGCAGCATCACAAGCTGAGCTACACGTTTTGTTACTTGCTCACACCCCCATTGCCCAAAAAAGACGCATTCTGTATAAACAAAAGTAGGTAGGCGACATTTTGCCGATTTTGTTTTTATACAGCCAATGCTGAAAAAAGACTGATTGGGCTTCTCTGCAAATTTGCACAATTCCTATTTAAAAAGGGCTAGAGATACAGAGAACCCGTACACGTTAACCAATCAGAGCAGACTGGACTTTTTCGGGAGGGTTGCTTAAAGTAAAAGGCCCTAAAACAGAGCGTTTCAGTGTTACAGCACAGAAAGTATGTGGACATTTTTTTGAACATTAAACCATGTTCCTGTAGAAACCTTAAATACAAGTACAATCCTGAGGGCAAAAATGAGCATAACAGGTCCGATTATAATTGCAGAATTACAAACAGAAAACATGAATAATATTTAAAGTGGTGTTACTTTTTAGTAGGAGCTTGTAATGTAATCCTAATCCCATTTTCACTATTTTTTTTTCAGTTGCTTTTGCGAGCTCTGTGAGAGCAAAACTGAGAATCCTGCTTTTTCCCACCACTGCTTGGAAAATCAAGCCACATGTTCACATATTTATCACATAAGTGCGAACAAAGCATTATTCGCCAAACAATTAAAAGCAGTGCTGTTACTTGCTATGCCTACTTAGTGGTAAATGTTCTGTTTCTTCCTTCGCTCTGCACAGTGGGCCTGTAATGTCTCAGCTCCAGTGGGCGGTGTGTCAAATTCAAAGGAGAGCACCAAAATGAATAGAGCCATATCATTTATTTAATAGGATTCATTTATATTTCAATAAAAATGTCTTGCTCTTATTTATTTACAGTATTTGCTGTTTCACCACCCAGTGGGACTGAATGTAGAGAGAATCTGCAACACATGTACCACAGGATCAAAGTCAGAGTTCTGCACAACATCACTTCAATATGATTTTTTAAAAGTGTGGACTTTGTCAGATTCTGCCTGAGTGAAAATGTCTCTTAGCTGTTTCTGCTCACCTCTCTGGTTGACTGGATCTTTGGCCACATATGCTACGTACTCAGCCGTATCCTGAGGGAGACAGGGTAAGACAGTTAGGGGAGGAGGGGGAAGGGGGGGGGGAATTGATAGGAAGAAAAAGTGAAGGGCAGGTTTAGGATAGAAAGACTGAAAAGAACAAGGAGGAACAGACAAAGCAAAAGCTGTAGTCTTTAAGTCACAACAGGAGTTAAAAACACACACTGAGCTGAAAGAGAAACGACAGGAAGTAACAAGATCGAGCTCAGACGAGAAGGACTGCAAACCCGGCGAGGCAGTAATGGAGTGAGTGGCATTCATAGGAACAGACAATGACAGAAGACAGGAAGGAAGGATATGCAGACTGAAGAAAGATGGAAAAAGGCCAGAGTGAGATCTGAGCTGAGAGAGAGGGGGAGTGACTCACTGGGTCTCCTCCAGAGGCGAAGGAGATGGACTGCATGTGATGATTGGCGATTATCTGTGGAGAAAAAGAAAGAGAGGGAGGAGAGGGAGACAGAAGGAGAGCACGTGGGTGACATGAAGTATGTGGGAAGTGAGATGAAAGCATGTGGATGGAGAGACAAATGTGGAATCATTACTGAGAAAAGTGCTTTTTCCCCTCCACTGAGCGGCATCAACTACAGCCGAGATAAAAACTAAGTGGGACAATGGATGGAACACCTTTTTAACAGTCTGCTACAACCGCCCGCGCTGGATCAATAACACCATCAACACTTGCTAATGCCCTGTGCACAATGTGTGGTCTATATCTGAGGCTTTATTTGTGAATGGATATATGCACGGGGCATGTCTCTCTGCTCTGCGTGTTAATGTGGGTGCACTGCGTCGTTGTGTACCATCTCCCCAAAGAAATAAACATCATTCAGCAGCTATTAACTCATAGGAGGAGGATCGCATCCTGCCCTGTGGCGATGTAGAAATGAAGACGATGGTTAGGAGTGATTTGCGCTGCATCCAGAATAAATGAGGCAAACAAAGTGGAGGCTCTAAATTTATCTGGGCATCCCCAAAAGGTCACAATGCACAGTGCACTGATGATCAAATTATCAAAATAAAACCTTGTGTTCGGTGGTGGTTTATTGAAACATTTCCTTGGTGTCAAAGTCAATTTAAAGTGTATTTTTTTTTTTTTTTTCTTAAACATCATTTAGGTTCAACCTTCTGTGAAATTTCAGCCAACTAAAATCTGATTATGTCATTAATTAGAGCATGAAAGCAGTGGGAATTATTTTCATGCATCTTTTAAAACAAACCCTCGACAATCAGGGTTCCTACAGCTTATGGCAAGTTAGATTTAAGACTTTTTAAACTGTCACTCTGAATGCAATTTGAAACCAAATGTTACCATGACATCCATTCATTTTCTTTAATTGCTTGTCTTGTTGGAGGTCATGGAGCCTATCCCAGCTGACACTGGGCGAGAGGCAGGGTACACCCTGGACAGTTCGCCAGACCATCACTGGGCTGACACATAGAGACAGACAACCATTCACACTCACATTCACACCTACAGCCAATTTAGAGTCACCAATTAACCTGCATGTCTTTGGACTGTGGGAGGAAGCCGGAGCACCTGGAGAAAACCCACGCTGACAAAGGGGCGAACATGCAAACTCCACACAGAATGGCTCCCCCACCCCAAGGTTCGTACCAGGAACCCTCTTGCTGTGTGGCAACAATGCACATCCCCATGCTGTCCAGGGCAACAGGGGGATGTGCATGTTGCCCTAGCTAGCAATAGGCTAGCTAGCAGCCAGTGAATCCTTTGCTCTGAGCATCCTGACCTGAAACAAAATATGAGTGTAGCTGGTTCCTTTATCCTGATCTGCAAGATTTAATGTGAGAGGCACTCTCTAAATTACTTAAAAAAAAAAAATATGTTACCAATTATTTTGAGATTTTATTGCGACTCATTAATAATATTAATAAAATCCTCAAATGTCTTAGCGTTTTTAAGACTTTTAAAAGAATGATTTACAATATTTAAGTACCAATTAAGGCCTTATTTCTTAGATAATGAATTCACTGTCTTTTAAGACTTTTTAAGGATCAATAACAACGTATTTTACAAACTTAAACTTGTCTTTGAAAGACAAATATAAAATGTTAAAAATGACAAAAAATGGGAATGCTACTTTTTTACATTGGAATTGCCATTCTAAAGTTGATCTTGAAAAAACATGTCTGCATAATCCTTAAATCCACATCAAATCCCTCAAGCAGAGAGATCCTCAGGTTTACTCTGCTCCAGTAAACTGCACAGGCTAAGTGCACTGTGGATACCAAACATACCTCTGGCTACAACAGGGCTCTGACAATCAGATGCATCTCTGACTCACAGTCAAATCTCTAGCGGTCAGGGACAAATCTCCCAAACACTGACAGAGTTTTTTTGAGGAAAAATAAACACACAGGTGCTTCCAGAGCGAGCTGGTTTCAGTCTAACCTGTTTGCAGTCGGAGGCCAGCAGGTTGAGGCTGCTGGTCGAGATGGTGAGGCTGATTGTCATGCCGGCAAACTGCAGGTTACTCTTCCCCAGGATGGACGTCATACAGCGAGAGGAGGGCTGTGAGGGACGGGGATGCAGTCCATGAGTTACAAACAAACAAGGTGCACAAACAGAAAACAACAGGCCACGTTTTTTTTTTTTTTTTTTCACTTCAACAAGGCACGATAGTCCATTGAGTCCTCCCTGACTGTGCATGAGCCTGTGGGCGTATGTGTGGAAATGCCTGTGTGTGTGGGAGTGGAAGAACAGCTGCAATTGTGAAAGTGATCCTGTCTCCAAGGCCAACTGTGACCAATGGGGAGCAGACAGGACAGTTCACATACTGAAGGCTGGGCCAAGAGCATCAGGCAGGCCACGCCAGCACTATAGTGCCAGCCTGTTTATCCCAATCCTCCTCCTGTTCTCATGGCTTTCATCCATGTCTGCTTCAGAATATTTGGCGTGTGCTGTGAGAAAAACAGCATCAGGGCAGGATGCACACGCTCAGCCACATTAACCTCAGTCCAGCCAAATCAGAGAGACTAGACTAGTTTAATCTATTCTAGTTTACATCCTATAGCTGTGCTTTGTCTGGTATGCCAGACATTCCTTGGTCAAACCCTGCTACGGCAACAGGCTGCTGGATTTAGCCACCTGTTTTACAAAGTGTTTGGGTGGATGTTTTTAGTTTTACAGAAATACTGTGCGCAGACACACGCAGTCTTTACACAGCAGACTGACGGCTGTGTCTGCTCATCTGTAGTGCTTCTCTGGCCCGACGCTGGCTCCACACAAGCTACTACTCCACCTCTCCAGCCTCCCTTGTGACAAGAGGGCGGGAAAAGGGAGACCAGAGAGTGATTGGTAATTACCTGCGAGTAGCCCGCTAACCACAGAAGTGTACAATCAGCCTAAATCAAGATCTGCGCGTGTGTTTGAGGGAGAGTGTGTGACTGAATAGCCAACTGACCACAGAGTGGACAATCAAGCTAAATCTAGCTCTTATCCAGAAAACCCTCCCCTCTGCTGCCCACTTAAGCTGTATAAATAAATAATGTCCTGTAAGGGTGTGTGCTCGTGTGCGTGCTGTGTACCTTTCTCCTGCGCTGGGCTCCTTTGGCTCCGGGCACGGCCTCGCACACCACAGAGATGGCCTCCCTGAAACATCGACAACATGCACGCGGTGCAACAGCACGGCATTAACCCTTGCACCTTCCCGGACTCACAATTATGTAGCAGCGGGTGATCGAATTTATCGTCCCTGAACTGTGCTCGTCTTTACCACGGAGACAAACATCACTACGGAAACCAGAAGGAAACCACCAGGATTCCAGGACGTTCTAATTTAGGGTCTGAGAGAGCTGCAGGCGTGTATACACACACATGCACACATGAGCTGATGCAGTCTGACACTAACTCAGAGAGAAACAAGCTAGTGAAAGAAAGAGAACAGAAGCGGGACAGAAAGGGAGCAGGCAGACAAAGAAATATGTGAGAGGTGAGCTGTGTTTCTCTATGTCTGGCCACACTTTTATTACCTCGCCCCCCCTGTGCAAAGGAGAAATTAAAGCAACACTATGCAAGAATCAGTATTTTTTAAATTTGACATCACTACATTCACTGTTGTAAATACAGGGTGGCAAGCTGTTTATACCATCCTGACAGAAGCCGTAGTGAGCTATCCCACAGCTAACAGGAAAACGACAGTCCGACAGCAGAGTGTACAACCCTGCCAATGTTGTCTGTGAAAGTTTGCAACGTAGGCGGTAACACTATTGGCATCATCTCTGTCTGGAAAAGTCTCATGAACAGCTGTGCACGAGCATTTGCTGACAAGTTGAAGGATTTGTACCCAGCAAATATGACATCAAAGAACCACGTCCACTCATAGAGTAGAGTAACGTTACAAGACTGCATAGTTTTATTTACTGTGACATCAGAAGACATTAAAGGAATAACAAAAAGAATGACATGAAGAATGACAGCTCCCGTTTTCATTTTCAGTCCATATACATAGTGTGCTAAGAGTTTAAATGTGACTTTTGGTGTCTGGAAAAACTACAAAACTCTGTGAGGCTGGGATGACGCCAATAGGGTTACAGCCTACATCAAAAACGTTCATGCATAACATTGGCTGGGATGTACACCTTGCTGTCGGTAGGGCTGCCCCTTGAACGGAGGAGATTCAAATCGTCCGTCGGGGACCCCTCAGTCGACCGAAGTTGCTTCAAGTCCAGCAGTTGTATTTCTGGGGACGTTTTGGCCCCCAGATTTTGCTACTCTTGACTTTCATGCTACTCTTTGGTACAGACAGCTGTGGACGTGATGCAGCGGCACAGAGGAGGAGAATCTTTCCACTGTAAGGCTCCAAGATAACATTATCTTCCCTCTACTGCTTAGAAGTGGTGAATTAACAGCTCACAGATACTTAATACGACACAGTCTCTGGCTTTTGTTTGATATCTAGTGTTGGCACAAAATGTTGTTGCACATTTCCGATCAGTTATTAGGGCTTATTAGCATGTTTACTATATTACATGAATGCCGCTGTCACACTGAACGTCCCGCTGAGTTCATTCATAAGGAAAAGGAAAGGAAAAAAACAAAAATCATAACACCGAATTATCAAATATTCGTAATTAACAGCCAAATCTGATTTGGCTGACATAATTCTTAGTCAGGTACAGCTCTAGCTGTTGTTCTAGTTGTCGTTTTCCCATGAGGCATGAGACAGATCACTACCACTATTGTAACATGATATTGTTCCGGATTCAGCCATGCCACGAAATCTCTGATATATAGCCAATTTTCATTGAATTTGCACTTCCCTGTGTCCTTCAGGGTACAGTGACAGCTAGCTAGCAGACAGTGGATCATCTGTTCTGGGAGGAAATAAAATGAGTGTTGTTGGTTCCACTATGCTGATCTGCATGATGTTAACACGGGTAAATTATCTTGTAAAAATTACCAATTAATTTGAGATTTTATAATGTAACACCAGGAAAAACGATCCATAAACTCCCAAGCATTTTTATGACTTTTGAAAGGTATCTTAATACCAATGGAGGCCTTATTTTTAGATTAATGTATTCCAAGACTTTTTAAGGATCAGTGGGAACCCTTTCTTTTCCAACTTTATTGAGACAGCTACACAACATGTACACAACAAATTCACCAGAGGCAGGGGGGCGAAAGGTTGTAATAAAAAAGATAAAAAGAGCTAGCTTTTTCTTTTTCTTATAGCTAGCTGGAACTGTGTGCACCATAGTGCTCGAGATCCTACCCACTTGCCAAAGTTGCATAGTACAAAAACAGGCATTCAAGCCATGAAGTGGGAATGAAAGAGGCGCTATTCTTCCTGTTGCAAGTCAGTGTACCATCTGAATGATGTTAAAGCTGCTACTTTCAGAAAAAAAGTTGCATACTGTTGCTTTAAATGACAGAAATAGGAAGCAAGCGGCTCATATTCAGTGTGTAATCTCACCTGGTGACCTGAGTTCTGGTGTTGAAGTCCAGCGCTCGCATTGACTGTAGCACCTCCACGCAGCCCATGTACTGCTCAGGAAACAGGAAGGCAACACATTAGCATCAGACATTTCCTGCATCACAGTCCCTTTGGACAGATGGAGCACAACAGATGAAAGAAAGCCTCTCCTTGTGTCTGTGTCAGTTTCTAAAAATGTGAGAGCAGGGTGTATATGTGCAAAGAAACTCACTGGAAAGAGAGATGTGTAATTATGTATTTTAGCTGGGGGTTAGTGAGAGTGTGCCAGTCCCTTACCCGTACACTGTAGGAAACACCGGTGGTGCTGACCACACTGTCGGAGTGCAGCCAGCCGCGGGTGGGCTTGTTGACAAAGGAGCCATGGCGCGTCCACTCATCTCCTCCCAGCTGCCCTCCTTCCACCCGTGCCCTTCTGGCCGCCACTCCCAGCCGGTTCATGTCCTGCAGAGGAGGTCGGGGAGGGGGAGAAGGAGCGGTTAAAGGGGGAATGGGGTGATGAAACGGAGGGGAGGAGCTAGAGCTGCTCCGGTCGTCCCCGGAGGACTCAACAGGCGCTTGAGGCTGCTGCGGCCTGCTTGAGGCCTTGAGTCCTGGGAGAAGGGTGGCAGAGACGCCCAGGCGAAGGGATCCCATCCTGGGGAAGAAGGAGCAGAGGGTGGTGGGGCTGTTCTCAGCCGGGCGGGGAGAAGAGGGGGGCAAGATGGGAGTGAGAGACGAGGAGGAGAGAGAAGAAGGTAAACCAGGGGAGGGAGTGAGCGGGGTGGCAGGACTGGAAGGAGGGAACGGTGATGGATTGGAGTTTGTTTCATCAGTTGAGCTCAGCGATTCACTCCGAAAGTGGGTGTACTTGGTTTTTGGGACAAGCTCCATAATGAATCTGCAGCGTCAGTTTTTATATCCGCACAAGTCCACACAGGCTCTAGTGATTCAATCAAAGTCTCTTTGTCTCAGTATTCAAAGTTTTTCTCTAAAAGGACACACAGCCATCTGTCTGTCTCCCTCAGCGTAAGAGCCGCATCCATCTGTCTGGTTGTCTGTCCTCCGCTCATCACCAGGCGGCCGAAACCAAACTGCTTTACAAACGGCTTTACCCACAATGAAAGCAGAATGAGGAGAGGCGCAGAGGAAAAGTGGGGTGTCCCAGTTAATGTTGGAATGCAGATGAAAAAAGTTTGTTAGTAGTGCACCAGTGCGGATCATGTTGTCATCAGTTCACTTTTAAATCTGCATCAGTGTTCATTGTGTTCCCAGGGACTGATGATGACGACACGATCTTAGCTCTCCAGAAAGTGTTCATCTTGGTGTTTTTGCCATAATGTAAAACAATATCTGTGAGTATCTTCTCCCAACTTAATAGCCTCTCAGTGAGGGCCGGTTATCCAGCTGTCGGCAGCACCATGGAGAATCAACACAAGTGATTGTCTCTCAACGCCCCCCTCGCATATGCGTCCTACTGCACTGAGGGGTGCATTCTTGTATGTGATGTGTTTACATGCGTGTGAGGCAGTATAAACCTTCCCTGCCCACAATGCTTCTTAGATTATCAGTGTAAATGTGTGTTGGTGCGCGCACACGCGTGCATGTGTGAAGCGGCTCCCCTTGGCAGCTCTATCCTGCTTGACACGGGCCCATAAAAATCCTATTAGCAGCCAACGAGGGGATCGCAAGGGGGGCTGCACGCACGAGCACGGCAGCAACACACACACACACACACACACACACACAATGCACGGCTCCAATTGGTCGATACTACAGTGAGCACCTGCAGAGCTCAATGAAGCCCAGAACTGCTAAAGAAGAGAGAGGAGGCTTACTGACGTATGGCTAGTATCCAACGTAGCACGCTTCCTTTAACACCTACTTCTCAAGGGCATCGTACTCTCAAATCTTTCAGCGGATTCCTCTTTTACTCCCTCTCTCTCTTCCTCCAAATGGTTTCATGTCCTCTCTGAATGGCCCTCGCTCTCTCCCTCCCTTCTTCCTCCTCTTCTCTCCTCTTCCAGATCACTTCTGGCACAGCCTCGTTCCCTTTCTCTGCACTCTTTCCTCCCTTCTCTCTGTCTCCTCTCTTCTCTTGGAAGCCCTCTCTCTTCCTCCACACAATATAGTCTGCCAATCTCTGTCTCTCCAATGCCTCCGCCCTCTCCCGCGCCACCACTTCCTCTCTCCTCTTCCAGATGATCTCTCGCTCCCCCTCACCCCCTCCCTCGTCTGCTCTCCCGTTCTCCAGGCTGTCCTGTTTAACAGTCCCCTTGTCTAATATATTAATGGTGATCCCTGTCTTTCTGCCTCTCTAACTTTGATATTAGGGATGGCTAGAGGCTAGGCATGGTCACCTATTTAGACACCAGTTGAAAAACAGAAAGAAAAAAAAAGTTAAGACTGGGCCGGCAGAGTTGGGGCCCGTTCCTGACTGAAGTTCCTGATATGGCTAAAACAAGCGAGGCTGCCTTGGTTCAAGTGTGTTCTGGCCGCCTCGGTTAGGATGTTTTTTTCTGGAGCACCATTAGATAGTGGTAGGTTAAGTCTGAGATGTTGTCTACGTCTGGTACAGTGACACACACTGCAGTAGCACGGTGGTGATGTAACACCAGAGAATGTAGGTCATTGGCTGATGACGACTACCGGTGGGCTTGTTGTGATGGTAATGAGACCTGATTTGTCCGGTTTGAACTCCCAGCCCAGGGTTCCCTGAATGGTGCTGGAGGCTCATCAGAGTTGAACGTGAACTCGCTCACCCAGCTGGAAATGCTCAATTAAAACGGCACTCTGTTGTTAAGCTGATCTCTCTGTGCACCTCTCTTCTCACCCTGTTACTTTATTTTTGCCAGGTTCAAATAACAAAGCCCAGATTATAGTCAGTTACCTGAGAGAAGAGCGTTGACACAGCCCCATATGATATGAACAAGCCAAGGGTTACACTCTGGAACTGCTTCCTTCCTTATCTAAGGCAGGGCTTGTCAAGCAGCAGGTTAGCTCTCAGTTCGATTACAAACTACTGTACAGCCGCCACACAACATCTCACATTCTGCATAGTCCAACCTAGAAGGCAAACAACAGTCTGTTTACGGTAACAGTCTCTCGCAGAGTCCCACAAACAAAACAGTCGGCAGCAGTTTGACCTCAGGAGGAGGCAAGGCTACACCTACAGTCCTGCAGCAAGCTGGCTGGCCTACACCTCAGTGCTGTTCAGGCACTAGTCATATTTACAATCTCTTGACCTTTACTCCCTTGAAGGAGAACAAGGTTTAAACACTCCTTGCTCAGACAACTTACACAACGCTGTAATTTTGGCACCGATGTCTCAGTGACTCCAAGTGGGAAGGTTGATTTTTCCACACACTAACATTTTAAGACTTAACTGAGTCTGAAATACAGCGGACCAGCTTGTAGTGGGCGCTGGACGCATGGCAAAGGAACAGTCGCCTACACCAGTCTAGCACCACAGAGGGATTGTCTAGCAATTCTAGCTAGTCATCCATCTGGTCTTGGCCAAAAAGCACCATGGAGGATCCAGTCACACTCTCACACTGCCAGACAGGCTGGGATGATCTCCAGAAAGCTGTAAAGAAGTATGGCTGGAAAAGTCACAAAAGACACGCGGTATTTGGACAATCAAGAGCATGCAGAACAAACACAACAGTCAGTCACACCCCTAGTAAAAACCAGAAATTAGCCTAAAGAGGGAATTAGCACTTTAAAAAAAGGCAAAAGATCCAACAGAAATGGACAATAGAGGGGGAAAATCCAGGTGTGTTCCCATACACTGAGACACTGGTCTAAAAGCAGAATTAACCCTCGCCTTGCCCGAGGATGTTTTAGTGCACAGAACACAGTGTAGGTCAGGTCAGGTGACTGCAGAGGAAATGACCCTCTACATGAGGAGAAATCCTGAGTCACCTACACAGACGGAAAAAGGAACAGACTGTCACAAACACAGCACACCTAATGATCGGTGATTAGTGGCCCCGGGGCCAAGCAGCTGCACAGAGTGATATGTACAAGTGAATCCAGTCTGATAATCTAATTTATCCAGCCATTCCTGATAATGGCACATCAGCTTGACTGATGAAGATGGTAGTTGCCGTTGACAAAAGGTGAGATCAGGACAAGCCGAGCTGGGCTGAATCGCAGACTACTACACAGAATGGGGAGGGGGAGACAGGTGACCTGAAACAACCCTGATTCTCGGAGTCTCCCCGAGCTCCGCATAGACAAAGACTGTCTAGTAAAGAAAGAGAACAATCCCGTCTGAGGATGAAAGTCTTAAAAACTGCACACAACCTTGGACTTATCAATTCCACTGCCTCTTATCTACTAAATATATACAATTACCTAATGGAAAAGCACCAGTTTTAAAAGATAAGACAAGAAAAAGGAACTTTACATCTTGTTCAGTCTGCAGCTGCTGCCCGTTGCTATGGCAACAGACATTAAAAGAGATGCCTGCGGAGGATATATACTGAGAAGTCCCGACAACCGCAGAAATCTTCAGACAAAGAGATAACTGCTTTGTCAAATCACAAGACAGCAATTAGTTGCTGCATCAAAGGCTCCACTTTTGAGCTTTTTCTTTTTTTTCAGCCAACAGGAGGAAAAAACTAAAGCATCCTAGAAAGATCAATAGGTTTCAGGAAATGATCAAAGTTTGACCGGCGTCGCGCCAGCCATAAAACCCAATCAATGTTGACATCCCATGTCGGCTGCATGCACTGACTCCAACTAGGGCATGTGAAACTGTATGATATTATTTCAAAAGGACAACAATCACGTTCCTAATAACAGTATAAACAACAACAACTACACTGAGCATTCACTTCTAAAGGACAACACTGATGTTTAGAAAAGTTGCATAAAAACAACCTGAATATTCTGTGCAGCAGCTAACAAATGATTGTATAACATCCTGCAGAGTATGCTCTTAGAGAATAGAAAATCAGAAGTCACAAAGAGAGTCTATCTTTACAAAAAACAAACAAAAAAAAGTCACTGAAATTGTTCTGTATAAAGTGAGTCTGATCAATTTCCCTAAGAGTTCTTTCTTTGTTTTCATGAATGGCAAAGCATTAATAGTTCCTCTCTTTTGTTTTTTGGTTTTAAAAAGCATACAGTTGATAATCCACTGTGAATCATCTAAAGCTGGGCTCCATATTCACATGAGAACCACATTAATGTTTAAACAGCCTCTGACTGTCCGGTCATCCGTCCTCTCCTTCCTCTTTCTGGCTCTCCGTCCGTCCACTCCCTGAAAAACGTGCTTCTCCTCTGATCCGCTCTTCCGCTCGATTAATTCACAAAGTCACTGCCGGCAGCTTCTCTCCATCTATCCTCTCCTCCGTTTGGCTGCCTCCTCTTCTCTTTACTTCTCCTCCTCCTCTCTCTCTCTCTCTTTCTCTCTCAGCAGATGGTGAAATGGCAGTGCTGCCAGGATGGACAATGGCACTCCTTCATTGTGCGCCTCTTCTCCCCTCACGTCTGTCTCTCATTCCCACTTTCCTTTCACCTCTGTCTGTTAGAGGGACGGGCACGCTGTCTGTCCTCCCCTCCTCCCAGTCTGGGTGGGTGAAGCTGCCTCCCATTCTCTCTCTTACCGTCTCTTTCTCTCTATCTCACACACACACACGCACACACACACACTCACTCATGGCTGCTGCCTCTGCCCTCCCCACCTCCCTTTCTCCCATCCTACCTCCTTCCTGTTTCCTCCCCTTCCCCCCACCTCTCTGCAGCCTCACTCATTTAGCAGTGTACATGTGTATGCACAGCAAGATGCTGCGCTCCTGCACATTAATGCACACACTCCAAAGGGAGATGGAGATGTGGGAGAAGGGAGGGGGGGGGGGGGGGGAGAGAGAAAGTGGGGGAGAAATGTATGTTTGTATGTGCATGTGTTTGGGGGGGGGGGGGGGGTTTGTCCATGTTGGCTATTCAAGTCTCCTCCCTTATTCATGTTTGGTAACCTGAGAAACAGAGTGAAAGAGGGAGAGAAAGAGCGACAGGGAGGATGGAGAGGGTTCACCCTCCCTCTACAGACTGTGCAGAGTGTGACACGAGGTCACTCTGTATAACCTTGATGAAAGTGGACAAATTAAAATTAAAATAATATTAAAAAGATTTTCATTCACATGGTAAACATCCCCTACGTTACTACACGACTAGAGCTCTCTAGGGGGAAAGAGGACAGGTTATTACCAGACAAGCACAATAACAACCGAGTAGAGGCAAACGGAAAGCAGAGATCCCACAGATAGGTCCCGAAATTCAAGCGTATCTGATGAGAAGGCAGTGTTGCGGAAAGCAGAAGGAACCACCCAAAGAGTGACACGGGGACACGGCAGAGTGGATATAGCAAGGAGTCCTCAAATGACACCCCAATATACAGTTCCCTGCAGTACTACGTTTGACCACTACACCGGCAGACAACTGCAGAGAGCTGGGGTGTCATTTGAGGTAAAACCCATCACCGTACACCACACAGTGATGGGTATCATAGTGATTGTTGAGGACAACCACCCCTCCACCCTGTAGCCTGCACCATGCCTATAACTAGTGAAACACATGACACACTGTGGCTCAGGGCTGACAAAAATATATAATTTTTTTTTCCTTTAAGAATTGTATTTTTGTTGGTGAATCATTTATGAGCTATCCTGAGTTTATGTTAAAAATGCTCACTCAGTTGACAGTTTATTAGCTGCACCCAACTCAGACTAATGCAGTCTGCAACAATCCTGCAAACTGCAGCTGCTGAACAGACCATTAGGCTCAATCAACACTTCTTTAAAACAGTCCTAACAAACACTGAACACCACAACCTTAATGAAGGTAGGATTTAATGCAGGACTCTTGTATTGGACTGCATTCGTTTTAACTAGGTGTACTTAAAGGAGCAGTGTGTAAGATTTAGGGGGATTAAATGGCATCTTACACTGAGGGCCGCAGATTGCAACCAGCTAAAACTTCTTCCGTCCGGATAGAATTCTTTCAGTGTTCT
The DNA here is from genome assembly GCF_011397635.1 of Epinephelus fuscoguttatus. NCBI lineage: Eukaryota > Metazoa > Chordata > Actinopteri > Perciformes > Serranidae > Epinephelus > Epinephelus fuscoguttatus. The sequence continues at coordinate 12,976,016 of NC_064759.1, forward strand.
TTGTTGAGGAGATTTTTATTGGGAGCCGAATTATCCGCAGAAGTCTCTCCCTCTCAAAAACAAACAGACCAGGTGATTTAAACCAGTAAAAATACGTAATAAAGCTGTTTCATGCTACAAATCAGTGTTTCTTCAACGCTGTTTGGCATGTCAGAGACATACCACAAGCCTAACGCCTGCTATTGTGTGCTCACCTTTTTTCTCTGATAACTTAAGAATGAGATGTTCAGGAGGTTTTTACTAGGAGCCTAATTATCCACAGAGGTCTCTATCTCTCAAAAACAAACAGACCAAGTGATTTAAACCAGTAAAAATACGTAATAAAGCTGTTTCATGCTACAAATCAGTGTTTCTTCAATGCTGTTTGGCATGTCAGAGACGTACCACAAGCCTAGCACTTGCTAATGTATGCTCACCTTGCTTCTCTGATAACTTAAGAACGAGATGTTCAGGAGATTTTTACCGGGAGCCAAATAATCCGCAGAGGTCTCTATCTCTCAAAAACAAACAGACAGGTGATTTAAACCAGTAAAAGAGCGTAATAAAGCTGTTTCACACTAGAATTCAGTGTTTCTTCAGTGCTGTTTGGTATGTCAGAGACGTACGACTAGCCTAGCACCTGCTAATGTGTGCTCACCTTTTTTCTCTGATAACTTCAGTTCGAGACGTTCACGAGATTTTTACCGGGAGCTGAATTATCCGCAGAGGTCTCTACCTCTCAAAAACAAACGGACCAGGTGATTTAAACCAGTAAAAACACTGCATAAAGCAGTTTCAGGTTGAAGTGTTTTCACAACACTGCTTGTCGTGGAGGGGCTGCTAGCCCAAAATCTTGGGGCCTTCTCTACAGCCAGTGTTTGGTTTGCCACTCTGGGCCACTGTAGAAACATGGTGGACTCAGTGGACGAGGACCTGCTCCTATGTAGATATAAACATTCTAAGGTAACAAAAACAAATCTTTTTATTTTATTTTAAACTAAACATACTTATTGTCTAATATTCCATTTATGCCAGTATATACCCCAAAATCCTACACACTGGACCTTTAATAAACTGGCAACTGAGTGTTGTTAAGAATAACTCACTCAACCCGCAATAAATTTAAATAAGCAGGGCTGCACAATTACTCATGCATGATTACATTCTGTGACTAGTTTCCAGTTTCACACGACTGTAAATACTGGCATCCTCGCTATATTTAAATATTCATTTTAGACTGTTGCTGCAGGGGGGAAAACTTTACAATAAGATGCCAAATGTGTTGTAGAAACAGTTTGCTTTCTCAAATCATCTGCAGGGGATCATACTGTATACTTACACTTTATACTATAGTGTGCTTTGTTCAGAATCCGTTGAATAATGGTCCTGTTTTCTGCCACTGCTGAGAAACTCATCTAAATGGGTCACACAAAGCTCCACTTTCTCATTTCAAAGTCTTAAACTTCGCTATGTAATAGAGCTGAATTATAATAAATTGAGAATAGAAATGTAGGGAACATCTCGAGGAGACTTTGTTCCATGATATATTAGAAATGAGTCAGACTATATTCTGTGAATTATGACACCCCTACTAAAAACTGCAGTCACTATATCTAGAAAACTGATTTAGAGCATTTTTGGGTGTAATCCTGCAGCCCTAAATTTATAATTCATTAACTATAAGACCAATATTTAACACGACTGAAGATAAATTGACCAAATGATTACTTCCAGGAGGGTTTACTTAGTTTTATCTTACCATTAAACCTCTCATAAATCTTGAAATACCATTATTACCACTGATTTACATATTTGACATTAGAGTTTTGACCTTTCAATTCGCCATTATGTTGTCGTGAGTAGAATCAGCGCCTTTGCCACTGTGTCACGTTGTGTTTTTTATTAGCTGGTTGTATCATTTGAATGTCTTACCATATATTCCATCGGCCAACACAGGCTGCCTGTGAGTCCGTAACCCTAAAAACACCAAACTGCACATCAGCATACTGTACACACACACACGCACACGCACACACACACACACACACACACACTGACACACACATAACTCAAGGAGCCAATCATAGCATGCTCCAATGCCGCCCTTGCAGCTACTTGACTCCCAGCATGCTTTGCTCCCAGGATCAGCTGTGGAGAGGGTCATGGGACCTCCTTGATATAAACGGCCCAACTGGTTAAGCACACAGAGACAAAACATTGACTTGAGACGGGGCGAGATTGAGTAGGAGAGAAAAGTAAAAGACAGCGAGAGGATGAAAGAGTGTGAGCGAGAGGAGAGAGGCAATAATCCAGCGTGCATGTTGAAACACACTCTGTGGAATGAATGGAATTAACTGAAAGGACCGCATGTGTAGGATGTTTGTGTCTCGGCTTGCCCAGCGCAAGTCGGCGAGTGTGCGTTTTGTTTCTTTGCATGAAGAAGAGGCAACAACCGAGGAAGCTGCAGATAGTCAGTGTATATTAGATGAAACAGTCAGAGACGGACCGAGACAGAGCTCTGGATCTAATGCACACGCTGCAGGGCCATATCTGCTGTCTGCTCTTATACTGTCTGTGCGTGTGTGTGCGTGTGTGCGTGTGTGTGTGTGTGTGTGTGTAATCTGATTTGACCCGCCTCACTCACCCCCTTGCGTACACTAGGCCAAAAAAAAATGAGCATAGATGAGTAAACGGGCCTAGTCAGTGACCTTTTCCCTACTGGAGTACTGCCAGCCGGAGACGCTGTCTAACATCAGTTCACATTACGGAGACGAGAAAGACAATGATGAAGACGATGAGCGCAAAGGGAGCAGCGGGAGGGGAGTGGTTTGTAACTGACAAGTGAGAGCCTCTCTGATTGGAAAAGACGTGCAAACACGCACGTGCGTACGGACAGCAAAATGGCAATCAAGTTTTCAAAAATTAGGGGTGAGGGTGAACATTAGATTAGACAGGCATTCAGCGGGAGGCCTTTCTGCTGGTTTCATAGCTCACCACGCACACAGCAAACATGTGAGACGGCTATTTTGGGTCGGGCCAACCCCCCTCCGCCACCCCCCCTCTAACCACACTCCCACATCTCTATCTCCTTCCATCATTCCCTTCCTGCTGCCACTCTCTGCTTCCCTGCACTTACAACTTCCCCCTTTGCTACAACGGTTTATTTGTCATTAACAGTGGTGTTTCTTCATTTGAGTTGCCAGTAACACTTTAACACTCTCTGAGTACCAGCGTTGAGTAATGAAACTGTCGAATGCTTCAGGTCTTGTTTAGATATTTTCCAATCGTATTTCATGATTCAAGTCAGAATTTTGCCAGTTTTTTACCATTTTATTTCAGAAAAGTTTCCCTGTCTTTACGGCTCTTTGTGCTCAAACACTACAGCTGCTGTTTAAGTGGTTTGGCTTGTTTGGTGAAGAAAATAACAGGGTTACAGTTCACCTAAAGTGTTAGCAATCCTCAAAATAAGGCATCTAAAATAAGTATTGTTTTGTGTGGATATCAAAACTTGGGTGCATTGACAATCATTCATTTGGCAATCAATCCAAGGCACAGCAGATCAAGGAGAAGCCTTCGAGAACACAAAAACTGCAGCTCGATTAATTAATTGACAGAAAATGTACTAGCACCTATTTGGTGGTTTCTTGCTTCTTAAGTGTGAGAATGTGATGGTTTTCTGTATCATACATGATAATAAGTCTGTTTTTTTCCACCATTTTAGTTCATTTTTAGTAACTCTTATACTTATCGTACTCCTATTGTTACTCTATTATGCACTGGTTTTTGCTTATGTGCTTTGAAAACACTTCTATCTTTATTTTTAGATATTCAATACTCTATTGTTTTAAAACTGGGCCAAGTGAGTGACCCTGACCACGGGAACCCACTGGTTGTCTTGTTGGTACTGGTTGTGAATAATTGTGGTTACTGTGCTTAGAGTAACTCTAATTTGAAGCATTCTCTGGCACAAGAATTTCCTTCAGGATAAATCAAGTTCTATTGAATTGAACTAAACTAAATAAACTAAATAGATTCGGATTTTTTAGACTGTTGATCAGATAAAATGAACCATTTGAAGATATTACACAGGGCGTGATTCACTGTTCTGAAATTTTTCTGCCAAAACAAATAATTGACAAATCAATTGATTATGAAAATAATCTTTAGTTACAACCCTACTCAACACTCCACGTCCCACCTGACGTGCTGTATTGTACTAAAAAATGTCTTCTTTCACATTAACTATTAACCAGGCTTCCTTTTGCTGTGTTGAGGTGAACATTAACACAGCTCAAGGTTTGATCCTGCTCAAAGAAAACTACATGGAAGCTGTTTCATTACAGTATATAACAGGAAAGTTGCACATTTTGGTACAAGACATAGGCTATTTAAGGTCAACACACCTCCCTAGTCTGCAAACACACTCACAATGACTCAAAAGTAGATTCATTTGTTTTTCCATCACACATGCTGAATACCATTTAGATCATGTTTTCCGTCAGGGCTCAACACTAACTTTTAAAGGCTTCAGCTCTTGGTTGCTGAAACTGAAAATATGGTTGCCATTTTTAGCCCGTTATTAAGATATTATGCAATTATACATAAGGCTAATAATAAAAATGTGATAGAAGAGATTGTTTAAAAGCTTTATTAGAGTAACCGAACAAAATTCTTTGTAGTTTGTGTTTTAGCTGCTACTTTAAAGAATTCAAATCTTAAGTGCAACTTTATTTGCGTCGCCATTTTCTCGATAACAGATGCCTGTGTACACGCATATAGACACAGTAATGCATGTGCAGTGTTGTCTGGTTCATGTTCTTACTGAAACAGCAATATTTAATAATCAATAATGCAACAAATTTCACAAATGTATATATTTTGGGGGGCATGTTTTGCTGTTTCATGTCCCTCGTTAGCGTTAAGGTAAAAAGTGGTTCGGGCTGCACAGTTGATCGAAATATTAAATGCCCTGGACTACAAATCATATTCCAGGTAACATGCTTTTGTGGTACACACCCAGCAAAAATCATATCATAATTTTTATAGCTTTTTCAGTAAAAATTAAATGCAAAAATTACTACCCACTTATGGGAATGGTCGCAATATCTGTCAAAATAATCGCAATACGATTTTCTTGCATTCTTGCACCTTGGTTCCCACTGGTGGCAACCAAAGGCCGAGAATTGGTTACAAATGGCAACCTGGCAACCTTTACTGTCAAGCCCTGTCTATTTCAGGTACATCTTGTAGTATCCCTGCTTTTATTTTAGCAAAACAAGTTTCAAAGTCTCTGTTTGTCTCTGCTCAGCTGTTTGACCAACAAAGCAGTTTAAATCGCTGCGTTTTATCCTTTTAAGTCCAATATTATCTATAAAATTCAATTAAGGTGCTTCTGCATCATAACAGTGTATTGTCACTACATATTTGCAAAGCAGTTAATTATTTTAGTGTCCTGAGTGTGATCATAATCTTATTGGTGATTACTTGTTCTCAGTATCAGCAAAGGGAACAATCTAGAACATGAAACAGTGACGACCCTTCTACCAGGAACAGACCAGGAAATCAGAATTTCGTCTGCTTCAGACCTGATGTTAACTTAACCCCAAAGTGACCTTTTCTTGGCAGAGGAACAGCTTCAATCGCACACACAACACATTACCCAAGGCTAGACGTGTGCGGGGAAGCCCAGATCTGCACAAAAGAGGTGACTTCTAAAGATGCAACCTTAGCTTTCTGCATAAAAAGAGATTGACCATGATAAAGACTTCAAGGCAGAACTGATTCATACTGATAAACTGTTTGTGTCTGAGCCGATACACCAATCAGAGCCAACCAGTCTTAATATATATACCACCAAGTGTTGCTATAGTGTAACTTAGGTTCTGTTTTTGTAAATTACACCCAGGCTACACTCACGTCTCATTTTTACCATCACAAAGCACAGGACAGTATTTTAATCAAACTGCGGTTCACACAGTGTACCGAGCGCTGAGCATGTTGCACTCCACCGAGCAGCACGGGAGGAAACACAGCTGAGGCTCAGCCCCATTGTGTAGAGGTAGAGACGGACAACCACATGCTATGACCTCAAAAAAAATAACAAACTCCCACAGTTTGTTTCCAGAGCACACACACCAGACACAAACACACAAACATACCCCCACACTGGTAGACAGACAGATATAGTGCACACATCACACAAAGACATAGATGAACACCCCCACGGACGGATACACACACTCTGCGTCCTGTCAACAGCCTTGACATGTTTAAAGGAGCTTAGTACCTCGCCAGTGTGTTTTTATCAAAGTATCACAAGACTAATTCAAGGCTAATATCCGCTAACATTCACTGCTTACAAAAAAACAACTGTGTGTGTGCGTGTCTGTGGGTGAGTGTGCGGCTGTGTGCACAAGTGCAAACCTCTGTCAAAGGGAAGCTGCAACAATCACAAGCGTCACGCTGTGCCGTCAATCAGGACGAAAGCTTTCACCTTTGATTGATACGGTTTGAGCAGAATTGGACAGATCCAATTTTAATCAAGTGGACTTTGGATTGTGCCAATGGTGTGATAGAGTGGCCGAGATGCTCCGGCGCTCTGAGTGACAGATAGCGTCTTGGACTGTCCTTCCCGTTTGTGTTGTTTTTGTCCTTGTGCGTGTGTGTGTAGGTGCACACGCGTCTCGTTTGGCTGGCTCCTGACATGTGTCTGAATCTAGCGTTTTTCGGATCAGCTGTTGATTGGACCCTCTCTTCCCCTCCGTTTCATCAGCGGAGATAACTTCCACCATATAATATCGTGTCAGGGGCTGCTGGTCTGAGCGGTGTGGCTGACCCTGATAAGAGCACTGAGCCCACTGCTTTCAGTCGCCTCAATCATCCCCCCATGCCCTTGAGTCTGTTTCCATAATAGTCTGTCTGTCCTTCACTCGTTCGCAGTGAACTTTAACTCTGTCACAGTGACCCTGTTTCAACACATCTGAGGTGTGTTTTGCTGATCAGTCTCCATGGATACGCTCAACACAAAAGAAAAAGGGCAGTATAGCTGTAAGTTCGCTGTGCAATTGTGTATAGATATGAATGTGTGTACTGATAGGCTCTCTTGCTTATCTCAGTGACAAGTTATGACGAAGACTTGAGATTCAGCTCGACTCTGACGCTACTAGGAAACTTTTTTTTAAATTGACTCAAGTTTTAAAAGGAACAGTTCTCCCTAATATCAATCATACATATTTTTCCTCTTACTCGTAGTGCTGTTTATCAGTCTAGATTGTTTTGGTGTGAGTTGCAGAGTGTTGGAGTTGTCAGCTGTAGAGATGTCTGCCTTCTCTCAAATATAACGAAACTAGATGGCACTCAGCTTGTGGTGCTCAAAGTGCCAAAAAAAACCCCAAAACAAAACAAAACACACATTTAAATAATCTCAACAGCAATGTCTCTTTTCAGATATCATGACCTGGTTACTTAAGATAATCCACAGACCCAGTTTAATGTTGGAACTATTTTCTTTCTACTGAACAGCATCCGCCAACTGCATCACCACGCAGAAGGAAACGTGCATCTACTCAGACGAGGGGCTCGTGCTCATGACAGCGTGAGATCTAAACATTGTTGATTCCAGGGCTGAGCAGGTGAGCTAGCAGTAGATGAATGCTTCCCTCTGTGTGGTGATACAGCTGGCAGGTGTAGTTAGGCAGAAAGAAAATAGTTCCTCCGTGAAACTGCTCACAACAAGGTCTGTGGATTATTTTGAGTAAACGGGTCATGGTTTCTGGAAAGAGACACTGCTGTTGAGTTTTTAGCTGCAACCACTTGGTCGGTCCAAAAGAATTTCCCCACCCTTTGGTGGCCACAGTTATTGCACTAAAGACTTCAATTTGGCTTGGGGGTCAAGTGTGTGGGGGTGTGTGTGTGTGTGTGTGTGAGAAGGCCATTGCACACCAGGCCTGTATTTTTCTTCTGAAATTGTCACACATCTAAAAATAACTATGACCTCACCTTGTGCCATTCATGTTACGTGCTTTTTTTCACATCCGTCAAAAGAGAATTAGTTGAGCAAAAAGCAGAGATGAAAATGTGCCGTAACCTGCGGGACACATACATGTGCAACAAGAGAGGAACAGGGTGCATGGTATCATTTCATGACACAGGTAGCCTTTTGTCAACAGGTCTGATTGTAATATTCAGGTGGATGATGATGAAGAGGAGGAGGATCTATGCATGCAGACAGAGAGAGCATCAGTGTGGAGACAGAGGGGGAGGACACATCAGCCCCTTCAGGTAACCACACTGTCTTTTCATTTTGTCTTGTATTGCGAATTTTCATAACAAACATAACAATAAACAGATCAGACTCAGCGTGTGAGGTTTCAACGCTAATGATTTTGTTGGATGACGGGTTAAAAACACATACGAAAAATGCTGACTTGGTGTGCAAAGGCTTGAAGGTGGGCAGTTATAACAAAAATAACCGACTTGCACAAGTTTTTGTGGACATATTGGTCATGAGCCACAGGGCAGCTGAATAACTGTTCACACCAACTGGCAGCAGTGCGCAAGGCCTATAACAAAATGGTAGGCTACATAACGTCAATTCATTAACGTTAACTAACTTTACAGAAAGACACACACACACACACACACACACAGATATGCACACACACACCTTTTTGCCACATCCCCTTTATAACTCATGAATGGGTGGTTGTAGGGTGGTATCACTGTACTAGTGACAAGTGTTTGTGAAGTTGTGTGTGTGAGTGCATGAACATGTGGATGCATGGCGTACATGGTCACAGCTATTACAAATTTGCACTTGTTCAAATGTATTTTTTGGGTGGCTTTGAGCACAAAAAAGCCAAGTGCCATCTAGTTTCATTATATTTGAGAGAAGGCAGACATCTACGGCTGATATCTCCAACAATTGGCAAATCACAGCGAAACAAAGTGCACTACAGGTAAGAGGAAGAATATGTATTGAGATTGATTGATTGGGGAGCAAACTGTCCCTTTAAGGCTTCAACTAATAATTATTTTCATTATCAATTAATCTGCCTTTTTTTCTCAATTTTGGCTACTTAAAATTATGTGTCCATTCCTCGATTACAATGTAAGTTATTTATATTGTTTTAGTCCATAAGGGTCCTCAGATCAAAAGGTTGTTTTTATAAAAATTAGTCCAAGTTGTGAGTATTGTTTTAACAGGATAAAGTGGTGTTGTGTCGGTATGCCGGATGACAAATTTGTATGTCAGTTTTAGGGAAGCACGATAATATCGGTACATCATCTGTTGATTTCAGTGGTGTAAGCAAATATTAGGAGCGGCACGGTAGGGTGGTGGTTAGCACTTTCGCCACACAGCAAGAGGTTTCCTGGTTTGATCTTGAGTGTGGGAGCCATTCTGTGCAGAGTTTGCATGTTCTCCCCGTGTTTTCTCTGGGTACTCCAGCTTCCTCCCACAGTCCAAAGACATGCAGGTTAATTGGTGACTCTAAATTGGCCATAGGTGTGAATGTGAGTGTGAATGGTTGTCTGTCTCTATGTGTCAGCCCTGCGATAGTCTGGCGACCTGTCCAGGGTGTACCCAGCCTCTCGCCCGATGTCAGCTGGGATAGGCTCCAGCGACCCCATGACCCTCAAGAGGATAAGCAGTTAGAAAATGGATGGATGGAAGCACATACTAGCCCGGGCTATTAATTGAAGTTTTATGGTGTTCAAATGACTTGTTTTGTTTGATCAACAGTCCAATTTGCAAATATGCTCAGTTCAATAGCATATTAAACCAAGAAAATCTGAACATCTTTACACTGGAGAAGGTGGACCCAGCAAATATCTGGCCCTTTTTATTGCAACTGTTAATTTATTATAAAATGTATACCTATTTTCTTTCCAATATCCTATCTGAGAATATGCCTGTGTATTATAGATAACTGGAGGCATTACAATGAGCTATTCTCTACTCATGTCCTGAACGCATCATGAGCTTGAGGCCACTCAGTTGACTCCTCATCACTGCCTATTTTAAATTAACTACAATACTTCACCACTGACTGTATTCCTATAGTGTTGCTTGGCTCCTGGAGACCTGAAGCTGCGGTACCAAGACCTGAAAACTCGATGACAGCGCGAGGACGAACACAAGTTAAACATTTGTGCTAATGTGTGCACAGTCTGCTCCTGAGCAACTCTCTGTACAGTAACCCGACAGGCTTCACTGTGTCGTCTTCACCTAACACAAGGCAGAACAATGCTTCCCTGCGGGCACCACACACACACACACACACACACACACACACACACACACACACACACACACACACACACACCAGGCGAAGTCAACAGTTTCCTAAAAACTTCTGTATAATAACCGCTACACTGACGCAGCAAGTAGCAGAGTACACACCATGCCCCCAAAAAAGTGTGGTCAACTTTAACGAGAACTTACCAGCTCTCTTCCTCCCGTTCCCTCGAGTTGCCCCTCCTGCCCACCGAGCTGCTGCTGCTGCTGCACACACTTTGGCTTAATTTCATCTAACAGGCCAAAGGTTTGGTGGTGTTTTTAATCCGCCGGACGCCTCAGAGTTTTCACAAACTTCATGAGAGATTAGTCTAAACTTCTTCTTTCCTCTCCCTTTCCTTCCCTTCCTCCTCCCCCTGCCTGCCTCCCCCCTCCACGGTCACGACAGAAGCCACTTCCGCGAACAAATGGCAACGTCATCTGGCCGCGGATCCTGTGTGTGTGTGTGTGTGTGTGTGTGTGTGTGTGTGTGTGTGTGTGTGTGTGTGTGTTTGGCCCCTGTTTTGCACCTGGCCCATTCAGCGCACATTGCGCAAATGTAGAAAGCCCAGAGCGCGAGCCAAAAGCATTAATACGTACCTTACCTAAAATAAATACCACATGTTAGCGAGTAAAGTTTAGTTTTCTTTGGTTACCATAAGACTACAATTGCCAGAAAAATCACTGTAGTATCTTCATCTTAATATCAACCATAGTTTTTCTAAACATACCTCCTTTAGCAGCGATTCCTTTGTGTTACTGGCTGTATACATTGATTTATGATGATTTTATTACCACAGAAAATTGCCTTGTGGCTAATTCTGACATGTTTATACCATGTGTATTTATTCATTCGCACTGTCCCTCCTTAAATAAACTAAAAAAAAGCAAACAAACAAAAGTATTGTCTTTATCTTAATATCAACCATATTTTTTATCTCCCCTTTTTAAATAGGCTGTACATATTGATTTATTATGATTTTATTACGACAGAATATTGCATTGTGAAATATAAGGCAGTATATACAATCAGTTGCCAGTTTATTGGGTACACTTAGCTGAAACTAACGCAGTCTGTAACCATAATTACTGCACACATTATAGTTTTGGGTTATTTTTATTACTTAATTGACTGTCTTGTTTATAAATGGGCACATTATAGTATCATTACTATTATATTATAGGCGGCACGGTAGTACAGTGGTTAACGCTGTCACCTCCCAGCAAGAGGGTTCCTGGTTCAATCCCAGGAGGGAGCCCTTCTGTGCTGAGTTTGCATGTTCTCCCCGTGTCAGCGTGGGTTTTCTCTGTGTACTCCAGCTTCCTCCCACAGTCCAAAGACATGCAGGTTGTGGGATAGGTTAAGTGGTGACTCTAAATTGACCATAGGTGTGAATGTGAGTGTCAATGGTTGTCTGCAGGGTGTACACCCATACATACTTAGACGCCGCATTGAGTGCCTGAGTGCGTGCTCGCCGGCCGCCATCTTGGATGGGTCTCACTTCGCCTCCACAGTGCATTCACTTATATTGAAGAAGGATCTGTATGCACAAGTAATATAGAACAACTCACTGAATTTTCAACTGATTTTCACGAGGTTTGGTTTGTTACAAATGGCACACGTAATTATGATACAGGATGCTTTCGTACATTAAAAATGCAGGATTTCATGCTTTAATTCTTTCTGCAGATAGCAACAGCATGTTATTTAGGTCACAACACAGTTCTTCACCTCAACCCCAGAGTGCGATGGATATAGATAGATAGATAGATAAACACACACACACACACACACACACACACACAATCTGCCAGGTCAGAGATTTCAGCGTTGCAATTGGAATAACAAAAATGAAACACTCACGGAAAGTAATAATGATAGCCTAGATAGTCAAAATACTAACTTAGGAAACATGTAATTAACATATCTCAAAAGTTGCACTTACATCAGGATTTTGCCTTAATTCGGACCTATTATCTTATCATTTTTACTTAATTTAATCATGTTTCATCATATTATTTTAACTTTACTGACTTCTCTTTCCCTGGCAGGTTCCTATATACCATAATATGCAGACCCATCTGCAATAATTAAAGTAAAGTAAAGTAAAGTAAAGTAATAATAATAATAATAATAGTAATAAGGTTAAACACAATAGCAATACTATATGAGCCTTTATTTAAATGCTCTGACAGCCGAATACATGACTGGTCTGTTTGCTACTATCTGGATGAGTCAAAAATAATGAAATACTTAGCCATAATAATAACTTTTAAAGTCAAAATTATGAAATATGTGTTACTGACATATCTCACAGTGTTCATTTATGTCAGAACTTTGTCTTAATTTTGATTTATTATGTCACTGTTTTGATTTATCATCAATATGTTTCATTCCATTCCATTATCTTTCCTTACTTCTTTACAACTGACTACTTTACCTTTTTTTTTTCTTTAAAAAAAAGTAATGGTAATGATAACGAGGTTAAACACCATGGAAATATCACATTATTCCACACTTAAATGATCTAACAGGCAAAAAAATATGATTGCTTGAATGAACTGTCTGACACCATCTGGGCATGAATGCACAAGGAGTTTCTTGGCATAATCAATACCACCATCAGAGCTTGAATGGAGTCCCTTTTTATATTCTAAGCATTTAATGTATCTTAAACCACCGCTGTATTCTCAAGCCAATAAAGTCCTGTGGAAAAATAAGTAACCCACCTTCCACTCTGTTTCAATATGCAGAGGAGCGGCGCCAGCACCACGGTTGCAGACATGTCATCATGCGCCACCTATAGACAAGAAACATGACAGCAGCGTGTAGTTTGGATGGTGGTACTTCGGAGTCCATCATCAGTCATTGGCTCCTCTAGCCGCATTAAAGTCATCATGCAGACATGAGAGGCTATTATGCATGAAATGTGCTGCACAGGCTACATTATAGGAGAATGCATGTCTCCTTCCTTTAGGTTCCTGCTCATGTATGGGTGGAAGGAAATGAGAGAGTAGACATATTGGCTGAACATTAAAACGACAGTTAATTGACATGCAAGTGCCATTAAGTAAAGCAGAGATTAAAACTGTCATAAAAGACTGTATGCAGGGATACAGTCCAGCATACAGGACTTCGCAGGGATATTTGGGGCTTAAGTGACACAGGAAGACATCTTTACAGTGTGCAAAACATGCAGGTGTTGGAGGAATACAGAGTGGAAACCCAAAGGAAGAGATGGTGTCTGAGGATAGGACATACAGGAGTAAACGAAACTCTTCATAGGATAGGGAAGCACCCTACTAGACTGTGTGTAAAAAAAGATGGAAACTGCCAAACATGTACTAACCAATTGCAACAGATATAGTGGAGACAGAATGTAGTTAAAAACAAGACTAATTGGAGAAAAGCACAGTATCACATTGGGGAATATAACTGGAAATACATCAAGGAAAGTGCATACGCTTCTATTTAATAACTTAAGAGTAACAGGAATAATTTAGAGAATTTAGTTTTTTATTATGTTGTTTCCTGCCAACTGTTGCGCCACACTCCAGTAGGTGGCGGTAGTGCGCCTAAAGGCTGGTTTGCCAGCCGCCATTAAAACTCAAAGAAGAAGGAGAGGCAGCTGATAATGCTATCCGAGTGGAGGTGGTGCACAGTGTTAGCTCGTAGGTAGACGAGTTGTCGGTACCGGTCGTTAAAGTAATACTTATCATATATCGCATTTACTTTAGCTAAACGACATACACTGCTTCACTTACTGATTCCAGCATAACGCCGTTACTTCCGTGTACATAAAAAGGCGAACGTTAAGTCCCGCCTGCTCAACCCTGATTGGCTCTCGGACCTATCTGGAAGCTTTTTCTGAGTTCTGATTGGACAGTGACCGCCATGTGTTGTGAGTGACATGTAGCGACAAACAGTTGGATACGTAACGAGGTCATAGCGGCTCAGGAGTAAGTTTCCTCGGGTTTTAATGAATTTGGATACCAATATATGAAATAAGACATTATGTTTTTTTCGGTGTTTTTTTTTTGGTGTGTGGTCGTGGAGAGAAGTAGGCAGTAGAAACAGGGCGTAAGGTTGTATTGAAGCGTGCTTGAATGCTAGTGCTTGGTTGTTGCTAGTGTCTCCAACAATGGGTTAACGTTAAGTAACCTAGCAAGGAGACTTTGTACATTTACAGTTAGCTAAGAGTTGTCATAGTAGTACCCGGCGCTTTGACTTATATTGAGCTATAATTTATGGTGTATTTTATAAATGTGAATGAAGTTCATTTCGCTGTCTTCTCACGTTAGATAACTTGGGAGTGTTACGCAATAGAAAGTACAGTCAGGTGTATCACCTGTCAGTCCTAGCCAAACAACATGAGGGCTAAATGGTAACACACATGTAGATAGTTTTAGATTGAACCTACCGCACTGGCACTGTCTGGACCCTAATGTTGCCTCGTTTGATCGGTGAAATCAGCTCGCTGCTGTCTATTATTAACCCTTTGGTCCTTGATCAACGTCCTCTCTCTCAGTACCTTACAGTGTGTATCTTGACAAGTCTTCCTCAATGCATTATTGTACATGTCCATGCCTCATTAATTGTCAGTTCTTCACATCTGCTTCAGACAAATTTAGAAGACAGACCAAACTTGCAGTGTCACTATTTTATAGCTTGGCTTCAGTAGGAAGGTGTAGCAGTGTCATTGATGCAGATGTGCTCACTGTGTACTATTTAAAGCAGAGTTAAAGGTCCAGTGTGTAGGATTAAAGGGGCAGAAATGCAATATAATATTCCTAACTATGTTTCCATTGGTGTATTATCACCTGAAACTAAGAATCCTTGTGTTTTTATACCTTAGAATGATTATATTTATATCTACATACAGAGCAGGCCCTCTTCTATGAGGTCCACCATGTTGTGTGTACAACAGCCAAGAGCAGACAAACCAAACACTGGCTTTACATAGGGCCATTTGCATTTTTGCATCGGCCACCATAGTTCGTCCACATGCAACCTGTCCCTTACTACTCGATGTCACTATATCCTCCTCACTGGACCTTTTCACAGACTCATTAAAAAGAATGAGATCCCCCCCCCCACCAACAAAATATTTCTAATAATTGAAGTGCAGTATCTTAGATACAACTCATAGATCTCGAGAAACAACCAATAAGTAGTCATTGTGAGTCGATGCATGTACACATTGCTCACAGTTCTTGCCTCTTTTCTCCTCCTTTTTTCCCCTTGCCTGATCTGCTCCTTTATGTGTCTCTTTCCAGACACTCCCTGGTAGGAGACAAGTTATGAAGGAGAAGAGGGCCTGAACTGAAATGAAACAATTTGGGACACTCCATATGGGTTCTTCATGTTGAGGTAAGACTCAAGATTAATTTTACTGATCCTTTCAGGCATCATTGTCATCACATAATCACAAAAGTATTAAGAACACACCAAAACAAAAGATATGAACAATATAAAATATACGTCCTTAAACAGACATTCCAGATGTCTAAATCTACACTTGAGAGCAAAACACACATGCAGAAGCTGCTTTTAAATTGGTGTCACAAGCATTTTTTCCTCTGTCTTCTAGCCTTTCTTTTTCCAGGCTGAGTACAACAGTGGTGCGTGTGAGGAGACTCGCAGCTCAGCTCTCCAAGGCAACCATGTCCACAAACCACCAGGGCTCTAGTCCGTCCTTTGCAGCCAACGGGGATGCTCCCACTGCAGCCATTCTCATCATTGGAGATGAGATACTCAAGGTGATTTAGAGCTGAGAGATACTCTCTGTATTTGTATCATTGACAGTATCCCACAGAGAATCCTTGGAAATTTGCGGATTGTAGAAAATCTAAATAGACCCTGACCTTTTTTCCTAATAATTCTGCATACTTGAAAGTATGATTTTATTTATATATACATTCCAGCATGACACCCTAAATCATCAATATGCCTCAGGTCTCGCATAGGCACATCGCCGTCTAGGGTCCGCACTGTATATCCCCAGGAAAACGCTGTGATGGTTATTTAATGTGGCGGCAGTACTCATTTATAAAACGACAAGTTCAGCACTATTTCTTGACTTGACATGATCATGATTTAAAGATGAAGCCTTTGATTTTTGTCCAATGTCATGTCTTACCCTCAAAACATGCTCACTGTGAATCATTGGATTTTATCGAGCAAGACCTTGGAGTCTTTGTTAAAAGTGACCATTTGTATATCAGTTATTCACTGTGTGTTACCTTGAATTTGTGAAGAAAACTTTTGTTTTTGCATGCCTATATGAGGACTGGAGAATCCAATAAAGGAGAGCATTTTTTAACGGATTTAAGTCATTTAAGTTTAAGTGGTTTAACAGCAAAACTATATCAAAACATCTGTTTACACACTCTCACACAACTGATGCAGTATAAATCAAGTCTCATTAATCAAATACAAACGAGCAGTTTTGCTAAAACCTTACAATTTAAAACACTTTTGAAATACACCTGTTTGTACTGATATGCTTTAAATCATGATGCTTCAGGGAAAATTCATGTGTTTTCAAAATACTGAACAAAGAACTTGATAAATGAGTCTAGGATTAAACTGAATGGGTTGTGTGACATTTTTTAACAGATGTTTTTATAGTTTTGCTGTTAAACACAGTCCCTGTTTACGCCAATTAATGAAGAATGCTCGTCTTTTTTGGATTATCCATTCACCGTGGAGGCATGTGAGAAAAATGAAATTTTCTTTAGGAATTCAAGGTAACACAGTGAGTAAATTACAAACAAGTGGTCACTTTGCAGGTGAACTATTCCTGTAAGTCTGTGAATGTGATGTGTAGGTGGAAACACTTGACTGAAACTAACTGAGTGCCTCCTCTTGATCTTTGTTTCTCAGGGTCACACTCAGGACACAAACAGTGCCTTTCTGACACGAGCACTAAGGAAGCTCGGAGTCTCTGTGCAGCGCATAACAGTGGTACCAGATGTACCGGAGATAATTGCCAAAGAGGTGGCCCTCCTTTCCCCTCAGTATACACACCTCATCACCTCAGGGGGCATAGGCCCTACCCATGACGACGTCACCTTTGAGAGCGTCGCCAAGGCGTTCCAAGAGGAGCTATATCCCCACCCTGAGCTGGCCCGACTGGTTGAGGAATTCTTCGGAGTGGTGGATGAGAACAGTGCTGCTATGAAGCTGGCCATGGTGCCTCGCTCTGCCAGTCTCAACTATGGGACCGACCCTCTGACTGGACAGTTGCTACGCTACCCACTGGTGAGTGAAGGCACGATGGAGGGGGGTTAGCTCAGCTCCTTCATCAAGCTGCATCATGTGGTCAAAAAACAATAACTTAGATGAAATTATACCCAAGCTATAAAAGATCATTACCCTCATCCATTTACTGACTGCCCGCCTGCACGCTTCTGTCTGCTATCTGCTGTGCTGTGCAGTACCTTTTCAGTAGGCTTTTTTTGGGCAAACAAAATTTGTTAAGCTGACACAACTTTCAGAAAGATGTTCACTCACAGTCGTACACTTTTCTGTCTGTTCCATTGTGTTCTGGGGATATTGTAGAAGACAGATTGCAACATTAACTGCTACCCAGACACTGCAGGAGTGAAAAGTGGCTTCTCACAATGGGCAAAATAATGACATTTAACATCTACAGCAAAACAGCAGTGTAAGGAATACACAACTGCAAATATTTGTGTTGCAGTTTGCTAAAATTTTGTTAATTCAGTGATATTTTTTCGAAATGAAGACTATAGTATTCTGCATGGTTAACATCTGTAGTGCCTTATGATTATACTTAGGCACATTTACCTCACATAGTTGTCCTGTGACAAACTGGTTTTCATCACCATGTTTCATCGCCTGTACACACCCCTGGAAACACCCACTTACTCAGTCTGCTCACTGATTGGTTATCGATTTGCATTACAGTTCAGTTGCCTTATGTTTATTAGTCATTCAGATTTTGTGTGGTGAGGTTGAGAGCAGGAAGTGAGTTTTGGTATGAGCAGCACACTCGTGATAATCACACAGTAAGGTTGTTAAATACCTCGCAAATGTATATTCATCCACCACCGACAGCTGTCCTCCCGGACATTCTCCCGGAATACACCATATACACTCTGTTCTCCAGGATTGCTTCATTCTCTGTTCAGCTGATTACAGGCAATCATTAACCCGCGCCCAGCAGCAAAATCGGGACTGCATTCCCAGATTAGTGGACTGACTGACTTACTGACTCTGTAAGTGATTTTCAAGAATTTGCTTGAAGATTGTTTTTTTTTTTGGTCGGTATGAAAATGAACTGATTTGAACTTTGCTTTCATTTTGAACTGAACTTCATTTTTTCCCCTTTTTTGGAAAAAGTATTTGACTTGGACAAAAAGTATAAAAGAAAACCTGCAGTGAATTATTTTGAAGACTCTGGGACTGTGTGATTTCAGGCTTTTTGTCAGAGTGTTTTTGAATATTTTGGTTTTGCCCTGAGATTTTGTGTTTGTGTTGTTCTTGCTGGGTCATATTGTCATTTTAAGTGTAGGGTGTACGTCTAGATTGATGTGCACCCATTGTGAGGTATGATTTAAACATGATATAAATAGTAAAAAATAAAGATCTTAAAAAAAAAAAAAAAAAAAAAAAAAAAAAGAGATGACACAGAAAATCAAACTGTCATAGTACATGTTGTAAAATTAGTCAGTAGTGCCAGTAATCAAATGAAGCAGCTACACAAATGTGTTTATTGACTATATTTATTCATACTGCAGGCTATTTGAAACGTGACTCTGATCGTACCATACCACACTGAGAACATATAATTCAAGAGGGGCCATGCCTTGACGAACTGAAATTATGTGGTTTGACAGAAAACAGTTGACACCCTGTCTTTTAAGTTGAATAAAAAGAAACACTCACAGAAACTCACTTGAAATAATACATTGGCTAAATATCAGAGTTATATCAATGAGTTTACAGACATATTAAATGGGACAGACTGTTGCCTTGAAAACAGTGTAGTAACAAGAAAGACACCAAGGTCAGTTTCTAGATGTTAAATACCTTTTGAGTACACGTTGGTAGAAGTATTGTACCTCAAACAGAATGATCAAACCTGTGGGTTCATTCCTCCACTGTATGACGTGTCCATCTTCTTCTTTCAGGTCAGTGTGCGTAACGTGTATATCTTTCCTGGGATCCCGTCTCTGATGGAGAGGGCCTTCAATGGGCTGGAGCACCTCTTTGCCAGTTCAGGGACCACTTTTCACACCCGTGAGGTAACACCACAACCAAACCTTTCATTTACAAATCCACCTGAGTACTGTGTTTGTTAACCACATGCTTTTCCATTAGGTGTTTGTGGATGCAGATGAAGCAGAGATCGCCCCTGTACTGACCAAACTGCAGGCTGGTTGGGGCCGTAAGGTGGCTCTCGGTTCCTACCCGGACTGGCTGAGCAACTATCACAGAGTCAGGCTGGTTCTGGACTCAGATAGCCAGGAGGAGGTGGACAAAGCCCAGACCCAGCTGCTGGATAAGCTGCCCAAGGGAAGCGTGGTGCCCCTGGTCACTGACCCTGTGTCCATTGCCACTGCCGAGGTGTACACACTGGCCAACAGCGGTGAGGGGGAGGCAGAGGGCAGGGGGTGGTGGAGGGTGGTAGTTGAACTTAATATGAAGTGAATATTGCAGAGAACTCTTACTCTTTACACAGGCAGTGGGACCAATAACGGAAGCTAAAAGATTAAAGTAATTATTGCTGTAAAAATCATAGTGGGTTATAAAACAGAATAGAACTGGCATGAGGCTGAACAGAGAATAGAGTCAAGCGTCAATAAAATGAGAGAAAGGAGAAGCAGATATTTTAACTCTCAATTTGACACGAGAATGAGTGATTATTTATATTATAACCATGAAAATCTGACTACATTGATTGTAAAACTTCTTTTGCTGTGGATTTCATGCCTCACAGGCGCACCGCTGGGCGAGAAAGTTACGTCTGCACTGAAAACAATAGAGGCTGCACTGGATCAGTATTCGACAGAGGAAGTCTGCGTCGGCTTCAACGGAGGGAAAGACTGCACGGCACTGCTCCATCTCTACTATGCAGCACTGAAACGGTAACGGGAGGAGAGAGGACGGGGTGAGACAGGTAGAACGTTCGGGAGTAGGGATGATTTAATCAGGACAAAACAAATGAGGGAAATGATATTACTTTAGCACAGTGGGACATCACTGTTAATGAAGAGGAAAATTAGTATAGTAGGAACTAGACTGAGAAAAATCTTGGACAAGACACAGTACTGTTTAGACTGTTCTTGATCTGTGTTGGACAGATAGTGGAGATAGTGATAAGGATAAACATCTAATCTTTTTCTGGACTGCTCCTATGTATCTTTCTTTTTTTTTTGAATGTCTCGTTCCTCTCCTCCTGCCACTCTCAGGCGCTATCCAGATGGTAAAGACAAGGTGAAAGCCCTCTATATCCGAATCGTCTCTCCATTCCCAGAAATGGAGAGATTTCTCCAAGATACGATAAAAAGGTAAGCCAACAGCTCGCCCCATTGCACACTGCCAATAAACACTTTTCAGAACATTTTTAAAAATAGATTTATGTATTTTTATCTGTATTTTTACTTTAAATTAGGGGGGAGGGGGAGTGTCGCACTTTGGCTCTATGTGCATCTCGCCTTCATTCAGATGACGTTTTGGCCCTCAGGCCTTCTTCAAGATCAACAGTCAAGATCAACAATGATGAAGAAGGCCTGAGGGCCAAAACGTCATCTGAATAAAGGAGAGGTGCATGTGGAGCGGGAGTGAGCGACTCTTTTTGCCTATCTTCAGGTCTACTTCCAGTGGTCAGCACCTCACTACAACCCTCGGTGTGCATTACTTTTCTATAGAGCACATTTTTACCTAAAGCTGTAGCTGTAATTTTTATTAATAACCTTTTGTCATATCGCCTGAAACTGTCGTTATATCCTAGTACATTAGACAGATGATCTGTTATAAAAAATTTCCTGATCCTCATAGTGCTTCTAATTATAAGAATCCACCACATGTGAGTCTGTAACACAGCTGTCAGCCATGTCAGTCACTGCTCGTACACTGCAGTCAAACTGTCGAATTCAGCAGCGCTGAGCAAATATGAATCAAGATCCTGTTACTGTATTGCCTACTTTCACCTCAGATGTTTTCAGAGGCATATTTTACTGCACTGTTTAGCTGTAAAATGAGAAACTTTATGACCTGGCTGCAACATTGAAAACTGTCACGCCAAAATGAAGCACAGCCAACCAGCTGGAGCAAAGTTTCTCATTTTACACCTAAACAGTGCACTAAAATATGTCTCTGAAGTCATTTGAGGCAAGAAATAGGCAGTGCAGTAACAGAATCTTGATTCATATTTGATCAGTGCTGCTGAGTTTGACAGTTTGACCGCAGCTCACAAGAGACTCTGTTCAGTTATTTTCCTTAAGCCACGGTGGATCCTAGCAGATGCCATCAGAAGCACTAGAAGGAGGCAGAACAGTGTGATATTTTTTGTTTTCATAGATTGTCTGTACAGGGACAGTCAAAGCAAATATGACAAAATGTTTTTACCAATGGTAACCTGAACTTGAGTCAACAACTGTTACCAGTCCAAATAATTCTGTGTTCTCTTGTTAAAAAGTGTCCTAATCTTTCATGTTACAATACAGCAGCTCATTACTGCGTGTCATTGCGTGTCTCCCGTAGATATGACTTGGACCTATTCTCAGTAGAGGGAAGTATACGACAGGCACTGAGCGAGGTGCAGGAGAGGAGACCAGAGCTGAAAGCCGTCCTGATGGGGACCAGGAGGAGTGACCCTTACTCGCACACACTCACAGCCATGTGTCCCACAGACCCCGGCTGGCCAGACTACATGAGAGTCAACCCTTTACTTGTGAGAGACACACACACACACACACACACCTATACACACAAATAACGTAGATATACAGTTTCATTATGTCTTGGTAATTTTTTCTCTTATTGTAATTTTCCTATCTTTGATGGTAAAAGGTCATGTAAGAGGGTTTAGGACAGTGATACTCTACTGATGGCGAATAGGCCTGCTGACCATTTTCTAATCACAATTAAAATAAATTGATTTTACATTGGGGATTTTTTTTTGGTACTTAGAATGCAAGTAAGCTGCCAGAGTGCATTAAAAAATATCAAAACAGAGCTTGTTTATTAAAAGTAAGTGTCAGGGGAGGAACTCTTGAATCTCCCCGACAGAGGTCAGCCCCGAATGTCCTCAAGTTCTAGAAACGCCACTGTGTACACCTGACCCGGCTGCTGCAACTGGACCCAGCCACATGTCATTTTGCAAAAGTGTCCCCTGGGCAAAGTAAGTTGAGTATCCCTGGTCTAGGAGTAAAAACAAAATCAGCTAATTCTTCCATGTGAAGAAAAACGCATGTAGCCTTAATGTGAGAAGCACCTGCGGACATTAATTATATGTAGAAAAAAAAAAAACCAAGCAGTCCTTCAGGTTCCCCACATTTTTAAAGATACGGCGTATATAGTGCTGCGGGAAAAACTGCTTTTTGACTGGTAATACAAATCTGTTTTCACTGCTCCAGCCAGGCAATTTCCCCTTGTTACACTTAATGTTATTTGTCATCTTGACTGAAGTTTCAGAGAGCAGATCTACAGGGTGTGAACAAAATATCACAGCACCTGCACAGTTTAATGCAATCCAACAGCCCCGCAGTAATACTGCATCTGTGAGGCTTTAAATGATGTTGTGAGTATTTTCGCCCCCCCTCGCACAAACAAATACTAGGGTACACCTGAACTATATAATGCTATCCAGTTGGCCAGCATTCAGTTTTGCTTTATTTTAGATTTGGCAAATGCTTTTAGATTGGCTGGTAATGGTCATACCAGGACAGCCGCAACGGTACATAAGATACAGTAGCACAGAGTTGAAATCATTTTACGGTCATTTATGTAACCTTTAATCACATGGGTGCATCTCAGAGGGATCCACTGTGTTCCCCTACATCATGACTCAATCACAAACCAATTAAATTTGATGTCTTGCAACACTTCACAGGACTGGACGTATCACGACATCTGGTCGTTCTTGAGGACGTTATACGTGCCGTACTGTATCCTCTATGATAAAGGGTAAGTCTCCTCCACTGTCTGCATCCTCCATCGCACAACATCTCAGCTCAAGCGCAGAACTCCCTGTCCTAAACGTCCCTGTCGACCCGCAGGTACACCTCACTGGGCAGTATGGACAACACCTGTCGAAACCCTTCCCTCCAGATGGTGGACGGGAGGGGGGTGACACGATACAAGGCAGCCTACCTCCTGGAGAACGAAGAAGAGGAGCGAAACTCCCGTGCCTGATGTAGCCTCACTTTCTCGCAGTGTCACCTGTTGCTGACGGAGCCATGTCTTCAGATCTCAGACCACCTCCCCCCACCTGCACTCATAATGTAACTCTGAAATATAAACCATGGACATTTTTTTTTAAACCCTACATGTGAATGTTTGTGGAGTATCTGAGACTGTAACTGAAGTCTGTGTGCCTGTATATGAGTGTGCTTTTTGTTTTTACTTGTGAGTTTCAGCCTGAAGTAATGGCTCTTTGTGGTGTTAAATAAAACATCAATGTGTGTCATCTTTCTCCATTGTCATGTTACTATTTTAAGTCTCACATATGGCAGCGCAGGGCTCTCTTGATTTATCTTATTCATGAGTCCATTTGTGTGATTTCAAAATGCAATATGAGCAAGCAAGACAGCCAGTGTGAGAATATATTGGTAAATAATATAATCTCAAAGTGAGATCATCAGGCTGGGGAGGGTGTGTGTGCAGCAGCATGGACAGACAACTGAAGGTCATCGGACAGGTTCATATTGACTCATCATCGTCTCGCTGAATATCCATATTTGCAGATCTGAGCATCCCCTCACTGGAAAGCCTCCACCCCGGTGTTGCAGTTCTCTTTGAGCACCTCACGGGCGCGTTGTTCTCACTTTTTTCCCCATTTAGCAGCCGTGATTACAATAAATTACCTTCTCTGTTTCCAGACATGATTGAATCCAGGCTCATCGATCCGCTCCTTCTCTCCCCCCGCCTGGAGATTAGTCAACGCCGCGCAGCGAGGATCGATACCGGCCGATCTAATAAAGCGGGTCGCTTACGAGGCCACCGCGGGGTAGCACACACTGTTACACCAGCAATTACCACCTCCAGCCCGGCCCCCCATACCCCCTAACTTATCTGTCCGGGCTTCACGGCTTGCTTGATTTATTAATAATAACAGTAATAAAAGAGGCAATGAACAGAGGCTTCATAATCACAGCAGAAATGTAATGGTGTGTGTGTTTTGGTGGTGCGATAAAAACACCGGGACATTGTCTGGAATGGTGATATTTATGTGCAGGAAAATTACATTACTATACACAATGTGTCTGAGATGGTCTCCCCAGTATGTGACTCAAACTTTGTCCTACTTGCAGGGTATATAATGGAATAATTAGAGCTTGGTTTCTGTATATGATATTGCTATATAATAATTTTACTGACTTATCCTCCCACAATATGTGACTTTGCTCATGAAACTTTAATGTTTTTATCCAGGCAGGCCTGTTACCTGCAGTAAATTTGCTCACTGATGGAAAATAACTCATTACATGTCTTTAAATACCCTACAAGTACAGTTTCAATATTTCAAAATAAAAAAACAAAGCCATGATAATCCTATAAAACACATTATGATATTATTTCCATGCAGGTTTTCACACAATAATTTAGCTTTGGTGTTTTGCTGCTTCTAAACATAATATTAAAGTAGGAATGAACATGTTTTTTTTGCTTTGAATTATCATTTTGAAGTAAATATTGATGCATAATATAATAGTGATAGGGCAAGGGTGGCAATCATATGGCCCGTGGACCAGAATCGGCCCAAGGAAGAGTCCAATCTGGCCCACGGGATGACTTTGCACACTGAACACTGATGCACTTGAGAAGGCGAAAAGGTGCCATGTTTCGGGACTTTCACTTTGGATTTGTAAATAGTTCATAAGGCAGGGGATATCGTAACCTGCTTGCTCAATAGTTCCCACTGTAGTTTGGTGTGGTGATGCCAGCATTATTACACAAGGGTGGGAACATATGGAGAAATCCACATGTAATGACAGTGACACTTATTTTTCTGGGGACATCTCAAGCTGTTCGACTGTTTTGTAAATGGATGAATGTTTCCAGAATAACAATAAAAAGAAATATGTAGGTGTTGTTATTTAGAGGTTGTAATGTAATGGTTTTATTGGGCCAGCTTCTTGACATCAAACTGAGCTGCATGGGGCCTATGAATTTAAATAAGTTTTGCACCCCTGCCATAGAATAATGACACCATCAGCATTCAGATTCAGCCTGGTTCCCTATGAGCCTCGCTTTCACTCTGCAATTCTGCGTGCCACCAGGTACGATCTCCCGAGAAAATGAATGCTTAATTTATGGCACAGAGGAAGTGCATCAACCATTGCGCAACCAAAACAGAAAGAGGAAAGCACCTTTGTTTTCACCACTAGCTATTGACAGCCTTAAAAGTAGCATTACATTGTCTTGAATTAATTTTGGGTGGGTCTCAACTATTCTTTAGTTAGGTCACCATGGGAATTTCAGGTGTTTGCACTGCAGGAAACATTATTTTAACTGGAGGGAAACACAAGTTGACAAGGGAGCAGACTTTGACACAACACCTGTGTGCAGGTAATGCTCCTATTTTTGCCCCCTCTATGCATTTAGATTATGCGATAAGTCCTCATTGTTAAGGCCTTGCTAACCAGCCTGCTTATGGAAAGGGATAAATGCAAGTTTAACAACAAATGGCTTCAGTATAACAGTTACTTGTGGTTGTTAAAGATGGCGCCTTCAAATGCACATGGAGCAAACTGCACTTTTCAAACTCAACGGAGATTAAGGTGGGAGAATGTCATATGCACGTGGTACGCACATAGAGAGTATCATCAGTGTTATTTTACCTTACTATTCATTTTGAACTTACATCAATGTGTTTATTATTTAGTATTTAATTAATATTGGTCTTAAATTGAATTCAAAATAGTATTAAAAAGGTCTTTGAAAGTCTTATATATAACTTGTTGATGTCTGAAGACACCCTGGGAAATGGCAGACAACAGAAAACTAGAATAAGTGCAGAAAATAAAATGCAGTCCTGTCCCGTGTTGTTGAGGAAAATGGAAAGTGACCTCTTTCACCATTTAAAAGATTAAACCAGCGGTTCCCAGCCTTTTTGGCTTGTGGCTCTGAACAGTGTCTGGTTTGGGCCCCTTGTCACATTTCAGCTGTCTGTGAGACGTTAAGCAGTTGCACCGAAACTTGTCATATGGTTTCATTTTAAAAGCTGTTCAAGAACCAAAGAGGTAGAATCATCCAATAAATTATTTTGAAAGATCAAAGATAAGAGACAATCCAAAAAATGAGTACAGATTTGTGTGGCAGAACTTTGTTTTTTTTTCTTGGAACCTGCCTCATTAGTAATGTCAGGACCTCCCAGATTTCTCTTGTGATACTTTGGCGGGGCTCGACATGATCAAGATGAAGTAGCTGAAATCAGCTCCGCCTCGACCGGCTCCAACAGTGAGCTGCAGTAAAAGATCTGACTATACTTCTTCTACTAGTGCATTTGTTTCCACTACAGGGATACAATGGGCTGCTAAATTTATTTTGGCATTCGTATGATATCTCTGTAAAGTTTATTACGTCTTGTTCCATTGTTTTCCACAGTTCCATCTTCATCCTCTTTCACTTGTCACTCCATCACTCTCACTTGCCTGTTTCATCCTTCACTTCAGTTTTGGCTCCACCACTGTATTCATCCACTATCTACTGTAGTCATCACACCACTTCCTTCCTCACTGCCTTTCCTGTATAACTCCGGATTCTTGTTCAGTCCTCCTTATGAATTTCAAACTGATGTTTTGATTTTGACCTGGAAGACTGAGTCAGAAAAACGTCTTGGGTGACATAGTGGGAGGATATGGGTATTGACTAGGGGCCTAAAAGTATCCGGACTAAAATACTTTTGTGCGTGTGTGCGGTCCTTAACTGCATATTTATGAATATCTTATTTTTTAATTTCACACTGCTGTGCTTTTGAAACAGGGTCTGTTTGAAATCTACAAAACTGCAAACAAAACACTCCTGAAATTCTGATACAGCAAATAATGTGTCATCTGAGACGAAGTGGAACAAGCAGGAACTTTTAAAAAAAAGGCTATTTCTTTTTCCTCCTGTGCATATTTAAACTTAATTGGCTCTCCAAAGGCAGATTTTAGGTCAGCTGGTGGAGGTATGATCACAGCAGCCACTAAAGGTGATGTGAGGATAAGAGGAAGTGGGCTGATCAGAGTTACCTCCTCGTCATTAGCACCATAAATCCTCGCTGCTCTGCTGAAACACTAGAGTTCCTCCTGCAAACCACCCCGGTGGGACTCTTACGTATAACAGAATCTACACAGTTAACAGCATGTGTGATATGGACTCAGCATGTCTTGGTGTGACTTTGTGCCAAAACATGCGACAAGCTTTGATATCGGAGTGAACTATCCATTTCAGATGCTCAGATGCGAGCCTGCCTTGGTGGCTGTGATGCTTTCCTCTAAAGGAATATGTTCCTAATCCAATTCCTCAGCAGTTCCTGCGGTGTAAAACGAGACTTGAAGCAGCATGAGACAGCAATTCAGGCGATGTCCTAGGAGGGATGCTTAACACAGAGGATGAATAGACACTCCGTTGTCAGAAAGCATCAGGAGAGAGGGGGAGACCTTTGAGTCTATGCAAATTACCAGCCCATCTGCATGTAAAGCCAACCGACCAGAACACGGGAAATAGGATGTTCAGTATCAAAGTGTCGCACATTAAAAGTGGATGAAAGTGAGAGAGAAAGAAAGGGAGGAAGGGAGAGAAAGTGGGAGGGAAAATGAGGAAGGAGGCTGCCTTGCTTTGCTTTGCTGCCACGTGAAGTGTGACTGACTTCAGCTCGTTTGTGTCTGGTTTTGGTGTGTTCAAATAAAAGCCAGTCTCATAATCCTAAGTTTGTCACAGCTCGCAGTCCGGTACACAGAACCAAGACCCCCTGCTCGCAGCCGCACACATGGGATGCATTTTAAAAAAAAATGCCTCTCACACAGCAGAGCTCGCTTTAATGTAAAGGGCCGGGGTCTGTGAAGCTTCAACCAGCATGCTGAAAAGTGATGAGAAAGAATCTGCTCAGCTTAACTCAACTGGAGCTCATTTGCACTCAACAGCCATAACTTAAACATGGTGCAGGGTGTTAGAAAGATGAGAGATTGTTTAACACTAGAAAGGCCCTGCCAGTATTAGCTGATCCTGTTTTTAAAGATAAGTCCTGCCATGACTTTACTGAGGCCAATTTAATGTGTGAATCAATGTAAAATATCCCAAATCAGGCATGGAATTAATGTTTATGTATGTCTCCCTCCTTCAGATGTCATCTTGGTCATCTTTTTAGTGTGAAGAGTTACTTTTTGCAATGTTTTCAAAGTGTTCTTAGCTCACGCTTGTGTACAAAATAATGGATTTGCATGAGAACACAATCACAAAAAAAGGCTTGCATGTTTGGTGATATATCTATTTCTCTCCTGATCTTAACACCATAACATCCTCTACGTGTTTCCCCCCTCCTTCCTTATAATCTGGTCCGTCCACATTCATCACAGTTTGCATGACACAGTGGAGTGCCTGCTTTGTGAGCACGCAGTAGAAATAATTACACCGTTATTGGCTACCTGACACGTGTAACAGGAGGTGAATACCGGTGCGACAAGCAGACGTGGTCGGGTTAGGTTTTTATTTAGAACAAACAAATTCTGCCTAAGCCCAGAGAGGAAATAAAAGCCCCGACTATTATTCATTACCTGGAAATTAAATAGCACAGCGATTCATCAAGGCTGCAGAATTATTCAATGATAATCCTCAGAGGCTTTCACAAGCCAAAGTCTCGCACACAGAATACATTCAGGGATGAAACCTGGTTGGGAGCTACGTGTCTTTTAAGCTTCCCAGCTGTAAATGATACAGTTAATCACTTTGTATAAATAAAATCATCACTAAAGACATTTACTCAAGTACTGTATTTATATTTCATGCTACATTTTCAAGGCAAACACTGCACCATTTTACTTCACTGCATGTATTTGATAACTGAGATCATTAACACAAAAATATAAATCAACTAATAAATGATGATGAAGTCTCCTAGCAGTATATAAAGCAATTAAAATGAGCTCCACATTTACCAGCTGCAGCATTAAAGTGATGAACACACTAATGCATCACTCCGTAATAGACTATAATGTACTTTATTCTGAGATAGGCCATTCTACATGCTGAGTACTTTTACTTTTTGTTGTTAAAGTACAGTGGTGTAGTGGACGGTATATATTTTTATATGTAATGAATATATGGAGGAGTAAACCTACTTCCTCCTCTGCAACCTACCCATCTACCTAGTCGTACACCCACTTCATCAACACTGTTAAAGTATATTTTGATGCTCATACTTCTGTACTTGTACTTTTACTTATGGTAAAATACCTGGGTACTTCTTCCATCACTGACTGTAAACAAATACTGTAAAATAAAGATTTCTCCAAACCTGGCTGTGTTGTGTAATGGCATCCTTGGTAATGAATGCGCAAATGCAAATGTGTTATTTCAACAGACTCATTTATTTCAAATAATTTTAGGTGACATTTTGAATCCGCAATTTGATAAATGATTTAAAATGTGTGGGGGCTTTTTTTTTCCCTAGAAGTTTTAGGCTGTCTACTATCATTATCAGAGTCAAACTTTGAAACTGGCCAAGTCTCTTAATAATTCAGTAATTACCCGACCACAACTTTCTGCATCTGTACAGTGACTACACAGTTAAGCAGTTAAATCCTCTTTTTAACAAAGCAGTGTTTTCATATAATTCTGGTTGTATGGCTTCTGTTGTTTTGGATGGTGTAACTGGTGATCAGCTGTAAGGGTCAGTGCCGATCCCGCAGGCAAAGAAGCCCGTTTAGGCTCTTTAACTGCCCCTAATGTCAGTATTTCTTGAATTTCTGGTGACCAAATGATGTTGTATGTGTGACAGTAATGGTACCCAGCTGCCAAACATAGTGAGGCAACAGTAGTGCATTGCATAGTCCCTTTATAGGAGGTTTAATTGGGTTTATAATTGTCACAGCAAAATTTGCCAATATGAGTAGCCATCATTGGGCTTCATACATTTGCCTGGTTTGCCTCTCCTGACGATGGTGCCCCTGGTGAGGACCATTGAAAATATTCCTAACTGGGAAACCAAGTGAAGTGAAACCTCCCAGAATAAATAAAAGGGATATTCTTGAACTGAATTCTGAAGACACCCAAAGGCGTTTATGTGGAGGGTCTGCTTCACAGACTTAGCATCTTAAGCCAGTCTTTTACTCTCCACTGCATGAAGGGTCAAATACTCACCCTGGGAAATATATACTGTATCTGATTATAAAGTATTGGGGGGTAAAAGTAGACGCAATACGTGCAAGAGATGTCAAGTGACATTCTGCTGGTTGGTGAAGACTTTAACAAAGTCCTTGATCTCGAGCTCTTTCGCAGGACTACCACAGCTGAGAGGTTAGCTCGAGGAGTAAATAAGATTCTGCTCTTTACAGATATGTGGCAGCAATGGCACCCAACAGAAAGAAACACTTTTCTGTTCCTTCTGCTTCTTCGTGCTGTAAAATGTTTTATGTCAAGAGCTGTGAGACTGAGAGGTCAAGAGATTTCAAACTGTGATTCAGTCCCGTTTCCTCATGCAAAATGTTTTTGGAAGTTGGCAGATGTTCATGGGAAGAAATGACAACTAAATATTAGATTCATGAGCTTTTTGGCACCTTTGAAATCTCTATCTGACTCTGCCTGTCGATAACAGTTATGGCTTCATCTCAAAAACAGTCAAAACATAGCAGCAGAAGTTGTAGACAAAATTATTTAATGACTCCATCAAAAATAAATACAGCATCTTGACCAGACTGAGCTTGTTTGGAATAACATAATAAGGACTTTCAGTGCTAAAATACCTGATGAATGACTGGCCTTGTATCACTTCACTGCCCCGAGGAGATGAAGTGCTTATTTTCTTTGGATGATGCGACTTCAAAAAGATAAAATGAATGAGTTCAAAATGTAGAAACACATTTTGCTCAAGGACCTCGTCATCTCAAAGCATTCGAAAGTTTTCAGAAGGACACTTCCTGCGGCAGGGACGCCCTCTCACCTTTGTTCACCTTGGTTCTGAAATATGTGAAACATACACTTGTCAGGACTCTCAACCACAATGTCGCTGTGGATCAAGGTGTTGATTGCACGCTGAGAAACTCTTAAGTGTCATAAACATCCTTCCAAAATTCAAGGAAAAGCTTGAGAGGCATATGTCCAGAACATCTACTCCCAGCTGAAGAGTAAACTGAAAGGAGAAACATGTCACCCTGCACTGATTTAAACATGGGCGTAGATTCGTTTCACTGAGTGGGACATATATATATATACATATTTTATGCACCAATTTGTGCCTTTTCTGCATTAATTTATGACGAAAGTATCTTTTATTTGGTCAAACTGAAAGCCCTCTGCTACTTTAATGTGTTTATTGGGGAGACAAATGCACTAAATATTCCTGTCCCCCTGAAATCTACACCTATGCCAGATTTGATTTGATTTGACTACAGCAAAAAATATCCTTAATTTATTCCAGCAGACACATTTTATGCTGTAAAAGTATCAACTGTATTTTTCATAACCCTTAAAAAATGTTGACTAATGAGTGTGCTCTTAAAATGTCTTTATTGATGTAATTACAATATAATGAGCATTGTTTGCCTCTATTAATAGCCAGAGTTTTGTATTTCTGAAGATGTAATCAACACCGGCAATCTTCAGCCAAGGTCCAATTAAACACAGGCCAACATGAGGAAAAAGACCCTGCTGTGTTGAAATGTGATACAGTATAATCACAGTGTCATTGGAGAGCTGTAATATGGATATGCGACAAAGATTGTTTTTTTTTCTCACTCAGATAGTTAAAACTAAATTTGTCATCCCAGAAATTGTTTATGATCACAGTTGCCCCAGAAAGCCTCAGAGGGAGCTTTGACGTGGGATTTTCATGATCTTCTAAATTTATATAATACGGCAACATCTGTCCGTAATTATGAAGTTTATTTTGGAGGGTGAGTTCGGTTCCAGCTTTAGCACACAGTGACGCACAGAGGAAAACATTAACACTGTCAAAGAAATATCAGAAATGTTTGTTGGTATTGTTGAAGCGTTTCCTGTCTGGAAACAAAGATAAAACATAAAAAACCCTCAATATCACGCCGCTGTGTTAAAGCTTTGGTTTGTGCATGCTTCTGCTGGAACACACAGCTGAAATGGAAGTGGACACATGTTCGCCTTTTTAAGTCCTTTTACTTTAGCACCGCTTTAAAAAGTATCTCCCCACTTTCCGCTGATTTCAGTGTGCTTACTTCATCATTCACAATGGGCAAAGAATGAAAACATGGGCTTTGGAAATTTCTTCGTGAAGGTCAAAATCAGAGCCAGCTCATAACATGCCTCAACAGTGACAAACATGTCATCAGAAGAGATCAGAAAGCATGAAATAGAAGCATTAGCCCTATTATCCAGGAAATTGCCTTTCTGGCTTCACAAGAGGCTTCTACATTACAGCCTACATGAATGAAAATGCATTTGCAGCTTATCTGGATGTACACTTCTATACTTAAAAAACAAAAAAGCATCTCTGGCTCTGTATCCAACCTCAGCTCTGTGTTTACTGAATATAAATACAGTTACTACTTTAAGGTCCATGTATTGGCAATGATGCTTCAGGGTCTATTAATACCGGGAGTCTTATCAGGCTGTAGCTGCCCACAGATAAAAACTCAGCTCGATATTCCACTAAGTTACTCACATTACAATGGCCTCTTGCACCACAAGGTCATTCCAAGTCCCTGAAGTCTCCTTATCTCCACTCCCATGTGTATTACACTGGACGTGTGCGTTCCACAAATAAAGTCGTATGTTTATGTGTGTGTGTGTGTGTGTGTGTGTGTGTGTGTGTGTGTGTGTGTGTGTGTGAGAGAGCGAGGTAAAACATCAGCACTTTCAAGACTTAAAAGACGGACGACTGGAAGCGTTTAAATGCAATCATATTTATTTTGTTGTCTTGTCTGCCACGTATAAAAAAAGGCTCAGATTGCAGTTAAGTCTTCACAGAAGAAGCTTCATTCTTCACTAAAATGTGAAAGCAGAACGCGTTACACACACACACACACAGGTAAAGAAATCAAAAATCCTAGTTGTACATGATAAATTTCTACATCACTGAAATTATTTAACACATCTTCGAACATCAGTTTTATCACCCACTTAGGAAATTAACATAAAAATAATGGCATGACTGGTGTGATTTACAACATGAGGACAAATATATTAAGCGCCAACAATGTAGGTTTTTTTTTCCCAGAATAAACTGTGTAATAAATTAAACAATTAGCCTATAGATTTTCTGACCTTAAATTGCTCAAATATTGTGGGGAAATAATTCCGCAATTTTATAAATATATATAATCCATCTAATTTCAATGAAAAAAAATATCACACCTACATTATCTCTAATTTGATTTAATTATATTTTTACCAAATCTATGACAGCAAATTGGAGTGATTTCTTAAAACAAATAACAACAAATCATTTAACTACATTGTAGCAGAGCGTATTGACAATACCAGTAAATACATGTTTATCCAGAATATAAATGATTGTTTGTGTGTGCCACAAAAATAATTTCTTAATCAGACATTTGGACTTAAATATCAGAGATCATTTGCCGCTAAAACAACTGAATCGTGTAGTTATATATATCTCTCATTTTGCAGAATATAATCACTACACAGTAAAACCTAAAATTAAGGATCATGTAGGAAAAAAAGGAAGACAACAGCAACATGAAAAGGAACAAAAAGCATGTGTGCATATCTACACACCTGGTTGGTCACCACAAGCATCAACCAATCAGCCCCCTCAGTGGTCCGTTCAGTGGAGCGAGGCGAGCTGATGCTCTCTATTTACCCATAAACCCCTCTGTTCTGTGCTTTATTCTGAAGCATGGAGAAGGGTGGAGGTGGGGGCAGAACAACAGGGGGTCCGATCAGGGAGGACAAACTGTCCCAGGTCCCATTATCACCACACAGCACCACAATCTAGTGTCCAGTTTCTGAGTTTCTGGCCAGCCCAGTCCAACTCCAGTTAAACCAGTTTGATCCCAGTAGGGGGCGCAGGAACCCTGCTTGACTATTCCAGAATATTCCAACATTTCCTCCTAAAACACCTTTATTTCCAAAATCTAATTAGTCGAAAAAGTTTACCATGTTTACTTTGATCAGATGCAAATGGCACGGTTAAAAATGTGTCACTTATTTATGTCTAACAGGTAAAGAAGAAACAAAAGCCACCAGCTTAATGACTGACCTCCAACCTGAGCCACTCTGTACAGTAGTATGTGTTCATTTGGCCACTTTTTTAAAAGAAGGCAGGTCCTCGAGAAGGAGTAAACGCACAACAACGAGTAGAAAATGAGAAACAGAGATGAAAAAGTGAGAGAACTTGTTTGGAACAATTCCTGACAGACTCATTGTTCTCCTGGCATCAGAGGAGGATATGACGAGGCCTACGAGTGATATTCTGTGTTACTACTTACACAACGGGTGGTGGGAGAAGAAAAACAACAAGACATGAATCACTGTGATTCGGCGTGTCGGTCCCTGAGTCACTGTGGCCCCGTTCTGGAGAAGTCGCACCGAGTCTTTCTCAGGTAAACCGGCCACAAGGTAATGTGTGTGTCATTTGCAGTAGCTTAGCATAGATTGCATCGTGTCATTCACTGTCTGAGCATAGATTGCATTGTGTACTTGAACGTCCGAGTAAATGTCTCCCGGCCCCCGGCAGGGAACGGGTGCGAGGTCGGCGGTGAGGACGGATGGACGAGGGTGAAGTCAGGTAGTCAGCAGGAGGAGGACGAGGGTGAGGAGGAGTGGAGGGGAAGCTATCCTCAGTGAGCAGGCGCCACTTCCACGTACAGTTTCTGAAAGAGAGAAGGAAACTTATCAATGAAATTGTACGTATGTGATACACTTTGTGGCCAAAAATATGTCGACACCCTTGTGACTTCTGGTCTGTACCAGTTTTCCTTGGCTTGAGCTCGACATCATAATTTCAATTTAATAACTTATTTATTTATTTATTTATTTTTTGCTTTTTTCTCTTTGCCTTTGTTTGATAGTACAGACAAAGAGTGACAGGACGGGGGGAATAAGCAGAACGACATGCAGCAAAGGCCCCAGTTGGGAATTGAACCCAGGCTGCTGCAGTCAGCTTTAGTACACTGGGCACATGCTCTATCAGTTGAGCTACAGGGCACCCCAAAATTTCTGAAAATCTCAATTTTGCAGCATATTAGACACAATAACATGCCTCCTAACTTTGTGTCAACTGTTTGTAGAAGGCCCTTGATATCTGAATTTAGTGTAGCCATAGAGGAACTTTGCAGAAAGCACCTTAAGCATAACCTGGAACGCAGAATGCAAGCCAGGCCTTGTATCATTCATGCTCTTGTGGCTCATTGAGTGAAATCTCTGCAGCAAAGTTCCAAAATCGAGCGCAAAATTGATCCAGAAGAGAGATGTTTGTGACAGAAGCACATTAATGACCATTGTTTTGGAAGGTTTTTAACTATTACATATATATATGTATAGGTGTAATGTTTTGGTATCCACATACTTTTGGCTATTTTATGTATGAGTATGTTCTCATGCAGTGTGTCTGGGATCCCTTGGGGAATCTCAGAATGACAGTAGGGGTGCCACCAAATTATTGTTTGATAATTTATGTGTTTTTTTCCCCCCAAAAATCAAAATATATCTGAACATACACGTTAATACAAGATATTATTAGCAAACATAAAATGGTCTATTCACAAAAAACAACAACAACAAAAAAAACATTGAATTTATTGTACACAACATTAAAGGGGAACTTCACCCATTTTAAAAATTCATACATTTTATTCCTGTGGTCTTAGACTGTCCAAAACTATTAGTAAAAATGAACAACTCTCTCTAAAATCCAAACACTAGAGTGCTGAAACTCAAATTTGAGATGCCATGAAGTATAGAGTGGAAAGCTGCTCTGTAGGCAATGAACGGTGAAATACATTCTCGATGACACTGAGAGCTCCCAGGGGAATGTTCTGAGTACATGGGTACATTTTCTGTTTCAGAACTGAGAACACTTTAATAGAATAAAGCTCATTTGGCTCCACAAAATCAGGCTCCCATTCATTGTCTATGGAGCAGCTCCAGACTTTATACTTGATGACATCACACGTTTGAGACTTCCTTCTCTGGTTTCTGGCTCTGAGTGAGAGTTGCTCATGTTCACAAATGCTGACAGAACTTTTATCGGCCATGGTAACAATATATTCCCCTTTTAATGACTAGGCTAACTGTTACCCATGAATCCTTGTGCAAATGTATGCACTAGCTAGTGAGCTGTATTATTATTCCAAGTGTACGGACATTCTTGTGAGCCATAGTGGATTGTTTTGTAACTTTTCGAGCAAGAGACTCTGAAACACCGTCTGCAGAGGGTGAGGCTAATGCACCTAGCCATGCTACACCTGCTGAGTTAGCAGCTACAGCCAAGTGCAAATGAGAAGGTCAAATAAATGCTCCGAGAGTTATCTCAAGTGCAACAGTAAATGTAGCAGGAGCTCCCTGTTCTGTCTCTCGTTGAGCGAACGGGTCTGTGGCCTGAAAACGCAGAGGACCTCTGCTTTCACTGATTCACGGTAACAAACCACATTTGAACTTGAGACAGACGAACAAAAAGATACAGAAATAGGACATATGCAACACAGCATGTCAGTGTTCCTATGCTTAAGACTAATTTGGGTTTTGAAATGTTGCATCTCACCTTGTATTTGCTTTGAACCCTCTGATGCTGTAACAGGAGAGAGAGGAGAGAGAGAGAAGAGGAGGGAGAAGATTTAAATAAAGTTGAGGCGAAGAAACAAGTTGCTGATTAGTCATTTTTGCATGCTTAACTTTCTCAATAAAGCTGCTGCTTTGTGGAACAAAAGGAGCAAGAAACAGACAAATGACCAGGGGAAGGTATTTACCATTACTCAACGCCTTACGCCATGAAAAATGAGTACTGACTGGCTGTGCAACCCTAAATATGTCCCCTATGCAAATTCTCTTAAAGGTCGGATAAAAAAAGCGCTTGAGAAGCATGGCAACAGGAAAAGATGGTGTTATGTAAATGAGGAGGAGTAAGAATGATCGAGATTATACAGAGGGGGGATACAGGAAATGAAAGAGAAGGGGGTAAGAAACACGGGAAAATTCAAAATGACAGAGCGAAACCAAGAAGTGGACAGAAGATGAAAGGGAGACCCGAGTGAGAGAGTATGGCGGAGGGGGGAAAAAAAGAAGGTTGGAAAGATTGAAACAAGGTCAGACAGAGAGAAAAGGGAGGGAGAGAAAGAGACGGGATAGGGGGGTGTTTGTGTCTGGGCGTCACTTTCTCAGCAGGGGGCGGACTAAAAGGAAATAATGGAGGGACGGATGGAGGGATGGCGAGGATGAAGGGATAGGGAGGGGTGGCAGAGCTGGTGAGATGAGGGAAAAGGACAAAAAAAAATACAGGTGGTGAGACTAAAAAGCGGAAATGGTTAAAACCCCTCAGAAAAAGGAACCGCTGTTCAACGTGAAGATGAGGGAGGATGGAAGGGTCAGGAGACGGGGATGAGGCTGCACAACTGCAGCTGCCATTAAATCGATCTACGGCCTTGAACCCACCTCTGACACTGCAACCCCAAAGCCTCAAACGCACACGTAAAGACAAAGTGTGTATTGATGTCTCCGGGAAAACCACCACCTATCCACATGATCCCACTGCGACTGACTGAGATTACGAGACAGGAAATGGGACACTCGGAGCTCATCTGTTGTACAGTCACCACAGAGGGAGAAAGGATTTATTAAATGAGGGCTTAGCGTCGAAACGATGTGTTTGTCTGCAATATCCATCTCGCACCTACAGGTCTCTGCAGCAACATGTCGCTCCGGCAGACATGAGACACTAAATTACTCCCAGGTTCTGTACAACTAACGACCATCTAGGGGTTAACGAAGCATTAAATAACATGCTGGGCTCG
Organism: Epinephelus fuscoguttatus; assembly: GCF_011397635.1. Lineage (NCBI taxonomy): Eukaryota > Metazoa > Chordata > Actinopteri > Perciformes > Serranidae > Epinephelus > Epinephelus fuscoguttatus. Next base: position 13,014,612 of record NC_064759.1, read on the forward strand.
GGCCTCTTGCTGAGCCCGTGTGTGTGCGCGTGTGTGTGTCTATGCAGCTGTAATTGTTGAGTGTTTGTGGGGAGGAAATCAAAGCAAACACAAGAGAATAATACTCAGACATTTCAGGCTTTAAACAGAGCTGCCGCACAAAACGGAACAAAAAAAAAATTATCATCATCGTGTTCATTTTTTAAATTGAAAAATAAGGCAGTTCTGCTATCACTACATGTTTTAATGTAATCTGACGACCAAAGAATATTTATTAATTAGCTCCCCTTTCAAGTTTAAATTGTGTTGATAAAACTAAAGCATAAAAATGTGTACAATTTTAATTAATAAAGCATTTTAAATGAATTAACAAAACTTGCAAAATGATTCATCAGAAAAATATTTTAACTCCTTGATTTTAGCAAGTTTTTTTTTCATTTTGGATATTTTGGATGCAGCAAACACCGCTGTAAAAACAATTATATTATGACAATTACAGATATGCTTTAAATCAGACTTATAATTTACTTGGTGTAGGAAAAACACTTTACTGAACAGCATTGATCAGCGTGTGTGTTTAACGCCACGCCGCCCTGCGAAATTAAAAATGTTAAATGCCTTATGTTTACCCGGCTGTGTGTGATATGTGTGTTTTGACCCGACTTTAATCACATAATTTTTCGCACAAGCCGAACATGCAGGACCACTAGTTTGTGTCAACATCATCATTTCGGTCATGGTGAGCTCCGCCGCAAAATGGCGTCCGCGGTGGCGTGACTGCAAGAGCAGTGTCGTCTCTGCACTGCAGTCAGAAACATGCAGCGTGTGTAACTGTACATGCACAACCGTGGCTAAATGTGTGAGTGTGTGCGCGTGCCAGTGTGTGTGTGTGTGTGTGTGTATGTGTGTGTGTGTCTCCAGTCGGCAGAACGCCCCACTGCAGAGACAGACAGTGTTCCACCATCCCACCTCTCCTCTCGTGCCGCCATTTTACACACGCAGGAGCTAATGCTAGCCGACCCTGACTGTTAGCACTTTACTAAAAATGAGAAATAAAACAAAGATGCGAAACGGCGAATGTAAGAACGCAAATTGTCGAAAGCGGTTAAAGTCAAAATTTTGAGAGTCGAGTTTGGGATCCGAGAGAGCTCGTCTGGGCAAGAGGTGTGTGTGTGCGTCTGTGTTCGAGTTTTGTCCTTGTGTGTATCGAGTTCAGGGGGTACAAAGGTATTTGGGAGAGAGTGGAGGGGGTAAAGGAGGGCAGCGATGTAAGAAATTTCTAAAAAAAAAAAAAAAAAGAAAGAAAAAGAAAGGGAGAGAAAGAAAGTGGGGAAAATGGTGAAGCTCTGCAAACTGAAATGAATGCAATGGACTGCTCACAGCGGGAGGACGACAGAAAAGAGGAAAAGAGAGACGGAGAGAGAACGGGAATCAATTAGAGAGAGAGGGAAGTTGGTCTATAATGGTTTCTCACAGTAGGACGGCGGTGAAAGAGAAAGGCAGAGAGGCAGAGCGACAAGAAGAAGACGAGAGATAAACACAACAGGAGGAGTTTTAGGGAGAACTTGCAGGGAAAAAAAAAACCCACACCAAAAAAAAAAAAATGGTAAGTATGGAGTGAGAGGCGAAGCGAGCCGGTGAAAGATGCAATAGAGGGCTGCAGGGTGCTGGAGATTTCACATGACACCAGTCTTGCTGATGCCGATTCAGAGCCTTGTTTTCTGATGCAACGCGGGCTCAAGCACCTTTCAGCAAAAGCACTTTTCTCTGGCGGGATTCGTGACAGCGTTCAAATAAACATCACCACACACATCACTACACCGAAAAACATCACCAAAACCTAAAAAGCCAAAACATGCTTTTCAGTGCTGCGAGCAGGAACCAGGATGAGGAAACATTAGAGACACACACACACACACACACACACACACACACGGGATGTCATTAAAAGCATCCTGCGTCACTGAATCTGTCCTGCGTGGTTTGTTGTGTTCTTGGGTTAAATTAAGGCGATAAACACACACATTCACACACCGGAGAGGAGACTGAGGGACTGGCGAGTGGTAGCTGACCTTGGAGCAATGACAGCGTACCTGACGGACCCTCTCACTGTCATCACTCTGTCCTTCAGACCCATGTGAGGCAGGTATGTATGTGTGTGTGTGTGTGTGCGTGTGGGCTTGCTAATAATTAATTCAAACACCCACAACAGGGCATCCCCACATGGAAATACCGTTTAATCACATGCTTTCTGGAAGGGGAAAAAAAAAAAGTTTTTGGGGAAGTGAAGGAGGGAGGGAGGTGAACGGTTTGAAGTTTAGATGAGAGATAAGATGTTACTGAAGGACGAGAGGCTGCTATCACCGAGGGCCACACACACACACACACAGGCACGGTGCGCCCTGCTGCCATGCTACCTGTCAGATAAAAGGGAACCTGAGCAGGAAGGAACCAGAGGGTATGTACTGTAAGGTGTTACCACGGGGAACAGCACGACAACAGCTGTGGTAAACCGCCACTAATGGACAGTCGAGGAGAAAGAGTGAAAGAGAGAGAGACCCCTCCGACTCCCCTCCGTCTCCTCTCTCATCCATCTCGTTCGCGCTCCTCTCTCTGGCCTCATGCATCCTCATCCCGACGCGCTCGCCGCACAGCATGCGCACGACAGAGATGGAGCGGAGCTGAGAGACGGGGGAGAGGGGAGTCGGTGAATAACTGTGTTGTAGATATGGAGATGCAACAAAAGAGATAGAGAAGACACAGGGAAAGGTGGAGGAGGAATGGGGGGGGGGTGGTGGTGGTGGTGGGGCGGAGTCAAGGGGGAGGGAGGAGGAAGTGTAAGAGACTGCCATGGATGGTGCCTAGATTAGTTTTGCTCCAGTAGCGAAAGATCATAAAAAATGAGGAAGGGAGGAGAGAGCTGAGGAGACAGAGAGAAGGGGAGGATTAGTGCCACTTCAGGAATGACAGAAGACTAGAAAGAAAGAGCGGGAGGCTGGAGTGAAGGGGAGGGAGGGGGGAGTGGAAGACAAGGAGAGGGAGATCCTGACATTTAGTCGGGATTAGTTTTGGTTAAGGAACAGGATGAGAGGGAGAGAAAAAAGAACGAGGGACGGAAACAGTACATGGAAGTATGTGCATCTTTGTCGCTGGAAGTCTTTCTCATGTAAAATAATGGGCTTTAACAGTAAAGTCAAGTGTGTGTGCATGTGTATAGTAATCCAGGTGATTCCAAATATTTTGATTATTCCCAGGCTCAGGCAGGCTGATCGGGGGAATACCGTGAGAAGGTCAGAAGACTGCATTAGCATTTCCTCTCTGAGCAACTATCTGTGGTATTTCTAATTAATGACAGCAGGATAATTAACATATAAAAAAAAGTCATCAGCCTTCACTCTGGTAATAACGCAGCAAATTAGTCCCCGTCTCGCGCCGGAACAGTGATGGCATTTAAGAATTCATTCGAGACGGATGGGGCTCTTTTTTAATTCCGGTTTTTAATATTTCTCTTTCCTTGTCGCCAAAGTGACACGAATTTAATCAAGGCGGCGTGGTCGGGAGGTATTCGTTGGACGACATGTAGGAATTTAGTGAATGGTTCTCACATGCAGAGACAAACAACCTTGTGAGCAGCTTTTACTGCAATAATAATAATAATAAAAAAAAGAGTGTGTGTTGATTCAGCCTGGGACAGCGCGACAAGCCCCCTGCAGATAGCGCTGGGATGGGAACTGGGACAGACGTCTCGGACACGCATATGAGGGGGCACACACACAGAGAGCCAGAGAGCACACGCAAAGGCCCATGCAGGAGTGCACTTGAACACAATGTCCACAGACACAGAAAAGTGTTCATACACGTAGAAATGCCCACACACACACACACACACACACACACACACACACACACATACACCAACAACTGTACAGGGATTCCCACAGTGACTGGGCAACATTCCCAACCGGAATGGGCAGCTCACTGGACTGGAAGACTAACATTACTCCAGGCGCGCTCTGGATTAGATCAACTCTGGGAATTTCACACTGGGACAGAGAGATGGAGAGTGGGAGAATGAAGGAGACAGGGAGGTTAAAAAAAAAGGAAAAGAATGGAGGGAGGGGTGAGGGAAGACGAGAGAGAGAAGAGATGGAACTAATGCTTAAAAAACCCTCAATCCAATTAGGTTTAAAAGCCAATGTGGAGTGGAGAGTGGAGTAAGTCTCATCTTACAAGGTTAAAGATAATGCAAGATTCTGAAGGGTAAAGATGAATTTAGCTTCCTTGATAAAAGTGGAGAATTAGAGCATTGCAGCTATTCAGAAGGAGAGGAGGAAACAGAAGGAGTAGTGGTGGGGATGAGGAGCAGTCTAAACATCATGCCCTGGTAGTGGAGATGAGAGAGGCAGAGAGAAGAGTCTCGTGGTGTACAAAGGGGAAGCATGAAAGGAAGAGGAGATGAAAAGAGGAGTGTACTCACTGGGCTCGCAGCACACGGTGACACGCAACTTCATACATGGCAGAGGAGGGCCTTCATCTGCCGGTAGAGCTAGAAAGAACGACGAGATGCAGACAGAAAGGGAGCTTTAAATATGCTGCTTATCTGTTCAGCCCAACAAATGGTTAGTATTCAAAACGTGTCAAATGAAAACAGAAATTTGCACATGCTGAATCAAATCTTTGCATCAAATCGACACTTTTGAGAACTCTCCTGGTACTTTTGAAGAATTCTCGTGACAAGTGAAGCTAAAGAGCAGCGAGGTTTGTTTTTCTGTTGCTGCCAATATCAGAACACCGTCTCCCTATGTCACACAGACACACTTATCTCCACAACTAAATAAAAACAATAAAACACGCAATTGAGAGTGTGACCATAAAAACAAAAGAAGAAACCGCTGCGATATCAATACTGATCACGGCTCATGTGAGAAAACAGGCGAACATCAGCTGCATTACCTGTCAGTTTAGCATTGCTTTTACAAAACAAATCTGTCTGGAAAGTGCAGTTACAGGGGCTTTATATTTGAATTATTCACAAACAGCTGCTAACTCAACAGGGACCCACCGCACAAGCTGAGTGTATGATCGCTAACAGTCTGTCTCACTTTGTATCTGTGATTTCAACTGATAGGATGCAGCACGGAATAGCAGCGGGGCCGTGTTATACGGCACCGTCGACGGTGGCTGAGAGAGCTCAGCTCACACAGACAGAACATCTTCATTTTGACAGCACAAATAAACGAAACAAAAGCAAAGAGAGGAAAAGCAAAGAGAGGAACATGTTCACCAAAAACACAGACGGAACAAGCAAATGCAGAGATGCTGCAAGAGGTGCGCAACACAACAAGAGTGGGTTCCAACACGGTTTCCAGACGACACTAAAATCTGACCAACATGCACCCACATGCGAATTGTTAAACATTACCACTTGTCGGTGATGTTGGAAGATGAGCTAATGATGTTTATGTCACTCTAACAAAGCAAATCTTTACTCAAGGTCTGCGTATAAGCTTCTCTCTGTAGATTCCACCTTAAACCTTGAAGGTCTAGTGTACAGGATTTCATTGCATCTACCTGTGAGGTGTGACAATGCAAAAACGCGATTGGCCATATCTAAAGCCAGTGTTTGGTTTGTCCATTCTGGGCTACTGTAGAAACAACATGGCAGACTCTGTGGAAGAGGGCCCGCTCTGTCTGTAGACACAGACGGCTCATTCTAAGGTAACAAAAACGCAACAATTCTTATTTTCAGGTGATTATAAAGTAAAGAAAACAGAGTAATGAATATTATATTCCATCTCTGCTAATATATCCCCATAAATCCTACACAATGGACCTTTACTTAAAGTCCCCCTCCTTTCAAAAATGTGTTTTGCCTGTTGTTGCTTCAGCTGGTTGTGTGAGCTTCACTGTGCAGGATGAGTGTTGAGGAGTTTGACCAAAGAAGGCTGTTTTCACATTCATCTGCTAAAGGAGGAAAGGTTTCTCTGAGCTCACCTTAAATTTCAGTTTAAGACATGTATGTACAAGAATGGTTTTGTGACATAACAACAAGTTTGAAAGCCAATCATGATCCAGTGAGTGTGATTTAGAAATGTGGAATCTCAATGCACATCAAGCCTTCAGGAACAACGCTGGGCTTTGAAGCCAATTTGACATAGTGGCCAAACTGTGTAACTACAACTTCTGGGTCCATTCAGTGACGCCATCGGGCCCAAAAATGCTTTTTTCCCCATATACTCACATTAGGAAAGCGACATCTGTAAATCATTGGATACATTTTTTTGAGCGTCACCCACGTGAAATGGCTCTTTTTATCTCTTTGTGTTATCAGGATTTCATCCATTTGGTCTGATAACATTTCATAAGTCTAGAAGAGCCACATGATTAATCATTTTATCTCTATTCAAGTTAGTGGTGGGTAAACAGAAGTTTGCCACACAGTCGGTGATGTCTCTGGTGCACTTGCTCTACGGGCCCAATGATGCGCACGATCCGGGTAATTTTATTAGCAGGAAGTCAAACTTCTTTTGGCTTCATGTGCCACTGAACAACTTTCATCAGAATGAATGGGGCCCAGTTCTCTCTATACACTGAGAATGAACTTTTCAGTGAAGAGACGTCTTGTGCACAGCATTTAAATTTTTGATATGATCAATATCTGCACATTTATAGATTCCATATTTTTATTTAACATCTGAGAGAAGTAGAGGATGACAGTAGTTTATTGTACTATTTAAAAAAACATACTAGAAAATTATCATAATGGAGTATTATTGTATTCAGAGCAGAGCATTCGTGTATCAAAGAAATACTTCACTTGCAAAATGACCATCTGTTTATCCCCTACTTACCCTGTGTTACCATTGGTGTGTCTCAAATCACATACTTCCGTTAGTACACTAGTAAAGGGTAGTGTTGTGTCAAACAATTAGCTAGTTAGCAAACTAGCATTAGCATCTGTGTTATCATTCGCGGTACCAAATCATTACAAAAACTGCTAAATTAACCCAATAAACATACTGCTGGCTTACACCCGACAACAGTATAGTGGTGCTTAGTGCAAAAAATACAGTCGCACAGTCCTCGGCTGCTATTTCCAGTTTGAGAAGTGGTCCCTCCCCTTGCGCTACGTAGCCAAGATGGCGACCACTGAAGGCGACAAGTGTCCATAGTTCTACACTCAACTTTCTGACTGTTTTGAGTGCACCATCCGGGTACTCATAGTGCACTGCATTTTTCCATACTTCTCAGTGTGAACGCACTTATGCACTCAAAATATTAAGTGTAAGTACAGAAGTACGCGATTTGAGACACAGCACATGACTTTGTGAAGAAAACATTGTTTTTGAATGAAGAACCCAAAAAAGGTGAACTTTCTTCATTAATTAAAGTAAATGGGGACTGCCTTTAAAAACCACAAGACTAAATCAAAACATCCATTTACAAACTCTCACACAACTCATGCAGTGTAATCCAAGTCTTATTCATCCAGTCGTATGCTCAGTACTTTCCATAACACGTGCATACTCACTAAAACATTACGATTTACAACATGTCCGTACAAATTGCCTCAGGTATGGACGAGCAGCCTGAGTTTTGCATTTGAGCTCAGAGTTCAAACGCACATGCGTGTCCAGGCACACTCAGGGCACGCTACTCATAGGTGGAGGTATACTGCGCATACGACTGGATAAATGAGACTTTGATTATACAGCAGGGGTTCTGTGAAAGTTTTAAAGGATATTTTAATATACTTTTTGCTGTTGTTAAATTCTCATGTAAACTCTGTCAAATGTTTTTGTTCCATTTACAGTGGATGTGCGTTATGATGTGTAATTTAGTGGACTGTGTTTAGTGTTTGGTGTGAATGTATGTTTTTTACTGTCCCTATGTAACTGTGTAGACCCCAGGAAGAATAGCTGCTGCAATGCAAAAGCTAACGGGGATCTTAATAAACAAACAAAGGGAGTTTGCCTCTTTTGGATTCTCTGTTCATTGTGGTGGCATGGAAAAAAACACCACCAAAGGGTTCTTCACAAATTCAAGGTAACAAGCTGTGAATAATTAATATGAGCTGGTCATTCTGTGGGTGAAGTCTTCCTTTAAAATATGTCTTAAGGGGATCTTAAGAGTTGTTTTGTGTGTTTTTGTGTTTAACAATGTGATCACATAATTTAGTATTTGACTTTGACTAAGTGCATTTTTCAGTTTTCGCTGGCCCCTGGAAACGTTGCCATCCCCTCAAATGGCTCCGTGTTAGGAGCAGCTGACTATCAGAGGATGTCAAGGTGTTTCCTGTTTGTGGGATCTGGACATGGAGAAGCAGCGGGTGTCGGTCAGAGGGTCGGGCAGAGTCCCAGAGACAGTAGGCTGTCAGTGTCATAGTCTGTGGGAGCTGTCGAGAGGAGCTGAGCCCGGCTCAGACTGAGCCAACTAATGCCATTAGTGTTTCTAATACTATTGTAGTGTTCTCCCAGGCTAATGCCATTATACTGTCTCCAGTGCTGCGGGCCCATTCAGCCCACAGACCCCAGAGCCAGACATTTGGACCAACTTTACGCCTTATCTTTGATGTGGACAAAACACACACAATCGCTCAGAGCCCGATGTGGCCCGACCAGGGGGGGGAGACACCCATTGTTGCTTTTCTCTGAACTGGCCTGAACAACCACAATAGCCCAGTGTGTATGTGTGTACATATATACATGTGTGTGTTAGAGTGTGTGTGTGTGTGTGTGGAAGCGCTCTCTCATGCCCTCACAATGCTCCATTGTCCCTTGGACCGCAACAGTAATTTATGTAAAGATTCTTTCTTTCTCTTCGTCTCATCCATCCCTTTGCTCCGTCGCTTTTGTTGCTCTCCCTTTTCTTTCTCCAGTGTGGATTCCTCTCATCCGGCCTCTCTCGTCCCTCTGTCCCCCCCCCTCCTTCCTGTACTGTCAGACTGTGTCCATCTTTTGCTCTTTCTCTCTCTCTGTCACTCCTCCACGCTTCTCTACCTCCGTCTGCTTCTCTGCCTGCCTCTTTTCCCCGCTCCTCACTGTCGTCCTGTATTGATCTCCATTTCTTCCTCCTACACTTTGCGGTCCCTGTGTCTCTTTGTTGTCAACCCTTCCATACCATGCATTCACTTGACTCTTTCATTCTCTGCCTTGTTTCATGTCCTCCCCCTCTTGGTTGGACTGACGCCACAAGTTGTAAAAAGGAAAAAAAAAAAAAAAAAGAAAAAAAGAAAAACTGATTTTACAGCCACTAAGCCATCTTCTGTGTCTCTCCCTCCCTTTTCTCCCTCCAGTGGTTTGAAATAAATGAGTGAGGGGAGAGGAGCACGGGAGAGTGTAATGGGAAAAGAGGAAACCATCACTATAATTGTGTAACAGCCTACAGGTTTAGGAAAACATCAAATTAATGTCATTCAGTGTGAATTTATGGAAAACATTAATGCTGTAAGCTGCAGTTTGCAGACACTCAAAGCCTCATAAAAAACACATTGGCTAAAGTTGCTCTCAACCTTCTCATCCCGGCTGCCCGGCCACCACACTTCCTTCGACACAGGTGTCTTTGCACAGCCTGATGAACTGAAACATCAAATATTTACATCTTTTCTCTTTTCGGGCTGTTTTACTCGGCTTCCAGTGTGCAGAGCCTGAAGCGAATGTTCATTGCTTCACTGGAATAGAAATTTCCCACAAGAAAGTAAGTGATAATGCACTTTGCATATAAAAACACATACCTTTTAGCCATGTATTGAACCTCTACACTCTCTGAGGAACGACAGGAAACTAATATGCAGCTTGATTAATAATTATTATCAATAGGCAGTACTGCTGAAGCAGATTATCTGAGTCTGTGGTGTTTAACTCCTGGAGTTAAGGTTACCTAAGGATAGGATGTTACACAATTTAAGCTGTTTTCAAAGCTTCCACTCCGTTTTTTGCTGATTGAGTCTTAAATATTTTATGTTACAGTGAAATACTTGAGATCTCAACCCAAGTTTTAAAGGGCTTGAAGTCATTTTTCAAGCAGTAATTCTGAGCATCACCTAGTTTCAGCTTCTTCGCTGCAAAAATATGTCACTTTTCTTTTCCTTATGCGATGACATGATGAAAATCTTTTGATATTTCACCACTGAATGGACAAAATGGGCAATCTGAAGGTGAAATTACTATTTTAGGAAACTGTGATAGACATTTTTCACTATCCTTTACCATTTCATGGACAATTAACGGTTTCCATCAGAAAATGGTCAACAGATCAATCGATAATCAAAATAATTTGCAGCGCTTACTGGCGGAAATGTGTCTGACGCAAGTGTGAGTATCATAGACTCTATATCAAGACGGACAACATGACAGCAAGCAAATACATCTCAACAGCGCCCTGGTGGCTGGCTGCAGTTTCAAACATAAACCCCACTGCCTCCATGTTAGCAGATGGGACATAAGCCAAACTAAAAGTACACGTCAAATTACAAAAGATGGTCTATGTCATTTTAGGTCGTTCTTGTCATGCTGCTTTAAGTTCAAGTGTTCATTTCTTCTGACAAGGTTGGTTTTAATGAGTTATTTAGTGCTATAAAAAGGGAGTGTGATGTCATGATTAAAAGCCATGTGTGGCAATGGGTGTGCTCGCGATTAATGAAGCTGCTTGTTGTTGGTTGGAGGGCAGGAACTCGATACCTCGGAGATCGCTACTGCACAGATCCTGTCCCCAGATGACATTACCAATGCAAGATGGCAGTGGCTGTATTTGAGATATTTTGGCTTCATTTTTGTGCAGTGGGAGGAAGTGGAGACACGTTGTGTATCTCTGTATACAGTCACTGATGAGTGTCAACAACTGTCGAGTAAAATGAATTTTAGATGAACCTGCATGAAAATTCAGGACCGTTTTGGTACCTGTATCAAAGTAGAAGGGCACTCTACGAATGCAGACTTCTGCCAAGGCCAAATGCCCTATCACACAACATTAACACAAGCAAAAAATAATTTGTGGATATGCTCCAAAATGAAATGGGTTCTCTCCTGGCCCATGCTTCCATGAAACCTGGGCCAGTATCGTAATCCTGCTGACAAACAAACAAACCAAAAACATAACCACTTTGGTGGAGGTACATGAGACCCACTTGAATCTCTAACTGACTGAATCCCCTGGCTAAATGATCCCCAACCACCACCTCCACAGAAACACACTCATCCTCTACTCACAGCTGTAGTAGTAGTGTCGCCCTGGAAGAAACTCAAACCCCAGCGAGAATGGGGTGAACCTTTGGATCTTCTCAGAGAAGCGCACTGGTCCAAACGGAGCGTAAGGCGTGTTACACTCCCACCTCTTGATGGCCCCTCTGGTCTCTACGCAGCCCTGGAAAGAGGCCTCTCCCACCAGGTAGAGAGCCAGCGTCTCCGGCTGCTCGAGGCCATGGCTCCCCTTGTTGGGGTAATGTGGGCAGTAAATGTCCAGGTAGTCATTCAGATTCACCTGGATGGACAGATCTCCTCCTGTTAACCTGGAAAGGAGAACGACAACGACATTAATATTTCACGTAACGATTACACAGAGTAATACATGACTGAAGGGGAAAGGGAGGCGGTGATTAAGCGCAGACGGAGAGAGAAGGAAGACAGATGACAGATATTCCATAATTCCTTTGTGCCTGGAGGAATGTGGATAGTTACAGCAGATGGATTGTTCATCAATATTACACATAACGATTACACAGGGAGATAAAGCAAAGTTGTGCAGGTCTTAAAGAATGTTTTACTATCTAGTATATCGCAATGATACAACTGCACTTTACTTCTAAACCAGCGAGGGAGCAGTGTTGAGCGACAGATAGCGAGAACAACAATTCCTCATATGCTAATTAAGACCGTTGAGGGGAGTTCAGTGTAAAATAAACTTGGCTCCCTCCGCTCTCCACTCTCCCACCACACAGCACAGATACACAAACTTATGCGGACGTGCGTGCGCATGCACAACCACGTCTTCAGTCAAGGTTGACTGGCTTTAGGCATAACAACAACTCTGGACAAGACAGCATCATTAGAACAGAAGAGCTGCATAATGCATGCTCCTTTAGACTGCAGATTCTGACTTCCTGTCAGCCACAGTATAAAGAGTTACCCGTGTACAAACTAATATTGAGGAAGAGGGTGTGCGAGACAGATTGACGGAAGTCGATGGAGGATAAAGTCAGAGGGGCGAATTCAACATGAGGAAATCATAGGACTGTTTGAATCATAACGGCATGAAAAGACAAAGCAGGAGACAATAATTCAGAGGAGGAATGTGTGACAAAGTAATGTACAAACTAAAATGGAGGAAACTAGTGCGGAGGAAGAGGGGATGAGAGAAAGACTGAGGGAAGTCGATGTAGGACAAAGTACAAGGGGAGCACTCAAAGACAAAAGACAAAGCAGGAGACAAATGAGGAGAGAAAATTGTACAAACTAATGTGCAAATAAATATGGAGGAAACTAATGTGGATGCGAGAAAGATTGAGGTCGATGTATGAATCATAACTTCAAGAAAAGACGAAGCAGGAGACATTAAATAAGGAGAGAAAAACTAATGTACAAACTAATATGGAGTGGAGGGAGTGGGGATGCGAGAAAGATCAAGGGAAGTTGATGTAGGACAAAGTAAGAGGGGTACATTCAACATGAAGAAATCATAAGACTTCGTATGAATCATAACGGCACAACAAGACAAAGCAGGAGACAACAAATGAGGAGAGAAATGTGTGACAAATGGAGGGAGGGAATGTGAGTGATGGAGTGACATGAGACGAGGCCCAGAGGAAGGCAGATGGAGACTGATGAAACGAGGGCTGTTGAGACAGGTTAGAGCAGAGAGCTGGAACAAAAAAGGAAACCAAGAAAGCCAAAAGAAGGAGGAAAGTTGGATGAACAGGTGAAAAAAGAAAAGTGGAGTAAAGAGGAAAAGAAAGTAAAGTGTTTTAATTAGCGACCCCAGAGAGTCTGAGTGCAGACACACAGAGAGGAGAACAACGGAGTGGAAGAAAGCGAGGAGACGGACTTTAATTGGGCTCCTCTTTGCACGGAGCGAAAAGAATGAGGGGCAGAATGTGGCTTGGGCAGAAGGTTCAGGTCCATCAGTGGGAGTCTTTATAGAGGGGTGACAGAGCGGAGGAGAGAGGAAGGGAGTGCTGGGAGTCAGTGAAGGGGAACATGGGAGGGAAAAGGAACGTGGAATGGGGAGGGGTGGATGGTGGCGGACGGCGGTTGTAGTCTCAAGTTAAGTAGGCGGACAGAGAAGAGGCCAAAAGAATAAATAAGAAGAAGAATGAGCGCGGGGAGAGGAGAAGGAGGAGGAGGAGGAGGAGGAGGAGACAGAGCTGATGAAAAAAACTGAAATGAAACAGATAGACATGACAGGAAGCAGGAGACTGAGATGGTCCAGCAAATCTGCAGAGGGTGGCAAAGATGGATGGAGCAATGAGAGGAAAAATGACAAGAGACCAGCGGAGAGAAAGGGGGGCCATATGGCACGGCGAAAAGAAAACTGAAATAGAAATCCACGTTAACTTTGAACCCGAATGTGGGCGCAACGGTGCACATTTCTGAGTGAGATAATGGAGCAGAAAAGTGTGTGTGTGTGTGTCGCGGGGATGCAGGTGAGACCCTGGAGGCAGGTCTCACCAAAAGCTGCTTCCTGCTCAATAGCTAGCGTGCAGAATTGGCGATCTATCAACGGGACAGGACACCATCGATCGGGATCCCTCGCTCAGGACACACACACGCTCCGTCTGATCAATATCCCCTCTGCGAATGTGTGTGTGTGTGTGTGTGTGGCCACGTCCCGATAGCTCTATTACCTGTGTGTGCTAATTACAGCCGAACAAAGGAACTTGATTGTCTGGTTAAGGGAACACAAAAGCGCATAAGCCAGTGTCATCACGCACACACACACACACACACACACACACACACGCACACACACACACACACACACGTACTACCTGTGGTGCTTCTGAGGCTTCTCTGAGGCAGAGGAATGTTTACTTAGGTGCACCAGCTGTGGAAGTGTGTGCATGGGTGTGTGCGCATATGTGCAATGTAATAATAGACGTGTGCTGTGTCAACATGCTGCACCCCCTGCTATACACGTCAGTCACCTCAAGGTTCTTCTGCACTGCTCAGGTCCTGTTTCCCCCTCACCTCCCCCCCCCCACCTCCAATCTGCATTCCTCCTCACCCCCTTCCTCTCCTCGATCTCCTCCCTCGTCTTTCCCCACTTCGGATGACATGCACTCATCCCCCCCATCTACTGCTTCACAGGTTGCACCTCCCTCCTGCTCTCCCACCTATTTCTGCCTCCTCTCTATCCTACATTCATCCCCCCCCCCCCCCCCCTCACAAGCCTCCAACCTGGGCTTGCGCCATATGCATGCCAGCAATTACAGAGACGGTGTGCTCTACTGATGTCAAACTGTCAGCCCTCTTTCTGTCCTCTTCCTCTCTCCGGCCCTGGTAGGCTTGGGTACGCCCTAATTACACTCAGCATCCACCCCTCCTGCCAGCCACCATGCAGCAGAGCGGTGACAGCACAGGGGCATCATGGGAGCACCGAAGGGGCTGTGGGTGTAAAAAAGAACAGAGTGCTGGAGCAGCCTATCAGCGGGAGAATCCTCTGGAAGCTGAGGAGAGGATTGGTTTGGTCCAGTGCTGGAGCAAGAGGGGAGAGGGCACACACACACACACACACACACACACACACACACACACACACACACACACACACACACACGTATTTCAGCACACGTGGGTGAATACACACACACATGTTCACACATGTCAAGCACACACACAGACATGAAAGTACTTTGGTAGAATAAAACATGCTCCATCCCCCCTGCCAGAGGGTGATCGGTGACACCCTTCTGAGGACTGGTGCAAGCTCTTGGTTGATAAAGAAAACTCGCACCGAGGAGCCGAATCAAAAGTAGCACGCTGGGCTCTTCAATGGAGGACTTGAAAAGGCTACCATTTATCCTTTTTATAATTGCTGGAAATCACATTCAAAATTCCAAAATTGAACATAACCAATGTCCTCCCAATGTGTGTCCGTGTTAACACGTCCACACAGAAGCACATATGCACGTGTGTGTGTGGGAGTGTGTGTGTGCAGATATAATGAAATGCAGGGGGTTGACTGTGGCAGAGACCTTTGATCCTTTAATATGAGAGAATAATTAAAGGAGCAACAATTCCACAACACAGCTTCAGGAATACAGAGTAGATACTCGATCACGCACAGCAGCTGCGTACTATGCATATTGAATACACTTGGGCACTTAACCCATGTACTGCACATAAACATGGGGGATACAAATAGACGACTAAAATGAAAATGCTGATAACGTGCATACACTGTATGCATCCTAAATGTATACTGTAGATACTATGGTTTTAATTAACACTTTCATGCATTAAAAAGCCTGCAGTAAAAGTCTGCCGGCTCCTTGTAGTGACAGCGGGAGGCCGAAAGGCTTGGTGGAGCCTCAGTTCTTCCGTGGTCAGTCACAGCAGGGTGATGGCTAAGTCTGGCCACTACGCTGACTGGGCACAGCACGCTGTGGTCAGTGTGCCTTGGCTGGGCATAGCATGACACAGCTTCAGCCTCTATGGTGGGTGCTGTAGCAACACTCATGGTGAAACTGGAGGATCTTTGGTGCTCTCTGAGGATGGCTCTATGAAATGGTATTGTTTATTTCAGTTTTGGTGTACCAGATGGGTTGGGTTTAGTGCATGATGACAGATGAGTAGATGCCAGGTGAGTCAGTCAAAAAGAATAAAACAATGTCAGCTCTGACATACTTATTGTCTTAGTAGTCTGGGTGTCACAGTTGTGTTTGTTTAAAGCATCAAGTCACGCCAGCATTTTTAACAGCTGAATTTCGAGCTGAATTAAATTCATTTAAATGGAATTGCTGTCATCGGTGGATTACTTGCTGAGATGAAGTGAATCAGTGCAAAACTTTCACACTGGGTTTAACTCAGGTGACCTTTCACACAAAAAATTCTGCTGCTAAACAGCTGCAAACTGCCTTGCCACTGTTAGAACTGGAGCAGACTTTGCACTAGACTTTTTTGTCGCCGGTCATTTTGACCGACAGGGTCATAAAAATCCGGTCATAATCTATTTTTACTGGCCATTTTAATTTTCGTTTTTAAATGATAATAAAGATATTCAAAGACATTTAGTTTTCATTCGTTCGTTTTTAATAAATCCAACAAGCAAGTTATAAAGTGTGCATTAATAAAGACATGAACGAAAAGATGAACAGACATCCACACACCCGTGCCATTAGGCTTCGCCCTGGACACACCGGACGGCACTAACGCGTCCGGTGTGTCCAGGGCGTTATGTAGTTATGTCTGTAGGCTTGGTGACACAAAATTAAAATTGTAATGAAGTGATTATGGTATTGAAAAATGTGTTCGGTTATGCACTGTTGTGTTATTTTAAATTATAAACACAGTATTTTCTCCTTACGTTCCTCAGTGCGTGCTGTTATTTTATTTTGAAAATTGGCCGGATTCTCTCGTCTTTTCTGTGTCCGACTTCCTATTTGGTACGATCCGCTCAATCCAGCTTGACAGAAGCGCTCGCGGCCTGTGTGGACAGTCAGATAGGTTAACATGGGCGCTGACTGAAAACTGCCTCCGCTGCTGGGCGCTGCACTTCGGTTCCGCGTCCGGTGTGTCCAGGGCGTTATGTCAACAACGTTACATGAAGCAGATGAATGACCTTTTCTCTGCAGTGTGAAAACGGCAGCCACTTAAACCACTGGCTGTGCACTCCGCCGCCAAGTGGGCAGAGGTGGTAATTGCAACCGGTCAAAATGACCGACAGCCTTCAGATTTTCCGGTCATTGTTTTAAAAAAAAGGTCAGTGACCGAGAATATCCGGTTAACGCGACCCCTGAACTGGAGTCACATTAGCTTTGTTCCACTGTGCTTTGCCAGACTTTAAACTGTTCCATAAACTGTATAGTTTGTACTTTTTTGATGGTATAAATGTGTTATTTGAACATTTTTTTTTTTTACCTAAGTTGGACTACTTTCTGCAGTGGACATCCATGGACAACTGCAGATGCACATGAGGTTTCATTCATACTACATTTGAGGGTCTGTGTTGATCTGGCGTTTTATGCATGCACATTTCCCGATCCACACTCCATGCCAGTTGTCCCGGTAGTCTTTGTATTCCTTTAAAGTCAAATTCTACATATGTGGGTAATGGTGGATCTCCTTGCACAACCTCTCTCCAAATAAACCTCCAAAATTAGATATATGAAAGGTGCATACACCACCAACTGGATAGTAGTGTGGAACAAGCAATTATATGTTGCAACTGGAGCATGCATAGTCGGCGTGTGCAGTCTGCATAGCCACAAATTTTGGGCTGCAAGTGGACATCCACCAAGGGGTCATGCAGACACGGAAAGTATGAAGCTGGCTTGATTGTCTGTTAGCAACCCAGCTAGTTCGAGTGACTATTGTAGCTGGCTAGTGCTAGCATGTCACCTCACCAGCCCTGCTCACTATGTCACCACCCTTCCCTACTAATTATTTCTGCTGTGCCACTTTCTGGCAACATCTGGGTGCTAAATCATAAAGAATTACACGCAAACATTTCTCAACACTGGTTTGACTAGAGAGGGACTGAGAAAAACTTTACACATGAAGGAGGAACATTTCTCACATGCGAGCACGCCTGAACACCAGTGTTTTGATGTTGGGCAGGTGAATAAGACCAGACTTTGGGTGCCTTTCATGGTAAAACAGTGCTGTACAGTGGAGAATAATTGATGGAAAAGATGAGAGAAGTTTATGACAAAAGCAGCCCAAAGACAGTGCAGGAGGAAAAGAGGAATCAAAGCACAACAAAAGAGAGAGAACATTCTTTCCTTCAGGTTTCCAAAGCATCTGTGACCTTTTGCTCCACAGGCTATCCTATCTTCACAGGAAGAGGGAAAAGGAATCTTACACCTGTACTGCTTCACCCAAGAGTCACGAAGTAAGTGGGAAAGACAGAAACTACGTCTTCTCGATACTGCACTATTTCCAGGAATTTGCGTGCCTCAAACCGTGTTGCTCTTCATTTCCTCTCTCCTGCTCGTTCTTTTCTCTGCGCGGATGTAGAATCAGGACAACCCCCCCCCTTCAATCCCCTTCTATGAGCTATGGCCCCCCTCCGTGTCAGCACAAAGCCATGCTGTGTCCAGAGCCCAAACACCAATGTTGTGTCTAACCTGGTGCTTACTCCCTTCAACGCGCACAAACAAGGACTTCACCCCCCACCACTGACCATCTGGGGCCCCCCACCACCCCGCCTGCCCGGCTGGCCGAGAAATCCCTTTACCACCCCCCCTCCAACCTCACGCCCTCAACACTCCGCAGACCCCGCCTCTTTGGATTGTCAGTGTCATCAAACTGTGTCCAAAGACGGCGATCAACCACTCCTCACCGAGAGGAAAGAGGGACTTAAGGGGAACAAGCTGTTGCTCTTATCTGCTCTTTCCTGTTTGGTATGCCTATGTGAGTGTGTGTGTGTAAGTGTGTGTGCTTCCTTCAAGGTCAGCAGGAAGTGTATCTCCCCTCTACACCAGACCTTTTGCTTTCTTTTCTATGACTCCTAATCTCCAAATGTGGTCGGTATGTGAACTTCCCTCGTCCTTTTGCCCCTCTTCCATCTCCATTCACTTAAGTGTGTAGTTTTTCTTCACATTAGGCCTCATTCCCGAACAGCGCATACACACACATGTGTACTTTACCCGTGTGTAAGAATGTGGGGGTTTCATCAGTATTTTCTCATCTAAATTTGTTTGCACACTCCAAACAAATTTAGGGCTGAAATTGGACATGTATAAAAGGTATGTAAAAGATTCTGATTAAGCTCCAAGCAGCTGTTAGGATAGCATATCTTGCCTTGCTGGAAGATGCTGCAGCCATGCCTTTAGGAGAGAGCACGTCTTCAGAGACCGACATAACATGTTTGAAGAGAGTGACAAATGGCTGATCAGCTGTTTCCGACTGCCAAGACATTCACTAATTTGCGCTTTGAGACAACTTAACTGCTTTCTCAATGATAAACCTCTCGGCAAACGTATTTCCTTATATAGAGAAATGGGTCCATGGCAGTATGCTGATTGCAAATAGCGAGCATGTGCCTGTCACCTTAGAGTGAGTCTGATTCACTGACATACTCATGCCGGTAAGAACAAAATTGGCTGGTGTGCACATGTCATGAATCAAACAGTAATTTTAGGTATCACGGTTTTATGGTATACCAGGGTATTTAGAAATTTCAAAGGTACGGTTTTCGATAATGTCAAAAATACAGATGCTACTCTTTCTGTTAAACTGATACGGAGATGCTGTATTGAGGCAATGTAGTGCGCGGCATGTTCCACCAGAGGGCAGTCTCTACTGGTGGGACAGGCAGCTGAGCTGGGATAAATGGTAACTGCGAGTGGTGGGGAAAACGTTTGGCAGCATCACCCCATATAACTTTATCTTGAGATGAATTCTATGGCTCAGAAGAGCGGGTCATCCACTAATCAAAAGATCAGCAGTTCGATCCCCAGCTCCTCCAGTCTGTGTTGAAGTATCCTTGAGCAAGATACTGAACCCAAATTGCTCCCGATGGCTGTTCCATCAGTGTGTGTTAAAACTAAGTAGCAGGTGGCACCTTGTATGTTAGCCTCGGCCACCAGTGTGTGAATGTGTGTGTGAATGGATGAATGTGACTCGTAGTGTAAAAGCACTTTGAGTGGTCGGAAGACTAGAAAGGCGCTTTAAAAGTGCAGGCTACATGATTTTATTAAACACATCATATCCTTTCAGCCCACTGATGTATTGGTATCAGCCATGGCAACAAGTGTAATCTGGTTTTTCAGCAAGAAGGGCATTTATTCCAATCTATTCCAATCTATTCCATATTCTATGGGTCATAAGTCTTTAAACCAGGCAAGACTTGTCTGAGTAGGCCAATTGCATATTAGAAACACACCACTGTAAGCTACAAAATGACAAACTGCTACGATAACTTCTATCACCAGTAGCTCAGCTTTTCATATTTAACCATCATACTGTCATACACTGTATACCCCTTTGAAATGCCATAAAAATATATGAAATAATAGATACCGCCCAAGCCTTTAGTTTACACTTATTTTGTAGGAACATTTCTACACACATATTAGTAAATGGGGCCCAGTTTATTGATATGCATTGCGATCTGGGTGGCTTATGACCTCTGTGAAACAATTTCCTGGGGATGCCCTGCGCTATCAGACATACCTGATGCCTCTGCCCTTATAAGGCTAGAAGAATAGGAGCACAAGTGCACAGCAAAGCATCACATAACAATATGAATTTTGTGCATAAGCGTTGGCGACTATGGCTGTGAGTATGTCTTATAGCCTAGATGAAGTGATTGGTTGCACCTTTCGTGCCCTGCAGCCTCCATTAAATGACCAGGAGGCACCGGGCATTCAAACTGTGTGGATCAGCAGGCTGCCTCCACAAACACACACACCTGCTGCTTCAGGCCCTGAGGGATTCTCAGCCCCAGGTTAAAGACAGACCCTATTTTCTGCCTGTTATGGCATAGGTCCCTCTGTGCATGTGTGTGTATGTGTGTCCATTCTGTGGGACTCAGCAGCACAACAGGATGTATAGCTATGGCCGTCGAGAGCTGAGGAAAATTGCATGATTCGGGCCCACAGGACCCATCAGTATGGAAACCAATCCATCGGAACCATTTTGATACGGCTGCAGGTCTGCAGAAGCCATCATCCCCCTTTGTGGCAGAGCTCTGTCATGCATAGGCACCGCTCTCCACGTGTGGTCTACTCTGATCCTAAAATAAGCTTTCCAGCGACTTTTCTGGGAGGTATGAAATTACTGTCCACAATATAAATGGACAAGAGTGAAGCCTCGCAGTCTATGGCTCGTTTTTTCCCTTTTGCCCAAAAAACACACTGCAAATGTTGCCTCACTATGCCCACCAGCACGGTGGCAGCTCTAAGTGTTCCGACCTGACTCTCTCACCTGCTCCGCGTGCGAGGTGGCCACACTTGTAAGAGGAGCGTGAGGGGAGAAAAGGGCACGAAAAAGAAGAGTTTCAGCTCGCACGCAGAGAGGAGTGACGAGGAAAAGTGTGCGGCAAAAGAATTGCGCATGGGCGAGAGCAGAGTGCACGCACGGTGAGGGGCGTGCGAGGGGGTAAATAAGGTCAGACGTGCCGTTGCCAGGACAACAACCAATCCGGAGCTGGGATTGGTGCCAAGCCAATGCCCCACCCATCCATCCTTCGCTCCATCCGTCTTTTTTTTTTCCCTGCATCCTTCAGTCGGACAGCCTAAACCTCAGAGTAATGAGTGCTCTCCATGTTTCTGCAGTCTAAATGGAGCTGCAGAGTAAATACAGGGCTGATCTGTACAGGTGCCAGCCTTGGATACATGGACCTGAATATAGCTACAGTACCTCACCGCTCAGACACTGACAGGACGAACTGTCGGGGGGTGGGGGAGGGAGGAAGGCAGTGACAGCGATGATGGGTGGACACAAAAAGCCATGATTCAAACTGTTTATAAAATCTATCAAAGTGTATTGCTACAAAGTGGCAGCTGGGCTGATCCACTTTGTCAACATCATTTGTCTCATGTTTATGTACTAACTTTGCTGTTTGGGGCCCTTCAGCTTTGCACACAGTGTCAAAGCAGATACATCGAGCTAAATAAAGGGTGTCGACAAATTAATGTTAACACTGAAGTAAATAACCGAGGTCGGTCATATTGGATTCGTGCCAATGGAACAGGTGGTGTGTGGCAGAGGGGGAAGTAGGTGATGTTTTTTCTTTCCTCCTATTGATTCTAAAAGGTTATATTAAAAACACTGACAACAAAAACTGACAAGTGTGTTTGTCAAGCAGCTTTATACTGTGGACGTCAATCATCTATACATCTGTTGGTCTTAACCTGAAACAAGTAAATGATTGACAGAAAAAAAGCAAAAATGCCAAATATGTAAAGATAAGCAGCTTTTCTCTGCTTTATATCAGTATAGATTGAATATCTTTGGGATTTTAGTTGATAAAATGTTAATATAATTAAATCATAAAAACTACAAAGACGTCACAACAGGCTCTGGGAAATTTTTCACCATTTTCTGACATTTTCATACACTAAACAATTAACTGGATAAGCAGATTAAAGCTACAGTTGGTGGCTTTTATGATTATGTCATATTTGCTGAAACTCACTATATTCTGAAAGAAGTCATGAGACAGTCAGTGAAAAAGATCATGTCCCTCCTCCTCCTCTTCTCACTGTTTATAATGGTATTTGCTAGACTCTACTTCGGCTCATTGAATACAACCAATCAGAGCCGAAGAGTCTCTAACGCAGCTGTCAATCACAGCTTGTGAATTGCTGTCAAACTGTGATTACATATGAATCAAGATTCTGTTACTGCATTGCCTGTTTCTCCCCTCAAATGCTTTCCAAAACATATTTTAGTGTACTCTTTAGCTGTAAACTAAGAAAGTTTGTGACCCAACCGCCATGTTGTAAATAGACGACCAAAATACCAAGCACCACCCACTGATTGGACCAACTTACAGGTATCAACTACAGCTTTAATTAGTAAAAAATGGCAGTAAGTTGCAACCCTAACTTGTTCGTTTTTCTCTGGTTCTCTTCTAAGAGCAGCTTGTCCGTCTCTCTGTACGCTGTTGTGAATTTTGAGTTTTTGTTTCCCCTTTGAATCACAAAAAAGATTTCTTTTCATTTTTTTTTGAAGTTGGGAAAAGATGATATGACCAATTTGCAGCTGTCGCTTGCTTTACAAACTCACACTAGAGTGTGGCTTGCCAGACTTCTTTTATACACAACAAATGCTGCTAATTGGCATTCAACCAAATACGACCCATCTCTGTACCAGCGTTTGTAATTAGGATACATCAGTAAAGTGCTTTTTCCATGAGACAAATAATACACCACACAATAAACAATTTTATATAGCGCTTTCTAGTTTTGTCTTGATTTATTTTAAAAAAAAGTTATTGTGTGTTTTTATCCCTTGTTTTTCCAGGGTCCCCTCATCTATTATATTAACTATACTTAACTACACTTACTTTCAGCGAGGCCCACCTGTGTAAGTGGGTTAAGGAGGACATGTGAGCAACATCCCTTAAAACATGTAGCCTATACACACTTACTCAGATACACTCTTTACTATAGTGAAAAGGGCGCTCGCAAAGCAAATACACTCGGCCAATAAATCAGACCTGGCTTTGAGAATCCATCATTTACTAAGTGGGTCACACTTCTGATGCCGTAGACATTCTTTCTTTCCCATTCTTGCACTCTGCTTTTGTAGTTCTCCATGATGTGAAGGTCAATGCCGGATGGGCAACGTATAGACTGTTAATCCCAGGTGTGCATTCCCCTCCCGCTTTCCCTCTGTGTCTGATTATTTGCTGGTTGTTAGTGGAGGAATGGCCAGTTAGAGGGCTGGAGCTGTCCTTCAGTCAGTCAGACTCACACACACACACACACACACACACACACACACACACACACACACACACACACACACACACACACACAGAGTTAAGACATGTCAAGGAAACCTGTCCTCCTAATACAGCCAACAGGCCTGAATAATTTAAAGAGAGAGATGGAGAGGAAAGGAGAAGATGGAGAGAAAGAGATTGGAGAGGCAAAAGAGTTAAGGAGTAAATAGAGTAAGCTGGCCGCTTCCCATCCCTCTGACTCCTGGTGAACTTATTTAAAAACTTCTATACTTGGTTTCACTCCCATCTGCTTTCTTTCACCCCATCCTCAGCAGGTCTCATTTCCTCCCCCTGCCAGCGTGCCTACACCTTCTCGTCCGCTCTTCCCTCCATTGCCTCTTCCACCACCATTTCATCCACTTTGCCCTCCCCACCCTCCCCTCTCCGTCTTTCTCTCTGTTTATCTAAGCACTTTCACGGTCACTGCTTTGGAATCCCAGGAGTCTAAACTGGCCCCCCTCTCCCTCCCTCGCAGCCGATCCATGCTTCTCTCTCCCTCTCCATCTTTCTCCGTCACAACCGTTAAGATTCATATCGCTCTATGCGTCGGGGGTATGGAAGGTCCCCCTTATTCCCCCTCAAGGCAGCCAGCTTTGTCCTGTTCTAGTCACGCACAGCCAGCCACCCAGCCGCCCACCCCAGCCCTCACACACACACGAACACATATTCGCACCAGAGGTCCGACATGTACAGTGATGTCTCACACCAATCAGCTCAAAGGAGACTAAAAAAAATTATTAAGATATTCTAACAAAATCCATCCATTTGGCTTCAAGGCTTCTGAATGTGCGTTATTTATAAACTTAATGCAGCATATTCAGCTCTCGTACATTAGCTTATCCATTGCTTTGCAGCGTGTGAAATTAAATTCATGCTTTTAACATTTGGGCTGATATAACTGGATGCCATTCTCTGCCTCAAGGCCGGATGCCCCTGAATTTCTTAGAAAGGCCAGTCGAGTTCCACAACACTGATGAAGGGTTTAGACACAATAAGAAGGAAGGAGAGGGGGGGTTGGATTTAGGAGCATAAGGGAAGGAAGTGGCGAGGGTCAACAGGAGAGGTGCAGACGGCAGCCTGACATAGTGCTAACAACAGCCTGATGCTGGACTGGGATTAACTGATTTATCTGGGATTAAAAATGACTGGTTGCAACTTGAAGTACAGAACCACAATCACCCAAAATTACAACTTGACACGCACGAGGTACAGAGCCACAGAGTGTGGTAAAAAGTACTGGGGTATATGGCCTAGAAATATATCACAATATTTTTAGGCATATCGCAACACAAGATATATATCTTGATATCCTGAAATCTCCTCCTAATTTGGACTAAAATACTAAACTACTGAATAAACTACTGTTTATCAAAAGATACTGGTACACAAATTACTGTGATAATAAAGGTAAAGTACTGTTAAGTTAAATAAAGTATTGTTAAAATAAAGTCAAATAAAGGACTGTAACAATAAAGTAAAATAAAGTACTGTTATAATAAAGTTAAATAAAGTACTGTTGTCATAAAGTTATATGAATACTGTTATAAGAAAGTTAAGCACTGTCATAATGAACTTAAATTAAGTACTGTTATGATGAAGTTAAATAAAGTACTGTTACAAAACATTTAAACTCTTGTTCTAATAAAGTCATTTAAACTCTTGTTTTAATAAAGTTAAATAAAGCACTGCTGTATAAAGTCAAATAAAGTACTGTTTTAATAGTTAGATAAAGTACTGTTTTAATAAAGTTAAATAAAGTACTGTAATAATAAAGTTAAATAAAGTACTGTTATAATGGAGGTAAATAAAGTACTATTATGATGAAGTTAAAAAAAGTACAGTTACAATACATTTAAACTCTTGCTTCAATAAAGTTAAATAAAGCAGTTATAATAAAGTTGAGTAAAGTACTTTTTTAATAAAGTTAAATAAAGTACTGTTATAATAAAGTCAAATAAAGTACTGTTATAATGAAGGTCAATAAAGTACTGTTGTATAAAGTCAAATAAAATACTGTTTTAAAAAAGTTAAAGTACTGTTTTAATAAAGTTAAAGTACTGTTACAATACATTTAAAATCTTGTTTTAATAAAGTTAAATAAAGTACTGTTTAAATAAAGTTAAGTAAAGTACTGTTATAATAAAGTTAAATAAAGCAGTTATAATAAAGTTAAATATAGTACTGTTATAATAAAATTAAATATAGTACTGTTATAATAAAGTTAAATATAGTACTGTTATAATAAAATTGAATAAAGTACTGTCATTGTAAAGTTAAATGAAGCAATTTTACAATAAAGTTTAAGTCCTGTTTTAATGAAGTTAAAAAAAGTAGTTACAATAAAGTCAAAGTACTGATGTAATAAAGTTAAATAAAGTATTGTTACAATAAAGCACTTTAATGATGAATCTAAATAAAGTGCTGTTATGATAAAGTTAAATGAAGTACTGTTGTAATAAGGCGTGTGTGATGTATCATGTTTGTTAGTCTTTGTTTTTCTTTTTGTGTTTGTGAGAGATAGGGAGCCATCGGAGAGTTGAGAGAACCGAAACACCAAAGCCAGTCCCCTCCCAGTGGATAAAAAAAACACAACCAAAAAAAAAAAACATGACAGTGTACACTCGATGCCCATGATATAGTCATTTTATACACCCCACGGGCAACCAGCCCCGATACAATGAATATTATCAATGTATCGATTATACTCAATATATCGCCCACTCCGAGGTGAGGGTTTTTTCTCCATGGTAACACAAAGTCTACTGTAAATCAGCTGCAAAGTAAGCAAATACCACAAAAAAACCCAACTTGTTTGGGTATTCAGTATCTACCTTTGATGAAGAACAACACCGCTCCGAACAATTTTCCTTCCTGAAAGGAAATTCATCAGGGAACCTCCTTATATGTAAAAAAAATGTAGTGAGTAAGGGATTTTCTGACTTTCATGACTAGGCATTTGTCACCCGGGTGTATTTTTGTGAGAACACACAGATTAATTCCACAATCATAAACACGCAGCGTCCGCTCCAGTGTTTTGAGAAGCGCGCTGCGTACAAGAACTCCATTTCCAGCTGAATAGGAGAGCAATGAGATTCATGAGTTCTCCTGCTACAAGGCCACAGCTATGGAGATTTGGGACAAGGCTATTCCCCCCCCTCTGCCATTCAGCACAACATTACCACCACTCCTCTGGATGCTCTCCGACTGTGAATTACAGCCATCTGATCATTTCTGATGAATATAACAAAACATATTTTTGGACAGCGACAGAGAGCAATTCATCAGAAAAATGACAGTTAGTATAAAAAATATGTAAAAAAAAAAATAAACACAATTTAATCGACTTAGCCCCAAAGATTTACTGTTTGTACAGTACGTCAAGTATGCAACTCCCTATTCTGCATACTAACGTGTCAGCAGCCTGTCAGCGTTGTAGATGGTACCTTAGCGTCCCACAAAAGCAATAACACATGCACCACAGTGCACTCATCTAGCTGCACAACTGCAGGTTGATCAAAGAACTAATTCTGGAAGAAAAAAAAACAGTCCACATTCCTTGAACTCATAAATAAAAGATTTGATTGGAACAAAATGTTGAGGAAAAAAAAAGAGAGGAGGAAGGGCAGAGAAAAAGAACAAGGAAGCAGAGAGAAGAAAATAGCAGTCGGAGTACCAGGAGACAGGGATCAAGCTGCGCATTACTGCACACCCGGAGATCATGTGGTACTGGTTATTGCTACAAAAATAACACATCCAAATACGCTGGCACGCACGCACACAAAAACCATATCTCATCATCGTAGTGTAAGCCTCAGAAAATCTCAGTGCAGGCTTGTTTGAATTATGATACCACATTCCATTCATAGTTTGTCCTTTTTTTCCCAGGTATAGAGGTTCTACTGTGATTTTACAACATGCATACCATATGCGATATGCTTAGTCAACACACACACACACACACACACACACACACCAGAAAGCAGTGTCAGTTCTAAATGGGGTGTGATTCCTACTCGGGTTCTCCCCAGAGTCCGAGCAGCCGTGTGTGTGCGTGTGTGTGCAGGCAAGGCGATGGTACTACTGGTGGTGTGTCTCTGTACCACACCTGTACACAAGCCTGCGTCACCAAGAGTGTGTGTGAGCCTGTGTGTGTGTGTTGGGGCGGAGGGAGGGAAGAGGAAGATGAGGGAGGGGGGGTTGCTCCTCACGCCTGCTTGTGACAGTGATAGTAATACCTGCTGACATCCTTTCTTCCCTCTCTCTCTCTCTCTCCTCTCTCACCTCATCCCTCCGCCCCTGGGGGCCTTCCCGAGCTGTTTTGGGAGTTGAAATCTGTTGACTCTTTCCCTACCATCCTCTCCTTTAACGCATTCTCCATCCGTCGCTCCCTCCACTGCAGGTCTAATGTTTTTACAATCTCTGGGGGCTGACGAGAAAAAGGAAGCAGAGAGGGAGTGTGTATATTCATATGTGGTGCGTGTGTGTGTGTGTGTGTGTGTGTGTGTGTGTGTGTGTGGCAGCCCAAAAAGAAACAGAGAAGAGGAATGTTTGTGTTTCACATCACTGGGGGCTGGAAAGTAGGCTGTGCTGCCATACTTCAGGGAGGCAATGGCAAAATAATATTAGTTTTTGTTCCACCATGGAAAAGTCTCCCAAAAATCATACAGCAGATTCAAAATATCTTCACATATGTCATGTGATCCGTCTCCTCTGGAAATCACAAAGCACAGGATGAAAGGTGTTTTTTAGGAACTGGGAATATAGCTGACAAAAAGTGCTACTTGAAGCTCTTTTTTTTTTCATAAGAGAAGGTAATTCTGATAAGCAGAATCATTTCTACAAACGGTGCCATAACACAAAAGTTATACACCCCCTAAACACACACTCACACACGCTCACACCCCTTCAAGTATTTTTATCTAAGTGCCTCTTTGTTGTTGTCTTGATAAAGTGGAGTGGAGCTGTGCTTTCTACTAGGTTTATGAGTCCATAAAGTTTGTTCTGGTGTGAAGGCGGCCGCTCCTATCTGTCCTCTACGGCTTCTGGATGCACACCATCTCACTTAAGACTGTACTGCAGTGAGCACGTGACATGGCAACCTATGTGCTAGCTCACAAAACAGGCTGAACAGACCGATAAGCAACGTATAGGAAGCACTGGGTGAGGATTCTTGTAATGTATGCTCTGCTTTTTACTACTTAAAGGAAGACTTCACCCACAACATAACCATTTGCATATCAGTTACTCATCATGTGTTACCTTGAATTTGTGGCGAACACTTTGTTTTTCTCGCATGCCTCCATGGTGAAAGAAGGATCCAAAAACAGCTGACATTCCTCATGAATTGAAGTAATTGGGGTCCACATTTAACAAGAGCAAAACTGTATCTTGTGGAGGCTATTTTTCTGTCTGTGATTGATCATGGCGACATATTTTTTATGCATGCAACCTCCTCCATTTTATGTAGCCTTGATTCAGTACACCATGCACTGCTACGTTTTATTACAAATGCAAAGTCCCTTACTCATCACTGCATTGTTTATGATTTAGTGGGTTGGGCAGACAACAGCACTGGCATATTTTCATCTATAAAGCAATATTAGGCAAGCTTCCAGCCTACGTCTGCTCCCTTCTGTGTGTCAGCTCTGGTCGTTACCAGCTACACCCCTCCAAATGTTTTTTTTTTTTTTTTAATGGGGTGCCCTGGGTTTTAACAGATCTGGGGAAAACTGCATTTTCCCACTATGCACTATGGGCATGGAATACTCTTCGGGCATCATAAAGAATGTGGTGACAGAGACATGTGCTTGTTTTTCTTGAGAGGCCATTTTATTTGAATAGTTTTTGTTTTACTGTGGATTTCTGTATTATATGTTGTATTTGTTGTATTTTAAATGTGTTTTGATTGGCTGCTACCTTTCAATCTCATTGGGACGATATAATCCAAGCCTCATTTATCCAGTCGTACGTTCAGCACTTCCCAAACACATGCACTTTCGCTAAAACGTTACTATCTTAAACTCTTCCGCCTAGCATTTTAGTGAAAATGCATGTGTTTGAGAAGTACTGAGCAAGCATACAACTAGATAAATGAGACTTAAATATACCGAAAGAGTTATGTGAGTGCTTGTAAACATGTCTGATAAAGTTTTGTTACTAAACGTGCCCCACTTTCACTTCAGTTCATGAAGAATGTTAGCTTTTTGTTGAATTCTTTGTTCACCGTGGGGCATGTGAGAAAAACGAGGTCTTCTTCATGAATTCAAGGTAACACACAATGAATATTTGATGAACAAATGGTCATTTTGCAGGTGAAGCATTCGTTTAAGAAATTTTTTTCCCCCATTTCCTCCAGTGAGTGCAGGCCTGTAACAGAAATTGCATGATTTTATTTAAAAGCAAAATACGTTTCATCCTTCACTATGCTTTTCCATGGCAGAATGCCAGCTTACGGTTTTATTAAAGGAGGTACCTCATGCGCATTTACAATACTTCTTTGACACCAAATCTTTACTGCTTATACTACTTCTCTTTCGTTTATAGACTGGAACAATTATTAAAAAAGGACAGCTAAAACTGCTACCATTTACCTGGAGTTGTTAGTCTAACCCAGTGACACTGACGGATACAGATACTGTATGCATGTTCACTGGTGGAGATTTCGGAGTGATGTGGGGGCACCTCCCCTTAAGGATTTAGAACATGTGCATTTGTCCCCCCCCCATAAACATGAAAGTAGCAGAGGACTTTTATTTTGATATAATTAAAGACACTTTCACCATAAATCGATGCAGAAAATGATGCATCAAAATTCACAACTTCTTCCGCACTGTCTCCAAATATGTAACTTGAAAGATGCAAATCAAATTTTTAAAGATTCATGATGAGATCCTTGAGAGTTTGCTTAAAAATGTAGAAAATTGATGTTCTTTCCATCCTTGATGCCAACGACGGGACTCACATAGCCACCGAAAAAGAAGTAAATCATCGCACTCTGGGAGACCTGTATCAATATTCTCCACAAGTTAATATAAATAACAAGTGCAACTCTGTGAACAAAGTGTTTCCTCACAGGCTTCACTGGGTTTGTTGAATAAAATAGACATTCTCATCTCTGCTCTCTGAGATAAAGGGCATCTGCAGCAACTATTGTACTCCTGAACATTATCTATGGACGACACACTTAAGCACCTTTGAAGACTTGAGGTTTGATGGCAAACATGTCTCAGTGTCCTCCTGGCAGCAAGAACCTTGTATGGTACAATAATCCAGGTTCCTGCTACAGCCTTTTGCTCTGCCTGGGTCAATACTAATTCAATTTCTGTCTCAGGGAATTCCCAGGTTGCCTCTTGGCAGGATTTCTGAGCTGAGTGGAAGAGCATTGTGCGAGGTTATATGTACTTGAGAGTGTGTGTCTGCCTGTCTGTGCGTGCATGTGTGTGTGTGTGTGTGTGTGTGTGTGTGTGTGCTGTTCTTAAATGCACATATTGGCTAAACAACCAGCAGATTGTGTTAATTTGGTCAGGCTTAAGTCGATAGTGTTTCCCACATTTTTGAGCTTACTTATTCTCACGCCACAATTTAATTGCTGTTTTGTCTGTCAAAGAAATACACAGTTGGCCCGACACCTACAACAATGCCAGCTCATTGTGCGCCATGAGTGAATGAATGAATGCACTCCCGCTCGGTGCTCACCAACAGCCCTTAACCACCCTCTTCACACACATACGGCACAGCAGCCATTTTGTGCCAAAGCCAGGCTGCGCTGTGCCAACCCGAGCGGCAGACGACGCTGAACCTCATTTCATTCCACAGCTGTTCCGCGCCACTTGGAAACATTCGTACAATGCAACTTATTACAGCTTAATGCCACCTAATATTGATGTATGTGTGTACACAGAGAAACGGGGCAGGGTGCGGAGAGAAATTGGGAAAGAGATGGGTCCATATGCAGTCTGGCGATAATGCGAGGAGCCGGCGATAATATCTGGGTGTTAAATTGGTATCGATTGACTAAATATCCTGACCAGGAGGAGAGAGCGGCCGTCCTTTCATGCTTGTACACCATGTCTGCTCCGACGGCTCCAAGCTGTACTGTGACTATCTGATCCATTTTAATACAGACATCCTCACCGCTAGGCCTCTGCCTCAACCTCATTTTCAACACAGTGTGCTTGAATCCACCTATGCATGTGTGTATCTCTCCTTTCAATTCAGCTGCAAAGATTATTTTTCAACTTTTCTGTTGGTTTCATTCTGCGTACAATAGGCCTAAACAGTAAAATGGAGGATTACTGATTTCACACATATAAAAGTGGCAGTGGCAGTTTGTCACCTATATCTACTTGAAATACTTCACAAAACAGGGCCATGTGAGACTGGAGTAAAAGATGTGGTTGCACAGTACTCCATCTGCACGCCACACCTTTAAAAAACCAAGCATCCAAAGGCAATAACACGCCTTTTCTCTCCAACACTTTAGTCACACCTAAAATCAACTAACGAGTGGAAACAAAACAATGACCTATTTAGACGAGAGGCCGGCACAGCGGTTGGTAAATGTTCCCACAGCCGCACGCCGTTGGCCGGAATTGAGGATTTTTTCCAGTAAAAGCCACTTTCACTACTTGCTGTGAGCGGAGGGGAAATCTCACAAAACTTGTAAAGAGCATGAATCATGTACGAGATCACAATTCAAAACTTTGTGTGTGTGTGTGTGTGTGTGTGTGTGTGTGTGTGTGTGTGTGTGTGTGTGTGTGTTTTAACAGGGCTGGGCATCCTGGTGCATTTCTGGGTTTTGTTTTTCCAGAAGTGAAATTTATCACACTCCATCTCCTCTGAGGGAAATAAACAGTTCCCCTTTGCACAAACCAGCAGGTCAGTTCTTAAAGCACCCACACACACCTCTAACAGAGCTATTGTTCCACTGAAATGAACTTCAACCGACAACAATGGCACCAAATGTCAATTCCAAAGGCGTACAAATCACTAAAATCACTGCCTCGCATTGTTTCCCTGACAGAGATGAAGGAGCTCAAGTGTACACAAAGTTAACTCATCCCCAGTTTACCTCCAGATAATGCACTCAATACCACAAACAAACAGACAGAGCACATTTACAGAGACAGATAAGGTACACAATCGCACTCACACAAACACATCTCTGGATCTACAGCGCGGCGGCGAGTGGGACAATAGGCATTGACACAGAAAGGAGGGAGACATTGATACAGTTTGATGACAGATGAGGAGAGAGAGCGGAGCGGAGAGACACGAGGAGAGGGAGAGATTGCTTTGTTAGCAGGACAGGGAATAAAGTGGTAATTACCTCACTGTGGGTTTGTTGATTATAGTTCAGCCAGGTTCTCCATGTTAATCATTTACCAGGGGAAGACAGAGATTAGTGCGGAGACAGACACAGTGAGGAGAGATATCAGGCAGTACGAGAAATACATTTGCATGCACACACACAAGAGGAGGAACAGACACACACACACACACACACACACACACACACACACACACACACACAGGCGGGTGAAGAAATCATAAAAAAGAAATAAAAAAAGAAATCAGTTGAGAAGTGCAATCATCTCTGACAAGACACAATTACAAACACTGTCTGCTTTCACTTTACTGTACACTGCATGTGTGTCTGCTTGCCCACACATCAGATTTGTGTGTGTGTGTGTGCGTGAAGGTATGGTGTGCAGAATGTGATTTACTTTGGTATTTAAACTAGATCATTCATGAGTGCACACAAAGGGAAATGATGCATAAACAGAGCAGAGATTACACGGAAGACTTATGAGGGCTGCTTTCAATAAAGATACAGAAAACCAATACAAATATTCATCTCCTCACGCACCGTTTAAACATGCTTCGCTGGCTTGGAGCTCGCCCTGAGCTTTTGTCGGAAGAGGGGAGAGAGAGAGAGAGACACAGACAGGAAAAAAGAAAGAGACAGAGGGAAAGAGACTTCAGAGGGGTCTGGTGTTGTTGTAAATGCTTTGAGGTCTGTGTCCAAACTTGCAGAGTGAGTTCCAGTGCGAGTGAGAGAGAATCCAGGTAGCAGAAATTGGTTATAATATTACAATTGTGCCGTATCTCTCCATTTTAATAGTAAAACACTTATCTCCGATTGAGCGCAGGTAAGAAAAGATAAGAGGAGTCTGGAAAGTTTGAGCTGCGATCCAGAGGAACTGTTGCAACAAGTTTGCCTCCTGTCATGTCGGATAAGAGGGAAAGCAATAGTAGAGGTGTAAGCCAAGACCAAGGGTAAGTCAGAGGACAGGGAAATGGAGTAGCTGATTTAAAGGTTCAGGTTTAGGTGACATTTATTCTTGTTACAGATGTGTGAGAAGCCCATATATGGGTGGCGAGAGCCTCTTTCAAGCCATCTCCTGCAAAAAAGAAAGGTAATTCAATCTTTAAAGTTTGGGTGCTCTGAGTAAACTTCCTGACAGATCCTGAGTGAATTTATGAGGATGAATGTAGCACAAGAAGCAGACACTGTTGTATCAGCAAATAGGCTGGTCAACTTATTTGGCCCAACAGGTTTTAAAGCACACCGTGGCACAGAGGAGGGGGCTGAATATACCAATAAACTGGTCTGAGCTTGCTACTCGGGGGAGAGCTGAGGTATACTGTCAGCACACACTCAAGCTTAGAGCACCGCGGTTATAATATTTTACTAACCTTTAACTGCTCCAGGAAGTAAAAAAATAATTTCTCCTCTAATCTAACTATCGCTCTGAGAGAAACACCGTTATAAAACCGAGAACGATCGTAAACTCTGTTCATAAAATCATAAAAGGGCAAAGCGAACCACTTGAGCCTCACAATGAAAGAGGCCAGGGTGTCTTGATTCCGCGATGTTCAACGCTGACCCCGCACTCAGTCTATCACTTCTATTCCAGAGCTCCATTTTTCAATCTGGAGGGTGCTAAATGTGTGCCAGTTAAAGTGCTTCACCGGGCCTTTGTTACAGCCATATTAGCCAGCAAAGAACAGAGCAACAAGGCCCTTCAGTCTCCACTCCACTGCCCCCGCTTCATTAAAACCATAAATCTAGATGTCGAAAGAAAGGTGATGGCCAGAGAATGTCCTCTGTCATCCGTATTAAAGAGGGGCCTGTTTGCTCACCAGCTACAGTTATGTTATATACAAGCTGAGCCTTTAATGCGAGGTCTGTAACAGCAGCTTGCCCCTCTTGAGCTGTCTGTTCTGTGGCAGAGATGGCGGGAACAATGTTTTTCCTACATCGCCAACATTTTTAAAGAAGGTTGAACCAACAGAAACAAGCACAAACGGCCAAAGCGACAACAACTTGCTCATATGTACTAATTAATTTAAGATGTTATATTTAGATCTGCATTAATCGCTTGTAAAGTTGTGGCATTACGGCCCATACCATAACCGACTTCAAAAAGCTAATGCCGACGACAGCCGACTGTTGCATCGCCTCATGTTGCTTGTGTCTTGGCCAAAAGTTGCACTTGAACACACCGCAAAGACTACAGCTAACGTCAATGAGCACGTATGTTCTGCGCCTGCATGAGAGGATATATCTCCCCATAGCAGCAGGCATTGGTAGTCTGTATTTGTAATTCAAAAACGGAAACCGGAAGACCTAAAGAATGGATTCAAGACGCTGGCTAGCCAGTTATCAAATTAACAACACAACCTGCTGTTGAAAAAACAAAAGATATTTACTGTCTGTGAGTGAACAAACAATTACAAGTTGTTTTTGCTAAAGACCTTAATGGCTACAAAAATATTCTTACCAAATATAACAAAGTTTGTTTTGCTATCACATCATCATGACTTTAGCTGTTTGTTTTCTTTTCTCACTTCTGTTTCTTGTCCTCTGCACAAAGCTCAAGAACCAGTCAGAGTGGCTCCGCTGCCCCCAGTGCCAATTCAACATATGGAATCGGCTGAAAAAACAGGTGACACAGGCTGACTTGTGCAAACGGTGTGGGACATACAGCAAAAACTAGGGCGATAGTTGCTCAGACGACCCAACGTTGACCAAGGGCTGAGCGGCAGCTTGGTGTTTCAGGGCCCTTAGCATACTGTTAGCAAACAATTGCATATGTAGAAAACCAGCAGACAAAGAACAATGTTCAAGTTGTGTCTCTAGCAACCTGGTAAATGCTCTGTTTTGTTCTCCACCAACTCCTGGGAGAAATATCTGGTTCTTTAGCTGCTAAATCTTTCCTTGTTGCTAACGTTGTCCCTTTGCCTTTTGGTATTGACAAGGTAGCATACAGTGGGCCAATCAGAGCCATAACCTGTTGTGACCCGAACTTCTCTATAGTATGCATTTTTAATTTCTCTTGCTATTTGGGGTCAGTAGGACCCAATAAGTATAAAAAAACTAAACGTTGTCAATGATAATACAGCCCCAGTGTCCTCAAACGAGACGCGATAAAGTCCCAATGTCTTCAAACGAGTACTTCCTAATTAACATTTTAGCTTGTTGCTGTTGCTAAAATTGGTCAAATTTGTTGCCATATAAAACTACAAACATTCTTAATCATATATAAACAAGTTTCAACCACAAAATCTTATCATGTTTTGGACCTTGTCCACTTTTGGGTCAGGATTGGCTGCAGACTGACTTGGCAGAGATGGCTTCCATCTTGTTTCTACAGAGATTAGTTTAATTTTGCTCTGACTACCACTAGATGTCACAAAAAGTGTCCACAAATAAGGACAACAGGTCTAAGTTAAGAGGAATTAAGTATGTTGTTGTTGTTGTACTGTTGATTATTTATCAAAAATCTCATTGGGTATTTTCTGATAGCACCAATAGTCAACTCTGACATATCGTCACAATATCAATACCATAGTATTTGGTCAACAAAACTGTGATATTGGATTTTCTGTGTATCACCCAGCCCTACTTAAACTAAAACAGTTAGCTGAAAGATGCTTAAGTGCTCCATGGAGCTGAGGGGAACTGCAGAGTCATATAATAATTCTCCTAGAGGCTCATCACTACAAGTG
Organism: Epinephelus fuscoguttatus; assembly: GCF_011397635.1. Classification (NCBI taxonomy): domain Eukaryota; kingdom Metazoa; phylum Chordata; class Actinopteri; order Perciformes; family Serranidae; genus Epinephelus; species Epinephelus fuscoguttatus. The sequence goes on from NC_064759.1 coordinate 13,051,215, forward strand.
GCTCCTTTCCCGTTACATTTTGAATGTAAATATACTGACTGGAGCAGCTTTAAAAAATTAGCCTGGAGCTTTTTAGCATATTCATAAGTCACATGTTGTGGACAAACACACAAAAAGCCAAATGTGGTTATTTTGTAATCTAGAATGCCTCCTATACTGTGAGCATGAGTGGAATCCTGGACCCTGCAGTGCAGTGTCATGCCAGCAAAAGCGTCTCTCTCTAGTCCCTGTGCTCCTTTTCCCTTGCCAGGCTACATTTACAGGCCTCAGGACAACCTGGCCGGCTGGCTGGCAGCTAATAGAAAATATGGTATGGGAAAATGACTGAAGCTCAACTAATCACACCGCCAATATCCATCACTGGGCAGGAGGGAGTCGTGAGAGATAAAGGGAGCGAAGTAGAAGGGGGGGGGGGGGTCCAGACAAAAAAATGAAAAGGAGAGGGGATGTAACAAAGGAGGTAATGAAGAGTGAGGAGAGGAGAGGAGAGGAGAGGAGAGGAGAGAAAAAGTGTCCTAGCAGTAAACCCAGGGGATTCTGGACCGGGTGCAACATCACGGCTCTGTTGATAGCTTTGTGATTGGGTGGTGTTGCTGATGAGAGTGATTCTCTGCCACAGTGGGTTACCCTCCGCCGTGATGCTGATGGCATTGTGATTGTGTGGTGTTGCAGCCAACTGTGTGGCCCTGCCACAGACTGTAACCATTCATCCCTGAATCCCCGGGGAACAAGAAGGTGCTTCCTAATCCTCACAGTGTTCCTCCTCATCACATTTCTGTTGGATCCCAATTACAGGACTGGGTTTTACCCGCCTGGACACACTGGATACAACCTCAGCCGACTCTAGTGCAGGATGAGTCCTGCAGACCTGACAAAGGAGCCCTTGGGGAAATCATTCATCCCGGGAGTCATATTTCTCTACATTTCTGCATCCACAAATGTAAAATACAAGACAAAACAGGGGCTGACAAAGTGGTCTCTGTGGCCAACGGCTATTAACTAAAAAGGTCATTCATCTGAAAGAGTGTTTGGGGGGACTGGGGCCTTCCAGAGAGCGAGAGTCTCTAAATAAGCGGGTGAGAGCGTGTGGTATTTTGGGCAGTAGTCTTACTGGCCCTGCAGGTCTCCCACCTCAACCCCTCAATTAGCCAGACTGGAACACCTGGATCAGCAGGTGAGCCTCGCTCTGCTCTGCTAATGGCCCCAATCACACTCACAAACACACACACCTTCCCATTATCCAACTACATATTCGCTTATGCACAGTGGCACTTTAGACTTTAATATACACCTGTGTCCTCAGAATGCTATCTAGGACACTATTTAGAACAAACAGTTAGGAAGAACCCCTTACTTCTGGCATTCTATAAGTAGAAAAATAACTACCTGCAGAAGGCAGTGGACAGGTGAAAGCAAGGGTTAGAGTGTAGTCACTGGGATAAAGATAGCTGCAGGAAGAAGGTGAGATCAGGCCACTCTGACTCTACTGTAGAGTTCAGGGTTCCTCATTAAACTAAAAAATACCTGTCTGATAGCTGCTGGAGCAAGTTTAAGTGATCATACCTGCTCTGCACCCCTCTTCAATTAAGTAAACAAGGACGTGATGTGCAGCATAGCAGAGATTCTTTAAACCAACAAAAGTCTGACTCATTTAGTTGGAATTGCTGTGGTCGTTGTGCAATGGCATGGCAGTGCAAGTTCAGACCAGCTATGTTTGCTCTGGCAAAGGAGGCTGAAATTCACCAAACTTTGCTCCTAACATGATTTGGCCCACAGTGAGACAGAGCAGCAGAGAAAAAAATACAAACACTTGTCATGTAGTCTCGGGAGAGCAGCATCATTAAGTGTTTTCTCACCTTGTGTTTGTAGAATTCCAAAACACCACGTGTCTTTTGGCCACAGCAGCTGAGATGAGGTTTAAGAGGAATATCGTGGCTTTCCAAGCAGGCGGAGCTCCAGGTGTCCCCATCCTGACAGCAGCGGGGGGGCCTGCCCTGCGGAGACGCTCTGCACCGGCTGGGAGTGGCGCGCAACCCAGGTGTGGAGACCCCGGCAGACAGGAGAGGCTCTGTGAACAACTTCCCTCAGCAGCTTCACCAACTCATGAACAAACGTCTACGTCATGCGCTGCCGCAGTTTCGCATGATGCATTAAGGTGGGCTGATTAAAGTCGCTCAAAAAAAAAAAAAAAAAAAGAACAGGTTAAATCACAGGCTGCTGAAAAGAAGGTGTGAACTTCCACTGTGAAAAGTTCCTGAGAGTCTCTCCGTGGTCCGCATGGTGGTTTTGAACCCTTAATCTCTTTCCTGTAAAGTAATAAAAGACACTAAACCCGAGTTTAAAGGTCACGAATCCACGCATACAGTCATCAGGATATCAATTGTAAATGCCAGCTGGTTTGGCAGCAACAGGCTACGGAGTGCTGGAAGGGCGGATCCGCCGAGCAGAGGGCGGTGCCGGGGAAACTTTGGGCCAATCAGTGGACAAGGGTGTGGTGATGTATGATACTGCAGTGCAAGGTTAAATCCTTGAGAGGTGCGCCCACTGGTGTGGGGAGACAGTCTGTCACTGTTCCAGTTTTGCAGGGAATCCTGGGACCCTCTGTCCTCCTCCCCCCACACCCTACCCCTCCCACTGACATCTGGAGCTGGATAGTCAAGCTTCTTTAGACATAAGTCATGCAATAGGCTCCAACACATAATTTAAAGTCCTTGAGCAGCTCCTCTGCAGGACCCAGGGGTACCTGGGTGCCTTTGAGCAGCTGGTTCACAGATTTTAACATGCAAACTTTCTACTGCATCCCCCTCCTAAACTTTCTTCCAACTTATAGTTACAGTATAGCTCTAAGTATCCAGGTAGGACATTGTCACAAGGGTGTAGGTTTGGTTTCAAAATTAGAGGGGAGCAAAATAAATGGGGTTTGGGGGGCACCTCAAGGAAATTTCGAGTGTCATACACTTTATTTTCTGCATTCTGGTATTTTTTGTGCCCCCTGTTGTGCCTTTTTCTGCAAAAATTCATGGTGGAAATGCACATGTTCTAAATATAAAGGGGGACGTGTCCCCTGTTTCCCCCCTGAAGTACACCTGTGCAGTGCTACATGTGGTGCGTTCAGGTACCAACACACTAGATAATCAAACAGTGGGGAGCCACACTATCTCTTTGACTGCTGTCTGCAAGATCCAGATTTAGTTCAGCTACACACTTGGCAACATGAGCTGTGAGTGTGTGTTTGTGTGTACGTGTGTGTGTGTGTGTGTGTGTGTGTGTGTGTTGATGAGTATTAATTCACTGGTTGTTGTCAGCCGCCCCAGGGGAGGGTGTAGTGACAGTAATCACTACGCCTCCATGGGCGAAAGCCACTGGTGGTCCTCTCTAATTATCTGATTTTCTAAAGTGTGTGTGTGTGTGTGTGAGAGTGTGTGTGAGAGATTACTATTGTTCCAGCACTATCACTCATCCGGACAAAGTTACATTGATAGTTTTGTGTTATTAGCTGCTGAAACTGCACGTTTGGCTATTTCCTTTCTGCAGGACTCCCTCCATCCTTCTCTTGCTTTCTCTATCTTTTATCCTGGCTATGTGTGTGCGGTTCATCGTGTACATGTGCATGTGGCACTAGGACTCATTAGCTCACTTCCTGGAGGTCCTGATCATTAATTTCCCATGATGCCTCAGTGCTCCTGTGTGGCTAATTTGTCCCTAGTGAGCTAGCGCTCCCTCAGCAAACGTGGAGCAGACCACAGAGGAGTAACTCACTCTGCAGGGGTCTCTCTCTCTCTCCCGTTTTGATTGATCTGTAGGAACAGACAGAGCCTAACAAATTTTGCAAGAGTGCCAGAGGTTAATAATGCTTTGTGAAAATTCATTTAATTCTCCCTCTTTTTCCTCTGTAAAACTTTCTAACTTTCAATTTGGAATTGTCTTCAGAACATAACAGTTTAAGTACTCAGTGGCCCTGCAGCTAATTCTTCTGTCTCCGACTATAAATTGACCAGTTTCCCCCCCTTGACTCAGATTAGATTGCAGAGAAAAGTGGTCTCATTTACCTCATGGGAGCACCAATTGAAATCTACAGTTATGATGCACCAAATTAAGAGCCGTGTTGATTGCAAAGCTGATGGATTTTGCACGTACTAATGGCCGTTTTAACTAAATAGGCAGAAATAGAAATCTTACCACTAACTTTACAGCTTCTCTTCACCCTCAAACCTTCTCTCTGTCTCTTCCTCCCCTCTAATATTTGTTCCAACTCCTGTGTGTCTGCTATTCATCATTATCAGCACTCTTTCCAAAAATCTTTTCCCTCTTTTTTCTTCAATCTCTATCCATCATTCGTCCTAATCTTCCCTCTCATTGATCTTCTCATTACTGGTCAAATATGTTTTTCCCCCACATCTCCTGGCACAGTTTATCTCAGCAAACATTTTTCTGTTATCCCACAGAGTTTGTCCTTTACTCCCTCATTCATGTGAGATTCCTGTGAGCCTTACATGCATTTCTCTATTGCATTAATTATCTGCGACTAAATATGCAACAATTAAAGTTTAAAAAACATATTCATAGGTAGCTTTTATTTATGCGTTTAGCACCCAAAAACTCCAGCACACTTTTTAAGGACTATGTGTGTGTCATGTGATCAGATCTGATTGACAGTTGCCTGGCAACATAAGCAAACAGCCCCACAACTGTCACCACATTTTGATTAAAATATTCTCAAACCCTGATTTGTGCACACAGCTATTACATTTTTCCATCTGAGCTTGTCCCACTTCAGACTGGTGAGAGGAACACAGACAAAAACACAAATACACAACATTTCTCGTGAAAGAACCAAAAGTGGAAGACTGCATCCCTCGTACTAAGAAGCTGATTGAGAAAATAGGTTTTCGGGGCCTTTACAACATCCTCGGATCAAGCTAAAGATGATTCATGAATATGTCAAGTTGAAGTCCAAGCTTGTATTGATTTACTCCAGTTTTCTGTAACATGTCGAAACCTGGGGACAGAGGCTCAAGAAGTGGTCAGCTGTTTTTTTCCCCTGTGCATGCACAGAACAGAAGGTGACAAACTAAAGAAGAAACAAAAAACAGCCAAGTCATCAAAAGAAAATGTTGCATTGTAGAGTTCTGCAAGCCATGAATGCGTTACACTTGTACGTTTTATACTATCATTTTAATATCTCTAAAGTGACAATGAGCTGATTTTGTCATCAGGAGGAGGATGAGGGGATGGTTGATGGCGTGACATCTAGGTCAAATGCCACAGACCACTGCAGACCACTGTTCAAAACCAGCAAACCACAAAACAGCTTGTTTTTTACCAAGTAATTACTATTTCCACTGACATTTAAGCCAGCAACTGTGGGTATTTCTTAGCAACCTGTCGCTGTTTTTCCACCGGGGATACTCCCACAAGAGGCAGTTGTTTTATACTGAAACATCGCTGCGTTTCCATCAAGGATAGTGTCAAAAAGAGCGATTGTTTTTAACTAAGACATCGTTGCGTTTCCTGTCATGATAGTGTCAAGAAAAGTTGTTGTTTTTAGCAAGTCATCATTGTTTCCAGTTGCTTTTAAGCCACCAAATGAAGTTGTTTTTAGCAACTTGTCACTGTTTTTCGACCAGGGATAGTGCCACAAAAAGCAGTTGTTGAGACACCGCTGCATTTACTGCCAGGATAGCATCATGAAAAGCAGTTGATTTTTACCGAGTCATTGCTGTTCCCAGTGGCTTTTAAGCCCCAAACCTGGGTGTTTTTTTTTTAGCAACCTATCGCTGTTTTCCTACCAAGGGAAGTGCCACAAAAAGCAATTGTTTTATACTGAGACATCGCTGTGTTTCCATTCAGGATAGTGTCATAAAAGCAGTTGTTTTTTACCGAGACATTGGTGGCTTCTCCAGCCATGATTGTGCCACCAAAACCAGTTTTTTTATTGCCACTCATGATCTTTTCCTTACCATAGCCAAGTGCTTACTGTGTATAAACATATGTTAACCACAGCATTGTTGAAACATAAAGTTTAAATGTATCCGCTACATAATAACATACAATTGTAATGTATCCATGGTATGCAGAAACATATAAAGCAAACATTTTTCTGGTGATCAGGTTGCAAGAAAAGTGTCTTAGTAAAGTGTTTGGCCCCCACAGACCTCCAGAGCAGCCTTAATGGCTCTCGTTATAGATTCTGCAGGTCTCTGGGGATCTGTTTGAGGAATGAAAACCATTCCTCCGAAAGATACTTGATGATGGTAATGTCTAACAGAGTGCTGTCTTACAGATCCCCATAAGTGTTCAATTGAGCTGAGGCCATAGTCATTTGATTCATATTCATTTTTATGTTTATCAGACCAGTCAGTGACCTCTTGAAGTGCTCTGTATGGAAGCATGTGCATTTGGTGGAGACCTTATTCAGTCAACCTGGCACATGGAAGGTTGTTAAAGTCATCCAGGAAAGGCAGCTACGCCTTGTAGTATTTTTAAATAAAGCTCTGACTGTGATATCTCAGCTCCTCTAGCTTTAGGTGTGCTGTCACCTCTCTGACCCAACGGGCATGTGAAGGTGGAGCCCTGTCCTTTCATTTCAGGAAAATTAGTTGGCGGGCCAGAAGGGACGCAAAAGCCATGGAGTTTGATTTGGCTACTTGAAAGGGACAAGCCTTCTGGAGCAACTCCAAACACCCCAGCTACAGGGTTCAGTTGTATATTACAACCATACATCTGTGAATGAGTTTCAGATATAGATGGACCAGTAGTATAGGGTAGCGGGTACAGCATGACACCTCTGACAGGTGATTCTCTCAGTCGCAGATTGCCAGGTCTTATCAGGTAACCACATTCCCAATTCTTCTTCCCAACCAACCTTCAGATGGTTACGAGAGGGGCTGGAGATAGTTTGAATCATGTTATAGCCTACAATCTTGAAATACTGCCTCCCTGGTGAGCCCAGTCTCACTTCAAAGTTGTCGATATCTGGCGCTTAGGCAGTGACTTGCGGTGTCAGAAACCAACAAAAAAAGGCATCATTTAACATCATCCTAACATTGGCATGCTACATGGACGGTTGTCATTATAATGTAACGGTGCCCGGTGGGGAAATGCGGCAGGACAAGGATGAAAGTTAAGGCGGTGAAAGTCCTAATGGGGCAGGAAGGTGGGGTGGTAGATGGATCCAATAAACACCGACTTTCACCCGAGAGAGTTGTGTTCGTGTCCCATAAGGTTCTAAAGCCAAACCCTGTTCTCTTTTCTTAAACCTAACCACCTCCTTTTGTTGCCTAAACCCAATGTGTGTTTGTTGTTGAAGGAAAAAATGTCAGTTTGCGGTATTGTACCAATGTAGTGTGTTTATTTTGAAAATGGAAGTGTATCTTGAAAGAAGAGAACTTGACACAACTGACGCACCCAGGGCACCTTGCACATTGTATGTGGAACGTGGAAAGACCATGACCGTCGGTAGCCTTGAAATCCAGACCCAAATCTAGAAAGATTTAGGGTCTGGCTATGAGTAATGCAAATGGCCCAACTGGAGGGGCGGCACCAACCATGCATTTGTAAATATCACTGCACGCAATAGGATAACCTTACGACCAATCAGAACAATACATGGGGTGACGTATACACTTAGCTACCAGTGGAGCTAATTGGTAGATTATACCCTTGCCGTATCCGGTCGGCAAAACAGCAAAAACGTCCTTTTTGCAAAGGAAAGATTCGAGCGCCGTCTTCTGTTCCTCTTTTAGAGAAAAAGCCAAGTCTAACTCGTTCATTGTAGCGGCCAAAGCCATTTCAAACAACTGGTGTTCATCCGTAGCCATCTTGGAATGTTTACTGACTGATTCCAGACTTCGTCGTCGCAGCGCTGTCGTCATCTGTTTAGCTTGCCTATGGCTCACCTATATCAGATAGGCCGATGTGATTGGTGCAGCTTGGCTACAAGGGCATGGGTAATGAGCATCATTACTGATTGCCAGAGTGACTCGCAGAGCAAATTCAAATTGTGCTCTCGCGAGAACTCTGGATTTCCAGGGTAGACCAACGGTCAAAGGAAGAAAAAAAAACATCATGGAAGAGGTCAGCGATTCAGTTCAAGTCCTTTTGGAACCTCAGATTGAACGCTGAGTCTAAAAGGGGAGGTGTGAAAGCGGGGTTGCGGACTATGGCAGTGGATGGGATGATTTGTTTCAATCCAAAATGCATCCTAAAGTGGGACCATATCCTACGGGAACTACTGTCTACCATGTTTCTCGAGTGGTGCTTTCTGCAAAGTGGCAGAGGGGCATAAAGTAATGAGGCAGGGTCCAATGGTACACATGAATGTCGCTCCTTGCTGGACCAAACAGGGCCATCCCCCTCCAGAGAATTACCACTTATTATTTATTATTATATGCCAAAGGAATTTTCAGATTCCACGGGGAATACTCCTTTAAGTCTCTTTTCATTTTTTCCTTCCCTACTGTTCCTCGTCTCTTGCTCTCTTCTTCATCACCCGCACTTCTCCCTCTCTTTTGTACAGTAGTGTCAGTAGCCTCTTAATCCTGTTATCTCCACATATACAGGCTGACACCAAGCCACTCGCCAGAGCTGTAATCAACTACCCTACACACACACTCACAAACACACTTTTTCTTAAACACTCACACAGCATGAACACACTCCTCTCCTTGTATCGCTCTGTCTCTCCTTCCTTCACACACACACACTCAGAGCGGGACTGGCCCCATTCTCCGTCTCCTCTGTAATCCCGCTATTTTTGGTCTCTTACTATTTTGATCGGCCATATGCCTGCATGTTTCATGCGCATCTTGGCCTGTCTATCACTCATCACTCGAAAACCACTGCTTCCCATAAGATATCTTGTCTTCGCCTGTCACTCTTCCCTCTCCTCCTCCCTTTTACTCCACTCCACATCGTCCTCTTCTTCGTCTCATTCCATCTCCATCTCTGCATATCTGTCTGTGGTCCCTGCAACATTAACACGTACCTCCAACTCATCAGAGAGTGCATTCATTTCTTTTATTTGGCTTAATGATCAGCCAAGACTATTACATTTTTTGAACTCACTTCCCCCCCGCACAATAACACACAAAAGAAGCCTTTTTTCACGACTTTCTCTTTGTCTTTTATTTTTGTCATTATGTACTCTCTGGAGCAGCTTCTTTCCCCTGCCTTTCCTCTGCACGCCTACTACACTTATTTGCAACAGTGCCAATTTTATGGGGTCATCACTTTACTTGTGTGTATTTTTCATTCTCACCTTTTCATTTTGTAAAAGTACATTGTGTGCGGCTCTTTTCTTGTGTGTACCTCCGCTCTTTTCCTCCCCTTCTCTCGCTGCATCTCAGTTCCGTAATTACAGCTCTGGACTCAAGCAGTGATGGTAAATGCTTTTCTATTCCCCTCTCTCCATCACTCCCCCTCAATCTCCATCTTTCTCTTTTTCTCACCAAGCAAATTACATCTTGGTTACTATAGAGACGTGTTTATTGAATGCTTTTCGCCACACTTTCTTACTCCCCCCGTAGCCCCTTCCCCTTTCCTCCTCCCTTTTCTTTCCACAGCTCCACCTGTCTCTCTCTGTGTTTACTTTTTTGTCACACTCCTGTGTATTGATGGTCATCTGTGTGTCTTTCCCCTCATTTCATTTCTCTCTTTTGTTGTCCGAGGAGCCACCTCAACTTCTTTGGGGACTAATAGTTGCCATTTGTAAAGAAAAGATGAGAATTGAGTATGTTGGATGGATTTTCAATGCAGTAGTCGAGGCTATTGTTGTCGCCGTGTACTACATATAAGCAGATAAAGAAAGCAAGGTTTCTTCTACGGCATGTGCTATCCATTACTATTGACTGCGTAAGTGGCCCTCACTGAATACAACACTCCGAGATGTGAGCAATCCGATTGTGTCTCGTCTTTCTTCTCATCATCACAGACAAAGAGCGTCCAATCTGCTTGTCTGTCTTTCTCTATTGGCTTTTCTCTTTCTGTGTTTGTTCATCCGTCTTTCAAAGCTGCTGAGCCCTTTCTTCTTATGTCCCCTATCTTTGATGGAGGTGGAAATCAAACTTCAAAACTCTTTCGGTACTGATGGAAATGTATCCGTAGCATTACGTTCCCAAAGCTGGTTTCGCATGCTTGCACAATTTCTCTCCTTAGCTTCTTCTTTGATCAGACAGTAAAGCTGTGGTTGGTATCTTCAATAAAAATAATTTTCTGGAATATTTGCTGAAACTGTCACCATGTCCTGACAAATGTACACGAGACAGAAAACCTGTGAAAAGAAATCATGCTCCTCCATCTCCTTGTGGTGCTTCTAATCGCATTTGCTAGAATCAAAAGCAGCTGAATGAAAACAACCAATCAGAATTGTGAAGTCTCTATCTAGCAGTCAATCACTGCTTGTAAATTGCGATCAACCTCTCAAACAACGAATAAATATAAATTTGGATTTTGTCACGGCATTGCCTAAATCTTGCCTAAAATGTTTTAGAAACATATTTTAGTGTACTGTTTAGCTGTAAAATGAGAAAGTTTGCTCTGGCCCATGGATGAAGCTTGGTTTTTAACTCGACTCTTTTCAACATGGTGGCCAGGTCAAAAACTTTCTCATTTTACAGCTAAACAGTACACTAAAATATGTTTCTGAAAACATTTGAAGTGAGATATGGGTAATGCAGTAACAGAATCTTGACTCATATTTGATCAACGCTGCCTAGTTTGACAATTTGACCACAGTTCATGAGCAGTGATTGACATGATTGACAGCTAGCTCACTCTGATTGGCTGTGATCATTCTGCCATGGTAGATTCTGGCAAGTGCCAATAGAAGCACCACAAGGAGGCAGAGGAACATGATTTTTTCACACACTATCTGTCTTATTTCCTACTGTGTGGATGTAGTGACAGTTTCAACAAATATGTCAAAGTTATTTTCATAAAAGTTACTTTTATGAAACGTATCTGCACATCCAACTGTCTCAGATGCAGGTACGTTGGAAAATATCACTTGAGTCTTTGAACAGAAACACGGCTCTTGCTCAGCCTCACAATTTATCAGTAACACTAACATTTCAGTCCTGCTGGACCTTCGTCAAGAGTGTACACTCTTGTGAAATTTTCATAAAAGTCACCACCTGTAGCTTTAAAGTGAGACCATGTAACTTTTCCCAGAGAGCTTCCATAGTAGGCAAATGTGACAATTACGAGACAATAGCAAGCTAAAAAGTAGTGAAACTGTAACACAGACGTAGTGACATCACATACACAGCGATATTTACCTAAAGTTACCATGCAATATCTTAAATTAGCGAACATAAGCTACCGGTCATGCCAGACCAAGTGAGACTGTAGCAGGAAAACACTGTGTTTGATTTCGTACAAACTCAACATTTGATTTGTGTGAGAGAAAATGTGTTAATTCTTCCTTCAAAAAGTGAATAATCTGACTTTAAATCTGAATTTTGCCAATTTTGATCAAATATTAACAACCAGAATTACGACTCTGGTTGTCAGAAGCTTGGTATACAGTACAGAAATGATCAAAGACAAATAGGTGTGCAACTGCACAAAGACATCAAGCTAAACAACAATAAATAAATGAATACTGTGTAGCTATTATGTCCAGGAAAGTAGGTCACATGATGACAACTGTCCCATCTGAAAACTCGGTCCACTGATGGAGACCATTAGATGTGGCTGAAAGGTCCAGAAAAGGCTTGTAGGTGGACCTTGAGTTGAGTTATAATGCCTACATTTCCCATCATGCCCAGTGCTGGACTGAGTAGTTTGTAGTTTGCAGTTGAGTTTGCTGTTTTATGTTCCAAAACGCAAATGTCCCTTTTTGTTTCTGTCTATAATGTGTCTGTTCAGAACATGGTGGTTTATGGTCATCTTTATGTTAGTTTATAGTTTACATTGCTCCTGAGTGGGCTGTTAGCTCTTAATAACTCCAGCTGCATTTTCTTCCTGCAAATGAGTTACTTTACATCTGAAAAATGTCAAGAAATAACAGTTTTCCAACCTTTGTCTTATGTTCCCATAATAGTATATATATATACAGTACAGGCCAAAAGTTTGGACACACCTTCTCATTCAATGCGTTTTCTTTATTTTCATGACTATTTACATTGTAGATTCTCACTGAAGGCATCAAAACTATGAATGAACACATGTGGAGTTATGTACTTAACAAAAAAAGGTGAAATAACTGAAAACATGTTTTATATTCTAGTTTCTTCAAAATAGCCACCCTTTGCTCTGATTACTGCTTTGCACACTCTTGGCATTCTCTCCATGAGCTTCAAGAGGTAGTCACCTGAAATGGTTTCCACTTCACAGGTGTGCCTTATCAGGGTTAATTAGTGGAATTTCTTGCTTTATCAATGGGGTTGGGACCATCAGTTGTGTTGTGCAGAAGTCAGGTTAATACACAGCCGACAGCCCTATTGGACAACTGTTAAAATTCATATTATGGCAAGAACCAATCAGCTAACTAAAGAAAAACCAGTGGCCATCATTACTTTAAGAAATGAAGGTCAGTCAGTCCGGAAAATTGCAAAAACTTTAAATGTGTCCCCAAGTGGAGTCGCAAAAACCATCAAGCGCTACAACGAAACTGGCACACATGAGGACCCAGGAAAGGAAGACCAAGAGTCACCTCTGCTTCTGAGGATAAGTTCATCCGAGTCACCAGCCTCAGAAATCGCAAGTTAACAGCAGCTCAGATCAGAGACCAGATGAATGCCACACAGAGTTCTAGCAGCAGACCCATCACTAGAACAATTGTTAAGAGGAGACTGCGCGAATCAGGCCTTCATGGTCAAATAGCTGCTAGGAAACCACTGCTAAGGAGAGGCAACAAGCAGAAGAGATTTGTTTGGGCCAAGAAACACAAGGAATGGACATTAGACCAGTGGAAATCTGTGCTTTGGTCTGATGAGTCCAAATTTGAGATCTTTGGTTCCAACCGCCGTGTCTTTGTGAGACGCAGAAAAGGTGAACGGATGGATTCCACATGCCTGGTTCCCACTGTGAAGCATGGAGGAGGAGGTGTGATGGTGTGGGGGTGTTTTGCTGGTGACACTGTTGGGGATTTATTCAAAATTGAAGGCACACTGAACCAGCATGGCTACCACAGCATCCTGCAGCGACATGCCATCCCATCCGGTTTGCGTTTAGTTGGTTGGACGATCATTTATTTTTCAACAGGACAATGACCCCAAACACACCTCCAGGCTGTGTAAGGGCTATTTGACCAAGAAGGAGAGTGATGGAGTGCTGCGGCAGATGACCTGGCCTCCACAGTCACCGGACCTGAACCCAATGGAGATGGTTTGGGGTGAGCTGGACCGCAGAGTGAAGGCAAAGGGGCCAACAAGTGCTAAACACCTCTGGGAACTCCTTCAAGACTGTTGGAAAACCATTTCAGGTGACTACCTCTTGAAGCTCATGGAGAGAATGCCAAGAGTGTGCAAAGCAGTAATCAGAGCAAAGGGTGGCTATTTTGAAGAAACTAGAATATAAAACATGTTTTCAGTTATTTCACCTTTTTTTTGTTAAGTACATAACTCCACATGTGTTCATTCATAGTTTTGATGCCTTCAGTGAGAATCTACAATGTAAATAGTCATGAAAATAAAGAAAACGCATTGAATGAGAAGGTGTGTCCAAACTTTTGGCCTGTACTGTATATATATATATATATATATATATATATATATATATACATATATATCACACAATCCAAAGGTACTATTGTCACAAAGCTTAAGACAGACATTTGAGCTGTTTTAGAGATACATGGGATGGCAATATACAGCTCCAGTGTAACACACAGGGTTGCAGTCTTGTTGGCACTGTACTATATAAGTCATAGAAGAGTGCATGGCAGTGCAATGACTGAATACATACTGCATGTATAAGTTACTTTGACTTTATATACACAGGTGTTATGTATTTCTACTGATGGACAGAGGCTGTGCTTCATTAGATGTTCAACATGTCCTCGCTGACTTCCCCTCAGCACTTGGCCTCAGGGGAATTCCCGCCGCCATCCTAAGTGTCGTTGTGATCCATGATGGTTTGAGCTGTAAGTGTACAAGGGATAGGTGCGTTCCATTTCAATCCCCTGCTCTTCCCCCGCCCATTTTTCCTCTGCTCTCCTCCGTGCGACGTATGCTGTTATGTAACACCAAGGGCTGAGAGGAAGTGGAATTACAAATGGAATGCAGAGCAGTATGCATCGCGACATTTTGACCTGTCATATAGGGCTAGTAGGAAAAGCATGTGTTACTAATAAAACATTAATGATGGCTCAGTTCTGTTCAGGTGTCCCAGTATGACAGTGAGGCAGCATAAACATCACCAAGAGCCTGAAACTGACACAGCTAAATACAATTCAGGCATCATACATTGACAGTAAAAGGATATTTCTGTTTGCACATGCTGTTGCACAATGACTGTTCCATGATATGTATGTACAGCATTAAAGGGTGCCTGTATGGGTTATGTGTTTGGGCATTTAAGATTTTGAACTTTGGATTTTGTAGTACATCTTAATATTCCTTAATGTGAGGAAAACCTCAATGATACAATGGTATCACAAAATTCTCCAGTCCCTGTCTCATCCTCACTCTGTTTCCATAGTGTTCCTCTGCCTTTCCTGTCACCTACTTTCTGTCTCTCCTGTCCTCCCCCCTCCCCTCCCCTCTCGCAGCATTTGTGGATGATTAGTAGAGTCAGATGGAGGCAAGAGGAGGACACGCGGCCCGCTCTGCATATTCATCTATCCTTCTGTTCCTTCTATTCACTTGGCCCCCTCGCTGCGGACTCTCTCTGCGCTCTGTCCACTTTCTTTCTGTCCTCTCTGCGTGCCAGCAGTCATCCTCCCTCCCCCCCACGTACACCTCCACAATTTATCCTCTCCTCTCCTCTCCTCTCCTCCCCTTCTGTCCCCCTACTGTACTGCGTCTCCCTCCGCTCCTCCTCTCCATCCCAGATAGACTGAGCGAACCCTCTGTAGTAAAATTAACTTTGAGATGAACGAGGCTATGGCTGTTTGCGCATGCAGTCTGACACTCTGCCAAAAATGCAGTGAAGGTTATGTCTTGATCTATTTACTGCCAAGACACTCCACTTTTGTGACTTCTCCAATTATGCTCTGGTGTCTAAAAAGAATCAATCCACCTCCGTGCCAAAAAAGAGATTTCCATTTAAATGCAGCCAAACAGGAGGCAGCGGGGCAGTCTAATGGTTGAAGTGACTGTCCCAGTACAACACGATGAGCTCTGAACCCCATCAAAGTGCCTTTGAGGAGGACACAAATCCCTTACCTGCTCAGTCATGTGGCTCTGAAAGAGATAAGAGAATAAATGAATATCTATCTTTTTTTTTAGCAGCTGTGTGCTTTGACAGGAGAGGCCAACGCATACAAGCACTCAACTGTCATTGTGTGTGTTTTTATAAACGCTTGCTTTAGATACCAATATAGAAAAGTCAAAATGGTGACAGCGACGGCTTTGACATAAAGTCATACATTTAAGTGGATCCACACTTGTAAAAGAATCAAAGCTGGCAGATAAAAGTGTCGCAGAGACAAAACTCCACTTAGTTTTTGTCTCTTTTTTCTGACCTCCACATATACAGTCATTTCCTCGTTGTTATTGCAGCTTTCTTCATTAAGTGCACACACAAACCAGTGTTTTCCAGTTTGTGTCTTTGTGTCTGTAATCTCCTGACTGTCAGTGTGTGTTTTTGTGGGCAGCGATCTGATGGGGATTTGGCAGACATGCTTATGTGGTAGGAACTAAAAGCAAGTTAATTGTTCCCTTAGGAAACGTTCAAACAGGCTGGACCACTTAGAATTATGGGCTGAAGATAAAAATGCAGATTTTTTTTTTTCTTCCCTGTCAATGACTTTTTCCCCATCAACGATTTTTCCTGTGAGTTATTACTGCGGAATCAGACACTGGCAGTGTGTGTGTGTGTGTGTGTGTGTGTGTATGTGTGTGTGTGAGAGAGAGAGAGAGAGAGAGAGAGAGGGAAAGAGGGGGAGACTTTTGTGTGTGTTTGTAAATCTGTGTGTCATAAAGACTCCTCTCTGCTCTTCTTACATCACGACGTTTGACAGGTTTACAATGAATACCTGCAAACATTTAATTAAACGGGAAAACGCGCGTGTTTTCCAATAATCCCACTTCATGCTCTGTAATTAACTCTACACACACTTTAACTTAATTGCTCTGGGAGGAGACGTGCTGCAAAGTAACAAACAATATGCTCAGCCTATAGCTAAGACATAATTACCCTGATCAGATAGATTTACTCTCAATGCAGACACAGAAAAAACTAAATGAACAAGAGCGTAAAGTTTCTGTTAACAGGTTTTGCAACTCCCACGTGTGGATGTGGCGGCTGCTGGTTTGTCATTTGAATTATTAATTGCTGGTTATTGTCTTATTGCTCGAGGATGTGGACTCTCAGACTGTTATCTGTCTGCTGTGGCGTTCTTCCCCTCTGCAGAAGATGGGTGAAAGTGATATCTCCTAATGATTGCCCTCTCATTCTCCCCTCGCCCCCTCTCCCCTCGCCGTCTTTCAGTAAATGAGGGAAAGTGATATGGTTCTCTAATGACCAGTGTGAATAATCGCCATCTAAATAAAGGCTCTGTTTGGTGCTAGAAATCTCCCAGTCTGTCTCTCACTATCTTTTTCATCCTCCCTGGCCCATTAGCTGATGAACATACTTCTCCAGCCTTGTCTCCCTCTGTTGATTTCACACCTCTACTTTTTTGTTATTATCACTGTGTATCTCACGGCCAGAGTGCTGTCCCTCTTTCATCATTGATCTTCTGGTTAAAGTTTTTTTTTTCTTTTTGGTCCCATCCTTCCCTCTACCTCAAACCAGATGGTCCATCTTTTATGTGCTTGTCAGTTTGCACATCCCCAGTCCATTACAGCTGTTGGGTGTGTGCGCGCGTATGTGTATTTTCTCTCTCCACAGATCAGAGAGGAGCTCAAATTGACATCCATTTCGGCTGCACGTTTAGCTTTTATATCCTCAGCCGGAGTGAACGGTGAGAGGAACCGGAAGACATGAAAGAGTGGGAGAGTGCTGGGGAGATAAAAGAAAAGCACTAGAAAAACCTCGCTGCCTGTCCGCACGTTTATTTTGTGCTTACTAAAGTTCTTCTTCTCGCACATTCTCTCTCTCTTCGTTGGGGTGAGGAGGAGCTGAGTTATTAAAACGCCAACCTTTCCAACAAGAGGTAATAAATCAAACTAAATATCCAGGGGAGAGAGAGAGAGGGGAGAGAGACAGAAGAGGAGAGAGAGAGAGAACGTGGAAATGAAAAATAGGGAATGGATAAGTCTAGGAGGGGGATTTGATGAGCAGAAGGCTTGGGAAAGAGGGAGAGGAGACGCAATGAGAGAGCGGTATTATAAATTGATGTAGGGGATGAGAGGAGAAGAAAGTAGCGAGGAAAATAATGAGAGTCTCATCCGGCCGGTCTGATGCCTGCCCTCGCCTCATCCACTTTGATTACAGACAGACAGCCCAGCCAATCAGGGTTAATTCACCATCACTGCAAATCAGTCAGTCAGTGAGCGACTGATCTTCAAGGCAACTATAAATGTTTTCAACAGTTTGTGGCAAATGTGACTTCAACTAGAAAAAAATATGGAGTAATGGAGACAAAAGAAGTGGATGGATGGATGTCAGGCCTTAACAGTGTGATGATGATGAACAGATGATGAGAGGAGCTGGATATGAAGCCTCAGTATAACCCTCACACCATCTGGACCAGGAAAATTGTAGCCAAAGAAAAATAAAAGTACATTAACTGCTGGATGTCTACACCAAAGAACCCATATTAAACCAAGAAAACGCTGGCTGGTGGATACAAACAAACCTGGCAATCCAGGGAAGACAGATGCTAAACTCCATAAACTAATGGTATGTAGGAGTGGAGCCAGACTTTTCTGAACATTCAAGGGGGTCCAGGGGCATGCTCTCCCAGGAAGATGTTTTTTCCCATTTACAGCACTGATAGTTATAATAATCATGATACAGATGACAAACAGTAATGTCTCAATCAGAAACTCATGCAGATATTTACCAATAAGATGCCTTCGCCTCACTGAAATGAGTCTGCAGGTATTTCAATCAGGAGAGACAGAAGAATGAAGTAAAGATAATATTTAGTACAGAATATGAGTGTACAGATGAACATTTGATTTGTGCTGATTAAGATTTAACAGAAGTCTTTGGTGGTGGAGATATTTTGTGATCAAGGGACATCTGAGCGGCAGCAGATTGAATCCTCCCCACGGAGTCCTGACACTGGTGGTGCTGGCTGCTGCCTCTGAGGCCTAGTCCACACGGACCTGCGTACTTCTGAAACCGTGTATTATTCTATGCGATTTGGCTGTTTGGCCACACGGTGAAGTTTTTGGAAGACTCCGGTGCCAGCGGTTGCGTGTAGATAGGATAACCGCAGTATTTTATTACCTGTCTCCATTGTTTGACGTCAGAGCGACGGTAAATAGCTAGTGAAATGGCAGACCAAACAAACATGCTGGTGATAACTTTATTTGTGAGTGTGCTACCTGCTCGATTTGGATGGCATATCCAGCTGCTCGACCTAACGACCAACGAAGGAGGCTGCTCCTGTTGCTAGCTACCCCAACTACACTACCACGAAAGCAGCGACGGGCCTGCCAACAAAGGTTCTGGATCTGGCTGGGTTGGACCTCCGTTGGCAGGCCCGACGCTGCTTTCTTTTAGTTGGTTGTTCAGGCGCCTCTGCTGTTGAATTAGGTCGCACAATTTTTGTGGATCAGGTTGTTTTTATTTTCCGCACTTCCTTATTCCAGTATTGACTCTGACTTCTGATTGGTTAAAATCGCCTTTCCATTAGAAGTTACATCTCCACCTACTGTAGGGTGACCATATTTTGATTTCCAAAAAAGAGGACACTCGGCCGGCCACGACATAGCCTACTTAAATGATACTCGCAGTTTACTCAAAGATGCCTTATAATTTTAATATATTTAAAATTTATATGTATGGATAGAAAATTCAGTCATATTACAAAATGATATCTCTCAAAGACAGAAATTCAGATAGGCCCCAATAGGGACACATACACACACTAGAGTGTGGCAATCCAAGCCCGACAGTACCCGACAGATCGGTCCGGGTTTGGTCAGAAAAGTAGCTATAAATTGTATTCAGGCTTGGGTCGGATTCGGTCAGCTTTCAGTGAAAATGTAGTGTAAAAATAAATAAAATCCTATTGTCTGTCCTGTTTATTGCTTGGGCACTGTTATTTACGTGACAACACCTGAACATAACACACAGACACACATTGGCTGTTTGTTTCTACCTCTCTCCTCGCTGGAAGTCTCAGACCTCCAGCCGCTGGCCTCCGCCTTGATTAAACGCCGAAAATAAAATAAAAGAGGGAGACAGATTTTTCCTATTTTAGCTCATTTTGTTTTATTTCTCCCTCTCCTCTCGCTGGAAGCGTCGGACCTCCCGTTCCCGTCTCAAACACAGAGGTCTCCCTCTCTGCAGCTGAGCACCCACGGCGCACGCCCGGCCTGTTAAATAGCCTCAACCGTAACAACTGTGTGACACAAACTCAGTGCTTTGGTCATTAAATAATGTCGGGCTCGGTTCGAGTTCGGACAGAAATATGCTGCCCGTGCCGCACTCTAACACACACACACAAATACACGGAAAACCGGACATTATCATCAGTTTATAAAATCCCCCCGGACGCCCCGGACGAGACGTAAAAAGTGGACATGTCCGGGCAAAAGAGGACGTTTGGTCAGCCTAACCTACTGCTTTGGCATGTGTTTTACATCACTTGGTAGCGGGTTTTGCGGTTTTGTGTGGATATCATATTTTTTTGGAAATTGGAGCCCGAAAAACGTCACTTTCAGAAGTACACGGGTCTGTGTGGATTAGGCCTGAAGGCTGCTGACTACTGAGGCGTATGAGGCTGATGAATCCGTAAAGAATAGGTGGTGATGGCAGCAAGCAGCAAGAAAGAACTACGGCAGAAAAAGAACAATATTTAAAGTGAGAAGCAGCAAGATGATAGGCCGACAGAGAAGCAGTCTCACTGTGCTATTGGTTGATTGTGAATGAGCTGATGACTCAGACGCCTACCCAGACAGTGACACCTAGAGATAGTGAGTGAGCATACATGCGAGGAGTGAATGGCAGGGTGAGAAAGAATTTACAGCCTGAGCATGAAAAGTATTGTCTGCTTGACCGAACTTTCGCAAGAGCCTCATAAACCCAAACCCAACTAACCCAGGGTACCTTGCAGGTCATATCTGGACATGGAAGGTCCATGACCAAACATTTATATGGGACGAGGGTGGAGTAGGAATGTGTTGCCATACTATGCTGGAGTAGAGTTCACAAAATGGATGTTAATCTGACAAATCTGTGATACATAATCCATGCCATGATACTCTGCGCTGCTGCAACTGCAAGGATTCACAGTAAAGCCAAGTAAATGTGGTCTTCAATACTCTGAATGTTAAATCAGACCAACACAAGAACATTTTCTTAGATTTCTTTAGGGAATAGCAAAGATTCAGGGCTTTTGAGAAAACATTTGGGACTGGAGCCCCAGAAGCACCTCCTGCTCCGCCCCTGATGGTATGTACTGTATAGTAATCTGTATGGTAAACTGTTTTTGCAGTTGGTATACCAGGAATCAACAGACTCTGCCATTTCAAAAAGAAACCGAAGTGTTTTTACAAAGATTTGATATTTTGTTGTTGTTTTTCATTTCATGAGATCTTTCTGGTGCTACTTTACCAGTATCTGTAATTTCACTTAAAATTATGCAGCTGTGCTTGGCATTTTTGTGCATCAACAGCACACTTAAAAATCAGGCGTCTTTCAGTGTGCATGCTTTTAGTATTTTGGGGTATATGTAATTTTGTCACTTTTCCTGTGTGAACATGCTCAGTGCCTGCTCAGAATTAGATATATTGTGACTCAGGATGCAGCTTTACTGTGTCAGTTTTGCCAAGAACAAAAGGTAGAGATGGAGCAACACTTCCAGCTACACTTCAGCCCGCATGAAAAACACCGGAGCCAAGTTCTTTACCAAAAAATGAAACTCAAATGCCAAGAGTTTCACAAACAAAACCAAAATTCAATGTTTAGTTGGGAAAGAACTGACTTTATGAAAAATATGTCGCAGCATGAAAAAGAATATCTCACCTGTATGTTCTCATATTTTGCACACAATGATTTTCTTATCTTTCTGTATTCTGTACTTTGTACTATAGTAATGTAGCTGTATGCATATAGCATTGTAGAAATCAAACAACTAGCTGATTAACAGATTAGGATGGACAGTTCATTCCTGGAATCAGCAGTCAGAACAAACAAGGTCCATTCTGTATCTGTTCTGCTTTAGTTTGTATCTCTCAGGATTTTCCATATCAGACTGAGTTCACTTTCAGCTGTCAAAGAACTGTCACACAGAAGTTTGCTTAAGAGTTGTGATCATAAGATTATGCTGCGCTAAAAACTAATCACTCAGTCAATCAGCAGTTTTCTAAACAGTGAGGATTTTCTGCTCTCCTGTGTTTCATATCACTGTAAACTGAATTCAAATGGGAAATCTAGTCATTTTTCACAGTTTTCACACATTTTATCGACCAAACAGTGAATGAAACACATAATTGATAGATGTATGCATAACACATAATGGGTGGCTGTCCAATTATGCAGAGCAGGGGTAGGCAACCTGCTGTTTCGGAGCCGCATGTAGCTCTGTGGCCCCTCTTCAGTGGCTCCCTGTGGTTCTGACAAAAAATGATATGGAAATTAAAAATGTATTTTTTTCTCACATTTTAATTTTCATTTATATTGTTGTAGGCCTAAAGAGATTCTAACAGTCTCCAGAGCTAAAAATGTAGCCTATACCAAATAAAAACATTAACATTCCATCAACTAAAATGTGCATCAAACGTTTACGGCCTGGCGTTTGATCTCGAGTAGACCAGTCTTGAGTCTCCTTGGCTAGGTTTGCTATGATTCCAAATCCAAAAAAGAAAAAGTTTTGGAAGACAACAGAGATTTTAATAGTGCGCAGACAGATTTGTTTGCTTTCACCGCCAATGCTGCAAAGCTTAAAGGAAATGGCCACTTTAGAATTCAAATACAGACAGTACTCACCCTCATGCCGACAAGAAGTCCAGTGTAGTTTTTTAATCCACAAAACTCGTTCGGGGTATTGGAGGATAACAGCTAGACATGATTTACTCCACTTTTATAGCATAATTTCTCACCATGGTCAGTTAGCCTGCAGGCGTGCTGTGTTTACATGGCAACTTGCGAGACTCGAGAGCAAGAACGTCTCTAAATGTTCTCAAGTCTCGTGCGAGTTGCCATGTAAACACAGCACGCCTGCAGGCTAACTGAGTGGAGTAAATTATGTCTTTTCAAGTCAATTTTGCATTCTGCGGCTGCAGGGCACTTGGATTATGATGGACGAGCCATTCTGACGTTTTTGAAATGCATTAGCGGAGTTTTATTACATTTTCAAAATGATTTTGGAACCTGGGTTCCATGCACTTCAAATGTATGGAAAAATCCGGCTAGCTGTTATCCTCCGATACCCCGAATGAGTTTTGTGGATTAAAAACTACACTGGACTTCTTGTCGGCATGAGGGTGAGTAAGAACTGTCTGTATTTTCATTCTAAAGTGCCAAATAATCATATATAGCCCACTGCAGAGTGGCCACCTTGTGGTAAAACATATTCATGGCTGCTCGATAGGCTAATTTAGAGTTACAGGCTGTGCTCAGTTCAATTCAATTCTATAGAACTTTATTTATCCCAAAGGGAATTCTTGTGCCAGACAATGCTTCAAATTTACAGTAACACAAAGTACAGTAACCTCAATTATAACGATTTACAACTAGTATCAACCAAACAACCAGTGGGTTTCCCAAGGTCAGGGTCACACACTGGGCCCAGTTTTGTAACAATAGAGTATTAAATATCTGGCAGAATATACAAATATACACGATAGATGTGTTTTCTTGAAGCAAAAGCAAAAACCAGTGCATAATAGAGTAACAGTAGGAGCGTGATAAGTACAAGAGTTATTAACATGAACTAAAATGGTGGACAAAAAAGACTGCGCCCGCTAATCATGGTTATATCAAATCTGTAGAGTACATTGTGGTATATTAACCATTTGTCTTTATTAATCACACTCCAAATCACTGTGGGCTACTTGCTGTACATTGTAGACCTTGACCTGCACAACACGATCGTGTCACTGAATCAGCTTTGAATTAGAGACGAGGCAGTCGAGAGGAGACACAGGACAGAGGAGGCAGTGTGAGCATGACATTGAGAGGGCTTTAAGGTTAAGTGGTTAAATGGTTTAGGCCCTCTTAAGTGGCTGCTTTCCCCCCTCCTCCTTCATCCGGTGCTCCCTCGCTTTACCCCATTCCTCTTTAAATGCCTAATTTGAGAAAAGAGACATCAATCATAACTCAGACACACCGAGAAGCACACGCACACACTCATTATTCCCCTCCACATGCTGTATTAGTGTTTATAGATGGACTCTGTGCATGCTTGTGTGTGTGTGTGTGTGTGTGTGTGTGTGTGTTTCTCTTTTTTAGAGATTCGGGAGTCTTCCAGGGTAATAGAGAGATTCAGGGAGCGTGAAAGAGAGATGGAGCAATAAAGAGTAACACTCTTGTTCTCTCTCCTCCCTCTCTTTCCCCCACTGGACCATGAGATGGGCTGTATTTCACTACATGCATTTTTAAAAAGAGGGCAATTATTATTTGCCAAGTCTGAGCATAATTATGTAATTTTTAACAAGCTTCCTCTAAGGGCAGTGTTTTGTATTTTGAAAGTGTTTGACTTTGTAATGTATGAAAATAGAATTTAGGAATTTCCCTGCTGAGAAGTAATTTAAGGTACTGTTTTACAAAAAAAAAAGGAAACAAGTGGATCAAGAGTAGGGTTGAGCTGGAAACGTGTCTGAAGACTGTCAGACGTCGCACATCTGACAGCTTGTCTCCTTTGATAATGTTCTAGATGTGTTCCTGCCTGCAATTTGTGACTGATTTATAATTATTATGATTGTTTTATTCTCTGAAAAAGTCTTAAATTAGACATCACACAGGAACACTATCTACTCAGTGACTTATCCGAGGTATTAACACCTTCACTGTGAAACTGACTTATTAATGTTCATCTTTTAACTAAATGCCTCAGCAGTCAACACTCCTTTTGAAATCCTGAGCAATTAAAACAGGGGAAGATGCTCACAGTGTCTACCCTGCGCTGAGCTTATGAGAGCATTTTTCTTGCCTTCTGTGTGTACGTTTATTCAGGGTCTGAGGCAAGAGTTGACCCAAGTGAATAAGAAAACGGACTTGAAAGACAGGGGCATCATCCTACTGCTGTGAGCATGAAAAACAACTGTGAGCGCATGAAAACAAGATGATGAATAATGGAAAAGCAAACAGAGAGACTACGGTCGGGCTGTTGTTTGCTGTTCTATCAATTTCTGAGGTGGATGCGAAGAATCACATATTTTGACTCAGTGTTTTCCATCAGAGCGTTAATTTACTGGGCATCATTTTATTTTTTTACATTTAATGCGTGTATCTCTGGGATTTTCTCCTCAGTGTCTTGTATTTTTGCCTCTTCATGCTCGAGGATCTGAGAAACATGTGGGAGAGGACCGTATATCTGTGGTTTTACATTAATGAATGGACTAGTTAAAGTGCTTACACATACACATACACACTACCACGTCATACACAAGAGGTATCTGGCCCTATATGCTGCTGCTAATTGAATCACATACTACATTTCCTGGAGGATTAGTTTAGCCTGAAAGACCAGTGACTGCACGGGCTGTAAGACAGTTGGTGTTTGTGCATCTGTGTGTACACTGTGTATTCATCGGGATGGAGAACCTACATATCAATTATTCATCTTGTGTGCTGCTCAATCAGATACTCAGGAATCCATCCCTCTTTCTCACCTGCAGGGATTACAGGAGGTGCAGTGATGGGACACACTACGCTGGTTTCACAGTGAATTAGCATGCTGCTGTTGTGCTGGCCAGGAGGGATGTGCCACAATGGTTACTGATGGAAGGTGGGAGACGCTCATGGTACTGGTCTTATTGGGTGATCTGCTGTTGCAATACAGTCCCAGCTGACTGTGTTTAACTGACAGAATTTCAACCTCCGTGGCCTCCGAGGGCTGCATAAATAATACAACCTAACCCTTGAAGGGCATAACATCCTGCCAAGGAAGTATTGAACAAAAGTGCAAGCTTTGTTAGCCGATAAAACATAAAGATTTAGCATCAACAATGTGGTTGTAGTTGCAGAGCAGGATCTGAAGATGGAAAATCCTCATGTAAGTGCCACTCAAATGCATTTACTTTACACTGATCCAAATATGTTTTTAAGCCATCCATAAGCTCTGTAAGTACTGTGTACTTAAGCACATTGGAGCTCTAAGCTACATAACATAAGATAAGATAGACTTTATTGTCCCCAAGGGGAAATGCTGCTCAGGCAATAGTGCTACATACAGCTGCAATCATCTTAAGACAAAATGTAGCCAACAAGACAGTACAGTGGTACATACAAAGACACAATAAGAAATGATATACGACTAAATTGTGTAAAAAAAAGATTATCAATAATATTGCACATGTAAAGTGAGATAAATTATGAATACAAAGGCATTAAAATAAGGACATAAATCAACAAAAGCTCCCATTATTCTGCTCATAGTCTGAGTGGGCGGAAGTTTGCTGCAGAGATCAGCCTCTCATTGGGTGGAACGAGCCACCCGCTGAAGTCCCGCCCTACCACCTCCGGTTGTGTAGCAGTTTTCAACCGTTTTCAACATGTCCTTTACTAACTTTTGCGGTGTTTGATCTTGTGGGGATGTAGCCAGTTTTCTGCCATGGTTCGCATCCTGTAGGCGATATTTTTGTGGGCGTGTTACACCAAAACCTGTTTCCCCCTGGCTATATGTTTGCAAGCGCACCCTTGCTGTGGCACTGCCCAGAACGATTGTGATTGGTTGAAAGAAATACAAGCAACCGGGGCGTTTTTTTCTCCGATCTTAAAGTGAGAGTCGGCCCAGCCAGACCTTTGTTTTCTTGAGAAAGGTCTGGTGAGCGAGACTATTCTGCTCATAACGACAATGCTAACATGCTAATGTTTAGCAGGTGTGTTAGATATGCTCACCACCTTAGTTTTAGTGTGTTAGCATACTAATATTAGCTAATTAGCACTAATAAAGTACAGTTGAGGCTGATATCCATCCATTGCTGTCAAGATATTTGATTAAAAATACAAAAATGTCAACCTGGTTTTTTGGAGCAAGAAGTGACCATATTGGGACAAGAGGGTGAAGCTGACTGAGAGCCCAAGGACACTATCCGCAGACAGCCTGTCACTCAGAGGTGCTCGCCCTTAATTATTCATTACATTGAGCCTTTACAATATGTAAACAGGTGAGTTATATTATATAAAATTCACCCCGCAATTTTCATAAAGGGTGAAATTAGCTGTAGACCCAAAACCGCTTTTTGTACCAGGCTGTAAACATGTTTATATCTGTTGTGAAGTCAGGCATTTTCACATGGGCATCTATGGGATTGACTTACTTCTGTTGCCAACCTCAAGTGGATGTTCAAAGAACCGCACAAGTGTCTAACTAATGTTGTGTGCAATCCATCCAACAGTTGTCAAGATATTTCACTCTGAACCACAACTGTCAAATTTATTGTGGTGCTAGGGGATCACCAAAGTCATTAAGGATTCATCCTTAATGGGGCGGCAGTAGCTCAGTCTATAGGGACTTGGCTTGGGAACTGGAGGGTCGACGGCTCAAGTCCCTGTCTGCACCAAATATGCAGCATGGACTGGCAGCTGGGCACTGCTAAGGTGCCCCTGAGCAAGGCACCCAACACCCAACTGCTCAGGGTGCCTGTCCAAGGGCAGCCCCCTCGCTCTGACATCTCTTCATGTAAGTTCTGTCCATTTATATTTCAGGCCTGTGTGTATATGACAAGATTGAATTGAATTTCCCCTCAGGGATTATTAAAGTATATCTTCTTCTTCTTCTTCTTCTTCTTCTTCTTCTTCTTCTTCTTCCTCTGAGGATAGTGAATGTTTGTGTGAAATGTCATGGCAATCCATACAAAAGTTGTTGAGATATTTCAGTCTGGACCAAAGAGGTAGACTGACCTATACCCGCAGCCTCAAGATAGAATCGCAGTCCAGTCACTGGAGGGAAAATGTTGGCATTTTACATTTCTGTAAACCATGAATAAGTTACATTTGTACATTTCATATGTATCATTAACTTTTCTAAAGGGACGTAGTATATAATATAAGCTGACTTTGTCATGCAGATGAGGAGGGGATGGTGGGTGGTATAACTCCTGGGCGAGACACCTGCCAAGCTGCAGACCCCTGTTCAAAACCAACAAACAACAAAACTGGTTATGTTTTAGTAAGTCATCCCTGTGTTTTTAGTATTTTAGTGACCTGTTGCTGTTTTTCCATAGGGTAAAGTGCCAGAAAAAGTGTTTTTTAAATTTTTTTCTTTACCAAGACATTGCTGCTTTTCCTGCCAGGATTGTGCCCCTAAAACCATAATCAAGTGGTTTTTGTGCCTAAACCTAACCACACACTAACACAGTGTTGCTGAAATTTCAAGTTTCAATGTACCGGCTACATAAACCACAAATATAACGTAACCAGGGTTTGCAGAAACGTACAATGCCAACATGTTTTCTGATGACTGGGTTGCACACTGAGGATGACTGCCATTCCATTTTTTTAAGCTTTTCCTTAACTTAATAGTCACTTTACTTTTATAGACTCTACTTACTGTTTTACTCTGTGTTTATTACTTCTCATAATGCATTAACATTTACTACAGTCCTGTTTCCTGTTTATTCATTTGCAATATTGTCTACAAACTTTATTTGTATTTTATTTATGTTTTAGCCTACACTATTTTATGTCATAAATTGAGATTTTGCTTTTACTTGCATGATTTCCCTTTTCATAGTTATTCAATGAGCATTGTTGGAGGGAGCCTGAGGCCTAAGTTTTTCATTTGAACTTGACCTGCAGACTGACACTGTCATCCCCCGAGCCTTGTCGCTAACATGGCTAAAGGCAAATCTTTAACATCTAGGATGAATACCTCAAATGATTGTTTTTGAACTTCCTCCCCTTTTCCTCTGTGTAACCTTAAAATCAGCATGACTTCACTTACTTGTTCTCCAGTGCTCTGCTAGCTTCTGTTTTGTTTCTTTTATGAATGAAAGTTTATTGGTGCATTACCATGCAGCCAACCATACAGTAGGTGCTCTGGGGTCACCTAGACATGACGGACAGGTAGCCGGTAGCTTGTTAGTAGGCTTCAGCTGTGTGCACACTGTGACCTTTGACCTGAGTCTGGAACTGCAAACTGTTGGGAGTCCTCCGCTCTGTCTGCTTCGTCCGTCTGTCTGTCTGTGACTGCAGCAAGAAGCTCACACCAAGATGGGCTTCAAAGGTCAAAGGTCAGGGAGGAAGAATTAATGAGACTGCTTAACAACATTTTACAATATTTATGTTTGGTTGTACCATGTTGACTGCCATTAGCTCACCACTGCAAGCAGATAAAGGCAGCACATCACTCGCTTCAAAACAACTGTATCTTCCACTGTAACTCTACCCAGCTCATGTAGTATTAAACTACAGATCGCTTGTCGAGTCACGGTCATGACACATGGCAGCTGTTATCGGGTCCAGCACGGCGCTGAACAAGCTGTGTGTTTGTATGTGTGTGTGTGTGTGCCTCTGTGTATTTGATGAGATGCATGCAATTACTGCAAATCACCACCCTCAGCTTGTTACTGTGGACTTTGCTTTCCACAGCGAGAGCCCAATAAGCTTACTTTCCTGTCCTGTGCAGCATCACAGAATTAACATGTTGTTCTTCCTTATATTGTTTTATATGGAAATAAAACGTAGCAGATTTCAAACAGCAGCCTGTCAGCTGTGACATTTTTAAATCCGGTGGTGACGTAATGCTGCTAACTTGAAAGTCCCCCTCTATTCAAAAATCTGTTTTGCTAATTTTTTCTTCATGTGGATGTTTGAGCTTCACTGAGCAGAATAATGTGCCGAGTTTGACACCAGAAGGCTGTTTCCAAATTCATTTGCTGAAAGCTTCTCTGCGCTCACCTCAAATCTCAATTTAACACGTGTGTGTGAGCAGGATTTAGTGACATCACAACTAATTTGGAAGGCAGTGTCACATGAGTGTGATGTGGAAACATAAAGCTTTTAGCATTAATACACTCAGGATGAACTTTTCACCGAAATAGGAGACAGCTTGTGTCCAGCAGTTAAACATTTGTACTGAAACAAATTTGCATAATCACTTTTTGAATGGGCAAATTAACTTTTTGCGGGAAAAACATATCAAACACAAATTATCATTGCAGCAGAGTATTTAAGTGTGTCTTTAAAACATGTCTTAAGGGGGTCTACTTGTCATTTTCGACCCACCACATGGAAACTTGAGCTGACCATGAACTCCAGCGTCTTCAGTTCAAGTCTGGCCTTTGACCTTTGACACACATCTCATCTCTCACCTTTCTCACCCCCCTTAAAGGGATAATGCACCCAAAAATGAAAATTCAGCCCCAGATTCAAATGTCCAAAAACACATAATTGAAGCGCGGCATATGGGTGAGAAGATAATGGCTGAATTTTCATTTTTGGGTGCACTATCCCTTTAAATTCTGTTGCCCCTCTCTCTAAAGGCTTAGACACAACAACCCAACATCAAGGGGTGATGAAGATCAGCTGTTATGTTGCTTCACATCACCGCTTCACATTCTCGGCCAGAAAGGTGCACTTGTTTTACTGTTGGACTCTAGTTTTATCTCCCTTGTGTTGACATAAAGAGGCCCAGACGGTGGAGATCTTTGTAGGCGATCTCTGATTGTTCCTGACAACTCTGACAGCAGGAAGTAAAAACAAAATCCTCCATCAATTACGACCATATAACTTGAGCCCCTCTCCCATGGAGCACAACAGCAAAAGGGCAGGCCATGTTACATTCAATTCAGTACAATGAAACACAGCAAACATACCTGACAGCAAGAGGTAAAAACAAAATCCTCCGTCTATTACAACTGTATAACTCGAGCCCCTACACCGATTAAGTGACACAGGAATATTTCAACATATTATTCAATAAGTTTAGGCTGAAAAAAAGAAGTCATAAACAGCTTAACAGCGCTAAAACGCGGGGGGAAAGGGGAGAGGCAAGGCAGGAGACACCCCTTTATAGGTGGGGCACCCCTGAAGGTGAACATAGAGGTACAGAAACTGAGTATCAAATGTTTCACATACTGACTATAGAGGCCTAGGAGTGTCAGGTAACAACTGAAACAAATTTTGTGTACTTATAATACTTCATATTACAAATGTACGTTTGACTTTGTTACACATATTACTGCTGTATAATTGACCCTGTTACACTTGGATACAACGCAAAGACTCCAGCCAACAGCCAACTAGTACATATGTTCTGCAGTGTTGTGAGAGGAAATAACTCCACACCAAGCAAGCAATGATAGTCTGTATTTATCATTAGGGTGACACTGGAAGACTGACAGGACAGCTTCAAGACACTAGTTAGCCAGTTAGGACGACCTGATGCTGAGAGAACAAAGGACATGTACCTTGTGCAAGCGAACAGTAATACAAACAAATATGAATCATTTCTGCTAAATAGCTTAATTGCTAAACAATAATGTAACCTAATATAACAAGGTTCTTTCGATCTCACGCCCTCGTCACTTTAGCTGTTTGTTTGCTTTCCCCACTTCTGTTTCTCTTTATGTGCACTGAGTTGAACTGCCAATCAGAGTGCTTTAATGGGTCCAGTAGTGCAGGATACACCTCAAAAACCAGGCCGACAGATGCTCACCAATGCCCGACATTGTCTGACACTATCGCCGGATATACCTTCCAAAATCACTGGGATAGCAAAAGCTTTATGTAACTGACACCTCAGTTTAGATGATAGAAATATTTAACTGAAAAAGAAAACTGTATGAAAACAGTTGTCTCTATCATTCCTGATTCTGTATTCATTCACTTGTAAAAAGGGGCCTACACTACCTAACGTCTTACTGGACTTTGGTATCATAAGAAAAATAAAGTAACTAAATGCTCACCATCCCATCATTGTCAAGTACGTGGATTTTCTCAAACCACAGCTTACTGAAATTATAAAGTGAACAGTGAAAACCACGACCACCTGGAAGGTATAAAATCAATGTAAACATGTACATGATCAGAGTAAATGTACGGATAATGGGCTGAACTTGTAGAATCAGCGAGCACTTGACTCGTTTAAGCACATTATTGCAATTACTTGCATTGTGACCACACAGCGGGTATGGTATTATTTTTGCTTCATGCTGCGTATATATGTATGCCAGAAACAAGAGCTGGCATGAACCACCGTCGGCTCCATCCAAACTTATCTCTCATTATTCCCTCCATCCTCGTGGTCTCATGAGGGGAAAGGGATGCAGACGACAACAGTGACAGGCTGATCCGCTCCTCAGTAAGAGCAGGGAATGAGGGGTGAGCCAGAGGAGGACAGTGAAACGATAAAGAGGACAAGAGTAGTGCTTAGAGCCTGTGTGTACAGGAAAAAAAAAGAGAGAGAAGAGAAGAGAAAGCAAGATAAGAAGAGGTAAGTGGTTTACAGTGCTGTGTATACTGTATGTAGGAGGAAGAGTGGAGCAGGAGCAGTAAGACTAGAGGAGGCATTGACTGGCTTGGCGTAACAATAAAAATAGTGCTGACATGGTACAGTTAATGTGTGTGTGTGTTTGTCAGCATGTATACGGGGAAGTGAGAGAGGGAGAGTGCAGATGAAATCCTTCCCGGAGCAGTGATAAAAACAGAAGGAATGATGTGACAACAAAGGATAGAAATCAAAGTGAAGGAAAGGGGAGAGCACAGGTTGCTTCGATTACAATCCCAGATGTTTAATCGCACCTATTTAGTTAACTGCTGATGGGATCGATGGGGGGAAACTGAGAAGGGAAAGGGAAGATGGAGGGAGGAAAGTGTGGGATGAAAAGTGGCAGAGGACTGGCGACGGTGGCGGGGGCATGCGGGGAAGAGTCATGCGAGGAAATGTGGTTGCCATGCAAAAGCAAGAGAAGAGCAGTGGAGGTAAAGAAGGAGGGAGAGGGAAAAAAGAGGGATGGAGGGTTGCGATGATGGATGCGCTGCTCTCGTTTCGTGCCCCCTAACGAAGACTCTAATTAGTGTTTGTGTAATTCCACACTGTCTCCTCCGCCTGCTCATCTTAATTAACTACATTCATCTTCCCCTCCCTCCATCCATCCCTTTCTCTCACCCTCCCTCCCTCTGCCCTCCTAAAATAACATACTGACTGTCTGAACCCCACCTGGACCAGACCTGCTTTTACTTACTCACTATCTCTCTTTCTCTCCCTCTCCTCCCTGCCACTCGCTTTCTCTCCCCCCTTTCTCTCCATCCTTTCACTGTGTGCATCTGATGTCTCTTTTCTTCCCACCTCACCTTGAAAAAACTCTCTAGTCCCCTCTTCTTTTTTTGTGCTCTGTCTCTCTTGCAGCTGACTGTGTTAGTGCTTGCCCGGCGTAAAAGCCTGCCCACCCCTGTGAGTCTCCAGAGCCGTGTATTGTGACGGCCCATTTAGTCATTCTGGTCATTAATTTCATCAATAGGCTCAAGAAGTAGCAGCAACACCACTAGAAATACGTGGCTTCTCTGAGTTAGTCATACATTAAAGCCAAGTGACATTCCCCCTCCTACCAAAACAGCAAGCCGATAAATTCAGCAGTAACTCTAAAACAAATTGAGGACGACACGAGGCAAACAAAACAAGGAAACAGGGGAGAAGGAGCCACACACAAATGATTTCGCTAAATCTGGCTCTACTTCAGCTATTTGAGGGCCAATTGGGTTTAGGGGACAGTTACACAAGTGTTTGAATGGCAGTCAGAGGAGGAGGAGAGATAGAGGGGGCTGTGTGAAGTGCATTTACAGATGGAGATGACAGGGCTGTTGATGACTTGTCTGTATTGTGTTATTGTAGCGAGCTGCAGATGGATCGGAGTACCTGCCATCATTTAGCCCCACAGTCTGAAATGGCTTTCCTGCTTTCAGCCTTTCAGCAGTCAGTCAGTGTGACAAAGGACTGCTGGGAGTCAGAGCCTCTGTTTCACAGCACCCTATCTCTGCACGAATACACACACTCACACACACACACACACATGCGTACGCAGTCGTAAATATTCTGCACACATGGGTACCCATGCACACAAACCCAATCAGACGAGCTGCAGAGGAGGGCCCTTAGCGCTCACTGTTGCACAAATCAGGTGCCATTCAAAGTCGGTAGAAGAGAGAAAAACATTTGTATTTATGTCTTGTGTTCTATATGTGTGTGTGTGTGTGTGTGTGTGCGTGTGTGTTAACATGTTTGTGTATACGTGCTGATGCTCCGGACACAGCAGTAAGCTCCAGTTTGCTGAGAGCAGCAGAAATGGTTTTTCATCCGCTTTGGTATGGACACCAAAGACCCACTTACACCCATAACTCACCATCACAACCCAGAATGCATTTCACCCTTTAAATTTGCAGGCTGCCTGTGCTGGCCCAGATAGCCATCATATTGCCCAAATGGAGAAAACACACACACACACACACACACACACACATACACAAACGCTCAACTTACACACCCACACACACACGCTACATTGATAGCAATTACAAGTCAATCGGTCCCACCTCCTGCTGAGGGTCAGAGGTTAATCTACCAGGGTTTCACCTGACAGCACTTCCTCGTGGCGGCCGGGCAGAGGGAGGAGAAGGATGCCGAGAGCAACAGGAAAATAGAGATAGAGCGAGGAAGGAGGAAGCCGGGAGCAATAGGGCGACAGAGATAGCAGTGGGGACAGAAATAAGGCGATTGAGATAGAATGACAAAGAGGAAGCTACAGGCAAGAGAGAAAGAAATGGAGAAAGAGGAGACAGCAACAGAGATACAGGCGCAGAGGACACCGACTGTCTACAAATCATACCCAAAACGGGCAACAATCTCTCCCTCTGCCCGGCTGCCCTTTCAACTTCCCTCACAGATATGATGATGTCACCATCAGAAGCTCAGAGGAGCCGTCCTTGAGGGTGGAAGGTGCCTTTAGGCATTGATCTCAGATCAGCTTAGCCACTGGAATACCTAACCTTTAACAATAAAGGGAAAATGCAAATCTGACCTTAGATGACAGTGTAAGTTAAACCTTTTCCCACTCTCCTAATCTCGGTGCCCACTGGGCTCGGCGTCACCTGTGCTGCTGCTGCTGTGGATGATGAAATGTAGATGTTACAAAGAACGGTTGGCAGCTGGCTTTTTCAACCTGCACCTGTTCCTTTTCCATGTGTGTGCATGTGTGTCTGTCTGCGTGCCCGTGGGGGGAGGGTTCTTGTGTATGTGTTTGTCTCTGCGTGTGTGTGCGTACCTGCTGTCTTCAGTGTTTCTGTGCTGTCTGCAGAAGTACACTCGCGGGGGCTAATACAGTACTGAGACTTGTGATATATGAGGCGTCAGGAACATTTGTCTAAAGAGCCCCAAAGCCCAACCACTCTTATACACAAGCTAGCAGCAGTGCACATACAAATACTTGCTTGTAAGACGTAAACACACACACACACACACACACACACACACACTCTAACTATCTTCTTAAGAGGCCTTAACTTTTTGCATTCTTGCCAGGTTTGTAATTTGTACAAACAATTGACGAAATAAAGAAAAACCTGAGTGAGTATGAATACAGATGTACTGCACATGATACAATGGAGGGTGGCTGTGGCTCAGGAGGTGGGGCGAGTTGTCCATTAATTGGAAAATCAGCAGTTTGATCTCCAGCTCCCCTAGTCCCCATGTTGAAGACACTGAATGCTCCTGATCCACTCCCCATCCACATGGCACTGGAGTCAGTGAATAGCTTGATGAACACCTTAGGGATATTTTGGACCAGCTTTGTGATGGCAGCACCTGCAACTAGGGCCGTAACGGTACATGTATTTGTGTCGAACCGTTCGGTGCGCGACTTTCGGTTCGGCACGACCCTGTACCGAATTATTGGGCGCAGGATATTATTTTATTTTATTTTGTTTTATTTTAATTCCGTTTTTGCGAGCCGAACCATTTAAAATATCTAGTTCCCCGATGGACATAATTGAGTGACGGACCGAGTCTGACCGTAAATCTCCGCCTTCACTTTGTGCAGCGCATTCTAGCATTTTGACAACATGGCAAGTGAGCCTGACGAACCTGAAGACCCACCTGCAAACCTTAAGTCCTCCGTTCGGGAACACTTTGGTTTCAGGGTAAAATACGAAGATGGAAATAAACAAGTGGACAAGACAAAAGCATTGTGCCGACACTGCAGAACAGCGGTCGGGTATGTACTTGGAAACACGTCTGACATGCTAACGCATCTAAAGCGACACCACCTGAGTTGAACGTTAACCGGCACGACTAGAAAGAACAGTCTGGTGCAAACTTATGATATCGTCGTCGTTTTAAAAGAAAGAGAGTTTCCCTGACCATCGCGCTAAAGAAATAACCAACGACATTGGAGTTGAGTAAAATTGTTTAAGCTGCACTTTAGATATAAGCATGTTTTGTTTACTGCACTTTAACAAAGTGGGAAAGCTAAGTAAGTTCCTAGTAAAACTGAATCTGAGCAGGCTTTAAAGCTGACCAGCTGCACTATACTTTTTATTTTAATTGAGTAAAACTGTTTAAGCATGCAATTTCTATTTATATTTTTCATTCAAAAAATGTGTTAAAAAAACAGCAGGATTTTATTTTTCACTTTTATATTTCTATTTTCATTCAAACAATGTGAAAAAGCAGGATTTTATATATATTTGTTTCATTCAAAAACTGTGTAAAAAGACTTAACTGCTGTGGTGGTATGTTTTAATAAGGTTACCAATAAGTAAAAGATATTTAATAGTTGTCTATTTTTTCATTACTGTACCGAAAAAAAACTGAACCGTAACTTGTGTACCGAGGTACGTACCGAACCGTGATTTTTGTGAACCGTTACACCCCTACCTGCAACCACATCATCAAAACCAAAAAAATGGTAATCTCACTGCAGCTCACCCTCACCAGGTCAGTTTAACTTATGGCCAAAGTTACTATGTTGTTGCTTTTATTGTTCATATGAAGTTGTTTGCAAACTGTCTCTTTAATTGGTTATTTGTGCTCATTTCAGTCATTATGTCACCCAGTATCCCCTTTGTGTTATTCAGTGAGTTAAGTTTGTTTAAAGTTGTAGTTCATGACTTCAATAAAAATAACTTTTGTCATGTTTTCTGAAGCTGTCACTACATTCACACAGTGGTAAATGAGTCAGATAATCTGTGAAAAAAAATCATATTCCTGTGCTTCCACGTGTATCTTCTAATGACATTACTGCATGGGAATAAAAACAGCCAGTCAGAGCCAAGAAGTCTCTAACACAGATGTTAATCGCGTCAATCACTGCTTGTGAACTGCGGTCAAACTAGGCAGCGCTGATCAAATATGAATTAAGACTCTGTTACTGCATTGCCTATCTCTCGAAACATATTTCAGTGTATGTATATTTCACTTGACTATTTCCAACATGGTGGCCAGGTCACCATCTTTCTCACTTCTCAGCTTAACAGTACACTAAAATATCTGTCTAAAAACATTTATGGAAAAAGGAGGCAATGCTGTAACAGAATCTTGATTCATATTTGACCAGCGCTGCCTAGTTTGGCCACAGTTCATGAAGAGACTGACATGATTGACGGGATTCAAAGCTGTGTTAGAGACAATTGGTTGTTTTTGGTGCACTGTGGTTGATTCTACCAAAAGCCTTTAGAGGCAATAGGATGACGAGGAAGAACATGATTTATTTTACAGATCTAGATTTACAGATCATTCCAAGATGTCACATGTCACCACTTTGTTAGTGGCCTTTTGCATCTACTTATTACATGTTAGGAATCCTCCTGTGTCTGCTCTGATGTTCCGGGACACGGTTACCAACACCGGGACGTCAACAAAAGCACATGATTAAGTTTAGGCAACAAAAGCATGTGGTTAGGTTTGAAAAAAAGCATCCTGGATTGGCTCTACCCCGGGGCCTCCTACCTGTGGGATGTGCTCCAACGGAGGGAGGTGTCAAGGAGGCATCCTTATCAGATGCCCGAACCGCCTCAACTGACCCCTTTTGACACGAAGGAGCAGCAGCTCTACTCTACACTGGTAGGAGGCCCAGGGGCAGACCCAGAACGTGCTGGAAGGAATAACATATCTCATCTGGCCTGGGAACGCCTTGGGGTGACCCAGGAGGAGCTGGAAAGTGTTGCTGGGGAGAGAAACCTTTGAGGTTCTTTGCTTGGCTTGCTAACCCCAGCAGCCCAGCCCTGGAAAGCGGACGAAAATGGATGGATGGTTTGGCTTTACAGTCATACAGGAAGCAAACACTGGGCTCCCAGGTGAAAGTCCAGGATTTGATAGACCCATCTACCGCCTCTCCCACCTATCCCTTAGGGACTCTCCAGCTCCTTATATTGCTGCGTTACCAACGGAGTTTCAACCTGCCACAGTCATACGTATCATACCACCACATCAAACCAATTGGCGCTGTTTGTCCACATATCGTCCAGCTGCTTTACATACTGACGCCCTCTGGTGGCATATCATACCACTGCCAAAGGTGGCTTTTGGTGTCAAAGCGGCAGTATTCGATGACTTGAGAATAAGAATGACCTTTTTTTTCTATACCAGGTAGCATTTTTGCAGCTGTGGTGACTTGTGTTTGTCCAACACCTAAGACACTTAATGCTGAGTTTTTTTTCCCCCTTTGACTTGTCACCCATGTGAATATAAGTGTTACATATGGTGTGATCTCACAGTTTCTCTTATATACATGATGGAGAGGACTCTTTCTCTCTGTGAGAAATGTTATTACTGATATTGTAGTGGTGAAATGAAAGTATGAACTATGAACTGGGAAATTATTCCACTGTTAGTAGGCGAGTAATCACCATTAGTCTTCACTTTCTCTTAGAAGATTCTATGATGTTACTTTCATGTGTCAAATATTTTGTATCTATGCACTAAAATAAAGATTTGTATTATTTTCTATGATGTGTAAACTCATATTTGCCATTAAGCTTGTAACTCAAATGGGTTTGCTTTAGAGCAGCACCTCCCCAGTTATTACTGCGGCCCTCCGTCTTCCTCATTTTCTTTCCTTTTCAGCCACTGTAAACTCATCTCTCCCTTCACTGATGCGTTCTGTCTGATTTATGTCAAGATCTCTGGTTAAAAAATGCAGAGTAAGTGAATACAGGCTTTTGTGTCTGAGTGTGATAGGAGGCTGTAAAAAGAAAGATTTGCAATTGTGCATCATTCTCTGTGTGTGACGCTATAGTCGGATATTTCTATCAATGCTACGTTAAAATGATACACCTCTCAGGCTTAGCAGGAGATTCCCCGCAGGGCCGCACAGCCTGAATTAATTAAAAAATGCATTTATTTATCCAAAAAGAGACATAAAACATCATCTCGACGCTTTAATAGCAAATGACGGCGGCAGGGAGAGTGTTGACTCATCACCTTCAGTTTAGATTTGTGTGTTTGTGTCTTCTTAAACTTTTCCCTACTTTTTTTTCTCCATTTCATTTTTCAAACAAATCGTTCACATGCCCTCCTCAGAAATCAATCAACAGTGGTACCCTGCTTTAAAAATAATGTCTGAAATGGGAAACTCAGCAGATTCCAGGTTTTTTTTTTTTGGATCATCTTCGGTCTCCTCTCGTTGAAATTGGGGATCATCCTCTCGCTGCTACTGACACTGACTTCTGATGTGGAAGTTAAATAAATAAAATCATTTCTCCATGGTAATTTTCGTCAAACCTGCCAAATGCAGCCTAAATATTTGACATGGAAGGAGAGAAGATCAGTGAGAAGTGAGATCAAAGGAGGGGGGGAGGGTGTGTGTGTGTGTGTGCGAGTGTGTGTGAGTGTGTGTTGGAATGGTGCAAGTAGTGATGAAACGTACTCTGCAGTGTGATATTTTCAACACCACCAAATTCCGCTCCATCTCCTCCACACATGGGAGTAATCTAAACTCAAAGCAACGTTAGTGTGTCTCAGCATGTATGTGTGTGTGTGTTGGTCTCCAGCCAGGGGCAACTATTCTTCATATTCCTGTCACCTACTCTTCTTCTCTCTCATCTTCCTCTGTCTCCAAAACAACACACACACACAAACACACAAAACGATTGTATTTGTCTTTATCAGTCCCTCCATTTTCCTCGCCCCTCCTTGTGTTCGGCCTCCTTCGTTCAATATTTCATGCTGTTGAGAGCAGATCTATTCTGAGCTCTCTCTCTCTTTCTCTCTCTCTACACACACCCTCTCCTCCCTCTCTTCCTCCATCCCTCCCGTCTTCTTAAAAAAAAACCATCCCTCTACACATCACTCTTGCTGTCCTCTCCCTCCATCTGTACCTCTATAAATCTCTCTCTCCCCCTCACTCTCTATATCTCATTGCACTCCTAATGTTCTGTGCCCCATCTAACTCTTTTTCCCAACTCTGACTTACATTCTCTTCCACCCTTTCATTTCCTTTTCCTCCCCCTCCCCTTCCCTTCCCCTTCCCTCTGCTCTCCTCCGTCCCCTCTGCTGGCTCAGTTCGCGTGACTGTTCAAAAGTATCAGCTCCTCTTCTCCTTCCCTTAACCCCTCACTCCTTGTCTCTCCTCTTTCCCCCTTGGATTCCTCTCCAACCAAAACACAGAGAAAGCCCTGTTCTCTCTTTTTGCACCTCTTTCGTTCCTTGCATCCCCTCCCCACCTCACCCCCCTCCCCTTGCTGTTCTCCTTCTCCCATCCAATCTTAGTGGCACCTCTCCTCCTCATCCTCCTCCCTCTTTTTTTTTTCTCTTCCCTCCACCGAAGCTCTGTCATACTCAGCTCCATCTCCAGCACCCCCCCTCCTCAGTCTCCTCCTTGCTCTTAGCCTGTACCAGTGTTGTTTTAGGCACAGCAGTGAAAGGTAAACAGAGAGATTGAAAATTCGTGTCAGTCAGTCGGGTGAGAGAGGGACAGGGAGGGAGGGAGAGCAGCAGAGGTGGTGAGGGAGCGAGAGGAGGCGGGGGGAGTGTCAGTACAATTTACTAACACAACAGTGAACAGCGAAGCAGGCCAAGACACAGAGCGAGCGGGAGGCGGAGTGAGAAAGAGACTTCCAGTTCAAGAATGCCATTGAAATGCAGCACACATACAAGTGTACAAAAATATAAAGTGTTTCGTGTACATTTACATGATGTTCATGTAAATACAAGGGTCCCACTGAATTCATATATATGCATGTGTACTTCCTGGGGCCCCAGAGAGGGATGTGACTCCTAGAGGGGCCTAATATCCCATCATCAGTGCTATGAGAAAGCTCCGATTAGATTTCGAGGTTGCAGAAAGGAGCACTTGACAGATGTGTTGTTGGCCGGCTCTGGGTTGGAAATGTCATAAGAGCCTCGGTGTCACCGCATGCAGTCAGCCCCGAGGTCGTTTCTCATAATAACCCCAATACAAAAGTAATCCAATAGCACTGCAACCCACGCCTGGAAAATCCAACCTGGATGATTAGAATTGACAGGGGCGTTTGCTGAAACAGAACATGTCAGCGTCTGTTTCAAAGAAACTGAACGGAGAGGCGAGAAGTGGAATTTTTGTTATTCAAAAAAGTACCAAATCGCTGCTTCTGCTGCTGTCCGCTTTTCAGACTTTGTCCTCCTGCACCTGATTTACAGTTTCCTTTCAAATGTAGCCATATGGTGCATTTACAACCAGCCCCTTGTGGACACCACACAGTCAATCATTGATGCTTTACAGACTGCATTTTAAAGGGTCAGTTTATCTAAATGGGAAAAACACATTTGCTCACTTAATTCTTGTCTAGCCGTGCATATAATTTAGGTTTCATTTGCATAGACACTTTAAAAATCAACAGCAACTTCTCTCCAAAAACAGTATCCCTGTTGTTCTGGATAGTCCACAGAACACACTGTAAACTCTTTCTAAAGGTGTGATGAAGATATACCTTAAAATGACTCAAAGTTCACTCAGAGCTCACATGATTGTGGACACGCGACTCCAAAGGAAAGTCCCAGGGGAAAGTCCGAGTTATTGTGACCCATCCACCACCTCAACCTGCCACCTTACAAGATCACTCAGGGGTGCTCCCTTGTTTACTCCTGTCAGCACATTGGTCATGTGAATGCACCCTTTCACAATCCGTGGGATATTTACAAATTTGGACACGTTACTTTCTCATGGGAAAAATTACAAACAGTTTGTGAGAACAGCCTGGTTATTCTGGAGTTTTTTGCCATATTCCATAGTCATCTTCAGTGAGTGGACTTTGCTCATTACCCTACATCAGTGGTGTTGTGGAGGGTATATGCAGGTACACAGGCTATATCTACTACTTTTTCTGGCTGTTTAC
This sequence comes from Epinephelus fuscoguttatus, assembly GCF_011397635.1. Classification (NCBI taxonomy): domain Eukaryota; kingdom Metazoa; phylum Chordata; class Actinopteri; order Perciformes; family Serranidae; genus Epinephelus; species Epinephelus fuscoguttatus. The sequence goes on from NC_064759.1 coordinate 13,092,912, forward strand.
AGTATACCCACCTCTTAGCCAAAAACCACTGGAATATATAGGAGAGTACACACACTTCCTCTTCAGCCCCTCATGATCTACACACAGAACTTCTGACAGGATGATCACTCATGGGGCCCCTCAGTGGCACTTGAGCAGGTTCTATTCGCCAAAGAAGACAGTTGGACGTGACCGAAACCTCAGGCAAAAGCTAGAGAATGAAACTGGAGTTTAAAACATCTTATTCGCTAATAAAAACTTTGGTTATTTTGGAAAGCAATGTTTCTCTGCAAGGCATAAGAGAGCACAGAGCCAGGCTAGCTGTTCCCCTGTCCAGTCTCTATAAAGTGGGTTACCCGTGGGGCTGAAAAATTAAGCCAGTGCTAAAGTGCCAAAAACTGTTCCTTGAATGGCCAGGTGAGGCTGTCTCCAAGAACAAGTCCCCCCCCCATGTTACAATGCCCAACTTTAAAGCAGAAATTAACATGTTTGCAGCCTAGTATGAAAAAAGATATAGATTTAAATGTTATTAAGGCTTAAATTTTTGCATAATGGCCGCTTTGATTGGCAGGTAGATGCTGTCAGTTGACAAGTTTCTACTAGGGAGTAATGGATCCATGACCTAACCCAAGATTTCCAGAGTGAAGGGGTAGCCGCTGCTATTTCAGTGTGTGTTTTCAGTTCATTAAAGTTAATTGTAACATTTTGGTTTTCTAAAATAGCCTTGTTTAGCATTTGGTTGTACTTGAAGATCCTCCAAGGAGTTGGATGTCCAGTTTTTCTGGTAAGTTCATTTTGTTTTAATGGTTTTAAACCTGTTTTTTTGTCAGTGAAAATTAGCATTAGCATTATCACAGTTTACCATAGCTGTAAATACACCATGCTAATCCAGTTAGCAGCTTGCGTTGAGGTTGGCACCACACTCGTATCCAAATATGGTCTCCTCTGGATGCAAATATTCAAGTTGGCAACGACCAAAAGACCAAACTTTGGGCTTCAAAACCGGAGTTAATTGTTAACGTCACTCTGGCTCCATCCATTAGCTTTTTTCCTACAGTCTATGGTCTTTATGCTAAGCTAAGCTAACTGCCTGCTGGCTGTAGCTTCATATTAAATGGACAGACAGACATATGAGAGTGGTGTTAATCGTCTCATCTAATTCTCAACAACAAAGCAAATGAGAGTAATTCCCAAAATGTTATACGATTCCCTTACATCTTTAAAAATCTTTTTCATGTTGTTACCACCAAAAATAAATAAATAATTGTAAAAATTAATTGTGACGGCTGAAATTTCAGAGAGAGACCCAAAGTCGTCTGCATGGATATCACTGGGGCTTGATGATAAAATATGTATGTATCTATGTTTATATGTACAGGGCATGTATATTTGATTGTAGCAGGTGTTTAACTGTGCTGCTGTGATAACACACAATGCAGTGTGGCGATAAACAGAGATACAACACAGGGAGACTAAGGAGAAATGATGGGAGCTAGGAGAGGAGGCAAAGGAGGAGTGCTCATTAAAAAAGTTGCATGGCTGCTGTAAGGGAGAGAGATGGAGAGAGAGGCATAGGCAGAGGAGACAGGTAGACCACCAGAGACAGAGAGGCAAAATAGCAGAGCCAGGTAGCAGCGATCGCAGAACGGAGACAAGTTTGCATTGGAAATGGAGGATAAGGTGAGGAGAAGAGGAAGAAGAGAGGGGGAGACAGAGACAGTGGGGGGATTAAATGGACAGCTCGTGAGAGGAGTGGAAGGACTGGAGAAGACAGAGGGATTCCCCGATGGCACCTCATCTCACTCTCTTTCTTGCTCTCCTTCTCCCCTATTTCCCTCCTTTTTTCTCCCAATAAATCATTCTGACTTCTCCTTAACCAACTCATTCCCAGCAGGCGGCAAGAAAACTGTAACAATCTTTCTCCTATCTGCTATCTCTCTCTTTTTCTCACTCCCTCCTCCTGTCTCTTTGCCTGTCTGGCCTGTTCCTCACGCACACACACACACACACACACACACACACACACACACACACACACACACACACGCACACACACCTGAGATGCACAGCTTGTAGCAGTGGAGGTGACAGAGGGGGGCAAATTACTGAACATTTTTACCACATCTCTGCAGGACAGAGCCACAGTAATATATAACAGCAGCCACATTACAGTTGCTTGAAATAACTCTTATTGTATTATAACTTAAATGTTAATTGCTTTAATAAAATTTGAATGTGGAATTTATTTTATGGGACAATTTGCAAAAATAAAACAGCAAGTCACAAAACTTTTGATAAAGTCACTATAATATCGCTGCAAACCTACAGTACACCTGGTTGTATATTTTCTTTATGGTGGATAGATTACTTGGAAGGGCATGCGCGTGTGTGTGCGCGCGGGCACGCGTGTTAATGTGCTGCAGCTATAAGAGGATTGCACATGATAATAGTACTGTATTAGACTGACTTACAGTGTCTGGTGGTGGATCCAAACAAGGAGGGGGGTGACAGTGGAGGAGAAAAGGCTCGTGTGTGCTTGCGTGAGTTTATGGGTGTTTTTTAAGGCTTTGTCATAAAAATGCACAAAAGTGTGTGTGTGTGTGTGTGTGTGTGTGGCTGGGGAGGAAGAGGTGGATGAGGAGGAGGGGGGGTGAAAAATAGGCTGCAGATGGTGGCTGCAGACATATCTGGCAGAAGGTGTGTGTGTGTGTGTGTGTGTTGGGGGGGGGGGATTCAAAGCTTTGCACTGGAGGTCGAATAGTTGACAAAAAGCAGAAGCAAAAAAAAAAAAAAAAAAACTTCGCAGTGATGCCTGATGTGCAGCGACTCGGCCACAATATTGGAGGAATGCGCTTTTGTCGCTCGCAGGGGGTGGAGTTAGAAAGTGAACGAGTGCTGCCTACCAAACAGAGAGAGGGAGAAGGAGGAGAGAAAGAGAAAGGGGAGAGACGGGTGGGCAGGCTGCTCACCGTAAACGATGGTTGTCGGATAGAGTCTTGAAGACCTAATGAAACTGGCCGGTTGAATTGTTTGCAGGCGATTGCAGCGCGCAGCAGCCCCGGCGTGCTCTGCATCTCTCGGATCCTTGGAGCAGGGGAAAGAAAACTGCAGCAGCACCGAGATAAAGAACAGTTTTTAAAAAAACAGAAGAGGACTTTAATATCTGTTGTTTCACCACCGTTTTTTTTCCTCCACTCTTCATTTATCTTCAGTGAGCCCGTGCGCGCCTGCAGCAACTCTTTCCCCGGCGGAGAGGAGCGTTTCATGCCCGGAGGTAGACCGACCTCCCGCTTGGACCCAATACCGGCCTCCCACACTCCTCAGACGGGCTCAGAAGCAGCAGTTCCCGGTGAGAGAGAGAGGACCAGCTCATTCATTAAAAGGGGGGACCCGCTCATACGGACTTCCACAAACCCCCTTGTTTGAAGCCCCAGGATTTGTTGGAGAGGGTGGGAGGGTAGGGTAGGGGAGGAGGGGGATCGCAGTCTGCTTTATAGGAGGGAGGGAGGGGAGGTAGAGGAGGGTGTTAGTCACTTCACACCACAATAGACTTTTACAACAGTTATTAACCACAGCAAGTCACATTGAACGTGTCCGTTTGTATGCATGCATGAAGCTTTTTGTTCTCCCCCTCTCCCATCTGATAGGCATTTGCTGGGATGTTTGAGTCGCGTTGTTTGGTGGGGTGAAGGGACCGAGAGAGTGGCCGGAGAGACCGAAAGGGGGACGGAGGCCGAGAGAGGAGCCGAGAGCATGGCTCTGGTAGCGCTGTCTCTCTGGGTGCTAACGAGTCTCACCTGGGCGGACGTGGTCCAGGTGTCAGCCAACAGGCATTCCGTTTACTGGAACAGCTCCAACATACAGTAAGACCCCCCCCTCTATCTCTTACCTGTGTGTGTGTGTGTGTGTGTGTGTGTGTGTGTGTGTGTGTGTGTGTGTGCAGTTAAATGTCATCTCACTTTGATCTCTCTATCCTCCACCTGTTAAACGGATGAATTAAATGTCCTGATATGCACTCCCTGGTGTGTCAGGCTCACACCATCATCACACTCTCAGTCCATCTATGCTGTTTGGCTTGATTGTGTCTCTCTCAGTGCTTTATCAGGGTTACAGCAGCCATGTCCCTCATCTGTGTCTGTCATTTATATAAGCGGAAGAAATGATTTAGATCCCCAAAAGCCATTCACACAGGCCTCTCATGTTTCGCTGTATGTGGAAGCTATTTTTGAGTCTCAAACTGCTCAGTCAGACCCCCACTGGGAAGTCAAGGTGGCTCCGAAGCATCTTTTCAACACCTCCACTTGCACAACTAGTCCTGCATATTTAGTTTCTGTTCCTCAGGCCAACGTCAATGTGTGCATTTATTCCCCCCCCTCTCCTCTACCTTCAGCCATGCATGGTGAGGAGTAGAAAGAAAAAGGAGAATCACACGTGATCCCCTCTCCTTCCTCCTCTGTCTCCGTCATGTGGCTCTCCCCTCTCAGTCTTTCAGGGCTCTTTCTCTGTCTTCTCCTCTATCTGGTTCAATTAGGAGCACTTCTTCATCCTGACCCCATTGTGTTGTAGCAGTGTCACTATTCAATCTCTCCTTCTCGCTCCCTCTCCAACTTGCTCTCTCCTTCTATCCCTCTCTAACCCCCTTTCTTGTTTACACTCAGTCCGTTGGCCTTTTTGTTATCCTCCTAATCCGTCGCTCTTCGCCCCTATCTTGATTCAAGTGAAAACCCCTTTTTCTCTCTTCTCCTCTCTCGTTTTTTTTTTTGTGTGTGTGTGTGAAAGCTGCCTTTTTAATACTGTCCTCGTGAGTCCATGGCTCTGCTGCTGGATCCTTAAGAATGTAGCGTCAGTCTGCTGCAACACACTGTAGGCTTATCTCTCTTTCAACAATTCACAGTAAAATCTTGTTAATTTATGTTGTATATAACTGCGTTTCCGCATCCTAATCTGTACATTCCTTCTCCTCTGCCCAAAACATGCAGATCAGATGTTGTAAATTTGCAGCTGAATGCCAGATTTGACATGAAATATTGACAGATTTTCAAGATTTCACTTCAGGGAGCAATTCTCTGTGATCTAATGTGTTTAGATTGTCTCAATAACGTCGCAAAAATGACGCAATAATCAACCTAAATTTCAGGTCTCAGAGGTGCACGAGAGCGCATGTCACACACTAACACACACCTTCTTCTTCGCTCTCCATCTTGCAGTGAATCCTGTCTATGTGTGAGCGCTGTTTCGGCGACCAGGCGGCCCTTAAAACATCTCAGTTTGTGGTATTTACATCTTCAGCAGAATTTACTGGGCCCCTAAGATGAGCAGCCGGACGTACAGCGACTCACATTTTACGACTGCGCTTATTAAAGACGTAAACAAAATGAAAACTCGGAAAATACGCTGTTGTTTTTGCAGAAGGGGGATCAATGATTGTGTCCGCCGACAATAACTCCAGGCCAATGATTTTAGTTTACAGCGTGGAATAAAAGTATGAGAGGCAAGCGAATTTATGCCTCGACAACAGAATTACTATACATGAAGTACTGCGTGAAGTAATAGGAGCGGAGAACATAATGTTATTGGTCTTGGTACAATGCTGTAAACAATATTAGTTTTTCTGAATGCGAGAAAATTATTTTTGCGGCACATTTTAGAGAAACTAATATTGCGTGCACAGTTGCTGCTAATGCATTTTAGCTGATATATTTCTCTCAATGTTGAGGAGGCTCATCTTCAATTTCTGTACTTTCTTGACTCTGGAACAATTTGATAATAAATGCTAATGAAATTCCACCGTCGGTTTCCATATAAGACACAGAAGTTGATTAAGATAAAATGTGAGGGGGGGAAAAACGCTTACAGGCATAAAGGAAAAGGAAGTGAACCCGGGACCTTGGTACAATCAGCTCGACGTAACACGAGCAGCTTTGACCTTGGTAAAATGTATATTTAATTAAGTAATTTGTCAGTTGCCTTTCACTGTGTACTCAAGACTGTCTGTAAAGGGAAATAAAGCTGCAGTTGATTTTTCTGACAAAGCAGTGGGAGTACTACAGCAGTCTGGAGCAGTCTAACCTTTAACCTGACTGTCCAGGACCTGAGTACTGCAGAGCCCCGCAGTCTCTCTCCTCCTTCTCTCTCCACACGTTGACTGCCAATACGCTTTTCATCCCAGCGGCGGAATATTCTTAGCCCCTGCAGTGTGAGTCTTAGTGTGTGTGTCTTTTATAAAAGACTGTGGTTAATTAAAGAACACTGCATCTCAGTGGACCTGCCTCATCCCTGATCTTCCCATCTCTCCCTCTCTCTTTCTCTTCCTCAGTGCACACATACACAATGACAACGTATGAGCAGCGAGTGGGGATAACTTTTTTTCAATCCAGCCTACTTATTGAATTAGGAGACAAAGGGGCCGCGGACAGTGACACACAAAAGACAGATAAACTGCAGGATAACCTGTCTAATCCACCCTTTCATACACTTCCGAGCCATTTTTCGACGGCACAGATCCCATTCCCGGCGTTTATTTTAATCTCTGCACTCAACACCACAACATCCCACATTTTGTAGGGTTGGCTGGCGTGTCTCTAGCCGTTGGCAATCGGCCTCTCTGGAGTTTCTCTAACTCACAGTGCAGTGTGGAGGTTTAGAAGGCCAATAATAAGCTGTAGTATAGCTGTCAGTTTGAGTGGTAAACACATTGTAAAGCCTCAGGACCCCGCAGTTTCTCAACCAGCTTCTGACCCCGAGCCACTCATCAACCACAAGAGACAGGCTGAGACTGTTACCATGGATTAACTGCTTCACACACACACACACACACACACACACACACGAGCATGCACACTTATAACTGTACATTTTCACATTTGACTATGATGACGCGAGTCCACACAAACACACACACACACGTCTCCGCTGTGTACTTTTTTAACTTCGAGAAGATGGATCATTTCCTGCGTTCGCGTCTTGCACAACGGCTGTTGCCACCGCCTATCAGTCACTTGTCACTGATATCCCTGGGCATGAGTGTGTGTGTAATGGTGTGCGTTTTAGTGTGTGTGAGGACTCGCGTATGTGTGTGTTTGCCCCGTTACAGATGTCTCTGTTCATTGATGGGTGACCGAAACAAAAACAAATCCATCAGTCCGTTAAATCACACATTATCTCCCACCACCTGGCAATTAACCACCGCTGTGAGTGTGAGTGTGTGCGCTCACGAGTGTGTGCGTGCGTGTACACGTATATGTGTGTAATCTAATAATGCAGCAGTTAACCGGTTTGCATAATAGATATCCGGTGATATCTCTTAATTTATCAGTTGTATATTTCGGAAGCGATTAGGTTGCGAATGAACAAATGCATAAGCATTTCTAGACAGTCGCTTTGTGTGTGTGTTGCATATGTGTATCAATGACACTGTCACCTCAACGCATGCCACTGGAATGAAGCCAGCTATCGCAAGCAGAATTTGCTTCTCATATAAATGCACATGCGTATGTGTGGTAATCGATGCTGAGGTGGAACTTGTTTTATATTCATCCTGCTCGTCAGAGTGTGCAGAGACACGTCACGCAGGGCAGGAGAGAAATAATGCAAGAATATGAGAAGAGGGAGACAGTGAGAGAGAGAGAAATGCTATGGGACTGGTTAGAGGAGAGGGGAAGTCAGGAGGAATACAGACGGATTTCGTGTTGAATTGTAATCGAGCAGGGGGAGGAGGGTCATCATAATAATGATAATAATGCTTGGCCAGTGCCCCGATCCACACATTGAGTTCTCACATTAGACATCATAACACAGGCCCAGTGTATGTGTGTGTGTGTGTGTGTGTGTGTGTGTGTGTGTGTGTGTGTGTGTGAGAAACAGACGAGAGGATTAAGCAGGCCAATCAACCATCCCCTTGACAGCAACACAAAACTATCTGTCTCCCAGCCCCACTTAGGACAACAACATTTACATTTATGAATATCTGCACAAAGGAGAGTATTACTCACTCACTATCATGAGGCACACGGCCCGCCTGTGTGTGTGCGTGCGATGTGTGTACAACCCATCTATCATAGGCGTTCGCGCCGCTATGTCAGCTACCACTGTGGTGTGTGTTTGTGCACACACACACACAAAAATAAAACCTCACACACAGGCTCAGTGATCAGAACAGTCATATAGACACAGTGATCAGGCTGTTCATTAGTAACGAATATTAAGGCCACATAGTGTATGGGTGAATGGATTCTGGTTGGGCGACGTGTGGGTGTTAAAGTGTGTGTGTGGCTTGCAGACGCTCGCATAGAGACGTCATTAATTAAAAGCAATAGGGAACACCTGTGTGATGGATGACTTCTGTTCGCATAATAAGATCCAGTGGTCCTCTCTCTACCTCTCTCTCGTGCTGTTGCTCTGTGTGTGCGTGGGTAGGAGTAAATACATTTTTCTGATTGGACGGAGATTGTCTGGTAGGTGAGCTGAGCAATAAGGGACATGTACAAGAAAGGAAGGAAGAGAAATGAATTATTTTCTCGTCCTCTATCTTTTTTTCTTTGGGGATGAGCTAGATTTCAGGAGTGTGCTCCCACCTCTCTGTTCTTCTCTCATCCTCCAGTTGCCTGATGGGAAAGCACTCTTGGGGGGGGGGGGCGGGGTATTTTGGGAGCTGTGTGGTTTAATGTGAATGTTGTGAGAGCTCTCTCTCTCTCTGTCAAATTAACTTGGACTAAATCTTTCCAGTGCTAGGAAATGTGTCGCCTTTCTTTGTTGTCTGCTTTTCCTTCACCTCACCTCAACCGCTCTTTCATTTTCTCTCCTTCTCGTCTCCTCTCGTCTTACACACTTTGAGATTTTGACCAAAGCCACCCTCAAACGCACCTCTTTGCAGATCCTGGAAATTTACACACACACATAAAACACTCGCATTGATCTTGAGAAATAGACAAGCCTGAAATATCGAGCCCACCCCGTTTTTCTACATCTCTTGATTGGCTCTTTCATTTCCTCAAACGCTGTCCCGCTTACATGATCGACTAATCGGAAGCATTGCTGTGAAAATGGAGTATTGATGTGCAGCGTTCGCGCTTGCTCCGTCTTGGATCAAACGCAAACCGGTCACTGTAATGGTTTGGATTCAAAGGCAGCGGGTTCTTAGGGATTTTAGGGATGTAATTCTGCTAAGACCAAGCTTATACAAGAGTCAGACCAAGTTGAGCAATTCTGATCCAGCCTGCCACAAAGTAAGGATCTTATAGTTGAAAAATGCCTGGGCCCAGGATTGGTATTGATTTAAGCGACTGTTGATTCCACGCTCGTGGCTCAGTGTTTAGCAAAGACGCTTTGCAGACTGTGTTTATCAAGCCTTTCACAGTCATTGCAAGAAATTGCACTGAATGGTTGTCTAGAAGTAAAAGCACTCCCGCCTCAGAGTACGATTAAGTTGTTTTGTCAATGAAGGTTCCGAGACAAGCATCAAGACGTAACATTTCACATCAATCATAATTATAAAGTTAAATTAATGGTGATTATTAAGTTAATGTGGATTTAACTAGGGTCGTCCTGAATAGCAGGTTTTAGGTATCAAAGCATCAGTGAGAAATATGTGCAATTAGTCGCTTCGACTGGGTATGGGGGGGTAATAACAGATGAGGTCATGAGTCAGACTTTTTGCACCTAAAATAGCGTGACAATTAGCCACTTTGTTAGCATGGAGGTGACTAACACTAACTATAATGGCTAGAAAAAGAATACTTTGCAAGACTGCTAAGATTTTACAGTTTCAGCTGATTTGCCAAACTGGTTGTAGATTTGTACAATGCCAGTTTTCCTTAGTATATCTGGCTCTTTATGTTTTAGGAGTCATCTTTGCAAATTTAAATAATTCCAGTCCACTTTTTGGATATCTTGTTGGTGTGTCACATGTGGTCAAACTGTCCCTGACTGCTGGTGACTAATGTTGGATGACAGTGAGTTGGAATCTGAGTTTAAATGTCCTTGTCCGAGAAGAACTAATAGTAATAATAATATATAAAAGGAGCACCTGAATACTGGTATGGGCATCACTCACTATGGCAACAATCGAGGCTTCGAAGCTTCGAAGCATTCAGGTCAGCCCTAGATTCTACATGTTCACAACAACGGCCAGAGGATGCTGGTACATTAAGTTGATGCAGGAAAAATAAAATACAGAAAATAGCATCACGACGAGTGTTTCCCACAGGTTGAGAATTTATTTTTGGTAGTCAACCTCGAGGGAGGTGGAGGTGTAACGTGGTGGGCTGCAGTGAATTCACAAGCTAAGAACTGCACATGAATGCTGTGTTCTGGCAGACTTTTCAGTCAATGCTCAGCACCGTTGTTCGCATTGTCACACAAACTTGAACAGGAAGGAATAATAAATACAGAAAAATACAAAAACATCTGTTTGAGTAGGCCACCCAGATAAATTTTATGCATGGGAAGTGTTGACTTGTAAAGTCAATAAAGGCTAAATCATGTTTGATAAACATGACACACTAGTAATAATGACTTGCACCATTTAACACCGCGTACTTAAAGAACCCCTTTTAAATGTGAATGTGCATTGGTTAAAGTACTAATATGATGTTTGACTTTGCTGCCTGCCTGTTTCTGTGGTCTGAGCACGTCTGTGTGTCATTTGGGTAAAACATCAAGGATAATGCATGCAGAACCAATATGTGTTGATAATGTGATATGGATTTACTTGGAATGTGTCCTTATCAATGCTTGGGACCGTTGATTTATGCGATTCATGACACTGACAAATCACAGAGAGCCACAAATTTACGCAATTTTGAGGCAAATGTGTGTTATCAGGGCTTTGAGATCCAGACAGTGCATTCACAGTTGTTATGTCCCATGTAATTGCTGTATTTATTTGCTTTCAATAAAGCATGAATGGCATGTTTGGATGGTGCAGTGTTTCCAAGACAAAATCAAAATGTTGAATAGAGTCACTATGTTTGAGAATGACGTTTGTTGCTTGAATTAAATTTTCTGTTTTCCACATTTGCCCAAACGTGCATGTTTATCATATCATTTGCCACCTGCTGGGAACGTCTAATAGCTTAGAGCAGCTCTGCAGCTCAACGAAATCCTGGAGCAGACAGGGTGACTTTTCCCAGTTTAAAAAGCTGATAAAAACGTCGTTATGCCTGAAAGGATGGCCAAATGTGCATCACTCAGAGATTTTTGGGCCGGTTAGGACCAGTTTTACAATCAGAGATGCTTGATAAATATGTTTCCAGGTTTCGTCCTTGTGTGCATGAGTCTCCACCTGCTTCCAACAACATGCCATCAGTTAGATCGGACAGTCTGAATTACCCAAAGGTGGGACTGGTCGTGTGAGTGATTGCTCTTCTTGCTGTTCTTTGTGTTGAGGCCAGTGTATACTGTTTCAGAAGTGCTGTCTGGACAGTCTGAAAATGATGAAAAGCTCCTTTCAGGTGTTCGGACAATGTGGGCCCAAGTCGCCCAATTATTGTAAGTTTCCAAAACCGACAAGCTGACTGCCACACCTGTGTCCCGGCCAGGTGTGCTCAGGTGTGAAAATGGGGTTGAGCTCCAAATGTGGTGCAAATTCTGAGACCGTCACGTCCATGTTGGCAACAGCAGAGAGGCTGTGTGCTTTAAGAGGAGAATCAGGGGGATTCCAACCAAATTTGGGATCAAGGTTGAGTTGATAAGACGGACTTTCCCTTCACCTCCACTACCAGGTGCACATACTGTAGCTTTGTGGGACCATGCTTTTGTCTTTAAAGCCCTATTCAGACCAAAGATTTGCAACAAGACAAAACTGCTTGCAGCTGTGTGAAATGGTCCGTCTCAACTTGACTCAAATGGTTATTTGCAATCTTACAGTATAAGATGGTGGTATTGTATAAAGTGATTCTGTTCTGTTGAGCATTTTTCGATAGAGAATGTTGGTGTATTGAAACATGCTACCCCTGAAATCTCAAATAAAGATGTTTTGATAGAGTATGGAAATATGCTCCTCATATTCTTCCAGTATACTTCCCCCTGTATGTAATCATCTTTGAATAAGGTAGCGAGACTCTGCTATATGGCAGCATTTTTCAACAAGGCAGCATAAATCGACAGAACGCCGGCTGATGGCGTCTGCGACTCAGCTTGTCAAGTCGCCAGTAGCTTTTAGAACGTAAGGCAGGTCACCTGTTTCAGCAGCCAGTCAGCCTGTAGTGAAGCCAGCTGGTAAAGTCTGTTACAAGCAGTCAGTGGACGGCATGTTCAGTCGCTGTGGCATTCTCTGACAACAGCCCTCCGTCCCCGCTGAGCCCGACTCATTTACATCCCCGCTGCTTTTGACACATATGTCGGTCTCCGTCCTCACAGTGTGTAGATGTCAGACAGTGGGTTGCTGCTGCCGCTGGCTGTTTATGAACACATGTCCTACACACATATGAAAAAACCCCAAAGTACTTTTAGAGTCGTTACTTGTAGCCTTACTGAAGCCAGAGGTTAGAATGGGAGTACAGACAGTTGTTGATGTGCAGATGATACACTGTCTCGTCTAGTTGCATTGGTGTAAACTAGGGCTTTGATCAGGCCCAAGACATCAAGCCCAACCTTTCTTGAACCCACATACTTTCTGTCCCCTGGCACAAACTATACCATTCGTAAATGTGGGGAATATACTGTTTGTTTCAGAGTGCCAAGAGCAGTAAAAATGAAACTTAATTCAAATAAAAAAGAATGCAGTATCACTGGGAAAGCAAAAACCTGACTGGATTCAAGCCTGGGTGAATGTTGAGAATCGTTGGCCTTGCTCAGCTGGAACCCGGTGGGTCGGGTCAGGCTCAGTCGGGTTCAGGCAGAGAATCAAAGCTCTGGTGTAAACTGGCAAGTTTTTGGAACATTGCAGGCTGGTGCATAGCAAGTAGTTGCAAGTTCTGACTTGTCTTTGGTCTGCACAGGGGCTTAACAGTGGCTAAAGAGCAGAGATCCATTTTACATTGCCGTTAAGTGACTTTTGGTTGCACTAAGACACGCAGGAGTTCACACAAAGTCAGACACATCAATATTGGCTCCTCCATTGGTGATTCCAAGATGTTCGGTGGCCTGTGTTCACTGTTCTGCACAACCTGGAGGTAATCCAGGGACAGTGTCTGTATGAGTAGTGTAAAGGCACGGCGAGGAAACGTAGAGCTTGCAAATGAGATTGAATAGTGACAGTAAAGTGACTAAACAGTTCTTCTCAGGATGCTGAATTCTCAAAAATCACGTTGCAGTAACAAGAAACTGTGTGTCAGAGTCCCGCAGTGTTTGTGCTGATTTAAGTTATAGCGCTGCCGTCTGAGCCGGATGAATTGCTTTTTTTTCTCCCTGACAGCCAAATTATTGAATGACCGTCTTCCCTCGTTATCTGTATCTGTTTTAGGCAAAAAGCGGGGAGAAACAAGAATTTATCTTTCCCACCCATGTGTTAAATTTGAACAAATTGTCCACAGAGAACAAATCCCACAGCGATGGGCTGGAGGCAATACACGAAAACACACACACACACACACACACACGCACGCTCAGACGCACACACTCGATGTTGTTGTTGATATTAACATTATTCTCTGAGCCGACGCCTAAGCTCCAGCAGTGTAATCAGGTGCTAATAACAAGGCTGTGATGTTTACAAGCTGTTTCAAAGCGCTTTATGTATCTATGTGTGTATCTGCGTGTGTGTGTGTGAGTATACTCTATGTGATGTCTACTCTATTCCTCGCCAGCGCTCTTGGGGCTTTGGGGAAGAGGGGGGTACTAATAATGTAGACTGTCAGCTCCAGCACACACACTCACATACACACATACACACATACACCAGATGCTCATATGGTGTGTTTGTGATGTGGCTAATGGTAGCAGCGTAGTGGCAGTGTGAAGCCATATGCTGAGCCTGATCACAACAGAGCAGAGTGGTCTAGCGTTAATAAACTCTACCGACATGACAATTAGGAATCCTCCACATAAAGACAATACGGTCGCACGTGAAAATGCAGCTGTTTTCAACAAACCCACTGGGGAATCAACTGTCGGCGGTGAGGATAGGACAGAAGAGCAGCAGGGAGGAGAGTCGCTGCATTCGCAGGAGAAGTGTCTATTGTCACTGCTCGCTGGGCAGAAATGATGCTCATTGTTGAGCTTTGATTATGAATGTTGTTATCGGTTCATCAAGGCGTAAACAACCTCAGAGGTTTATTTGGCTTTATTCTGAAGGTAGCTTCTCTGTAACGGGTTTTCATAAGAAACAATTATGGCGAGATATGAGAAAGTCCTGATTGAGGAGGTTTGATTTAGCAGCCAGAGGAGAAAAAAAAACAGCAAGGCAGGGTCCTCACTTCAACAAACTGCAGAGGACACAGAATTATGCTTATTCCATCCACAGAGAGAGCGCGGCGGAGAGGGAGAGAGTCTTTAATTGAGGTTTTATCCATTTAAGCTGTCACTAAGAGGCCAACTCTGAAACCTTTTAACCACTCTCCTCTCAGTAATGACACAAATCAGAGAGGAAATGTGTTTGTGTCTGAGCGCTGGTGCGACTGTGTGCGGGTGCGCGTGTGTTTGCGCGTGTCAGCGTTCGTGAAGCAGGAGGGTAATTATGCGGAAATTGGGAAATGGCTAAGTGAATTATGACCTTGTTTCAGCAGAAGGCTTTAATCAGTCCCAGCCAGGCCAGGGAGGGAGGCAGAAATGTTCGCTACCCAAGCACTCTTGTTCCTGATGGCAACAGCAACCAGTCAGTAAAGCTGTCAACCAGTCTCATGTGTCAGTGGAAACCACACGGTCAACCAGTAATTCATATGGCAACAGGCATATTCATTAAACTATTGGCAGAAAATTGAAGTCCGAGCACGAAATAATCTACGAGTTATATTCTATTGTTATTGTTTTGGTCTTCCATTGTGTGGTGTACCTCCATGTAGGGTTGTACATGAGGTCTGGCTGTAATTCAACATCATCGTACAGTTTACTGACTTTCAGTGTGATCATATTGTAACGAAAAGGGCTGCAACTAACAGTTATTTACATTATCAGTTAATCTACAGGTGATTTTTTCATTTATTCGATTATTTGTTTTACAAAATGTCAGAAAATAGTGAAAATTGCCAACTAAGCAGAGCCCAAGATGACGTCATCAAATTGTTTTGTCCAGCCAACAGCAGGAAACCCTAAAATGTTTAGTTTACAATGATACAAAATGAGAAACACTGTAAATTTAGGAATTGGAGAGGTTGGATTACGTCAAAAATTCAAAATTTAGTTCAAAATTGCTGCTCGATACTTTTCTGTTAAAAAAAAAAAAATCACTTCAGCTTTTAAGATCATGTCGTTTCACAAAACTCTGTCACCCAAATTAGTTTCTCCAAGCATATTAGATCATTAAATAAGCTATTTGTGTTTTTAAGAGTTCTGTCTGATGTAGCGTAGTCAAAAAGATCCATTTATCAGAACATATTGAATTGGGGTGTGTCATATCATCTCATTCATGATAATACCGGTATACATTTTAATATCATGTGAAAAATTCATATTGTGATACTTTGCAATATTTCAACTTGTTGACATACTGATATCATACTGTTACCCATGGCAACAACAAGCATGGCTGAAAGCAAAATTATTACAGACTCTGTGGTGGTTCCAGAAAGAGGAGCAGCTTCAGTAGTGTGGAATAAACTTTGGTGTCCTGAATGTTTTATGAACAGCCCCGGACGTCTCAGACGCTTTTAGTGAGTTACCGCTCAGAGGGAACTCATTCAGCGGCTCCTCTGGCAGCAGCTCAGCGTCCCTCTCTCTCCTCTCTCGCTGTGTGGACAGAGTTGTGTCATTAAGTGATTTTGTCATAAATCTTTGGTAACAAAAAACGTTTGTGACGCTCGTGGCTCGACCAAAAAACTCCATATATGTGAATGTGCAGTAGTTGTGGTATCATAACAGCCTGTCACAGGTTACAGCGTGATGATTAGAGGAGAATGGCAGAGCATAAAGGTCCAGGTGGAAAAACCCCAACTCAGTCATTTAGGATTTTACTAAAAGAAAGAAATCACCTGTTGATTTGTTTGTGTACTTGTGTACTTTGTGGTAGATTTTATTTTGTGGCACTATTAATATTGTATACAGAATCTGAATCTCACTCTGAGTTACTGTTGTTGTTCACAAACTAAAGAAATGAGAGATCATTTTTGTTTAGTTTTACTGAATATTTGAAGGCAAACTGTTGGGTTGACATGTAAAACTATATCACTTATTTTGTTGAAATTCTATATTCTTGAATTAATTTTTTTTTTTTTACTACTTTGTCATATCGCCAAGAACAGTGTCAATACACCGGTCCCAGCTTTGCTTTTTGCTCTCTCATTTCTAGTGTTTACCACATTCATTCTGCTGTTCTCAGCTACTAACCAAGAAAAGATGTTTGTCTTGTAGGCTCGTTATCTTTATAAAAAAATTAAATAGTATATGCCTTCAATGTCAAATTTCCCCCTGGTAATAAAAATGATATCAAATATTGAAACTATTCAAGGTACTGTACTGAAGTGACAAATTCCAGTATCGTGACAACACTAATCTGACGTGAAGCATACAGCACTTGAACAGAACATTACTAGGATTATTTTCCATTTTGTGATATATAGTAGCTCAATGTCAGTGAGTAAATCAGTGGGTCTGAATCTGCTGACAGTTGTGCGTCTGCCGTACGATGAAAACATCTGTCTGCTGCAGGAAGCTTCACACCTGATGAGGAAATGACTCGCAAATCACCGGGTTAAGTATAAGATAGGGGAAGTTACTTTTTCTCTTTATAGCTCCTGCTGGGGGTTTTATGCTTGTGCGTTTACGTAAGTGCAGACATTTATGTTCATGTAAGTGCACAAATCGTCTGGCAAACCCCAGTGAGTCTAGCCTCAGCCTCAGTGGTGGGTAGAGCACTGAAAATCTATGCTCAAGTTAAAGTGATAAAGTAGCTGGTTAATAAATTACTCAAAGTACAAGTTACTTTCCATTTTGATATTTTTTTTTCATTCAGTCTCTTCTCTTTGGTGCTTCCTTATTATATTGCTTTGTATTTTATTTTTTTCTCCTGATGCTTCCTCTTTGCACTTTCCCTTTGCTGCTGTAATGTTGAAATTCCCCGCTGTGGGACAAATAAAGGATTATCTTATCTCTTATCTCTACCTCTCTCTTCCCTATCGTAACTTGAAAAATAAACATTACACGTGAAAAATGAACGTAGCTAATGTTAGCTACCGAACTACATATTCATCTACAGTGTGTGCAACTTACTTCAATGTGCTTGCAGAGGTTAGAGGAGTTTTTAAAAGTGGGGATTGTTTTTTTTTTTTTGGAGGCACAGCAAGCACTTCATCATGTAACTGGTGTCTTTTTGAGATTTTGGTATAAAATGTGTGGCCAGATGTGTCGCTGGAAGCTGCCTCTTGTTCAGAGTTTTGCTCCGTCATCATCACATTATAGTCAAAAGACAGGTGGTGCTTCTTTTTTAGCTCGCGTTTTGGCATTAGTGGTAGAGGTGCTCCTCGCATTCTCGCCTGCCTTACACTAAATCCCATTTTGCATTTAGAGCAGACTTGTAACAAGGGTGTAAATGGCAAATATAGTGAGGTAAAAAATAGACTGCTGGCTCAAAAATATGCTCAAGTAAAGAGCAGAAGTAGACTTTAAACAAGGGAACATGAGAAATAAGTCCTCAATTAACCCCACTCTTACTGATGTCCATTACTTGTAATGCAGGGGTAGTGCTCCCCTGCTTAGCCTTAGCTGAACTGGTTCATCTTGGAATGAGCAAAGACAGGAAGAGCATGAGCAGACTGAGGTGGACACAAAGGTTAGAAAAAAGCAGCTCAGTGGACACATCAAAATTGCAGCTCATCATGTGATTGTCAGCTGCTTGCAGGTGGTGTTGCACAGAGCGAAGCTTGGTCCGGCCCATACACACTGTTGTGATCGATGCCTGTGCAACATGTCATTATGGTTTCAAACCGGCTGTGTTGTCTGTGAAAACATGCAAATATTAATTTTGGTGTAGCACTTTTCCTCCATCAGTGTTCATGTGTGTGCACGTGGCTGCTTGTGTGTAGCTGTTGAATGTGTTTGCTTGTTCATGTATGAATGGCTCCTGCTGTGTAGATGTGTGTACGGTCAGCAGCACTGCTGTGTGTCAGTGTGTCTCTGAGTGCCTCTCTTGGTTCTGGTCTGGCTGTCTATTTCTGTCAGTGTTGGATCGATGGCGTCCTACAGACACTGCACTCCTCTCCTGGACGTTTCAGCCTGCTCCTTCTCTCTCTCTCTTTCTCTTTCTTTCTCTCTATCTGCCGCTCTGCCCTCCCCTTCCTCCCTCTGCCTCTCCGTCTCTCCCGCTGCCTCTCCCGTTGGCTCGTCTTCTCGGCATCACTTCTTCTTCTCCTCCTCATTGTCCTCCTCTGCATCACCGTACTACTCTCGAGTCTCTCTTCAGATCAGACAATGAGCCCTCAGTGTGTGTGTGTGTGTGTGTGTGTGTGTGTTTTCTGAGAAATTCTTGCAGCTCCTTTATGAGGGATTCCTGTTCTTGGCTTTACATCTTGGCCAGTTTGTGTCGGTGTGCTGAATGCCAATATAATTCTGCAGCTCTTCTGTGGTTTTTAAGGAATTTGTATGTCTTTGTGGAGCCGGTGTGTGAGACCAGAGTCTGAAACATGTAGCTGATACATTTGTGTCAGTGAATAGATAATCACTTGGCAGGCATTTTAATCATCAATCAATCATTTTAAGCCAAACGCAAAAGATTCCTTGGTTCAGGCTTCCTCATATGAGGACTGCTGCTCTTCTCAGTTTTATATTGTTGATAAATGTGGAACGTTTTGGGGTTTCGGACAAAATGAGCTATTTTTAGACATCATCTTGGGCTTTGAGATTAGTAGATAATGAAAATATTAATTAGTTGCAGCTTTAATGTGAGTAAAAGTCAGGGATGAGGATAAAATCTTCTATCATGGTATACTGGTTGAAACAGTAAGTTGCTTAATGGATCGGTCACTCTGCAACAACAACTATTTTGATAACAGAGACTTTTCAAATGTAGGAAATTCTCTGTTTTATATCTTTCGCAATGGATGAATTTTGTATGGCTGGACGGGCACACAAGAATTATTGAGAGGTTTATTTATTATTGAAAATAATCCTTTAAATGCTCAGTTTAAATTGCAAGATCGATATAGATTACATAAGAGTAATTTTGGAGTGAAACTCTGTTGAAAGAACCAAAAATCCTGTACACTGTCAGTCACTTGTATAAGACCACTGGCAACTGAGGTAGGCAGATAAAAGGATTCCCCAAGAGCAGTGTTTATGTGGGTTTTTTTGTGATCTTGGTGTTGTGGAGGATGAATTTAATTTTGTGTTCGATTGCCCCCTGGTCAGTGTCTTGAGCTGAGTAATCCAGATCTGTTTTGATGATCTAAAGGCATTGTGCTTGGTCTTAAATAAGGGAATTCTTGGTTTTGCAAGAGTTAGAGAACATAGCATCCATCAGAATAAGAGCTTTTGTCATGGAAATTTAATGTTTTTACGTGTTTTCCTTTTGAATTTGTGGAACTATATATTATAACTCATCATGTGGCCGTCCTGGTTGTTGATGTCTAGTGCAGGGGTGTCAAACATATGGCTCAGGAGCCAGATCTGGCCCACCAAAGGGTCCAATCTGGCCCACTGGATGACTTTGCACACCTAATAGTGATGCACTTCTGAAGGCTAAGAGGTGTCGGTTTTCAGGACCAAGTTAAACAGACGTTTTTCCACCCTGACTAGAATACAGTTCTCTAAAAAACAATGAATGCTTATTTTAAAGATACTGAACCTTGTGCAAAATATTGTGAACCAGCAGCTTCAGTGTGGTGATGTCAGGATTACTACACAGGAGTGGAAATGTATAGAAAAATGCACATGCAATGACAGTTATTTATAGGATATTATGCAATGGTTTTACTGGTCCGGCTAACCTGCGATCAAATCGGACTGTATGTGGCCCGTGTACTAAAATGAGTTTGACACCCCTGGCCTAGGGGGTCCTCAGAGTTACTGCAAGGGGGCCGGCAAATTATTGTTTGATCATTTATTTTATTTATGTCTGAAAATAGGCATTAACAGGAATGCAACACATTACCAGCAAAGATAAATCAGCCTATTCATAAAAAAAAAAAGAAAAATCCATTTCATTCACAGCACATTGATAATAACTGCTAATTGCTACCCATGAATCCTTGTCAAATGAATCTATGATGTAAAAATATATTAATCTGTCAATAATTATCATTTTAACAGCTAAATATTTTATGCTCCATATGACAGTATTTTTATACATAGCACTGCTGCTCTATGTGTTAATGTAGGCCCATATACAACTCAATTTTATGTGTGTGGTGAGGGGTCCTTGCTCCATCTCTGTTTCAGTTAAGGGCTCCTTGGCCTGAAAAACTTTCAAGAACCCCGGATTAGTGTCTTTTAAGCCCATACGGGCTGGGCTCCATCTGGGGCAGGACACTCGAATCGAAGTCTAAGCACCATTAATGAAGCGAGTTCAAGGAATCAACAAGGGATGCATTTATCGATACAATTTTCTTGTGTGCAAGAACTTTGTGGTAATTGTTACCCACTGAAAAGTCTTCTGAGAAATCATTTATAGCAGAAACAAGCAGACAGAAAGTCTGTTTTCGTCTCATCCACTGAATTAAATACCTGACGAATCCAGATACTTCATCACTGCTATGCAAAAATCCAATACTTCCATAAAGCAGTCCTAGTCATTGATTTGCAACCTTGCCTGCAATGGCAATTGACACATTCCTATTGACTTGCAGCATATATTAGTACACTGTATAGTCTATTCATCCAGCATTATCTCTGAGGTGTAGTGCATGTGTGCGTGTGTGTGTGTGTGTTCATGTATACCCTTGTGTTTTTGACCTTTGGTATGCAATGTATTTTTTTTCATGCGCACATGCATTTACATGAGGGACAGCTGCGTCTTTGTGTGTACATGTGTGCACACTGAACAGAGTCCACGGTTCTCAATGGAGGCAGATAGGAAGAGGATGGCTGAGAGCTAGAGATGCTGGCTGGCCTCAGTGCTAACACCCACGCTGTCTGTAGGCTCTGCTTTCCCTTCCTACGCTTTGAGGCTCGGGAATGTGCTAGCACTGCTGTAGTAAGGCCGCACATATGAATGAGTGTTTACTACCTCTCTCAGCCAACTTCTCTCTCCGGCTGGACTATCACGTTTTTAATGAAAGCGTAAAGTGCAGGGCGGCTGCTGGAGGTGGATATGTACACTGTCTTTCAGTTGTGTTTTAGGGAGGGAGAAAGAGGAGGGAGGGGTGGAGGATAGAGGGGTGGGGTGGGGAGGGGGTGTGTGGAGGATGTGGGGGTTGCAGGGTTGTTGTAATGAATGTACTGCAGTTAAAAAGAATTCTGTGTCACTTCCCGGGAGAGAGAGAAATAAAGGTGGTGGAGGGGGGAGAGGGAGATGTGGGAGGAGATGTTGAGAAATAGGATGTGTTGTGTTGATGGAGCAGAGTTCTTTGCAGCCAGGCAAACTCTCCTCCCATCCTAGTATGCACGTATATGTGTGTGTATGAGTATGTGTGAGTGTGTGTGTGTGCATGTGTGTGTGTGTGTGTGTGTGTGGGGGGGGGGGGGGGGTGCAGAGAGAGAAAGCGAGGAAGAAGGCATGTGAATGCCCCACAGCCTACAAGCATACCACCCACACACATTACCCACATGTATTAGACCCATACATATGCATAGTCTACACTCTCTACCTCTCTTTCCATTTCTTCCTTGTTTTTACCCCATTCCATATATGCACACACACACACTTACACTAACACACACACATGCAGGGAAAACTCGTCTTGCAGGGACCATCTCTGTCATTACCTCCCACAGCTTCCTCAAGGGAGTACATTGTTATTTTCTTCCAGCACTGATCAAATAAAGTGGAGCAAAGAGAGAACACACACACACACACACGCACATTCCTCCATGCGCAAACATATAGAATGACACACACCATATACTCCTATGTTTGCTAAACCGTGATTGAGTAAAACACAGAATGATGACACCCATCCGCCCACTCGTTTCGTGTGTAAAAAAGCTGTCGGTCACACCACACACGCTGAGTGTTTTACACCCTTGAGGTGAACGGTAAATCTGAGCATATGTATTGCATCACGGGGTGCAATTTTTTACAGTATCAGTTCAGATAATCAAAGGCTCCATGACACTCTCCTCTTAGAGCGGAAAGGGCTGCAGAGATGGGAGTAGATAGGCAGAGAAACCAGTTAAAACTCTGCATCAGCCATATCTGTGGGCCTCTGTTGTTGCCGGAGTGGAAAAAAAAAGACAGAGAGAGCCCACAACAAGAAAGACCAGACAGAGAAAAAGAAAATCATTGATGGAGGGCGAAGGGGAAGGAGGGGAGGGCACAGAAGAATAGAGAAAGGAGGGCCCTGCAGAACAGTACTGCCAAAACCGAGGTCAATTGTGATGAAAATGGCCGTTCACATGACCACAATAGCGGCTGAGTGACAGCACTAAAGCGGCATGGTCGGGCTTATCCTGATCACTCAGGGCCTTGACTGGGGAAATCACAATGCCCTGGAGATCTGTCCTTTTTGGGCTTGGAGGATCACAGAGCGCCCACGGTCCCAAGCTTTGGCCCTGAAATGTCCCTGACATTACCATATCAATGCCGCCCCGGCTATTCCGCCAAGGAGCAGGGCGGCTAGCGATAGTGCCTCCCGGTTAGCATCGTCCTGTGCCTTCACAAGGCTATTCAGCGGGGAGTCAATGCTAACTCAGTGCTAAGTATGAATGGGAAGAAGTGTAAGCTCACCCCTGTAGCGTGAACCCATGTCTGGCGGTCCATTCAGGCCGCTGTTTGTGTGTATATATGAGTGTCTCTGTGTGTGTCTCCCTCTTTATCTCCCCGCTCCATTTTATTTTTCCACATTTTAAGATGTTCTCATGTTTATCTTGGTGCTTCTGTACACTTTTGGAGCCGATGAAATGCTCTCCATAGCAGAGAGCATCAAAAGTTGTCAAACACAAAACTTAGCATTGAATCCTTGCTCTTTGTCACATCAAATATTACTTAAGACCATTTTATTTAGGCTTTGGTTTAACTCTTGAATTTATTGGAGGCATTTGGCTTCTTTTAGTAGATCAAGAAGTTTTTTTTATAACAGAAAACAAGACTTCCCAATCACCCAATGACAACTGGGCAAACATTTATAATGTGCCTGAAAGCTCCAGAATAGCCATTAAATTGATCTTGTGGTGGGATTATTTTCTCGCTGTTTCCAAGTCCAGAATTGAAACCCAACATGGGAGATAAGTCCTTAAAGTTCTTCAAAATGTTAGACTGAAGATCGACAGTCCCATGACAAATGGGCAAACTCCTCCTGGACTGGGTTGTACCAACACCTCCTAAGGCTACATCCACACTGATACGTTGCCATTTGCCAAACTATTCCTGTGTTTACGCCTAGCATCCACACTACGCTGGTATTTTGAAACCTCTTAAATGGAGAAACTTGAAAATGCTGCAGAACCTGTTTTAGTTTGAAAACTTCGGGTCTTTTAGTCTGGACGGCTGGAAGTGGAGAGTTTTGGACATGAAGATGCAGACACCCACGTTTGCTTCCTAATTGGGTCCTATAAGTCACAACGTGTCGAGATAAAATCTTATAGCTCGGTCTGCATCTTGTGGTTTCATCCTTCATGTGTGTACTTTCTACGGCGATGGATAATACACCTGGGTAATGCTCTGTTTTCTGCTGCGTTGACCGTCTGATACTCACGAGTTAGTTTCATTAACAGTTCCACCTTGCTGGCAGTCCAGTCATCCAATTGCAGAGAGCACAATTTGCTTCCTGTTTACTTCGGTATGCGCATGCCCAGTATGCATGAATGGTCATGTGATGTGCTTCATAATGCATGTTAATATGGGCACAGTGGTGTTGGTGCTGAAACACTTGTGTGTACGTTGATCATTTTCATTCTAAATCACCATCTCAAAAGGAGAACGCATTAGTGTGGATGTTGTCTAAGAGTGGGAAGTTCGGAGTAGCTACTAGCTACTTTCAAACTAGTGATTTATGAAAGGGGGGTTGTAAAATGAGAGCGGTGCCGTAGCCGGTTAAGAGTTAAGTAATGACCAAGTCAAGCTCTAGGAAGCTCTGTAGCTTTAAACAGGAAGTCACTGTGGTGTCTAAAGGTGTCACACTATTATCAAGCTAATGTCAATATCAGCTTTGTCAGTTTGTTTTTTAACAGTTAAACTTTGCAGATAAAACATACATTTTTAGTAACAAAAAACAGTGTGCTATATCCTGTTTTTAATTAGTGATGTGGTGAGTTTGAAGTCAGTGTAACCGGCTCCTGCTGATCAAGATGACATCATTTTGAAAGCCACTAAACAGCCACTTCATGGACCTTGTGTTGAGATGTTTTGGTATCAGTACTCAGGTATCATATCGTCTCTAGTATCCATCCTCCGTAACCTTGTACAGCTCCCCTCAAATGAAAGAGTACTACAGTACAGGAGCAGAGTCGAGGGTGTGCAAGAGATGAGAGTGAGAGTGTGAGAACAGGTTACAACCTCCGAAGTTGCGAAGATATCTATATCACGTGACACTTACAGTTGATGGCCTTTGATATGATTACAGTGCAATTAGAGGTATTAGGCAGTAAGAGTACAAGCCACAATGCAGCGTTAACCTCATTATTACGCGATGGGGAGGAAATGGATGATCTGGAGAAGAACGGCTGGTGTTTAAATGATGCAGAGGGGACGGAGGATGAGTGAGAGAGGAAGGAAGGAAGGAAGGAAGGAAGGAGAAAATCGATGGCTAAAAGTAAAGGATGGGAAACTAAAAGGGCAATGAAGAGAGGAAGACAGGTGAGATATTGGCCGTAGACTTCTTGCTTTGTCATTGGAAATCAGAGCCGTAGGGCAGGACGCTGTTTGATTTTGTTGTTCTTGTTTTAATCTGTCAGTCAGCGCGCACACACACACACACACACACACACACACACACACACACACACGGACAGCCTCCAGTCTGCCACCGAATATCGGCAGAGAGCTGAGAGGTTATCATGCGTCGTCAGGTGCCAGACCGACTCTTGGTAGCAGGTTTGTCATTTGTAATTAGAGAGTAACGGAGAGCTGGCTTGTTTTTTTCTCACCTCCTTCTCCTATTCTCTGGCTGAAGGCTGTCTCTGGGTATCGACAGACAAGTGACGGCACACACACACACACACACACACACACACACACACACAAATACATGCACTGACACACGTTTGATGAGCCAAGTTTGATTCCATTAAGTGGAGTTTGTCAGTTAGTCGGTGAAGTGTTGGGGTGAATGCTGATTGCCAGACAGCGAATCCCACGGAGCTAAACAGGATCTGAAGCAGCCCGTACAAGACACTCACAATTCTGAGGGTGACTGAGCAGTGGCAGGCCTAACTATGATTATTTTATGTCAGTCACATATACACAAACACACACACACACACACACACACACACACACACACACAGCCTATCTGGTGTTGTATGGCTATGTGGTCACGGTCCATGCGGCTCCGAGTTCTGGTCACGGTTAAAAAGGCTTCCTTCTGGAGAGGAGGGGGGGAGTGGAGTCTTAAGACGGGAGAGGGAGATGCGGGAGGAGGGTGGTTGGGGGGGGAATAAGAGGAGCAGGAGATAATAGGAGAGGGCTAACAGTGGGGGTGGAGGGCTGGGATGGACCAAAAGAGGGAGTGAAAAGGGGAAGATAGAGGCTGAAGGTGGGTTTTTCCGAGTATGAAAGCCTGCGTGCCTCCATTCCTGTGCCATTGATGTATTCTAATGCTAAGTGTGTAAGGCTGGGCCTCGACTGGTTTCTGGGAGAGACGAGCCTTTGATAGGCACAACCAAGCTCTGGGACAGATCCCTCGCATGCCATTCATATGCATATCTCTCTGTGTGTATATGTGTGTGTGCATGTACACACTGGTGGGTTTTTTTGCCATTTAAGTAACTGTTTTTTTTGCCATTTGCGCCAGTGGTAGATTGGTCTAATTTCCATATCAATGTGAGAATGTTTTAGGCTGTTTTGAGCACAGCACACCCTAATCCTAAATTACCCCCCAGGACCATGCTGGTGGATGTTTTTATGATCAGGCATCCTATGATTCTGTGTGTGAGTGTGTGTGTGTGTGTATGTGTGGAGGGAGCTCGAGCGTGCAGCGTTTCGTGTGTGGCCGCGGTGTATCGGACCACATCTGATCATATAATTGGCCATCTGCAGGAGAGGGCAAAGTGCAGAATCTCAAAGATGACTACACCTCACCAGCCTGTTCGCGAGATGTGTGTGCGTTTGCAGCATGATGCAAACTACGTGCGTGCAAAGACACGGCCTCGCTGTTGTGCAGATCGCTTTGTTTGCCGTGTGTTCCGGTCCCCAACCGATTACGGCGTGAAATTCCACACACATTGTATAGCAATGGGGAGTCTCACATGTGGACAGGCACGCACAAACAAGCGCTCACACACAATAACACACCAAAGCGAGAAGTCAGAGAGGGCTGTTAATGACTGTCGAGGACAGAAAGGCAGCGGGACTGTGGCGGTGTCAAGGCTTTGTGACAGATGCTGGTTGTAAAATGCCTTGCTCACAGGTTTATTGTTATGAAAAAAAAAGTAGCGATCAGATTCAGCAAGATTGATGCCATTCCTTTTTTCTTTCCCAGTTTTTCACACACACTCAGACACACACACACACACACACACTCCCTGGGTCCTAATCCCCCCTCAGAGCCCTGGAGAGTCTCTTCCATCAGTGACCCTCCTTCCACTTGAGCACTTTGGTTTGTTTCCCTCCCTCCCCTTCCTATACTCGGATTTGTTCTTCTACTTCAACCTCCTCTCCTGCTTGTTCATCTTACTTCACCTACTCTCACCCGCATACTTCATGGACTGCTGTGTATTTATCTGCGTGTGCACCCCCTCCTCCCCACCTGTGCATGTGAGCGTATATGTGTTTTTGCGAGAGATAGGGGAGGGGGAGGAGTGTGTCAAAGAGTGCTCGCCTTTATACTTTCATTGCCTCTCTTTCTGCTCAAGAATATGATGGATGTTTCAAAACAGAGCGAAGCCTGAATATCAGTGCCAGCCACTGATGTTGCTTTCACCTCCAAGTGTGTGTGTGTGTGTAGGTGTGTGTGCGCTTAGAGGCACTGGAGGTTATTTGATCTCATTGTGTTGTTGGAGAGGAGGCTGCTCTCTTGCTTTATGACCGGTGCTGTAGGGAGATATTCAGCTTCACCTGCCTCTCCTCGACGATCCATCATCCCTCTCTCAGCAGACGAGCGCACTCCACTCATCTTATTACTTCCTCTCACACTCTCAGAAACATTTAAGACTTTCTCGCGCTAGCTCGCACTCACGTGCCGTAATGTATGCACATATTCTCAGGCTCTCTCCACAGCTTGTCCCATAAGCCGAGAGAAACAAGCAGAACTGTCTGCGTGTAAATGAGTGACAAAGTGAGCGCGTGTAACAATTCTGATAGTGTTTCTGCGAGTGATTATAAGCCGATGCAGTGTGAAAGCAGTGCGGCTCCTTCGTTAAGACGTTAAGTGTGTGGTAAACTGAACAGGGACGAGGACTCGGCTAATGACTGTTTCTGCACACTTCATCAGATTGCTCGCCCGCAATATTGCCTCATATCACTCTCTGGCACCATTGGCGCTTAATAGTGTGTGTGCGTTTGATAGTGTCTGCATGTGTGTGTGTGTGTGTGTACATCTGATCACGACGTATATTGCTTTGTAGAGCCATTACAGTTTAATAGGCGTAGTGGAATGCACGGCGCGTTAATGCTCCGGCAACATGAAGTAATGACACAATAAAACAATTAAATATGGTGGGGGAGAATTACTTTGCGAACAAGCCGCACCTAGAAGCAATTTGGGCTGAGACGGAATAAACAGAAAGTACAGATCAGGCTTATTAAAGCTCTGCCGCTGTCTCTCTCTCACTCTCTCTTCATTGGCTGCCAAATCTCTTGTCAGTATGACTTTATATCTGCTGATTCACAGACTGACGAACCAAAGAGAAATTCTCCTTGGAATTAGAGAGAGGTGATTTCTGAGTGATTATGTGCATGCGTACGTGAGTGTGTTGTAATTGGAGGTAATGCTTTGCTCGAGAGCACATTACAGTTTTCAGATTGAGGGCTATTTCCATTATTGATCAGTCTGTCAATCTATTTTTTTCTAGATTAATTGTTAAGTCTATAAAGTGTCCGAAAATTGTGAAAAATGGCCATGGCAATTTCTCATAGCACAAGGTGATGTCTTGAAATTGATTTTTTTTTTTCTGATGGAAGATATTCAATTCGCAGTGATATTAAGTAGGGAAAAGCTAATCTTTGTATTATAAGAGGCTGGAGGCAGCAAATGTGTGGCATCTTGGCTTGATAAATGATGAATTATTATCTAGCCTGTAGACAGTTTTCTGTCAATTGACTTACTGATCAACAGACCAGTCATTACAGCACCATCATCTTAATTTTTGTGGTTAGAAAATCATAGTTAGAAGTTCAGCAGTGTTGTATAAAATCTTCACTTCAAAAACTAAAACAACGTTAAGCTGTTTTTTAACAGCCTTTCTGTGGCAGCATACAAGTTCTCCCTTGGGCGGTATGGCTTCCTCTAGCACCTCAAAATCATGCGTGATGCGTAAACTGAAATTCGTCCCCATAGTTGCGAATGTGGGCGTCCTGTCCAGGGTGAGCTCTGCCTCCCACCCAGTTAACGCTGGGATGGACTTTTTATTGATCATTGTATGGTATTTTACTTAACAGGCCACTCTAGAAATCTTAATTCTTAATTACAAGTTAGTTTTCTTATTCTCCATTAAGCAGATAATAAGGAAACACCACAGCTGTGACCTTATCTCTGTTTTTCAGGACATGAACAATGTTCTCTTTAGGCGCCTTAATATTAGTCTAGGCCCTGGAGCTATGGACGTGTTGGAGGCCTTTTTTTTTCTCCCCACAAGATTCCACGGCAACATTTATTCAGCAAACCCATCAATGGACAGCGACAAATAGTAAATGGAGTGCCCTCCTAATCAGTTAACAGAATATAAAACTTGTCAATAATAAGACAAAGCTAGGTTATTAGCCAGGTGGTCTGTGTGCACAGAGGCAACACAAGAAGAGCAGTGTTTTCAGTTAAAAAACTTGCGTACAGTTCAATTCAATTCAATTAAATATTTGTATCTATATCTATATCCCAATATCTCAAATCGCAGAGGGCTTTGCAACATATGACACCCTCTGTCCTTGGACCCTCACACAGCAGATAAGGAAAGACTTGCCCTCCAATAAAACCCTTTAATGAAAATAAAGGGAAGAACATCACCAGCAAAGAACTGATATAAAAACTGTTACAAAGCCAGTTTTTGTTTACCTTCACAGGTGCTTTTTGCCGGTCTATATCTCTGCAAGCCCCTTGTTATCTCTGTAGCCGATGCATCGCTGTCCAATGCTACAGCTACCCGATTTGTGATTTTGAGGAATTACAAAACGTGAATACATTTTGCTCCACACCACAGTGTGCTGATCATCCTTGCAAGACCTCTGCACCTTCCCTGACCTAATATCATTAATGGAAGCAGTGCAAATATATATTATAATTTTTATTTTAAAACTTTCCTAAGCTCATGTCTCTTGAGGCCCCCTGGTACTCAGTCGGAGGCCTGGGGCCTGGGATTGAAGCCCTGGTAAGCCTGTGCATTAAGGCGCCTATGTCACACTGAAGAGAAACAGACGTCTAAATTTAGAGATGCTGAACCAAATAAACTCAGGAAACATACTGTAATTTGCTGTGAGGTAATGATGCTCCCCTTTGTACCTCAGTGTCTTCTGTTTGTCTGGTCGAGAACAAAGTATTGTATGATTTTTATTTTTAAGGAGTAACTTTGTAATAGGACTCACTACAAATTCAAGGAAGTAACCGAGTAAAGTAAAAAGTTTGTTTGTGTGTTTGTATCTCTCGGAGCAGTACGCCTCTCGCATAGCCAGTCAGCCGCAGACAGTTGCCTTTTGCATATCTGTGTAATATTAAAAATGCTACAACTAATGAGACACATCATTTCCAAGGTCACATCAGTGGTGTCTGGAGTCATGTTAGAAAAAGTCATAAATGAGCGTTGAGATCTTTTCCCAAAGCGATGTTAAAATCCGGCCGGCATCAGGCAACCTAAGAAACAGTGGGAGAGCAATTAAGGTCAGACCTCCAACCATATTCAGTGTGGGCGACAGCCATATGTGTATATCAGTGGTTAAATGCTGATTTGTTTATGTGTTGGTTAGTGTAGGAGTCAGTGTGACTCTAAAGTCTCTGACTCATCGACCAGACTGCGAAACCACCGGGAAACTCTGAGGCGATTCGTCAATTTTTATGTAGGCGTTTGTCTAAGAGTCTCCCTCTCTCTTCTTCTTCTTCTTCTTGTTCTTCTTCTTTCTTTGTCCTCTCTCTCTCACACGTGTGTCTTTATGTAATCGTTTGTAGAGATCTGTTGAGAATTAGAGATCGAAAACCCATTTACAGAGGTTACCTACGTAAAGTCAGCCTATTTGTCTGCTGTGAAATCGAAACCTTACCCTCTGCCGCTCTCTCCCTTTCTCCCGCTCTTTTTCCCCCTCTTTGCAACCGTCTCTCCCCCGGCCTCTCTCTCTCCGAGGGGTCACAGCTCCACAATGGAGGAGCGATAAGAGGAGAGATAAGATGATTGGGAAGAAATGAGGGAATTTGTTAAAGATAGAGGGATGGACAGAGAGGTCGTTAGTGAGGAATAAAGAGGAGGCCGAGTGTTGGGGTGAAGCCACATTTGATGAAGGGTGAAGAGCTAAGCCACATAAAGGCGTGTGTTTAGTTTTTTTTTTTTCTTTCGTCTCGCCACACACCAAGAAGATGATTTCCACCCTAAAAATGAAACTTTTTCAAAAATGCTTTCAAAAGTTTAAAAACCATAAATGTCTCAATAACATAAAATTCTCATTGTGAGATACTGCAGTTCTGATGTCAGCATCATAACTTTTATTAAATTCCTCAGTGTGAGATACTGAAAACTTTAGAGCTGTGTCCGAAATCACTCCATACTTAATATACAGTGCAGTGATTTACTGCCCAGCATTGTGTTCAAGTGTCAGAGAGTGACATGAACACACTATATGGATGAATCCAAATGTCCCAACTTCACCACACTTGCAGACTTGCAAACTGTTGCAATCTCGAGGACTGTCTATCAGCTGCTTGCAGTCTTACCCCTCACAAACTTAACATGATGACAGTGAAAACGTCGCACTATGTACAACTAAAGTCTGTGAGGGCTCAGTCCACAAGTCCAGAAGGTTGGGATCCAGCCTATAGCTTCCTAAAGGCAACTCACAATGGAATAAAATGTATTGTCCATGGCATATATGCTACTTTCTACTATTAATCACACAATGCATTTCGTCACCTTTTTATAGATGTTAAAAATTGCATCACAACACCTGTCAGTGACACAAAATAAGATTTCTAACTGACAAAGTCAAACTGCTTACTGTAAAGTAAACCACTGGGCGATTGTTACAGAGTAATGACTGAATAAACAAGATAGATATTTCAGACACAACCCAAGATGAAGTTTAAGTAAATCACCCTACGTGGACTCTCAACACAATTAAGTTGAGGTAATGGTGTTGTATTCATCACAACATTAATTTGATCCATATCACCCACCCTTACATCAGCCAGGCAGCAGCATTAAGCAGCCGACTGTCCATTTCTTCAGAGTCTCTGTGATCGTTTCTTTCTTAAGCAAGCATAGAAGATGATACCAGACTGGTGTGTCATTGAAGCATCTTTACGTTCATGTTGTCAGATAATGTGCAAGTACAAAATGTGATTTGGCAGCATGGGATTCATCAAACCCTTACCCATGCCTCAGTTGTAATGATGTGTGGGTCAGGGTCTTTTAAAACCCGTACCAACCCGGCCCGTTATGAGAGCTAATCCGCCCGCCTCACACGCAAACCTATGCGTTAATCAGTTGAGAGTGCCTGGTAATAACCATTTCTAATCACAACCTACTTGCTGTTGGCTGTACTGTCATTTCCAGTAAATATCACAGTGTAAAGGATGTGATGAGTGGTTACATCATAGCCTAAGTATGATCTCAAGTGCGTGGCTGATATCCTACATGCTTTGCGTACATGAGCACACAGCTGATAGGTATAGTGGTTTGTTTACATGATGTAATGGGGAGGAAGACAGGAGAAGAAAAGGTGGAAGGTTGATTATTGCACAATGTTGGTTAGTCATTCATAACTTCTTCCTTACAAGTTACTGCCCGACCCACAGGTCAAGCCGCAGGACCCACAGGTTAAGGCTCAACCCGGGGGCTACTTCTTGGTAGCGACGTTTGATCACTGCTTAGTATTACCTTGAAAACTAGATGATACGGGAGAGGAACAATTTTGTGTTTGCCACCTGTATGAAAGGAAGAAAAGATCTTTTTTCAGCTTGGATGACAAACTTTTAGAAAAAAAACCCAGAAAAATTCAAGTGTGGATGGAAGTCTAGCACAAAAACCAGTGTGTATCAAAAAGATCTGCATAGGCATGGTCATGGCTAAAGTGAATGAGAGAGAGAGATTGGAAAAGATGGGTTGGAGGGAGGTGAGAGTGTGTTATTAAATGATGCGTGGCGACCGAAGGGGTGGTGGTGGTTTGAGGATTTACGGTGAGAAATAGCATGATGCGAGAAAAGAGGGGAGAGTGCGGAATGATGGAAAACAGGATTAGATAGACAACGCCGTGGGGAAGTGGTTTGGGCCTGTAGCGAAGAGAACTGTGTGAGTGAGTAAAGTGACAGAGAGAGCCAGTGCATGAACGTGAGAGAGTGTGAGAGAGTGTGAGAGGGGAGAGGCCTAAATGAGTCAAGGTGGGAAATCAGAGTGGATAAGCGGGAGCAGGGCGAAGGAGGACGGAGGGGATGTGTTGGGGAGATGGGTGAGGCAATGAGGGGAGAGGAAAGCAGAGGAGGGAGACAGAAAGTCAGTGTAACTGTAACAGAGTCTGACACAAAGCTCCGACCTAAGCTAATAGCCTGTCTATTAATAACTGCTGCTAATGACTGCCACTCCCCGTCACAGAATGGCAGAGAGCGTAATCCTTATTCATCAGTTTTTAACTTTTACTTCCTGAATAATGATCCTGATAAAGTCTTTAAATATGGAGGAGAACAGAGCGACCTACTGAGTGATAATCATTTTCAAATGACATAGGAGCTTCAGCGGCCTGGGCCCAGTGAGGAGACTGGGATTAAGGCTGGTTTGAGTCCCTAGACTGGCAGAATATATGTAGGAGGCGGAAGAGTGATTCGAAAACAGCGACTGAAAACAACACTGTTTTAAAGGAATACTCTCTCTGGAGCTCTTAACAAGGGTTGCAGTTATGGCTGCCCCCGATTAAGAATTTTCTTAGCCATCCAATAGTCGTCATTTAGGGCCATTAGTGGACTAGTCGCCCGCATGTTTGTCATATTAATTTGATCATTAAATGATATATTTGGGGGCGGGGCAACACAATGGTTTGAGTTGAAGGTGTGAGAAAGAATAGTATCAGTAACATTGTTAACACTGTGCTACATTACAGAGAAATACAAAACCGTACTAATGAACCTTCATTAATATAGGCCTATATTTTATCTACAAGTGCACGTCACACACTGAGCGAGCCGCCTGTTAATGACGCTGTGGGCTAATGGGCATGTAGCTACTTCCATGTTTCAGATGATACGTCATGTTTGTAGTCGACCAATGAAGATGAGTTTACATATCACCTTGGGTTCGTCCTTCACCTTCTCAAAATGATCCCACACTTTGGATTTCCTGCCCGACATGTTATTAACTAGCCTGGGACCAGCCCTGTTCATTAGGGATCGTACACATGCCAGGTCTTTAACCGCCTGGAAATGCGAGGTTGGGCACTGGCCGCTACTCTTGTGCCTTCTTTGTGCCAGCTTTCAAGAGCACGGGGGGCAGGTTGTCTCTGAGGTTGCTAAGAAACCTTGTGTGTGTTTGTAAGTCAGAAATTACCGCAATGTGTGCGGCGCATTTTATAATATAACGATTTTTAAATGTTCACACGTTTTGTCGTTAGAGATTGAAGTTATAAACTGTACGCATATGTAAATCTGCACAAATGGATGATGTTCTTAAAGATTTATTTTGGGATATCCAGAGTAATTCCATGCTGCTAACTTTAATTTCTTTTTTGGTGGTGGATGGGAATCGGTGATATCAGCCTCGCTTCTCTCTGACATTGTCTCAGACGTGCATGCACAGATGAGATTCTCCATCTGGTTGCATTGTTTTTTACAGTACAGTAGAGAAGCAAATGTACATGGTATGATAAAAGTCAATTTTCATACAGTGGCATATCGTGAAACCAGTATGCCGCTGACGCCTTACATGTATCACGTAACAGCAGCTGCACTGTGAAATGAAGGGCCTGGGTTTATTCCCACAGTGCTAATGTTGGTCTAAACACAGCCGAATGCTTTTCTCTCATTTAAAAACACTAATTTTATGCCCTTTAGCAAGGCACTGAAAGAGTTACTCCATTGTGACCAGAGCTTTTTTTTTTTATTTTTTATCCCTTCATTGTTAATTCTGTTTTAATACGCATAGTTAAAGACATTTTTAAGTACTTCTTGCCATACCTCTCAGCCTCATTAATTCCCATTCAATTACAAACAGCACAGAAATCCCCAGAGACATCTAATTCAGTCAGTGAAGGTAATCAGTCAGTGTGAATGAGAAGCCAATAATTGTTTTTTTTAAAGTGTTGCATCAGCACACCGGCACCAGACAATACAGCTTAGCAAACAACAAGTTCAGGTTGCCACTTCATAAAAACGTACACATTTCAGAGAGGAGTGAATAAACATAACACCACAGAAAAAAAGTGAGACCTGAAGTTTGTGTTTCATTACCACTCTGATTTCCTCTCTGTCTCCTTTTAAAAAAGACGGTGGACCTCAATTGATTTCTGGGTCATAGGCTGGAGGAAGGAAGGCAGAGACGGCAGGGATGCATAAATTGTGCATAAAGAAAAAATAGCAATCCATTCTTTGTCTCTATAGATGAGTTAGAGTCAACCCTCTGGAAAAGCATGACCCAACAGATAGACATCTCAAATCTATAGACAAACCAAAGCAAGATGCCGCTGGTGGTTAATTAGATCGAGATTTTACAGCTTAAAACAGGCATCTCTGTGGTGTGATATTTATACAGTGCTTGTTTCAGAGTGTTAAAGCTACTCAGCTAAAGGAAAGAGAAGTGTTGCATTACACCTTACATTCCATATAAAAGTGAAGGAATTAGGGGTTAAATGTGTCACTCAGAAACTTTGACATGCAAACAGGCAAAGTAGGGATGCACTGATTTATCAGCTGATATTCACCTGTTGACTGCCACCAATAACAGTAGCTGATGTTTTCCTGTTGTGTCACATCAATTGTGCAAAGGCTAAAAAGCAGGGCTTGAAACTAGAGCTTCCGTTGTCCTGGGGACAAACAGAGATTGTACTTGGGACACTATTGAGACAAAAAGACGGCCTCAGGGGACGCACTCTATTGTCCCCCTGATAGTGCTACATTTTGTCCAACAAATCTGCGTTGACATCGGCAGGAGAGCTTGTTGACTTTGCTGTTCACAGCCAGTGGCTGGAGCTAACAGCTAATGAAGGTTGCAGTGAGTTACATTATGATGCCTTCAAGCTCCTTTTGGTAAAAATGAGCATCAGATGAAGGTAAATTGAATTGAAGTGTAATCCTTTAAAATTTAGTTTTTGATGAGAAACTTGAATAAATTCAGTTGTTTGAAGGAGAAATTTGTTGATGTTTTCACAGCGATATACATATTAGAGAAGGAATTATGATGTAGTTTACAGTTAAGAGACTTTTCTAGCAGTAAGGCCTAATTAAAGAAAGTTTTTCATGTGACAGAGGGTTATTTTGAAAGCTGTTTCATAATTGTGTATGATTGAATTTGTGCTCATTCAAAGGTAGTGTAATAAAGAGCAGTTGAGTTATTGTTCAGAGAGATGATTTCTGTATTTCCATGGCACTAAAGGGGTAATAAAAAAACAACAAAAACATCATTTTCAGCCATCGGCTATTGGCTAAGTTGTTATCAGCCCAGAAATTCCCAATAGGTGCATCCCTAAGGAGCAGCCTGAGATCAGCTGTTACTGTTACCTAAGCTACAAACACCTACCACTGGAGAGCAAGTACTCCAAGAGACTCCAGAAAATGAGCAGGAATGTGAAAACAAGGTGGAACAGTCACTTAAACCTGTGCAGATCCCACAGAGCTGCTCGGTAACCAGCAGGAGACGCTCACCGCAGAATCAAAGATTCCCCAAAAATGAAAACTTAATTAAAATCTCCACAGTAGATTAAGCAGCACATCAAAAAGATGCTTTTATTCTCATCATTAGCCCGCAGAAAGTTTGATGTGCTAAATGTGAAATTGCACACGGTCCATGAAAGGGACAGTGCTAGTAAACAGTAACCAATTACACTTTACCCCACCACCTCCCTTCCTTCTCTTCCCTCATGTTATCCACCTTCTCACGATTACCTAAAATCTGCTGCTTTTTTTTATTCACAGTTATGCTTCCTCACTTCCTTCGCTTGCATCCTTTCTCCTTAATTCCTCCCGCTTACAAGGAAGACATGTAAGGGTACAAAGCGAGGACAGACGAGTCAGTGCAGCACATATTTAATAAGTGGAATGTCTGTGCTCGGCCAAGCATCATCTTATATGACAAACATTCCAATTAAAGACTTCGGCGAAGGATGCGGTTTTGCGTCTCTCTCATCGGGCTTCTCTGGGAGGCTTTGCCCTCGGAGGACCTGTTGAAATGTCCTTGATAACAGAGGGTCCACATCGATTTTCAGTACACAAGCTGGATGTTGGAGTGTGGTGGAGGTGACAAACTAAATCTCTCTTTCCTCCATCTTCTCTCGCTGTCCAGACTGCCTGCCTGTCTCCTTCCATTTCTGCCGCATATCTCTCCTTAAACACATCCCCCCGTAGATCTGACCCCTGACACGCACGCACTCACATACACAGGAAATAAGGGTATGCAAAAGCCGGAACACACACACTGTAATGTTTTGCTGTCTCTCTTGCTGCCCCACTTTGCTCCTTGCACGGTGGTTATGTAAAGACAAGACTCTCACTGCTGGCACTTACACACACATGCAAAAGACCATACATATAAAGGCATTGTCACATCATTGTTAAATGGTGCATTTAGCCCTCTGTAACGGACGGCGAGGGGAGCAGCGAGATGTAGAGGCGATATCATATAAGCACAGTTGCGGCCAGGGGAAGACATGATGACGTGACATCACCGCTCCCTCTCTCGCCATAACGGCCGCACAGAGAGGGAGGCATGGAGCGAGTGGGGGGTGGAGTGAGGTAGGGAGAGAGGAAAATAAACAAGTTGAGAAAGAGAGAAGCGAGAGACAAGGGGGTAATAAAGGGAAGGCAGAGACATGAAGGCTGACACTGCACATTCGTACTCAGTGGGAGGTCCAAAGTGTTGTGTGTTTCTTACACCTCTGAAGTTTCTTTGTCTCATTTCGTCTCTCATAACACAACGCTGATGGGTGTGTGTGTGTGTGTGTGTGTGTGTGTGTGTGTGTGTGTGTGTGTGTGTGTGAGACACATATCTGGTCCTGTCTGCTGCTGCTGCTGCTGCAATAACTGGCATGTAGACGACCTTTGGAGTCACCAGGGTGGTATAACACACACACAAATGCCTGCTACATATAAATGAACAGCAATCTGTTCCTTGTTGCAGCTCGTATGACTCACTGTAATGGAGCATTGCCTCAGACAAAGGGTCACACACACACACACACACACACACGCACACACACGCACACACACACAGAGCGCATTAGCCAAGCTTGAAGGTATATGCTGCTGGAAACACCAGTACAGTCCTCTCTCCCCCTCCCCTTCATTTTCTCCCTGACCTCTCCGGCCTCTCGCTCTGTCTCTTCCTCCCTCCCGTGACCACTCTCACTTCCTCCCTCCATCTCTCGCTCCTTCATTTCACACGTCACTCAGTCCTCCCTTTTTTTTTTTTCTTGCCAATTTCGGCACTAGCATCTTTCTTCTTTTCTCCCTGCAGGAAAATGTAGCTTAGGGTTTGCTTTTGCAATCAGCACACCAGCAGATACAACAATAACAGCGACACAGTGGCATGTGCACACGCAGACACACAACATAAACAAGGATTTTAATTTGTGTGTTTATGCAAAGCCAGCATTTGCTATTCAAACCAGCCGACCACAACCAATTACAACCAATCCAATTACCTTCTACATGCAACACTTGATATCAAGAAAAGGTCTGCTTAGACCTCAGCGAACAATGCTGTGATTCAAACGAGCGCATGCCGATGATTGTGTGTGCATTTGTGCGTGTGTTAGTGTGTGAGTGTGTGTGTGTGTGTGTTAGCTGACCTGCAGGTTATTCCCTGGTTGGCTCATCGTCATGTCTGATTGGCTGCCTGCCGGTTTCATCACATTGCACCAGAGACAGAAACAGACCTCATGGCCTCTCACCCACAGGTCCCTCTCTTTCCCTTTCTGTCTCCCTCCCTCTCCGTCTCTCTTTGTCTCTCTCAGTCCGACTGAGCCGAGCTCAGAGCCCGGTGTTGGCTGACTTTGGTTTTGTCTGGCAGGCCGAGCTGTAGGGAAGCACTTTGATTGAAGAGACAGAACAAAAGCTCACACTGCCATCTTTGAAGCAGCTGTCCTGTGCATGACAGTTGCACGCGCGCGCAGATAAAACACGCACACACGTGCCAGGCAAATCCACGTGGATACACTAACTCACACACACACACACACACACACACACTTGTAGGCATACACATATGAGGACATATGAGTCAGCCTGCAGGAGCAGCTGTGACACCCGCAAAATGTGTATGTAAGCTGTCTGCTCCTCACACACATTAGCAAACAAATGTCCCGTTCTTTTACCTGCCCAATGCACACGCACTCATACATGCATCCACACACACACACAGCCATACACACACACACACACACACACCATCTGTTTAATATCTCTTTGTTAACAGCTAATGTTGTGGGTACTAAAGCTTCATCTTCATTTGCTCCAATTTTAGAGGGTCTTCAGAGAAACAAGCAAATGTCTTGTTTTGTCCCATCGACAGTCCAAAACACCCAAATATCCAACTGATGCCAGTTTTACATCAAACGACTCTTCAAGCAGTTTCGTTGTTTTAAATAAACTTCCAATGTCTGAATAAAATCAGAACAGTTTTACTTCAGTTGGTGGCGCTCCTGGGAGTTTGATCATTTGGTGTAAGGTGGCCATAAAACTCAGACTGAGCTGCCTCAAGTCAGTCTTTTTCTCGTCTTGACGCTCTGACAACATCAGAACTGTTTGATGTTGTGAATTTTTTAGTCTTGGCTCATGTAAACACTGAAGTTCAATGACATGAACATTGTCAACAACTAATAGTTGCGCTCTCTCCAGCACCAAACAGGAAGCAGCAAACTGGGTAGACAGTGGAGGGGACTCCAGGGA
This sequence comes from Epinephelus fuscoguttatus, assembly GCF_011397635.1. Classification (NCBI taxonomy): domain Eukaryota; kingdom Metazoa; phylum Chordata; class Actinopteri; order Perciformes; family Serranidae; genus Epinephelus; species Epinephelus fuscoguttatus. The sequence continues at coordinate 13,132,664 of NC_064759.1, forward strand.
GACACAAGAACAAGTCTTGGTTCTCTTGGACTGTGAAAAAAGAGGCGAAACTGTTGGAGCTGTGCAGCGAAGAGTTGGTGTTTAATTTGGCGTGAATCTGATCCACCAACAGGCACTTATTTTAGTGAGAAATCTTAATTTTTGAAACGCTTCCTCTCTTATTCCCACGGTCTTCTCCCACTTAAGTATCACAGCAAACCAACAGAGGCTGGCAGCACGTTGAGGTGACAAAATCCAAAATGCCAAGTTTGTATGCAAACACAGTTTGTCTATGGATTATATTGGTGCAGAATTGACAACAAGACTTTTGACATGTGACACCCTTTATCTTGTGTTTCTATTTATGTGTTTTGCGGACATGCAAGGAATTGTTAATATGTCATATTTCTTAAAGAGAGTTTGGCGTAGTATTTCCCACCAGGAGCGGGATGGGAAATAATCTCAAAAGGAATCTTGCTGTTTTGCAAATAGTGACCCTGCGGGATTTTCAGTGTTTGCAAAATCTGTGAGAGAGGGTGTCAAGTGTTTTCAAAGTCTTCTAGTCTGGTCTATCCAGGGAGTCCAAATTTCTCCTTAGTCATTAGTTCAAGGTCCACACAGTCTAGTACATTCAGCGTCATACATGCATTTGCTTTTGTTGTCAAGCAAGTTATCTGTCATATATGTACGATTTTTTGGAAATCTAGATAAGGATCTGTATGTGGATTGAAAGGAAAAAAAGAAATATGTTGATAATGGTTTATCAGGTCATGTCACAATGCTAAAATAACCTTAGAAAATGTTGTCACTCCTGTAAAGACCAGAAAAAGATTGATGAACCAAATTGCAGACAATATTGAATCTTATATGACTAAAATCATCCCCTCCTCTCATTGTGTCGGATTTACTTTGCCTCTTACCAGGAAAAAGAAAGAGAAAATGATGGCACGTCTGAGCAGGAAAGGTGAGAAAGACTGGCTGACAGGGAGAAATAGAGGAGAATAGATGGAGGTGGCAGAGGGAAGCATTTAGAGTGAGTTAACTCTGCCTCAGAGAGACAAACTAAGTTCAGAGCCACCGCTGCTGTTAGCTCAGTGACAATGATAAACATTACAGCAAACTAATGGATGGACGAGTCGGCCGCCGCTGCCTCTGATGTTGCTTTATCTTCCCTCTGAACACCCAACACCATATTGCTCACAACCTCCACGGCCTCGGACAGCAACGTGTGCTGAGCAAATCGCCGACCACACGGACCGACAATAAAGCCCAGGTTTGAATTTCAATCAGCCCGTGACCGGGAGGAGGGATGGAAAGATGGAGGAAGGCAGGCGGAAGGAGGGTGCTGATGAGAGGAGGAGAGATAGAAGGATGGAGGGAAAGAGAGGGGGAGAGATGAAGGGGTCAGCCCAGTGAGATAAGGGAGGGCAGGGAATGGAAAATGGAGTATGAAAGTGAAAGCAGATGGAGATATTTTACATAGAGGCAGATAGATGGATGACAGGGGGTGCGACGAGGGGACAGGGCGGAGAGATAATTACTAAGATAGAGAGGGAAGTAAACGACAGGAGAGAAAGAGGGAAAGGGATTACGACTTTACACCACGGTGGATAGATTGGCTGTGCCAGATGGATTGAGAGGGAGGACAGAGAGGTTCAGGAGACGAGGGGAACAGGTGATGCCAAACAGAGGCAGAAAATACTGAAAAAGAAAGTGTGTTTGAAGGGGAGTAAGGACAGTGAGCGGGGGAGAAAGTCCTTGCCAGAGGGGACGAAAACGTCAAAAAGCAAACACTGTTGATTCATTCCTCTCATGTGTTTTTTTTTTTTTTTTTTGTGTGTCAGCTGTGCCCGTTTGTGTTCTCTTCACACTTATACACATCTGCGAACACGCACACGCTCACCAACTCATACGGCATCAATCCTCAGCCAGCTGCACACACACACACACACACACACACACTTACACGCCGCCATTCATAAAGGCACAACAACGGCCTCCCAAGGCATGACAGCATCTTTTCATATTCCTGAAATTGGCTGAATCAAAGTGCTGTTAACAAGGCAGGGAGTCAGCCTGTCAAAAGAGCTCCACAGCAGCTGAGGTGAGCAGGTGGCACATCTGGTTTCAAAAGAGATATTTTTAAATCTCAAACCAGAAGGCAGCGATATACCAACGACAGTCCCTGAGTATTCCTGCATTGGCATTTTGGGCACTATCCAGTACAGTGGAGCGATACTGGAGGTGTATTGTGTCCCAGAGGAGGATGGTGATAAACTCTGAGAAATAGAGTTGTGTAGTGGGAGGAGGTATTTTGGGCATCCAGGTTTCCGGATGTAAAAGTCCTTTTTCATTTTGTGCATAGGAAATGTTAAGTGACTAGATGCTTGGGTGGGCTTGAAACTCTCCTGGTTGAATCATCAGTGCAAAAGATGAGCAACTGAGTTAGAACATTCCTGGTCAAACATACAAGTCTTTTTTATATAAAACTGTCAGGAGAGAAAGTCAACTACGACTTCTAATATCCAGCCATCGAGCATGTTGTTTCTGGGGACGCTGAAAATTTCTGTGCTCAGACAGAAACGCTAAGCAAATCCTTCTGCTGTTTGGGGCAAATAAACACATGAGGTCCAACAGTCCATTACAGGAGGCGGAAATGTGCTTCACGCCTGTACCGTTACATTCAGCAGTTTACTTTTGGATTCAATTATAGATGCATTTGGCGACTGGGATGTGGTATTTTGTTGCAACAAAAAACGTTTTGACCACATGCCTTCGACTGGGTTCTTCTCCATAGCAACAGCAGTTGAGGCTCATGGGTACTGTGGAATTTAGAGCCATACACATGGGTGTAATTTATGGGGGGTACACAGGGGACGTGTCCCTTCCACTTTTTTTAGAAAGAAGTAGTTCAGTGGTTTTTAAACTTTTGTGCCCAAGGCACACCAACAGGCAAACCAAAATCTCAAGACACACCTGTATTTATATCTGTGCACAGTAGCTTCTATAACGTGTGTTATCACTCTTATCACGACATCAGACAATAAAAATAGGAAAAAATAGGGCAGGTAGCTTTTCTTTCTTTTTTCTTTCGGTGGTAGGTCGTCTTCGCTGGTGCTTTGTCGTAATTTGCTCCGTATAATAAAGTGATCCATTGTCCCGCTCACGGCTTTCTCCTTTTAATTGTCATCCCTCACACTGGCTGCCAATCAGGGCTCTCAGTGTGTTGCAGACTTATTATTCCCAGACACGAACAGCGACAAATAGGTTCCCAGTGAAGGTTTTTTTTTAAATTAAATTATTTTAAATTACATGCTTTAGCCAGAGTTTGCCCTTTTATTTGGAAATGGATGCACACAACATACTGATAAAATCAATTAAAAATACATTTATAATGTTTTGTATAGGCCCAGTTAAATATTGCATTAATAATATGTGGTCATCACAAAATCCCACGGCACACCTGAATTGGCATCGTGGCACACCATTTCAGAACCACTGCAGTTGTGGACCCCCCCACTTTATACAGTGTGAACACAAACGTTATCTATTAAAAAAAAGGTGGAATAGTGTTTGTATGAAATAAGTTGTAGGAAATACATAGAAAAAGGAATGAACTGAATGGACATGGGAATAACTGAAAAACTTTTTCTGGTTTGGAGTGTCTGGTTTAAGATTCATTTAGATTAATTTTGAAATCTTGAGCTCCATGGGGTAAATGAAGTTTTTGATGTATTTCCAAAAGTATAAAAGAGATAAAAACAGTTTATTTTTGCTCACTTACTACACAATAACATGAAAATAATGCATTTTACTCTTCACTTTATACATTTTTTTTTATTACACCACTTTTATTGTTTTGTAATCAATGTAATGGCCTGAGCTGTGCCAGCAAGCCATCATATATGACCTTAAGTGTAAGTGACTTTCTGTGTGAAATTTCTGGTTATGACAACTTTTGAAACGGGCGTGTTGGTGAACCCAAATGCAGTACCAGGCTCGCAGGAATAGTTGGTAATGACTTTTATTAGAACCACAGCAAACAGGGAATGCAGCAGGCAGAATAAACACAGGATAAAGTTCGTTCTTCGGGCAAGTTGCCCTAACACAGTCTCTGAAGCACAGATAAGGGGAAGAGTAGCGGCTGGGCTCAGTCACGGAACCGAGGGGAAGCTCCAGAGCCCCCGGTTCCACACAGTTCAAAACTCTTTCACAGAGAGGAGAAGAGATGTAGCTTACGGCAGCCGAAGGTGGCGAGGCAGGCGCTCCGTAGGCTGAAACGCCGGCTGATCGAGCTGAGAAGCCGACGAGGAGTGAGCTGAGGCGAGGTCGGGAGCCGGTGTGGGGGTCGTAGCCAGAAGAGCCGTCAGCGAAGGCAGAAGCACCGTTGAGGAGCAGGCAGGAGAGTTGACGAGGCCGGGCGGAGGAGTCGAGACCAGACGAGCAGGCAGAAACCAGAGACGCTGAAGCAAAGCACGAGGTCGGGGACAGAAGGCAGGTGAGTTTACCGGGAGGCAGACGAGGAGAGCAGGTCGGGGACAGGCAGAGTTGGCACCGGGAGATCAGGCAGGAGAAGAACGCTGGAGAGTCTCGCATAATGCAGAAGAACAATCTGGCAGTGAGTGAAGGTGCTGGAGTGGCTTATATGCAGGCCTGATTGCAATGAGCTGCAGCTGTGAGGCAGGTGAGCAGAGTGGCCTGATGAAGTGGGCGTGGCTGGCAGGTAGAGTGGAGCAGAGGGAGGGAGAGTGGAAAACTACTGCAGCAGTGTTGCAGGAGAGGACTGAGAGACAGGGATTGTGACAACTTTGTATTTAAAAGTCTTTAGGCTCTACTTTTATGATGAATACATGTTTTTAATTAGAGTTGCACCGATACTGATACCAGTATCGGAAATGCCTCCGATACTGCCTAAAATGCAGTATCGGGTATCGGCGAGTGCAGCCTATGACCAATCCGATACCACGTAATGCCTCACGTCATTATACATACGTACACTACAGGCAAACAAAATGGAAACGGAGCGGAGTTTAAAAAGCATTCAACTATAGCCTTTAAAATGTCTTTTCTACCAAATTGTGTGGCTGCACTTTAACCCGTCTTGATCCATGTCAACACTGGATAATAATAATAAAAACAAGTTTTATGGCATTCATTCTACTATTATGTATTCATTTCTTAATATTTTACATAGAGTTTTAGGAGTTGAGACATACAACAATTCATATCCCATCGGATCGGAATCAGTATCGGGAAGGAAAAAGTGGTATCGGTACAGCTCTATTTTTGATATCCATATTGCTTTGTACGGCAAATAGCAGGGTTTTTAGTCGTGGAAATTTGAACTGAATCCAAGCAATAGGTAGAAAATCACATGACATTAAGTAGGTTCCCCTCCGCCATCTTCAGGTGGGTTGGTGAGTCAATATATGATCAATTTCATCTCTTTTTGCTGTATAATTTTTTTTTTTTTTTGAGGCCATCCATTTCATGAAGAGCACATATTTGAAGAAAAGGGAATTCCCGCACACTGTTGTATTTCGATCATCAGACCTTTACCAGGCTAACCTGATGAAGGTCTCATGACGGCAGCGTTGTTTATCCAGTGAAGTTTTTTGCAAGTAACATCCTCTTTCACATCTGTCTACAAGATTTTGAAGGTGTGCATGCGCCTCTGTATTTTAGTCTTTATGCAGGGCACATATTACAGTTATATAAAAATAAACATGGTTGTGATTTTGTCTACTTGGTTAGGTGTATCTGACAAACTTTTTAGGATTTGTGCGTGTCCTAACTGTCCCCTAACCTTCAAAATCAATACTCTGTGCCTGGCCGGACCAAATTGATGAAAAATCATGATTTCTCAGCTGTTGGCCGTAATGACATAAACGTGTACGATTGTTATCCAGAACTCTTCAAATGGGAATTGGCAGTGGAGAAAAATACTTCTCCAGCCTGCAGTTCCTCCAACTTTGCACCTCTCCACAAAAAGAAGTAAATTATTACTCCTGCAGGTAGAGCTTGGTAACAAAGATTGAATTTCTCCAACTTCTGCCCTCCACTGTGAAGGTGAAAACAAGGTGCCAGTTGGAAAATCCTGGAAAGTACACACACACACACACGCACACACACGCACACACACACACTGCACATTCTTTCACTCTCATTCTTACAGATAAAATGGAGAGCTTTTCACCAACCAGAATGGGCTTTCTCCGGCCACAGGGAGAACTAACAAGAGAGCAGCGCCCATTAGCAGATTGATGTCGGCTGCACCTGTGCTGACACGTTTTTTGGTGGAAGTGGGATGGAGGGATGAGGAAGGAAGGGCTGAAGGAGTAAAGAGATTAGATAAAGATGAAGCCCGTCTTGTAGCTGTCCTGTTTGCGTGTGCTCCTGTCTCTGTCTGCATGGATGATAGAATATGACGCTGACTTAGTGTCAGACTCTTTGCTGACACATACTGTAGTTAGACAGAGATTAGAGAGATGTGAGAGAAAGGAAGGGAGGGAGACAGAGAGAGGGTGAGGGATGGAGAGAAAGAGATAAAAGAGGACAGATGCCTCGCCCAGTGGAAGGCTGTGTTTTAAGTTGTCATTTCTGTAAAATGGGTGTGAATGAGAATTTACTCTCCTCCTGAGCCATTCTGTTTTTCTTCCTCATCTCCACCCTCTTCTTATTCTTCATCTCTCACCTTCACTTTTTGTGCATCCCCTTCCTACTTTGTTCTGCCGCTCTGTGAACACTTTCCCGGACTTTGCTCTGTATCTGTGCATTTGTTGTCGCTCTCTGCAAACTGGCCATGAGTTGGGCTTTTTCTGATTTACTGTCATTGTGACTTTGACTCTCTCGCTCGCTCCTTGTGAGGCTCATATTAAATTTTAATTCCCTGCAGTGGAGGGCCAGAGAGCCTGATAGTGACAGAGCCTGACAGAGGCATGGTACAGGAAATATAGACAGAGTGACAGCTTAGAGGTGCGACACGTGTGTACGTGTGTTTGTGTGTGTGAGACATAGAGAGGAGCAAAAACATATGTTCATGTTTGCCTCTGTCGCCTTTTTTTTTTTCACTGTTATTATGTGACAGCTGTTTGTAATGTCTTTAGATTACGACTAGAAATGTGAAGTGAGCAAATGTACACAATTGTTAAAATCTCTTTGCTAAATGTGTGTGTCCGTCTGAGTGTGCGTGTGCCTTTGCCTGTTATTGCCTGTGCTCTGTCAGCAGAAAGTTGGCACTGAAACTGATAAACCATTATGCACAACGTGGGAGTGCATGTTTATGTGCCATTTTGTGTGTACGTGTGCGTGCGAGCCAGCCTGTGTGTGTTGGGTTTAATGATCTTTTTTGATGGTCTGGTGTAGCGGATATTGAGATGGATGGTCCATATGCTCTTTATTGTCCATGCATATTTCATATTCCAGCAGCAAAGCAGAGCAGAGCAGGCATTGCTTATATGGCCAGGATGTTGCACTGGGACGTGGGCTGACTTTATGAGTGCTCATATACACATCCCACCGCTTTGTCCCCTTTGAATAAACTCCCAAGTACGAATAAATACAACGCATTTCATAACACTTCCAGAAAGACACCTAAAAAAAAAATCCATAAACCTCAATGTCGACACAGAATGTCAGATCTTAAATGGACCCATGTGGCCACCCGCCGCATGATTCACCGCTCTTGTCACTGGTGCGTGTCACTCAGTGCAAAGGACAGTTAAAGTAATAATCTGCGGCATCTTTATATGAATAAACGCTAACGTCGCTACTTGCCATCCCCCTTTATAAAACACAATGGTGATTGAGCTGATGCCTTTTTCATTTCCTGTTCTTTCTTGAGAAATACCCCGAGGCGCACAGAAAGTGATGTCTTTTATGCTTCCAGCAGCAGCAGCAGTTTGTTTTGGAATAAACAGATGAAGAGCTCAATAGTTAGAGTGAAATAAAAGAGCGAAACCTACAGAAAGTCAAACCTCATCAAAGGAAAGTGGAATTGAAAAAAAAACAAAAGGCATCACGGTGTTTCACATTTTTGCTGCAATATTTCAGTGAAAGGATAATGTTTGTTTATTTATTTTTTGGGGGAAGTTAAGAGCAGTGGTAAGCAATGATCGGTTAGCGCGGGAGATGTTGCTGAAATAATAAAAAAAAAATAAAATAAAGAAGGTCTGTGTGGATTACCACCTAAATTAAAGCAGTAAGTCACAGCGCAGGCACATGCAGTACACCCACACACAAACAGAGATGGAAGAGAAAATCAGTTTTTGGCGTGGTGGAATTGCTTTGTCAAGTCCATGATGCACTTTCTCACAGATGTCACCTCCCACTGACTCATTTCATATGCACAAATTCGCGGAACTGCTTCGGATGTGGATATCAAGTTTATGTATGTGAGTGACACATGCGAAAACATGAAGAAATTATAGTACATAATGTCTGATATCTGAGCATCTTGCAGGGAAGGAAAGTTTCCTTTCCCTTTGAATAATAATTGGACGGATGACAAGGATGATATTTTTATTTACACATCAGTTCTCAGATGCACTTGGAAAAGCCTCACACACTCACACAAGGGCCACATGAATGCACATTTTGCTGACTGTCTGAAGATGATTGATAGGTCGCCACTACATGGAGAGGCATATTGACTTCATGAGTGTGTGTGTGTGTGTGTGTGTGTGTGTGTGTGTGTGTGTGTGTGTGTGTGTGTGTGAGAAAGGGCGGGGACGACAGATTGACAGGCCAGCAGAATGAGACAGAAAGGGTGGGAGAGGTGTCGTCGGAGGAGGAGTGAGAGGACGTCAAAAAGATTGAACCTGAAATGAAAAATTGAACGAGAGACGGATGGAAGGACACTGATAAGGATGGAGAGACAGAGGAGGAGAGCAGGGCAGAGCGAGTGATAGTGGGGGAGAAAGAGAGAGGAGAGAGGGGGATGTTCCACTGATAGACTGTCGAGTCTGACAGAGTCTGCTCATGTTCAGTGGAGAGAGTCAGCCACATCATGAAATACTGACACCCACAAACACACACACACACACACACACACACACAAGCTTGTAGAATCAACAGGATTTAAGGCTTAATGTGCGTAATCGTATACTAACAGGGTTTCTTAAACTACACCTCCGTTTACTTACATTTTAATTGCCGTGCAAGGCGCCAGCATGTGTTTTGCTGTAGCCTGTCCTCAAGCTAGATACTTTGCAAATTATTCCATTTTCATCAGTGTACTGCCCCAATTTCATGTTTCATTGTTTGTATCGACTTTCACAGGCCTTGCAGAGTTGTGCATTCCTGACAGGTAATTTACTGGAGTGTGAGGGAGATATCATGCAGCCGGACAGACTCACAGCCCTCTGTTGACTGACTCTGGTAACATTTCTCAGGCCTGGTTAGAAGGAATAATTAAAGATAGTGGGGCAAAGCTTTATACAGTTGCATCTAGGGCTGAATGCAGCACAGAATTATGCCAGTTGAATCAGATTTGGCTGTTTGATAAAAATATTCGTTCCCTTTATTCCATATTGAATTTGAGGGCTTGAACGTGCCTCGGCGGAACTTTCAGGGTGACAACGAAGTTTATGTAATATCATATTACATGGTTCGCTGTCCTTGTTTACTATATTATATGGTAAACAAGCCAGGTTAGCCTAATGCGTGCTAACTTTGCTAATGACGGAACGAGAATGTGCAACAACATATTTTTTTGGATACTTAAAACTAGTGACTATTGTATGAAGTTTCTCATTCATTCATTCCTTCATTCATTTGCTGTAACCACTTATGCTGTTAGGTGTCATGTGGGGCTAGAGCCTATCTTAGCTGACAGTGGGTGAGAAGCAGGGTACACCCTGGACAAGCCACCAGACAATCGCAGGGCTGAGTATTACTGAGTATCAAGTTTCTGTAAATTCATCACTTCCAAGCCGAAGGTGGCGAATAAGGTTATCTCTGAGCCTTGAATTCTCTCTTTCTCTGGGCAACTGCCTCCATTTCACTCAAGATCCTTTTAAAGTGCTTATTCAAGACGGGGATTTCACGCTGTTATTCTGCCTCACTGTTCTTTATGAAAGGTGCAATGGGGAAATGGCGGGACAGTTTCACCTTTAGTCTGGCAGTGGAGGCATTAACAGCACCAAATCAAGGTTTATGTAAGGGACTGCCAGCAGGACGGGGCCATTGGCAGCATGGTTGTGACGTCTTCACAGTTGGTTATGTGTGTGACCCACTGTGGGAGATTTAAAAGCAGCTGGAAGCAGTTAGCGGCTAACTCAAAGAGGAAGAACAGCAGCTGAACATGTCCGCAAATTGGGAAAACAATGAGGTCCTGAAGCTCCTTACCAGCTGTATAGAGGGCATGATCAGCACCATATAGCAGGGATGGTAAATGATTGTTATTGCCATGTTAATTGCCAAGTAAATGCTGCTGTGTTACACGTCCCACCTGTCACACCTTTTTGCTTCCACGATGTTGGCACACTGTCTAGACTTAAACACGGTGGTGGTATGATGCCGCTGTTGTTTCGTTCTGTGTAACAATGCAAAGGCGGCACAAAGAAGGGACTTCATAGCATCATCTCTGTGTATAAAGGGCTTCAGGCTCACAGTGGGTCTGGGTCCACAGTTGCCTGTACCAGAGAGCAGCGTCAAAGTGAGGAGCGCTCACTCCCCAAGCTGCGTACTGACTGACAAAAACAAAAAAGACTGTTCGACTTCAGGGAATCTCAGTCGACTGAGGGGTCTCCGGCTGATGATTCAAGTCTTAGACTTTCAGGGGGCAGCCCCAGTTGCATCTGTAAAATCAGTAAGCACCCCCCCCACACACGTAGCTGTTTAGCGATACACTGCACAAACTCAGAGTTTCTGTTTCCACTCTGAGTGCATCGCCACTAGTCACTTGTAAGCCTATTGTGTGTGGAGTTCAAATCTGGCATTGATAGATTTTTCTGCTCATTCATCACCCAACAAAATCTTTTTGTTTCGGTTATCACTTTGGCCTGCGAACTGTGGAAGGTCTCAGCACTGAAACATCTGTGCTGTGCTTGTCTTTTATGTTGTGCTTTGATAAAGAATAAAAATAGAAAACTCTCCAGATGAAGTGAGGCTGAACACTGTTTTTTTTCCTTAGTGCAGCCTCTCTTTTTTTCATCCTTTCATTGTTTTACTCCATTGATTCCACGCAGCAGAAATTATTTTCCTAAATGGGTAATTGAGCACTTATCGCTTAGATTAGCATTGTGTCTCAATCTGCATGCTTTAATTTCAGGCCTTTGTGACCGGGTATATGTGAATGCATTTAATTAATTCTCCACGTCACAGTGCATTAATAGAACATCCATAACGCTCGCAATGTTCGAGCTCAATGTCATCTTCTATCTGACAAGAATACCCAGACGCATTAAAACACTTAAAGGCTTCATACTGATGCCTGCTTGTCCTACCAAGTCTACTGTTTATCTAGCTGCCCTTTTGTGTGTGTGCATGTGGGTGTGTGTGTATGCGTGTGCTTATCCATCTGCTGTACCCTGAGAGCAACAGAGCTTCCATTTGCTCCTAAAACTGCACAGTTTCTGCCCTTGTTGCAGTGTGTTTTATCTCTTTCGGAGCAAATTAAAAGGTTCGAGAGATGAATTTTAAACAGTTGTCATTACAGTTGATAGAAAAATGTCAGAATAATGTTTTTTTCTCTTTCTACTTTTTTTTTGTTAGCAATTTAAGTGATTTAACAGGGTATAAACTTTAATTAAACTTTCACTTCAGTCCTTTGTTCACCTTTGGATGTCCCCTCTAATATCCACATGAAATCACCCTGCACACCTAGCTGGTCGTACAGTACATGACCAAACCAAATTTTGCCTGCAGCCCTTAGTAACACATCCCTGCTCTCCCCCTCTGCTTTTAGCCTTAATTCTTTGTTCCTTTTGCAGGCAAACTGAGATACAGCAAAAAAAAAATCTCCTCCTGAAAACGGTGTGAATTTGCCACAGTAATAGCCGATGATTTGTGATAATGTGGAATAGTAATAAGTGGTACTTAATTAGCCATTAGAGAGACAGAGGGGAGATGGTGGATAAAGAGGGGATAGATGGGTTTTCACACAAAGCAATGAACCCCTGTAGCCCCTTTTTTTTTTTTTTTGCTACAATAGCTCCATAGCTAGGGCTTCTTCTGTCGCCATGGAGACTAATGTTGAAAGCCAGCTGTGGTTTTGTCTTGGAAGCCCATTAGGCTGGAGCTCGGTTGGCACTCCTTTCTGTCTCGCTTTTCTTTCTGGCTTCGCCCCCTTGGACTCACAAAGGCGAAAATATCCTCTCCGTGTTTAACTTGTCTGTGATATCGGACATGGGTCAAATAACAGTTGCAAATCATTCGGAGCTTTTGTTTTACCCTGTTTGAAGTGCGTGATGGAGGATTTTTTTTGTTATGTTAGCCAACTTGGCCACACATGCACAGTTGGCTCCGGCACAGACAAAAAAGCAAAGTGAGTTTTAAATAGTTTCCTGTAGTAGCTGATATCTTTTATAAGGTAGACCCCACCCAGCTTGCAGTTCAAGTAGGTTAAAACAAGTGTAAGCAGATAAGGAATTATTTGCAAATTGTATCTGACCCAGGTCTGCTTGATGGATGGCGCTACTTCTCATTCCACATTGTCCCTCTGTCTGGCAAGCACTGTTTCTTGCCCTGGATCCCTTATTAAATGTGGCTCAGGAGAGGGATCTGAGTAATGTTGTTGTTGTTGTTGAGAACGGTTTATCCCAGCGCTGGAGCTCTTTTCCCCGCAGCCCTGATATTCAAGCCTCCAGACCCCGACCCAAACACATCAGTCAGCGGGACACGGGTGCCATGTGACTCGGCCAGGAAGTGGGCTGAGGCGGGCAGGGAGAATGATTGTTATGCAGCAGATTGATCAGGTTTCACAGGACACCGGCGGACTATCAATCTGCAGGACTGTACACACAGGGCGAGGGTGTGTGCGTTTTGTGTGGTTTTTGCGCGGGCGGGGTCAGGACTAGTGTTGTGTGTTTGGGGCAGAGAATCAATAGCTGGGTCAGAGGGTAATGTCTCACTGAGTGCTGAGTCTATACACAGCCATCAGACAGGATCACTATCAATCATGGGAGAGCTTAGGAAACATACACTCTCTTTCTCTTCTCCGTGTGTCTCTTTGCCGCTGCTGGCCCGGAGTCTGATGGGATCACTATTGCTCATGTAAGGGCTTTGGGAACAGAGACAGCGGGAGATGTGGGGAAACAGAGAGATAGGGCGGCCCGGGAAGGATTGATGGGAGCAAAGTGATAGAATAAGAGGGAGAGATTGGTTGGTATTGGCAGCCACTTGGTGAATGACACTTGAGAGGTAGAAGAAGACTTTAAGTGGAGAAACCCTTTGGAGCGTAAAATAGGCTGGGTGGGGACGTTTGTGAAATGGACGATAAATTAAAGTTGAAAACAAAATCAATAAACACGCAAATTAAGGTAAAGACCACAAGTCCCGGTCTCGTTCGCAGGTTAAACAACATTTTTCTTAATCGAAGTGCACTGTCTTTCCTCTTCCCCGTCCTTGTCGTTCATCCTTTCATCCGCCCACGTCTCTGATCTCCTCTTTCTCTCGCTGTTTTTTTTTCTTTGTCTCCGTATTCCGCACGTGTTTCGGCCTCGGCTTCCGCCATCTGTTGTTTCATGCAGTTGTTCATTTTAATTTCCCCGCATCCATCCATCTGTGTCATGCGTGTTCGGACAAAACCCACAAAATAAAGCGCGCGTGATTGATGACAAAAAAAAAAAAAAAGACAGAAAAACATGCATGTGCAGGAGGACATGCTCGTCGTAAGCGTAATGGGTTAGGAGTGTGTCTGTCGAACGTGGCTCTGTGTGAAAGCGAGACAGCTCAGTTCAAAGGGCTAATAACGCCTGCCATTAGGGTTTCGTGCTGCCGGAGCACTCTCTCTCACACCACACAGTCAATATCCACAGACGGAGAGGAGAGGGGGAAGAGAGAGGGAGAGGATGATGGATGGAGGAAGGAGAGGAGGGGAGGAAAGAGAAAGAGTGCTTAAGAGCTCGAGAGAAGTGAGACAAGAGCAGAAAAATGGAGCAAACGAGGTAGAAGATGTAAGGAAAGGGTAGAAATAGAGAGAGAGAGTGATTCAGAGAATGCTGCCCGTGTTATGGGATCATGTCAGTGCCGCGTGTGAGGCCGCTTGGCAAGAAACCCTGTTAGCTGTAATACTTTGATCAATTACCAATGATGAACCATCGCTCTGCAGGGCAGGACTGTGTGTGTGTGTGTGTGTGTGTGTGCGTGCGTGTGTGCGTGTGTCTGTATGTGTGCGTGTAGCGGCCTTGAGAGAAGGCAGCATATTCCAGTCTGTTGGACACACTCTAGACAGGTATTGATTTCAATGGGGAGAATTTAGAACCTACTCAACCACTACACCCTATCAGACACACACACACCTATACACACCTGAGACATAGACACGAACACACATACATGTTCCTCCAGTGGTTCAGGGAGATATGGATGGAGGGATGGAGAGGAAAAGAACAAAACGAGGTAGAAGATAATTAAAGAGAGGGATGCTATTCTTATTCGCCAGCAGTCACACATGTCGATATCTTTAATGTCAACCAATATTGAATTAGATGGCATCACTGAGGGGCATGTATACACACAAGTTTGTTTTACTGTCTTGTCTCTTGTCTCCTTGTCTCTCTACTCACTCTTGTCTGCATGCTTCCCTCTCAGGCAAAAGCCAAACTTAGACAGAAACAGAGGAAAGTGAGAACAAATGGAGGTGAGGAGACAAAAGAGAGAGGGAGAGCAGAGGGAGTACGAAGAGGATACAGTAGGAAGGACTCCTGCCTGTGTTTGATGAGGGCCTCATTGATGCTACAGATCTCTGGGAGTCTCCATTCAGCGGGGGAGCCGTTCAATTATACCTACCGCTCCGCTGGCTGATTGGAGTCCTCCCGCAACAATGTTAGCATCTCTGTACCGAACCGAGGTGGGATTAAGAATTCTGGCCTCGGGAGGCAGAGTGGCTTTTAAGTCCTGATTGGCAATCATTTGTAACACTGCTGGACAAGTTTTAATCCAGCCCAACCTTGTACCCATCAGCAGTGTCTCCTTTGATTTACTTTAACCTTGATTTACCTTGGCATGCATTTCTATTTTGGCAGTTACACACACTTACACCTTCGCAACCCAATCAGCCACCCGTGGTTTTATACTTCTGATCACTGTGCACTTAGTAGTTGGGAAGAATAAAAAACTCATGGCCTTGTGTGCCCCTGTGGGTCAGAGCCTCAGGTGTTTCATGCTAACATGTTAGCATTCCTCGTGCTAAGTGACTGTTGGCAGCTGGCGTTGTCTCTTGTGAGAGAGTAATTGAAAGCTCAAGCATCTCTAGGGAAAGTTTGCCGTTTTGTATTTTTTCAAGTTACATATGTAACTATTTTGTTGAGTTGTGTACTTACATTATCCCAAAAGTTTCCAACAATGTTCAAACCCAGAGAAATCATGATTCACTTTTTATTTCTTGGTCATTTTTTTTAACCAGATGAAGGATTTTAGTCATCAGACATCTTGATCTTTAGTTACTAGAAAAATAGACTGAGCAAATGTTAGCGGTAGCTTGACTCTGGCCCCTGCCATGCCAAATGGTGCCAAAGAAACACTGATTTTTAAAATAAAATTGCTTTGTTCTGTATTTTTACTAGTTTGAATCATCAGGTCTGTTTGTTTTGGAGTTGAGGAGACCTCTGTGGATAATTCGTCTCACAGTAAAAACCTCCTGAACGTTTGGATGTTAAGTTATCAGAGAAAATAGGTGAGCACACATCAGCAGGAGCCCCTCTGTGACGAGCTGAACACTATCTAAGAAAAAACTGATTTTTAATGACCTCCATTCCCAAAAATTACATATTGTATGTTTAAGTCTGAATGATTTTTAATCAAAGTCCCAAAGGGTTATGTCAGGACAGATAACTTAAAAAAACCCTGCTCACTGTAAGTAAGACTCTTCTTAAAAAAAAAAAAAGTCTAATCTATTACAACACAGTGTCATAAGTACAATAATAGATAAAACATGACGAGGAAATTTTATAGTATCACTCATGAATGGGATTTGTAGCATAAATCACCAATAACTGCGACAATGTGAAGAGATTTAATTTGAATTAAAATTTAGGTGTTTTTTAAGTTATTTCAACGTTTTAATAAAAAAAAGAAAAAGTAACTACCTTTACTATAAATGTGATAACCTCATTGCCGCTTATTCTGAATTGCTCTGAAATGAACCTCACTTCTTTTAGAATGAAGAATCAATTAATAGATCTTTTTTCACAGAAGTCATTTCACCTTGTCGTAGCAGCACAAAGCACAGGTTTTACTAATGACATCAGTGATGGCTCTGTTCCATTCAAGAGTCCTAGTAAGCTATGACAGTGACAGTGCACCCCCGAGCACGATATCACGAACCTGAAACTGAAGAAGCTACGGCCTTGGCAACACGTACACAAGTATATTTGGAAATGTAGCTTTTTGTTTTGGGCTTTTGTTCACATGCAAACTGCATTGTAGGTCACTGAGAATAGATCTTTTGTAAAACTGTGTCCCGGGTGAAGATTTTCAGAGTTGACATGCAGACAGGAGAGTTTTTGGCTTGAGACGTTGGAGTTATCTCCTTTTGTGAGGGTGGCAAAATGAGGCATCATTTCATGCAATGCCAGGCATGACCGAAATATTGCTGACTAACCTTACCTTGAGGACTTTTTACACGTTTACATAGAAAATGTATTGTTCCTCTTCCACTGTATTAAGGAACAGAGGCGTCAGATTTAGCTACAGACGTCACTGCGCCAGGTAGCCTGCAGGTAAAACTTTTTACAGGCTTCTGATTGGGCAACACCTTCTTCTTCTTCTTTGTGTGGCTTCAGGGTTGTGGTTATTGCCACATGTTGGTTTGGCATGTTCTGACAGCACTTCAGTTGTGTTTTGTGTTTCATTTGGAGGAAGATTTCTTTCATAACCGTGCTTGTGTGTAGGAGGGAAAAACCCCGTCTTCAGAAAACCCTTTGTCCGTGTTGACTAGGCCTTAAAGTAGTTAAGCCATCATTCATGTTATTTGCAAGTGTGCTTTTCCTACTGTCTTCCATTAAACGGCCTGATTAATGTAAACATGTGGATCCACAGATTATGTGATCAAACATTTAAAGCTATTTAGGACTAAAAAAGAAGAAAGTATGACCACATTACTCCAGTTCTAAAATCTTTACACTGGGTACCTGTCACTCAGAGAATTGATTTCAAAATCTTGCCGCTTCTGTATAAATCACATATATCTCTGTCATGCTTGTGACAAATGAACCTTCTCGGACCCTGAGGACAGCTGGGGCCGGCCTATTGACCGTCCTAAGAGTCAGAATAAAACATGGTGAAGCAGCGTTTAGTTATCATGCAGCACAAACCTGGAATAACCTCCCAGATGATAGACAGGCCCCAACTCTGACCACTAAAGCAAAAAATATTCCCTTTTTACACTGTCTGCTCCATCTTGCAATGACTGCAAACTCATTTTTAAACCTGATTTTAAATCATTTTAAATAATCTTTTTATTTCTGCACCTCTTGTCTACGCTTTTGCTATTTTTTATGTTATATTTTTTAATTGTAAATCATTTAGTAATTAATTTTACCTTTTATATCCCTTTTCCTCTTCACTCTTTTCTGTATCCTTTATTATGTTTCATATTTTACTGCTCTGTAAAACACGTTGAGTCGCCCTTGTGTATGAAATGTGCCATACAAATAGAGCTGCCTTGCCTTACCAGTTTAAACTTACTAATCAGGCTGATGGTAATTACGTTGTCTATTGGCTGGTTGTTGAAATGTGCTTCCTTATGCCTTTCCCTCTGGTTTCCATGGCGACTGATTAGCTTATTTTTTAGCCACATTTGTTGATCTGTCATCACGAGAGGGTTTTGATAAGATGCTGTTTGCAAAATGTGCCTAAAGGAGTCACATTTCCCACAAGAC
This sequence comes from Epinephelus fuscoguttatus, assembly GCF_011397635.1. NCBI lineage: Eukaryota > Metazoa > Chordata > Actinopteri > Perciformes > Serranidae > Epinephelus > Epinephelus fuscoguttatus. The sequence goes on from NC_064759.1 coordinate 13,150,687, forward strand.
ATGAATGTTTAGCTGTGACATCTCTGATTGGTTCAGACAATACAAACAAGTCACACAACCACAGACTGACCACCACCACGCACAGAGCAGAATGAATAAATCTACCTGGCACACATGGATGATTTTAGTGCCCTCATTGCTTATGTGGTGCATCGAACATGTGTGTGCTATTGTTGCAGATGCATGGTATATATTCAGTGTAATACCATGCTATGACTGTCATGGTTGAAGGAGAAAAACCAGCACTTAGTAGCTTAAATCTTTGAGCTCTCCAGTCTGCCTCAGTGCCCCCCTTTGTCTACAAAGTCTGCCATCTTACCAACAGAGAACAGCAGAGTAAGCTGGTCCTCCAAGCTCTTGTTACAAAAAGGAATGATTGCTCTTACTGTCAAAGTGTTTTATTGATGTACGGTGCTCCAACAGGCCAGCCAGATAATAGGCAGGCAGGGGGTAACTCTGTGGCATTATGTTGCCCACGACTGATTTATATAGGCAACATACTCTCTCTCTCTCCCGCTCTCTCACACTCTCTGATGTGATTTTACAGTAGTGACATTGATCCAGGCCCACTTTGATCTTGCTCTTAGCTGTTGCTCTCTCTCGCTCCCTCCCGCTATCACCCTCCGCTCCCTGGTGGCCAGACTCTGCAGCTTTTAACCCCGACTACCCCTCGTCTCATCCTATAAACCCTCCCGTCTCGCTCCCCATCCTTCCATCGCTCCATCCCTCTGGTGGATCTGTAGATATAAGTGTTCTTTTGCTTGTCGGAGCCTCGGCTGCGCTCGTCAGAGTTATGTTGTCGATAAAACGTCCCGCTGCATCTCTCGGCTCTCCCTGCTATCAGCTGCAACTAACCAGGTGTCACGTACCAAGGAGGAAATTAGTGAAGATCCAACACAAAATGAAAGGGAGGCGTCGGGAGAGAGCCAAGGAAAGCAACACATCATGACATTTCATAAGCTGCTCCGCCACTTACTTTCTGTATCGCTGTGTCTCTCCATCTCTCTTTATTTGGAATTTTCAGGGAGCATTACCATCCAATAAAGTCCAATATAATAAATGTAGGAAAAATCCTCCAAAATAGGGCTGCACATTTTGGGATAAAATGAGAATGATGATTTTCTGAGTCAGATAGGATTTTCGCTCAAGATTCTCAGGGAAAACAGGTTTTGAAATTAAAATATTTATTGCATTGTGTTTTGTCTTGTAGCTACTGAAGGGAGAATATGATTGCGGCTGGTAGCACTGAGAAAGCATAGGCCACATTCCCAACAGACAGTTGGTAGTCAACTGCTTCACTGAAACGATGAACATAAAAATTGAAGTCAAAGGCCGGTCAGTTCACGAATCCTTCATTCTGTTATCTAATAAGATTCAGACATTTTCTTTTTATCATCGTCCAGGAGGCTGTTTTTTAATCGAGGAGATTCTCCCTGTACACATCTGAACATGTAGCACTGTGATTGAAAACCGGTATAAAATCATCCAGTGTGACCTCCACAATGAAATACAATGCATGTGCAATAAATATTACATCACTCAAGACAGACTGGGATCGTACTTTATGGTGTTGGTGAATTGTATTGAAACATTTTTTTCTAAGTAGTATAGTAGTAGTATAGTCTGATATTTTGAAACTTGATGACATATGGAGAAGCTACAGTTTTAGTCACACCAAAAAACACAATATAATGCTTACCATTCAGTCCAGTAAAATAACAGCACAAAGAACAGCCTCAAAAACAAAGAGACATTCAGAATTTACAGTATAAACTGGGATCAGTCTCTTCTAGGCGTCACTTTTCCAACACCGAGTGCCAATCCAACACTAGTGCTCTTCTCTCAGTGTAAAATCTGTATATCTCACCGTGTGGAGCTGATTGGGATCATTCTTCTATCTCATATGAGACGTCAAAGGGACGGTTTGCTCCAAAGTTGTAGTGCGATTTATCCGTGTAGATTGTTTTGATGTGAGCTGCCGAGTATTTAAGATGTCTGCCTTAACTAGATCTCACCTAGCTTGTGGTGCCGTTATCTTCAACACTCGGAAACTCACACCAAAATTATCTAGACTGATAAACAGCACTACAGGTAAGAGGAAATTTGTGTTTTTGATTTGGGATTGAACTGTCCCTTAAACACAGGCATGTCTAAACTTCGGTCCAAAAATTGTGGCCCACGGACAGATTGAAACGGCTGGCGGCTTGTCTTTTAACATATACTATGTGTGGCCCACACAATATTGGTTGATTAAGCAAGATCACTGCATATTTTTTTGTTCACCTCACAATGGCAGGAATATCGAACAGCTTGTGAACAGTTCAGTGGAAGATAAAACAGTTGCACTGTCGAGCTTCTATGTTGTTTTTAACCACCCAATGTTCATTTCCATTCAATTTTATTTATAAATATCACGACATCCCTCTGACCTTAGGACCCTCACAGCGGATAAGGAAAAATTCCCCCAAAAAACACCCCTTAATGGGGAAAAGAAAAACAATATGATGCATGCTGGCCCTCAGGTATTCTTACTAATCTGGCCTGAAAAAGTTTGGGCACCTATGCTTTAAGGACACATTATCATTTAACTTTAAGTGAAAAAATTCATGCACCAACATTCGTAACTTCTCATTCCTCAACTGTAAGTTAATGTGGGTCGATCACAACCAGCCGCTTCTTGATCTACTTAAAGGTCAGTATCAGCACCAGTGTGTCAGAAAGGTTTACTAAGTCAAGTCAGTCCAAGTCTCTGTTATACTGGATTAAATTGTACTGTACGTTGGTTTCTACATTTCTAGTCACTCGATGTACATGCTAATGTGTCACTGTGTACAAATAAGACATCAGATGTATGATTAAAAATGATACTTTAAAGACCATTAATCCTCCAAGGCATGTGCTCTTCAACAAAAACTCACTCTTCAACTTTGTATTTTCATGACGTTCTCACTCCCAACTCGTTCAATGACCCTATGCTTCAAATTATGATGCTCTACGTTCCCTTCCAGAATCAGTTTTGGATGCGTCACTTTCCTAGCAGTGTGCACTTGTTTGCTAGAATGTCTTTCAAGTGTGACATCTGTCGTCACAGGAGTCGTAGGTTTCACCACCAAAACTATTTTAGGTTTAGGCAACAAAACCACTTGGTTAGGTTTAGAAATTGGACACTGGCAGTGGTCTTTTGGGTGAAAGGTGTGTGTTTGACCTTCCACCATGTCCCTTCCTCTTGCCCGCCCTACTCGGACTTTCTCGCTATTTCAAATACGTTATTGCCACAGACGGGATTTCAACATTATTTAAAAGCCTGAAGGAGCGTGCCTTGTGCATCGATAACAGAAGCAACATGGCTGCCGTATTTGATTCCCAGGGAATAAGAGCAGGTTGCTATTTCCTGATTATCCACAGCCTGAAACTAAATTTAAAGTGGCCTCACACAGATTATTGTAGCGTTAAAGCCTTCTCATGCTCATGTATTGTGTCATGGTTCATGTGTGTATGTCAGAGACACACCCCCGTAAGATGTCACTCCATCAAATATTAAAAGCAGGCAGGTGAGATGTTTTCGTGTCACACACAGAAATGCTTGTTGGCACACACACACACACACACACACACACACACACACACACACACACACAGTGGGAATCCTAAAGCCAGCTTTTATCTCAAAGAAGTGATTTACTTTCAGATTACTCAAGATGCTCCGAGTTGCCCTCCCCCTCATTTTTCTCTCTTTCTTTCCTGCCATTATCCCTTCATCTCGGAGAACTTGCTTTTCTTTGGTAGCGTAAAACTCTCCAACCGCCTCCTTTTTTTTCCCTGTCTGCTCCATTCTGGCTCTCTCTGCTCTTTTACTCAATTTGCATTCACGCCTCCCTAGTGGAACCAAACTCATCCCTCACTCGTGTTCTTTCTCTCTCTCTCTCTCTTTTTTGCATTCACTATAAATATAGTTCCCTTGAAGCATTTTACGCTTTTTTTTTCTACCACTAATACCCTCTGTAGGCTAGTAAATGATGTAATGAGAAAAAGTGATGAGAGGAGAGGAGTGGAGGAGGAGAGCAAAGGATGGATGTTGAACAATTAATCTTCCGCTCATGTTAGTCTGAAAGGAAGGGATGAGAGGAATGGAGAGCAGGGGGAGAAAGACAAATTCAGGAAGGATTTGAGGAGAGCAGTAAGAAGTGATGGAGAGAGGGAGACATTGGGAACAGTGTTTCGATCTTCATTTAATAATTGAATAATAATCCCCCTTGAGACATGACCTAGAACTGGCAAAGAGAGAGGCAGCATCAGGCTGAGGATGACACACTGCTGCCCCCTTGTGATTTTATGATGTCACCACTATAACATCTGAGTGTGTGTATATATGTGTGTGTGTGTGTGTGTGTGTGTGTGTGTGTGTGTGTGTGTGTGTCTGTCTGTGTGTGTGTGCGCACACATGCTCATCGGCGTGTGTATGATTTACAACTGCAACCTGTCTCTGTCACACAGATATGGGCCCGTGTCTGTGATGGGGAGAAAAAGAGGGCTTTTGGATGTCAGGAAAGAATCTATTTCACTTTGTCACACAAACTACACACACACATACACTCCCAGACACAGATTCAGACCTTATCTTCCTGTCAAGCTGAGTCTTTTTTGGGGTTGACGCTGATATATGAGCTTTGGGGGGGGAGAAACGTGGCCGGGACGTTGACGACTGACGTGAGCGCAACGTTGCGCTCAGGTTGATGTACGAGCACTGGGGTTAGGGGACAACGCTGCGCTGACACCAGGAGAAGGAGCTGTGGCCCTGGGGCCTTCAGTCCATACTGAAGAGCCAGCTCCGCATTCTCTGCAAGCAGCAGCCCTGCAGCCACAAATACACACACACACACACACACACACACACACACACACACACACACACACACCTGCTTTGTGTTATTAATAACTCAATAACTCTCAGACAAAGATTTGTTTGACCTCGAGTTAACGCTGAAGCTGACATGCATGCATCCAGGAACAACAGGGTACCATACGATGATGTGAGGTGTCATGTTGTCTTCGCTGTGATGTATGTGATGTTTGTGTGTCTAAAAATGTTGCACGGACGACTGGGATTTAGAGCCAGTTAACTGCATGTATGCTAAATGTGGACCTTCATGTTAACCATGATGTCACAGAACAAATAGCACAGCTGCATTGTGTGTGTGTGTGTGTGTGTGTGTGTGTGTGTGTGTGTGAGTGTGTGTGTGTGCGTGCGTTATTAGAGAGGGCGCTACTAGGGTGTGTGATCATGTTGAAATATTAGTCCCATTTCCACTTTTGAAATGAAATTTTTTTAAATACATTATGAAATGTTTTGCACATGAAAGCTGTGTGTTGAACATGTTAATTCATGTAGTTATTTTGAGTGTTTTCTGAGCACTGTGAGCGGCAATCAGTGCACGGATTGCACCATATAAATTACATTTATTTTTATTCATTATTGATGCTCATGGTTAATAAAGTTTCATTAGTTTCCAGAGGCAATTTAGACATAACACGGGCAAAAAATAATAATTTTTTTCACTTCAAATTCTGCAAATATTTTGTGATTTTCCAGCAAGGCAGAAACTAGGACCTCACTATTTTTTTAAAAAATTCTTGAAATTACGATATAGCAAAGTGCAATATCCAAATTGCAGGAGCTGCAATAAAATGTGTCACAGCATGCCATTATAAATGAAGCATTGTTGAGCTACAGAGATGCTCTGTCGTACATATATTTATTTATGTATTTTTGTGTGAAAACAAAATGCAAAATGTGTCATTCCTTCTAAAATCATGACTGGTATTGCAATTAAAATATCTGTTAAAATAATGGCAATATGATTTTTTTTTTTTGGAATATCGTGCAGCCTTAAAAACATGTTGTAGATGTTCATTCAGTTATTTATTTTGTGTGTTTTTTAAGCACTGTGAGCTGCAATCAATACATAATTTGCACTAGATAAATAACATTTATTTTTTAATTTCATGAAGCACAAGGTTAATAAAATTTCATTTGTTTCCAGAGGCAGTTTAGACGTAATACTAGCAACTGACTGGCAGGCAAAAACAGTTTTTCCCCCCTCAAATTCTGCAAATACTTTGTGATTTTCCACTGGGGCGGAAACAGTAAAGAACATGTCTAATTATGATGCGCTCACTCTAATTAGTTTGCCTGTAAAAGATGACAGATTTGTGGAAATGCAGTGTCTAAATGAAGCAGCTTTAATTAATGTTACTGTGGAAAAGTTAAATGATGTGTTTATTGTTCAACTTTATAATTACACTCAGCCTGACTGTCTGCACTCTTTCTGTCTCTCTGTGTCCAGTCTGCGTAGAGAGGGCTACACAATGCAGGTGAACGTTAACGACTACCTGGACATCTACTGCCCTCACTACAATGACAGCCAGCGCATGGTGGGCACTGGCGAGCAGTACGTCCTCTACATGGTCAGCTACCGTGGTTACAGAAACTGCGACCCCCAGCTGGGCTTCAAGAGGTGGGAGTGTAACCGGCCCCATGCGCCCCACGCGCCCATCAAATTCTCCGAGAAGTTCCAGCGCTACAGCGCCTTCTCGCTGGGCTATGAGTTCCACGTCGGACAGGAGTACTACTACATCTGTGAGTGTAATCAAACCATCACTGTGTCAGTACGTGTTACTATAAAGTGCCTGTGTATGTCCTTGAAATACAAATGAAAATAAATTATATTAAAAGCTTGCTATCCTTGCAGGAGGTCATTAAGAGCAGAGCAGTGATGTGACAAACACTCCCTGCAAGATTAAACGTGTTATTCTTTTAATGTTAAGTGGATTTGGTGATTAACTCACTTCAGATTAGTCAAAATCCATCCTCAGGTAATTTCCGGATAACAAATTGCTGTTTCACATCTAATCATATCACCCCGCAGTCAAGCAGACTCATCCATTTTGTTGATTGCTAATCAAATTAACTCACAACACCTTGCACAAATATGACGCCGTATAAATAATGAACACTTGGCTTGTCATGAAACAATTTAAAAACAAATATGTCAAGCCTAGGATGAATGTCTCATGCATTAAATGGCTATATAATGAGCGCAGCACTCATTTAACCTACATTACTTGATGGGAGACGTCTCTATGAAATTTTTTTTTGTTGAGCTCTGCAGCACAAAAGTCAGAAGCTGCTCTGTACTTCGCTGCAACGAAGATGTCTCCTTGTTCTTTTGGTCTTCTGGAAACTGAAAATATATAGCAACTTAAAATGAATTTGGTGTGATTGGTTGGTTATATTATTTTACTTTAAGACATTTGAATCTGAAGTTCAACAATTTCAATGTAGATTTTGTTTTACCAGCAGACACTTTGACTTGTCACAGCAGGAAAAGCACAAGTGTTACTAATGGCGTTAATGATAGCTCTGCTCTGTTGTGCCCCAGCAAGCCATGACAGTGTGACAGTAAATCAGCATGCACAATACCAGGAGCTGTGCTTTTCCTACTGTGATATGTCGAAATGTCTTCTGTAAAAATGGGCCTCTTATCTTTCCAATTAACTGTTTTATATTATAGAGTACACTTAACTAAATTAAGACATATTTAGACTTCAAATAGTGGAGACTGGTGACACATTTTCAATGTTGCCTCTCTGCAGCAAGGTCATATGGCTGGTGTTTTTACATGTCCATTCTGTATCTGTATCTCGGGGTCAGGTGAGAGAACATCATTCGAAACCTTTGTCAGATGTTTTGGACCATTAATGAGTTGTTGTGAGTGATGTTAATACAGTCAGTCAAATGTGCTTGTCTAGTGCTGCTCATGTGAGTGCCATATGTGGTTCAGTGCAGCCATAGATCAGTTATAATGCTATATAATTAAGTATATCTTGTTTCCATTGAATGGTACGGCTCAACTCAACTCACTTTTGGTACCAGGTCCTTTTCTTAATTTGTTTTTCACTGCAGTGTAGGTGTGATTCTCAGCTGTTTGCCATAGTGATGCCACGTGAAACTGCTGTAACACCATCTTTAATGCAATACCAGCTGGATTCAATCATGAGCAACCAATCACGGGAGTGTCTACACTTTGTCATTTGTAGTGTAAGGTGTAGTGTAGATTAAGTTTTGCAGGCTGCCATTTTTACGTCTCTGCGCATGTGACAGCCATGGCTAGAGACGTCATGTTTTAGCAAGGTCAGTCCCTTTCTCACGAATGGGAAATCACAAGAACACCTTGAGGGAATTTCCTTTCTTTTAGGACAAACGTCTAAACGGACTCAATGATGAACTGACTAGAATTTGGTGATCAGAGATCAAGGTCGCTGCGACCTCACAACACATGTTTTTTGACCTCAACATTTTGCACAAATGTCCAATAGGATCAAATGGTGATGTGATGACACCAAACGGTCAGCTTCACTGTGACATTATAATAATGCCATAACTCAAGAACCAAAGAGGAGACATTTGATCAGATGTCGAATTTGTGACACTATTCTTGGGTGTCCATCTTGAAACTCTGCTGAGTGTATAGCTCCTCTGTGCTGCCCCTTTGAAGATGTGTTTGAAGATGTTTTAGAATATGTAGCTTGCTTGTAGCAGCATCTGAGGCATTGTCTACTGTCATGGCTACATATGAGTCTGCACAGACATGGATGTAAACCATAACTGGACTGCTTGGCTCAGGCATGTAACCAAAAGAGACAGTAATTATAGTTTAAAATCCGGGTTGAGTGAATACAAAAAAAATTGTGGTCGCTGTTGATGGTAGCTTGGCTCTTTAAATATTGCAGGTTTGTGCAGGATGTCCCGTGTCGAAGCAGTGACGGTTCTCTGGGACCAATCAGCCACTTTGAACCTCGACTGAAGTGGTACAGACACAATACTGTACCAGGTACTATCCACAACTTGTGCAAATTGAAAACCAAAAATGAGTGAGTTGAGTCGTGCTGCACCATGCAGTGGAAATGTGGCATTAGAGTAAAGGTGTGTTGAAAGTATTCTGTATCAGAAGTTGCCCCCTGAAATTCTGAACTGAGTTCACAGCTGAACTCTGCTGTGTGTGCATTGATCCCTGTAGACAGCAAGTTGTTGGCCATACTACTGAACACTTCATGTTGGGGGTCTCGTAGTAAGACACAAAGAGATAAAAATGATGTGCCACATTTGGTAACATGCAATAAAAACACTCTGACAGCCGACCACAGTCCCTGTTTTAGGTAGACACTACTAGAACTGAACATACAGAGTGCTCATTTCACTCTGCAGTAATATGTACAATACAGTCTAGGCCTGACTATATTTAGAAAATACGGTTGTATGTCACAAACCGTGACTGTATAATGGCAGCCTGTGTGCTCCATTGCATCCTGGAATACTGAAAATAACTTAAGTGTAGTGATGGATGTAACGTTTCATGCTATGTGTAAAATTGTATGTTAACTGTGTTTAATGTAGAACAGTCACGTCTGGCTCATGTAATGTGTGTCACAAGGTTGGTGTCGGCTGATACTGTTCCGGTAGTTCAGATTGGTGCATTACATTTCAATCAAGAGAGACAGAAGTATGAAGTAAAGATGATATTTAATACAGAATATGAGTGTACAAATTAACAGATAATTTAACTGAAGTCTTCTATTAATACTCCCCATGGAGTCTAGACACCAGTGGTGTTGGTGGCTGATGACTGAGGCTGATGGCTGATGAGGAGTATGAGGCTGATGAATCTGCAAAGACTAGGTAGTGATGGGGAGATGGAGGGCCCCCACAACGGCAGCAAGAAAGAACTTTATTTAAAATGAGGAGCAGTAAGATGATAGGCTGACAGAGAAGGTGTGTCGCTGTGCTATTGGTTGATTGTGAATCAGCTGACCACTCAATTGACCTCCCCAGACAACGACACGCAGAGATAGCGAGTGAGCATGCGTTCAAAAGAAACTTACGACTTCCTGACTGAACTTTTGCTAGAGACCACATATAGCACTAAACACATGTCAGTACACATGTTGATCTGTTTTGCATTTTGTGTCTTTATAGCCACGCCCACCCATCATCACGGCCGCAGCTGTCTGAGACTACGAGTGTACGTGTGCTGCTCTACGGGTGAGTCTTTAGCTCTGTGTGTGTGTGTGGTGTGTGACCTGTATTGCAATGCTTGGACCCGCTTGCAGACTGTACCTGCACCCATCTGGCCACTCTACCCATCTGGCAGGCACAGGGCTCCCCACGAATCCTCACACACACATACACACACACGTACTTATTACTCACATGTATACACACACACACACACACACACCGGCTGCATACAGATGCTGCATACACAATCTAAATACAGTCTAAAACAGGCAGAGCTATTAATACTCCTGCTGAGTTTCCCCTGCAGCATTTTCACTCACAGCACAGAACCCCCCTTTGCTTCTCGTTTTCTCTCCTCCTTTCTCGCTCTGTCTCTTTTTCTGCCTCTCCTTTCTCTTCCTGCGCTCCCTCCAAAGAAGCAGCAGCAGCAGCAGCAGCAGAGAGGAGCAGCTCCGGCTTTGAAGGCCCTCACCCCCTCCGCCTCCTTCCTCTCCTCCCCTCCTCTCGACTCCCTCCTTCCTCCTCTCTCACCCCTCCTCCCTCGCTCCCTGTCAGAATCCATTTATTGCTGTGTGCGGTCAGTGGGTGGCTATGTATATGTAGTGTTAACCTCTCGCGCTCGCTTGCCTGCCTTCCTTCAATCTCTCGACCCTCTCCCACTCGCTCACTTGCACACACGCACTCACACACGTTCACACACACACACACACACACAGACACACATTTACACACACACTCACACATACACACGCAGACTTTGATCCCTGGCCTGTCCGGTCCTTTTAACTTCCACAGCCCTGTAGTGTTAACCTCTCCTCCCTTCCCCCCCCCCCCCCCTTCTCCCCGACTCCATCGCTCTCCTTCCCTTTTCACACACTGCCTCTCTTCAGTTTGATCTGCCTCCCCTCACCTTCCCTCTTCCCTCTCTTTCTCCCTCTCTGGGCTGCTGGCGAAGTTATGGCTTGTCAGTCTGCTCCGGGGCATTTCTAAAAAAAAATTTAACCCCTGCACCCTTGCCTTGCCGCTCTCTCGCCTGTTTCTCTCAAGATGTCAAGTTGAATCTAATTAAAATCTTTTAGGTTGGAGGAAGGGTTTAACCCGTGCTCCCTCACCCTCACCCTCCCTCTGTCTCTGTCTCACTCAATTTCCTCTCTCCCTCTCTCTGTCCCTCAGCCTCTGACGTGGATGATGAGCCAGAGCCTACAGAACCAGACTACACGCTTAGACCAGGCCTAAAAATTGACGATATTGGTGAGTCATGCACACACTCACTCAAACTTATACACACATGAAGTTGAGTAAGTATGAAGCACAATCATCCGGCCTGTCTGGATTTATAACGGCAGACATGGACTCATGTTTGTCAGTCAGATCGTATCAGCCTCAAATTATGGAATTCATATGATTCACCCTATTCAAGCTGACATATTGGCGTTAAATGATGATTACCCTGTTTTTTTCGTATTTTCAGCAAATCCCATAAACAGACTTAGAGCAACAGTGTGTCAGTCCGTCTCTCAATCTGTCCGTGGCGCTCAGCCACAAGCCCTGTTTCTGCTGGAGATGTTCATCTTTAAAAACAGGGCACAAAATCCTGTTTTATTAAAAAAAAAAGACTCACTCATTTTCTTAAACAGTCGCAAAATTTAGGTTTTAGCAAAAGTTATTAAAACGGGAGTAACTGGTAGATTTGTTGGGGACTATTTTCAGCGGCGGATTAATACACATTTGGTTTTCTAGCGACTTACTGCGGCATCAGGGTGGTGTATGTTGGACTCAAACTGAGCTGAAGCTTCATTGTAATAAGGGAACATGTCACTTTCAGCAGCTGTATCTTATTTATGTTTTGTAGAAAGTTAATACTCCTTAGAGGGATGAATTTATTGTTGAAAAAATAAAGAATAATAGTGCTGATCCTTCATAATAATGGTAGTTAAACAAATTAATTTGAAATATTCTTTGTGTAGTATTGATAACTGAAAATTATATATATATATTAAGGGACACTGGCCCGAAAAATAAAGATAGTATATTTACATCTTTAACCAAATATCAGTACTTACAGCATGAACACCTGTACCTGCCCTTACTTTGATTAATGAGCATTTTGGCATATTTTTAGGAGACCATTTTAAATCCCCAAACGCTTCCTGTCAGGTCGCGCTCAGCCCTGACTAGCTCCACCAATCAGATAGTTAGGACAGCCTGTATCTATGTCACAGGGTCAGCAGTAATGTGTGTCACAAAGTCAAATGTGCATTTGTAATATTAAGTATCATAATAACACAACATTTGTTTCAGTTATCATTACCTGACATGCTTAGGCCTCCATAGTCAATATGTGGAACGTCACTTTCTGTACCCCTATGATCACCTTTGGGGGCACCCCACCTATAAAGAGGTGTCTCCTGCCTTACCGTTTACCTTCTGAGAGGGGCTCGAGTTATATGGTCGTAATTGACAGAAGATTTTGTTTTTACCTCTTGCTGTCCGAGTTGTCAGGAATAAACGAAGATCACCACCAAAGATTTCCACAGTCTGAGCCTCTTCATATCAACACGGCACAGACAACAGTAGAGTCCACAGGTTGCATCTAGGCCGACAGGCAAAACCCAGGGCAGCAAAAACTCCCCTAAAGCACTTGTCACTGCCCTGTGACTGTGAGCACATGTTAAAATAAACTAACAGCCTCTGTCATTTGTATTTTGACAGCTGGACAAAAGAGGGCACTGACTGGAGAGATTGTGCTACTATGAGGCTTTAAAAATAGGGTTGACAAAATCTGAAAATGCCCCCCAGCTCCAGTGGGGATTACACACGTCATTTCATGGGATTTGTTGACAATAACACAAATATAAAATATCACTATCCTTATGATTTAAATACTGACAACATATTGAACACTAGTGTATGATGACAGAGTGACCAGTTCAGTGACCGTGCAGCATCAGAAGCGTCCAGCTAAAGTTAAATGTGCCATGTTTAGAAGAGACCTTCAGTGCAGCTAACTTCACAGCACCAGCTGGCTTGGCAAGCTGCTGATCACTGCTAAACAACTACATGCATATTCATTTCACACTTGTGGTTTTCACCCGGATATGCACAGAACACCAAGTTTCATGTCTTTAAAAAAAAAAAAAAATCATTCAGATTTCCTGCAGTTAACTTAGTGCTCCCACGTCGCCCTTATGTTGCTCTCGTCAGGGTTACACAACTGATGAAATCATGGGTGTCATGCTAAATCTGTTAGCACTGGAACTGTGTAAAATTTGGCAGCTAGTGAAGGGAGAGGCTGCACAGTTAATCCATAAGTGACAACCTTTAGGATAACCTCTTAGATGATCATGTGGCTGCAGCACAATAACGTGTACAGCTAGCCTGGCCAAGCTGCCACCCATTACACAACCACACATGTGAGTATCAATCACCATCCTGTCTTGCTCTCACACTCTTCTCCAAGGTAGCCTGTAAAATATGGCGCTGCTGTTGTTAATCTGTGCTCACATGCGTGCCTCTGCGTAATAAATCAGTCTGCTCTCGTAACTGTCGTAAGAAAGCTCATCAGTGGCTGCGGCGAATGGCTGCGTGTCACACGAGTTTGTGGAGATACCTCTCCCTCACCTCTTTTTCCTCCCTCCATCATCCTTTCATTTCCTTTTTCTCCCTCACTCCATCTCCTTCCTCCACGCCCTCCTCATCCTCCCACTCTTTAATTCCCATCCTCCATTTTTCCTCCCAGAGCACAAGTAGGAATGCAGTGGAGGGGAAAGCCACCAAAACTCAGTTTATTCACCTTTTGATGTGTGAAATTGAGTTTTCCCTCCTTTAACATATTTTTCTCCCAGCACGATATTAATCTCAGGATTATAGTGTGCATTAATGCTATCACAGTGATGTAAGCTGTATTAAAATAGAGGGTTTTATTCCAAAATTATATTTGTTGTTTGTTTTTTACCTTTCCGCAAGCGCAGATTGGCGCCCATACTTTTGTTTGCCACTACACTGCAATAGATATACATTCTCATCACATATTGCCACCACTTGTGCACCTTCCTTCCTTTTCTGCAAATAACACACAGTAAATGCAAAAGGTGCTCATTCTAGTCGTAGAAAATGTTCAGTTTTATTCAAGATCACACAGTGCGTACTTAATTACAAGTCACAGAGAAGAATATACAGAAAAGAAAAGGTTATTTCAACAAAAGACTAACTGTATTGGATGTACTTGAAGAGATAAGGAATGTGAGCCACATGAAAATATTGTTAATATTAAGTGAACGGCTGACACAATAGCGGAGCACAAATTACCCCAGCTCCTGTGGGTCATTTTCACCTGTAGTGCTGTGTTGCCAATTAAATTAATAGGATAACTCAAGTGGTGCAAGAGGAAGTGAGGAAATCAGCAGGGAGCTGTGAAATGAACTGAAAACAAAGAAGCAGTAGAGTTTCCTATTCCCCTCCCTCGTTCTCGGTCCTCCAGACTGCCGATTAGACTCATCACATCATAGTTTTAATTACTGTTATTCAAAGTTCACGTCAGCACATTCACACAAACACGAGGCGACGCGCAAACTGCTCGGTTCAAATCTGCCTGATTACCGCGTCTGAAAATGTTTAACTAAGCTGAATGTTGCAGGCTCATATTGTAAACCACCCCGTCTCTCTCCCCTTCACTGCTCACAGTTTATTTCCTGGGCGCTGCCCCTTTCAATCAGTGTCTACAGCCCAACAGTGGTTCCCTCCTGAATACGGCCTCTAGTATTAGATTTCATTTAGATCTCATTTACAACACAGATGGAATGGCGCTAGCAGCTCCCCGTGCAGCCATGTGATTACTGATGGCTTTCAGTGGGAGGATACTCATTTACCAACCCTGTTGGCTCAGGTTACTGCATCTGACGATCAGCTCCGGCCATTAGTGAAGAAAATCAGAAGCTCTTTCTTTAATGGGGTTTATTGTAGCAATTAGCACTCCTTTAAGTGACGGTGTGCTTGGGTTACTTTGCCAGCAACATCAGGTTGAGTATCAGTAGGCAGGACACGGCACAAACTGAATGTCGTCTCCATTTGTATAACATATTTTGTACAAAGAAGTTGTCTCATATGTTTGAGTTTTAGTAAAAAATATCCCATACAAAGGTCTGGGAATCAAGTATGTAGTAAAATGTCGACGTGTATCCCCACTGCATTCAGGTGAAATTGACCTTTTGCTAAGCCCCACCCCTTTGCAATGGTCCATCAAGCTGTCGGAGTAAGCATGGAGCCCACACTGTAACTAACTGCTCTCCCTGATGAAATATTATCATATTTTTGGAGAAATGAAAGAGTGATTGCAGAGAGAAGCAGACAGAGGGGTCTACAGTCTGTGTTTGAAGGATATATCCAGGATGTCAAACTGACTCAGCAGCAACAACAGGTTAAAAAGACAAAGATAGTTAGAAGCTAAAGCCCAACTATAGGCTACAGATCACAGTGTAAAAGTGAACCACCACATCACTGCTGATCACCACACAAGACAATGAATATAAAGGGAAACTTTGCTGATATTGAACCAGCTGTGTGGCATCGCAGTGTGTGCAGATGAACCGTGTTTGGCTTCGCTCCCGTGCCACTGCCAGCACCTGGACCTTTACCACTCGATGGGCAGGGATCTCTGGGGAGAGTCAAACAACGTTCATCTGCACACAATATGATGACACACAGCTGGTTTAGTATCAGCAAAGTTTCCCTGCTTCCTTTCAGACAACCATTTATGCTCGTATTCACACCTACGGCCAATTTAGAGTCACCAATTTAACTGAAGTGCATGTCTTTGTGGGAGGAAGACATAGAACCTGGAGAAAACCCACGGTGACACGAGGAGAACGTGCAGACTCCCCCAAGGGCTTCCCCACCCCAGGTTCAATGCTAATCACTGCACCACCGTACCACCATGTAAACTGATATTTAAAACATATAAGAGTATCTTATGCCTCCTCACCTCCTCTCTCCTACCATAACCTGGAAACTGATCATCCTCCGCCATCATGGAGGATCTTCAAACCCCTCAAATGCACAGTGATATCACTTATCCATACATAAACTACAGGATTTCAAAGGAATATTTACAACAACAGCAATAAATTGGGAGACATACAGGTAAATTAACAAATTAAGTGATTTATTAACTTAACAGCAATCAAAACAAGTTACACAAATTGATGGGAGAAATCTGTAGTTTCAGCTGTGTAGGGAGTGGATGAGTGCAAAAGTGCAGTCTGAGAAAAAGGAAACAATAAACAGAAAACAAAGAGTTATAGTAAATTAAAAGTAAAAGGAAACCCTGCACGGAAACCAGCACTAACAAAAATTAACTTTAACTTACCATAACTATAACCACCAACAAATTGTGCTCTTTAAAGAAATACACTGTTCCCGCTCCCCTTGGTCTCCCACAAGGCCACTCTGCGCTGCTTTTAACTGAGCACCCCCTGGCACTTTTAGAAACAAATTTAAAGTTGATTGGAAAACTGGGAGAGGAGACAAAACGAAGACCAGGAAGTGGGGAACAGAACAAAAACACAGCAACATTAAGAGCACTGACTGGGCTCTAGACCAGGCCCTAAATGAATAAAGGTCTCTTGTATATATAAGACTTTTCTAGGCCTGTGAGAGATCTATAAAAGATAATGTAAGGTTTTGAAATTCTTAAATAAGAGGTCGGTTTGACAGGTGATACAGCTGTATACACTGAACCAAGGATTTCTCACTTGGCAGCTTCAGCTCCTCTATCCTGGCTTCTTTTCCTCGCCTCCTCCGCTCGCATCTCCCGTGGGCGGGACTAAGACGCGAGGAAAGAAATGCAAGCGAGGGAAGCGAGAAGACACATTAACATGATGAAATTGCAGTTTCGAGCTTCCTGTTCCACTTTCAAACCACCAGCAGGAGGAATCAGCTGCTAATTAATACCAGGTGTGCCTGCCGATTGCTCAGGTACATCAATTAGACTAGTGATGTCACAGCCTTAAATTGCATCTGAGATTTAAAATAAGCACCCGATGCTCTCAGCAACCTGCAATCAACTTAAGCTCCCTAGAGGCTTTTAAACCACAGTGAAAGGAAGGTTATGATCTGCTGGTGGAAAATGCTTCTTCTTTTGTTCTCTACCTGATGCTTATGAGGACACGACTGCACAATGCACAATATTTCACAATATAAAAATGTGACAGTGTGCATCATGGGGCGAAAATCAAATGGACTGTATAACTAACTCAACAGTTTCACTTCCCAAATGGTGCTTATTTTTGTTGTTTACATGCAGTCTAACGCCAGAGGGTGCAGTTAAATTACATGTATGGACACCGTGACACTGTCAGATGCCAGCAGATGTTCACATTCACTTTTTAAAAAGTACGTGGTTGCTTAGAAACGTAAAATTAGTTCATTTTTTAAATTTATTTTTATGAAGACCTTTTCAAACTTTACAACATAAACATTCTACAAGGGCCCCTTTGTATTTCTTGTTGGGATGTTTGTTAATGCAGAGGCTGACAGGAAGTAAACAGGGGCCAAAGAGAGTAGCAACAAAAAGGTCTATAGGCAACCGCTGTTTTTCGGACCAAGTTTAGTCACTGGCACGCCACTCATTTTACGTGTTAAAGTCAATTTAACAGCCACAAAGAGGAAAACTCAGCCTCTAAAAATAGTTATGTACTCTCATCTGTGGGTCTTTGTGGAGCTTCATTAAGTTTTGAGTTGAAAATCATGGGTATTAACCAGTCAGAGAGGGTCTAATAAAAGATGCCATTGTGTCAATTATGTCTCCAAAGTCCCTGAACTACACGGAGGTGCGATACTGCTGTTATAACCCTTTAATGAGGACATTCTGAACAGAGCACACCACAAATTATAACTTCTATGATTACCATGGAGATGAGTCAACACCTCTCTGACAACTACAATTAAAGATAATTATTTTCATAAAGCGTGCATTACAAGACTCATGAGTTGCGTGACAATGTAGAGTGGATTCAGCTTTTCAGAACAATACGTAAAACACAGTGTTTTGGGGTTTTAAATGGTCATATTTGACATGTTGTTTTAAATGTGTCATTAGCTTGTTTGCCCAATAATACATACACGCATAATGTATTGTGTCATATACATTTTTACATTTTAGCTCAGTAAAAACACACACTCTCTCACACACACAGACTCTTATAAACACAATCAGAGACTAAGATATCTCCTTGAACTTGTCAACATGACATTGAAATTCATAGACGCCTCTAGGTGTCTAAGTTTCCTAATTATCAGGCGGATGTTGCCTGCGTTTCTGCTCCAAAATGTGGCACACACACACACACTTTCATTTGTAACACACAGTCCTCTTGTGTGAGCTGACGTTTGGTGCGGGAGCATGTCAGAAGCTCATGATGCACGTCACATGTCTTCTGCACAAGTATGCCAAAAACATGCCAATAATTATGTGTTTATCTGTGACAGACAGTGAGTGAGAGACAGTGTGTGCGTGCGTCTGTGTGTGTGTGCGTGTGTGTAGATGTGTAATGAGGCGATTAGTGGAGTCACACGTTAGAACCAGTTTTGCGAGATGCTCCACAGTCTGCTGTTTGTGTCTTCAAAACCACACTGCTCTGTCAGTCAGTGCCGGAGTAACAGCGTCCCGACCCCTCGGCTCCATGCTCGGTTACAGAGCGGTCAAAGCATTTAACCTGAGCTCCGCTGCTGCATAGACCTCATTAGGTTGGCCAGCAGAGCATACCAGAAGAGGCCATCTCTAAAACCAGGTGTCAGCTAGTCATTACTCTGCTGTCTGACCCACAGAGCAGCTGGAAACATTCTGGAGCGTAGATACGGCGCTGCGTGGAAACACTGAGAATATCCCCACTTCACTGCGATGCCATTGGAGCGTTAACACAATAGCTCCTAATCAGCATCAGCCGTCCCGTGTACAGACAGAAAATTGTGCTTCTGTCTGGTCTCCAGTCTCATTAATCAAGTGACTACAGAGGGTGTGTCTGGCCGCACGTGTGTCTCATAAGTGTAGGCGTGAAGCCAACTGTCTGGTGTTTTTGTACACGGGCTAGACATCAACACTCAGTGTGGAGCTCGCAACAAAAGGCCGCAAACTATTTTTAGGGCATCACCAGGTGTACATGGAGGGGGATTGGGGCAGGGGGGGTTACAGTATATACAGTGCGCCCTTGTGTTAAAGTATGCATGTGTGTGAGTGGGAATTATTAGAACAATGAGAGCTGTCTGGTAACAGCTGCAGCAGTCTGCCATGGCACTGCTGTCGTGTTGTCTTTGGAACAGACTGAACATTTTTCCTTTTTTAATAACACATGCTCATTAAGAAACAAGTGGATCCACTGATATTTAAAGGGACAGTTCACACCAAAATCCAAAATACATATTTTTCCTTTTACCTGTAGTGCCATTTATCAGTTTAGATTGTTTTGGTGTGAGTTGCTGAGTGTTGGAGATACCGGCCGTAGAGATGTCTGCCTTCTCTCAAATATAATGGAACTAGATGGCACTAGAATTGTGGTGCTCAAAGCACCGAAAACATACATTTGTTAAACTAAAAAGCAGTGTCTCTTTTAGGAAATCATGACCCAGTTATTCAAGAGAATCCACTGTTCACTTGTTGTGAGCAGCTTCATGTAGGAACTATTGTAATTCTACAGAACTACACTCATCACCGTGCAGAAGGGAGTGTGCATCATACTGCTAGCTCACCTTGCACCACTGAGCTAGCTAACGTTACAGCTCGGCCAAGGAGGACGCCATTGATGTTTACATCTCTTGTCCATGAGTAGATGCCGTGATACTATTGGTGGATGCACTTAGGTAGAAAGAAAATAGGTCCTACATGAAACTGGGTCATGATTTCTGTAAAGAGACATTGCTGTTGAGTTTTTCAAGTGTATGTTTTTGATGCTTTGAGCACCACAAGCCGAGGGCCATCTAGCTCCATTATATTTAAGAGAAGGCAGACATCTCTACGGCTGATATCTCCAACACTCTGCAACTCACACCAAAACAATATAGACTGATAAATAGCACTACAGGGAAGACACAATACGCATTTTTGATTTCAAGGTGAACTGTCCCTTTGAAACGTATTAGAGTAGAGTCGTCTACAGCCTTTAAAAACCGAGTCATCTACAGCCGTCTTTATTCTATATGAAAATGTTCTACTGTATATTGGCCTCTATCCATTCTAGCATACCCAAAAAGTTCTGTCAAGCCAGGTGCACCTAAAGAGGCTAAAAAAAATGTACCCCAAATAGCACCTGGGTGGACACCATCCCTTTATTTCTATTGCACTCCTAGTTACATTGTGCATGTGTCACACCCCATAGCTCACCTGGGGTCCCAGCTTTCATTTAATAGATTGAAAGACACCAGGAAAAGGTATCAGCAGCTAATTGATACCAGGTGTGCCAGCTGATTGCTCAGGTGCATCAGTAAAGCTGACGATGTCACAGCTCTAAACTGCTTCTGAGATTGAGAGTCAACACCCAAAGCTCTCAACAATCTGCAATCGACTTCAGCTCCCTAGAGGCTTTTAAACCAAGGTTTCAAAGAAGGTTTATATCTGCTGGTGACAAATGCCTCCTCTCTTTTATTCTCTTCATGATGCTTATCAGTGATGTCAAAGTATATGACCTGGAACAACATTTAACAATGCAAAAATGTGACAATATGCATCATGTGGTGTAAAGAATGGAGTGTTGCAGGGTGACTGGGAGTGTGTCTCTTTATTAGAACAATAACTCTGATAACAGCTGCAGCAGTCTGCCATGGCACTGCTGTTGTGTTGTCTTTTCAGTGGACTTATAACATTTTAGTAGGAGTGTGACTTTGTGCTGTAAACAGCCTTTTTTTTTCATTATAAAAAACAAATGTTTTAGTCAAAGCTGTGCTGTGTAAGCAGATTATAGCTCAATTAGAAGCACAGATAAACTTATCTCTTTTTTCCTTGTTTTCCTTTCAAGTTTATCAAGTGCAGAAAAAGCCTCCGCTAGCATTGTAATGAGACGATATAAAGACATCACTCTCTCTCATTCTCTCCCCCCTTTCCTTTCTCTCTCTCTGTTCTTCCAGATGAATTTAACCCCTTTGTTCCCAAGCTGGAGAAGAGCGTCAGCGGAAGCAGCCCATCCAGGGATCGCCTTCTCCTCACCGTGACGATGCTCCTTCTGGCCGCTCTCTTCATCTCCTAGCAACGGCCATCCCATCAGCGTCACCATGCCAACTAGCCTTGGGAGGGTGTACAGTATCAGCGGGTGGGAGAGTTGAGGAGGGGGAGAGGGGGGGTCAGGAGGAGAGAGAGGAGAGTTGCAACACCACAAATAGAGCAGAAGGCAAGAGGAGCAAGAAATGAGAGTTTTCAAGCATCACAGTGTGTGTGTGCGTGCGTGCGTGTGGGCGTGTGTGTTTGTACAGCTGTGTGTTTGAGTGGAGTGTGGTTTTGGTGGAGTTGAAAGACCTTCAGGCACTCGGTGACACAGACTGAACCGTGTGTTCCATTAAAGTCAGCCTGTGCATACAGATGCAGGTGTGTGAGCGTGTGTCTGTGTGTGTGTGTGTATGTGTGTGTCTGAACAAGCCACAGGTTGAGCTTGTTGAATCATGCACACCACACAAAGCATTTATACAACAGGAGAGGCGGGGCTGAAGTCCAAGTAAAAGAAAAAAAAAAAATAGAAGACGAAAAAGCATCAAATCCACCCACCCAATTGAAAACCATTTGAAGACTTTCCCCTGGATCTGATTGGCTGAAACACTTCCTTAGGGCTAGTTGCCATAGTTTCTTGCAACAAGAATTAAACTGAACTCAAATGAACTGAATCAGATAGATTTCATCAGAACTGAACTGAAATTGCCTTTTTTTTGTTGTTGTTGTTATTGTTGTTGATGATGATCTTGATGCTGGGAACTTGTCCCAGTCCACGGACGGGGGGCTAAAGGAACCAGCTGACAAACTGCGCAGGTCCTGTGTAGGAGACTAGTCAAAGTAGCTGATAGTTCATAAACGCACCCTGGGACTCCAGACGCCAGTGTTTTAGTTGTCATATCCACCATCTGCTGTGTCATCCTGTGTTCACCATCAGTCTCCAGCACTAATGAAGGCAACAGGGCTGGACGGGGTCGGGAGGGGAATTCAAAGCATTTAAACGATGAATCATTCACTTAAAGAAAAGAAAACGGGGATTTACTGTAGATGTGCCATTGACACAGAAACCGCAAGGGTTTGTTGATGTTATTAGTTGCCGTGTTACTTTTCTGTCCTGTCTTTGAAGTACTCGGTTAGTCCTGTGTCATCTCCGAGGTTAACGAAGCACACGATGGCTATGGAGCAGCCATGGATACACTCAGCAATACAGCCCTCCTCTCAGCTGACTGCAGGCCGTCTGGAGGAGAGCAAGAGGAGGAAGCGCGAAGGACAGTCACTCACCCATGCATCTACGCCCAGGCCCAGTCCCGGACAATAAGAAACTCTCCACTGATCAGTGTTGGTGCAGCAGCCTGCTCCACCAATCTCATCTCTGTAAACCCATCCGTCAGATGCCACATGTAAACGTTTTCTGTTGCTGTGTGAGTGTTCGGTGCGTGCTTGAAAGAGACAAACATATGTGTGAGTGTGCCACGTGTGTGTGTGTGTGTGTGTGTGTGTGTGTGTGTGTGTGTGTGTGTGAGAGTGAGAGAGAGTATTTTAAATGGTACTAACAGCCTGAAAATACATCCACATACTGTACATCTTATAAGTATGAAAATGCAAAATAAAAAAAAAAAAAATCAAAACACAAACTAAAGCAACAAGTAATACATACAAACCAAGTGCTTTGGTGGGGAGGTGCGGCAATTCAAAATTCAAACAACTGTACCAGTTGGTTGCTTCAGAATAGCGTTTCCATAGCAACTAGCACCTTATTCACCATGGTTACCCCACCCTGCCAACGATGGACTCTAGTAGGGCATGGCTTATAGTAGCTGATAACAATGATGAAGGTGAAAATGATTATAATGATAATGAAGGTGACGATGATGGACTGCAAGCCGACAGCTGGCCGAACCGGGTCACGCAGTGGCTCACCCACCGGCACGTGAGGCGTTCAAGTACTCGTGTAAATGTCAAACGGACAACAGAATGGAATAACAAACTGTCTTGAAATTTGCCAAGGTGAAATGTGATGTAAGCATTTTTACAAACTTGAAGCTCAGTTTCCTTGTGGTTGTTTTTATTATGTTTTTTATTGTTTTGTTGAGTTTGCTGTGGTGTATTTTTGGTTATCTTGAGGGGGAAGACGGGGGTTTAAAAGCTGGAGAATTGGGTGGGTTGAGCCATACGTAAACTTGGGCTGCACTCTGTGAGTCTCTTACTTTAAAGTTAACTTAGTATGATTTCAAGAAAGATAAATATATAGACAAATCATATATAGTAGCTGTGGTTCCCATCTGTTTTGGCTCGTGACCCCCTTAAAGGACACTTCACCACTTACATACAGTGGGATGAGTTAACTTGTCACAGGGAATATTATTCGAACAGTTGTAAAATGCCTTCAGTTCTGGAGGGAATAAAACCCTGATGATATCACTAGGGTTAATTTGGATTGGAGTCAGTGACCAGTTCAACAAAGTGATGATCATACTCTAGCTTTGTTCAACTTGCGCGAAACCTCTGTAGATGGCGTGTGGGAGTGAGCTTGCGTTAAACACGTTTGTTGCAATATGCTCCGAAGCACCAGGGGATGCACAAACAGGATCTTCTGGAAATAAGCAAGAAGTCAAAGAGGAAGAACGTTACTTGAAAACTAGGCTGCCTGGCAACTGTATTACACACTGTAGTCCCGCCAAACAACACATTTGTGTGCTGTCGCTTCCCTCGAAAGTCAAAATTGTCATACGGCTTTGTTTCACTCTGGGTCGCCACTCTTTCCATGACCGCCATGTCTCATATTCTTCCACACACTGCGGCAAAAAGCCTCTTCTTTCCTTTATGGTGGCTATTTCTTTCCAATAAGCCAAGGCCATTTGACTGTCCTTGTAATCTCTCAATGAAGAGTCATAGAGATGTCTGTAGAGACAAATCTGCCCGACTAGTCTGCCCTATTGAAATGAAAAGTTAAGCCTGTGCAAGGGGCGTTAAGTCTAAAAAACTCAGAGGTTCACCATCAAGTGCTGCAACAACTTTATCCAGTAATTCCCAGTGTAAGCTGGAAACTAGTGTTGCGTCCTTGTAGGGGGTCTGGTCCACCACGTTGGGAGCCACTGATATATAGGATTTTATTCTAAATTCAGGTATTTTTTACACCATTGTGTGCTCGTAGTTTGAGAACAATGTGGCTTTTTTCCAAAGTATGTCAGTTTGCTAGATTATTTTCTCAAAACTTTGGACAGCAAAAGCCCATGTTTTTAAATTTATAGAAATGTAAAGGCGCTCTTGTCACCTCAACAAGGAACATGTAGTTATGATACAGTCTGCAAAGCAGCCCAGGTGTATTTATGGCTCTTGGTGGGAGGGCGATGTAGGAAGGGTTTTGGGTTCTAGTGTGGAGTGGGAGGGTTGAAGAGCTGTGCGAGAGGGTAAATCACTCTTCAAGAAGTTGCACTTAAGAACTTAGACACGAGAGCAAGAAAGTGTGTGTGTGTGTGTGTGTGTGTGTGTGTGTGTGTGTGTGTGTGTGTGCGCGTGCAAGTGTGTGTGTGTGTCAGGGAGAGTAAGAATCAAAGCTCATTTCTGTTAATCACTTCATGTCCGCGTGTAGGAGCTTTGGGATGAGACGCTGTCTGTCTTTGTGTGTGATGGTGTCAGTATGTGTGTGTGAGCGAATGAATGGGTGAGCGAGTGAGCAACAGTCTCTTTGTTTCTGCTCTTCCCATGTGTGCATGAGCGAGCGCGAGTGTGACCGATTGTTGTCTGGCAAAACAAAAAAAAAAGCATTTAATAGTGTTGGAAACAACAGTTACAATCATGTTTACCTTCGACTGGAATGACTTTAAATGAACTTGAAAATAAACTGTAAACTGAACAAACCATAACAGAGGTTATAACAATGATCATGATAACAAAATAATAAGCTTACAAATCTTACTTTTAACGAGATGTGTGTTCGGCTCTTTATTTTCCTCCCTTCTCTAATCCCCCCCTCGCCCTCCCTGCTCTGTCTGTCTTTGAGGATCTGAAAAACAGGGAACAAGCATGGAGCTAATCCAAGACAACAGATGGAGGGGGTTGCAGGAAAGGTTTTACCTGGTATATTCAGTTCTCTGTAGATAATGTTGTTTGGGAGCTCACAGATGTGATTTTCCATATCAAAGTTGGTGTGGCGACGCTCTCCCTCAGCAGTAATACCTTTACACGCTCCGATTAGGAGAGATAAGCGCTTCAATCACCAACCCAACATTTGAATGACAATGGGACAGGCCAGCAGTGTGTACCTGTATGTCTGGACCAGCTGATGGAGGGATAAAGCTGCTGCTGATGTCAGAGCACAAGCGGGCTCACTGTCTGTGATCTTATGCAACAGGTCTCTGTCATACGGGAGATATTCTCGACTGACGTGACAGCAGAGCACGAGGAAGAAGATGGACAGATAGAGGTCAGCACTCTGGTAGGTGCTGTAGAAAGAAGATGTGAAAGACAAAAGTTGGTTAGTGAAAGATGAGTACACTCAATCCTCCGGCAGCAAGTTGAGGTTTGGGAAACAAAGTGATACTCTGCACAGAATCCAATTTTTTGAATATTTAACACTGAACCTGTGTAGGCTTGAAAGGTGGCTGTAAAAAGGTTGAACAATAATCATAGAAACATCTCAAACCAAGCCACCTCTCTGTTGACCATCTGTATGGTTCCAGTCCACAACTGAAACACAGATGAGAGACCAAGTCATTGTTATGCAAGTGACAAGTAACCGTCAAGTCTCTGGATTCAAGTCCCAAGTCAAGGCTGACATCCCAAGTCCTTAACTTTGAATTTTAAGTCCCAAAAAAGTCTTAATGTGTTATTCACTAGATGTAATGCCATCTTAAAAGCAAAGTAATAATATACTAAATTTACAAAAAATAATGCTTTATAAATATTTAATTTATTTGTTGAAACAACTGCTACTGAACGTAACCATAGAAAAGTATTGTGGACATTATACTTTCACAGCCTACAGCACTATTAACCAGTCCTATAACTGAATGAATTTTGGCTGTGTCCGTCCTGTCTTGTATTTAACTCCTCTCCTATTGGAAAAAATGTCCATAACGCTGTTTTCCAAAATGAAAGGTATCAAATATTTGCAAGTCAAAAGTGAAGTCAAGTCCAAGTGAAGTCACAAGTCACTGGTGTCGATTGGAGTTGGAAGTCTTTTTTGATTTTGCCGATTTTGTCTAGGTTCATTAAATCTGTGGCCCCAGTCTGACTCATGTCCACATCTCTGCTCTAAGTGAATTTTCAAACATTTGCTTGCTCAAGTTCCTTAATTGCTTAATTGCTTTCTTAATTTAATGTGATGCTGAACAGAGTATCTTTTGATTTTGGTTCGAACAAGACAAGAACTCCTAAGATGTCACCTTGAGCTTTAGGAAATTGTGACTGTGAAGAAACTGCGGTTTATATTTCATAAACCAAATGGTCTACGGGGAGCGTTTCCCACTCTGCAAATATTTTTTGGGCTTGAGTGTCACTTAGATGAGATACAATCACAAAGTCCCAGATTTGGCTCCCAACTGATAAGAGAGGGATAAATTGGAAGATGCGGTCCAGTTACTCGCTTTATATCCACTCAATCAGTGTGCAAAAACATCCACATCTTTCTTGTCTAGGTATGCAGAAACTGTACTGCAAAATGCTCCCTTTGAAACGTTATTACATTTAGAAAAAGAGCAATGTTTGGAACACAAATTTGCTCCTCGTCGAGTACAGATATATGAGATCCAGTTGTTTGCTGTAGGCTATTAACACAGCACTGAGGTGTCCTTATAACCCTGCTGATTTAATGCTTTAAAAAATATCATTACCATTTCCATTTGGTAACAGGCACATCATCAGCCCCAGTGGAAGACGATCTCTGCAGTGAATCAGACATCAGTGGCATTTGAGAAGTGAACCTGACGGATGAATGTGATGACTGGCACCACCCAACAAACCATATTCTGGCAACATTAAGTCTGCTTTTCTGAGAATCACCCTGACTCACTTCAGGGTGACATCAAGCTTCCAGACATATTTGTCGATTTTTTTTTTTAAATTGTCAGAACACTCACTCCCTTATTATTCACAGGCCAGTATTCTGCACATGGTTGCTGTTGTATTCTGGGTAAAGTCCAACCCATCAGGAGCTAACACATTAACAGAATTAGCGGGTCTGAATAATTCATACAGCCTAATTAAGTTAAAGTAAAAGCTTTTTCAATGTTCTTTCAATGATGCAGCCACGTCTGTGGTTTACACAAAAGATGAACCCAAGCTTGAAAAACAAATTTGCGTTAAAGGGCCAAAGTTTGCAACACAAACAACTGTGAATTTGCTTATTTCTCGTGGGTCTCACCAGTGGTGTGGGGGGTATACCTACTATTTTTCTTGCTGTTGACAGTATACCCACCTATAAGCCAAAAAAAAACAAAACTTAAAAATGTAAAGGAGAGTATATCCACGTCCTCCTCAGTAACATCTATCTAATACCTAACCCACCTCAACTACCACTACACCTCTGTGTCTCACTAATCCCTTTTCACGTCCACGCTGCAGTACTCACTTCTGACCACTTGGTGCCGCTGTTCAGTCACAGCTCCGGTGAGCACAGGCGCTGCTCCCTAATGCCCCTGCCTTGTAATCCTTTATCTGAATACATAAATCCATTAAAGCCACAATGGGCATTATGTAACTGGAGTCGTTGGGGATTAAATGTGCAGATTTATTTCACTGGGTTATTTTATTTGTTACTTAACCTTTATTTAAACAGGTGATGTCACTGAGACACCAGGTCTCATGCTCAAGAGAAACCTGGTGAGCAGCATTCAACACAAAGTCACAGGTAAACAGGACGTTCAAATGAAAAAGTGCCAAAGTGGTAGTTAAAAAAAACGACAAGAACAAACCCCTACAGCTCTCCAGGTTTCTTAAAGTGTAAAATCCCCTGAGGGAAAAATACTGGACAGCTTCAGTTCCTGCTGTAGCGAGTTCCAGGCTGTGGGGGCACAGCAGGAGAAGGCCTTTTCTTCAAGTACTGTATGAACAGAGGGGATGGAAAGAGTGACAAATCCCTGAGTGTGCAGACTATGACAGCACTTTTTACGTAAAATGTAAGTGGATAAATAAGTGGGCCACAGTCCAAGGATGGCTTTATAGATGAAGTAATACCAGTGCAAAGTTCTGTGCTTGGATGGATTACTGTATGAGCCTAACAGACACAGGCAGGACCCCAATCTATAAGGGGCCATCTGGCCTTCATCTTCAAAATGTAGCGCAAATTAACATGTACCAATCAGGAAGAGACTTAAAACGACCCCAAAGAGGCGAAAAAAGACCAAAAGAGACACACAGGAACTCTAAAGAGATACAAAATGAGCACAAAGGGGCACAAAACCACAAGAAGATGCATTATGATGACAAAGAGACACAAAAAAACAACAAAAAAGAGGCAACACCACCACAAAGTCTGTGATTCTTGCTCCTATATTGGAGAGGTGGTGGGGTCTTTGGCATATCTGTGTCCAGGGGCCCATTGTCTTATAATCCGCTCATGGTTCTGGGCATAGATAAAGATGATCAGCTGAACTAAAGAATATAGAGTACATCGGTGTGTGAGGGGTTTACAACTGGTCATGAATCTCAGATTACATCCCCATAGTCCAGAGGAAACAAGAAAGTGATAGAAACTGAAAAACATTTGTTCTATGGTTACGTTATAGCCATCAATTTGCAGCATGTTGAAGCAGGTGAGTTCATGGAGAGTGTTTGCTAAGGCCCCCAAAAGCTCCGGAAAGTGGCTGTGGAAGTCATGGACGAGTACCATCACATCCTCACATACCAACCACCGAACAATTATGCAACAACTGAACGTCCAAAGCTTCAGACTGTTTAAACTCATCCTCCATTCGTAAATGTCAAGGCAGCGTTTCAATCCACATTCATTTATCACAATGAGTCAGGCTGAAGAGAAAATATTCTGCCTTCTCTGGTTGTGTTTGTTTAACAGAGAAAACAATGTCACGCATGAGCAGGCCTGTAAATATGAAGCTGTTTACAATTGTTCTGCCAATATCTGAAACACGCACACGAACAAAAGGATACTCTTCCGTGAGGGCCTCAACTAACTGTCTCCACTGCATGTCTAAGCTTACGTCTCAAAGAAGTGAGGAACACGTAAAACCTAATTTATTGCTGTCTGTTTAAGAGTTATTGTTGTCGTAGCTAGCCTGTAGCTCATGTGGGCCTCCTCAAATGTCAAGGATTTAAAAGGAAACTCTGATTTATTACGACTTGGGTTTTATTTTTATAGCTATTGGTTATGACAACACTGTGACCAGCAAAATATTTGGTGGGATCACCAAATGCAGAAAATCCCCCCAAATAGGTCCACTGGGGCGACAAATACAAGTGGTCAGACAGTTATATAGGTTGTAAACAGATGGACAGGTTTGTGGCAGATTACTTTATTTGAAGGTAAAACCAAAAGAAGAAGAAGAAGAAGAAGAGGAAGAAGAAGAGGAAGGTTGGTATGTGCACACAGGCCCGAAATACACACACATGCACAAACAGAACCAGAACAGGCATCAAATGGAGAGATGCCAGATGCACCTCGGCAGTGCCCAGGAGGCAAACTGGCACCTCTCCAGCTACTAGTCCACACGCCATACTTGGTCCATACAGAGGCTTGAACCAGTGACCCTCCGATCCCTATGGACTTGGTCCTTCAATAACACAGAGAAAGTCATACATGCTCTTAAATCCTCTCGCTCTGATAACTGTACACCAGCTCCAAATCGTTCAATTGTTCAAATTTCAGCAGCGAGACAAAACAAAATGATCCACACCTTCTTTGGCTTCCCTGCATTGGCTTCCAGACTCTTTTACAATCCATTTTAAAGTTCTTTTAACAAGACTCTCAATGATCTGGTACCACAGTATATAACTGAGCTTCACACACCGTAGCGTACCACCCAAACAGGCCCCTCAGGTCTGCTAGTCTGGGTCTTCTAACTGCTCCAGAGTCCAGGTCAAAGACAAAGGGTGGTCGGCAATTTTCAGTTCTTGCTCCTTGGCTTTGGAACAGCCTCCCACTGAGCATCAGATCAGCTGAGTCTCTTAATGTCTTTAAATCTTGTCTGAAAATGTACTTTTACAGAATGGCCTTTCCTGACAGTTGATAGACTTATTGTGTGTATGGATGTACATGTATGCATGCTGACAGGTATGCGTTGTTGGGCATACACTGAACAAAATTAAATTGCAACACTTTTGTTTCTGCTCCCATTTTTCACAGGTTTAAGTTGAAGCTCTAAGACTTTTAATGCACTCACTAGATATATTTCTCTCAAATTTTGCTTTCAAGTTTGTTAAAATCTGTGTTAGTGAGCACTTCTCCTTTTCCATGACAATCCATCCACCTGACAGGTGTGGCCTATCAAGATGCTGACTGAACAGCGTCATTACTTCACAGGTGTGCCTTGGGAGGGTCTGAGTAAAAAGCCACTCTAAAATCGGTTGGTATCTGGTGCGACCACTGTTCACACGTCTCCTTTACATAGAGTTGATGAGGTTGTTGATTGTGACCTGTGGAACGTTGGCCCACTCCTCTTCAGTGGCTGTGTGATGATGCTGGATATTGGCAGGAAATGGAAGACACAGTCGTACATGCTGATCCAGAGCATCCCAAACGTGCTCAGTGGGTGACATGTCTAGCAGATGGGTTCGGATGGCAAAGGAGAAGAGCTTACTAATGTGGATTTTAACAAATTTGCAACCAGAATGTGAGAGAAATAATGTGTGCATAAAAGTCTTAGATCTTTAAAACTATTTTGATGTGTTGCCACATTCTAAGATCTCAATAATTAGTTTAGTGAGTAATGTCTTATCAGAACCAATAGAACCAATGGCCCGAACTACAAAAATTAAACAACATATGGTCTTAATAATTTAGAAAACATCAGCGTCCCCACATCCATCCATCTACAACACCCAGTGACACATAAACAGAAAGAAAGACCACAAGACATATGAAACAGATGATCCCCCCTGTGCTGACACACGCCCTGCTCCCCATGCTCCCTTAGTCACGTCTGTGTGGTGATGAGCTCTGTGACGGACGCAGCAGCGAGGCAAGGAAAGCCCTCCTACTCTGCCTTATGGCTCCTGCATATAAAACCTGCTCCTTGCCACGTGAACACGCCTTTCTGTCTGCACATTAATTCAGCTGATGATTCAGTCAGCCTTGAATCATGTCTGCTGTTCACTTCAAGGCAATGTACTGAACTTAAGGCGTGACTCCATCATCATGGATTTGTTCAGTGCTCATGCATGTTGTGAGCATGTAATTTGGGTATTTGCGTGTTCCAGAGAGACAGAAGGTGAAAGCGAGCTGAGTCACTGATGTCACGTTGTGGCACCCAGGGCCAAACTCAGAAAACCCTCTCACCCACCTGCCAAAGCATCAAGCCTGATTGAACTCAGGTGTGGTTGATCAAGCTTTTAATGGAAATGAAGCCTCCCCCAGAGCTTTTCCATGTATTTATTTCGATTCGAATCAAAGGTGAACTTCTTGAACCTTATTCTTGTTCTGTTTTCTCAACTCTGCAAATACTCACACATGTTTTTCAGCCTTAGAAGAATCCTCACTTGAACACGGGCCCATAATTCCAGTCACAGCTCTGCCTGGCTGACGTCGAAACATCTCTCTCTGGCGCTTTGGAGGGATCCCATTGGGTTTAAATAATGCAATTTCATCACTGATCACTGATGCTGATCATTCCATTTCTCAAACCTCATCGTAAAAATCTTAAGGTTGAAGTAATAATCTGTGTTACTTTCATATAAATACATTTCTGCTTGTCTATGTCTTTTTTTAAATCAACTCATAATTTTTTGTACAACATTTCCCATTTCATTTAAACTTGAACCCTTGCTGGGAAAATCTTCTTGAGAACAGGAAGCGATTTGTCTTTGTTTATGGATAGCAAAAGCGAGTTCTTTGAACTAAATAGAGGCAAACTCAGAAAAAAAGGCATAGGTCTGCATATACAGGGAAGGGACATGTCCAATATTTTGGAAGGACAGAATTGTCCGTACTGTCACTCGAGCAAACTTGTTCACATTATCCTCATTCCAACACTTCTGTGCAAGAAAATATGGAACGAACTGCATGTCTTGCATTCATTCATTTTTTGTAACTGCTTATCTTGTTGTGGGTGCCTCCTTCTCGAGAGAGTCCCAAACACAGTTCTGTGTCTGTCAGATGGTCTAAAGGGGATCCTACCATATCAGCACAGCAGTACCAGCAGTAACATATTGCACAACATTTTCTCAAAATGTAATCACTTAATTTTCAACTTCTCAGACGATACAGGTATTATGTATATTTTTGAGTGTGCAGAAAGTTTTGAACATGAGCAGAAATCTTGCTGAAACATATATGATCCATGAAAGCCCACGAGTTTATGAATTCCATAATAGTCCATTTGTACAGACTAAGTTGTATTACCTGAATTTAGTTTTTCTTTGAATATAAAAAGACTTTTCCATTATAAATTGGTGCAGAAAACTTAACCAGAATGCAGGAAATGAAATGTTTGGCACTCAAAATTTCTTGGGGGAGGAACATCCAACCTCCCTTAAAGGAGCAGTGTGTAAGATTTAGGGGGATTAGCTGCGTCTAGCAGAGTGAGGATTGCAGATTGCAACCAGATAAAACTTCTTCTACTTAGAATTCCTTCAGTGTTTATTGTTCAAGAAGTTTTTACCAGGAGCTGAGGTCTCTTCCTCTCTCAAAAAAAAAACAGACCAGGTGATTAAAACCAGTAAAAACACTGAATAAAGCAGTTTCAGGTTAAAGAAATCAATGTTTCTCCAACACTCTTTGGTAAGTCAGAGACAGGCTGCTATCCTCGCTCCTCCTAATGTTTTCTTACCTGGTTTCAAACTTAAAAACCAGACTTCCAGGAGTTTTTTTTTACCAGGAGTCGAATTATCTGCAGAGGCCTCCTCCCCTCCAAAACAAACCTTGTAGTAAAAACACTGAATAAAGTAGTTTCACTTTAAAGAAATCAGAGTTTTTCTGAGGCTTTTTTTGTGGAGGGGCTTCTAACTATGGTGACCGATACAGAGAAGGGAAAAGGTAAAAAAGCCAGTTGTCCCTATCTAGAGCCAGTGTTTGGTTTGTCCTTTCTGGGCTACTGCAGAAACATGGCGCAACATGGTGATCTTTGTAGAAAAGGA
Organism: Epinephelus fuscoguttatus; assembly: GCF_011397635.1. Classification (NCBI taxonomy): domain Eukaryota; kingdom Metazoa; phylum Chordata; class Actinopteri; order Perciformes; family Serranidae; genus Epinephelus; species Epinephelus fuscoguttatus. The sequence continues at coordinate 13,184,196 of NC_064759.1, forward strand.
CCTGTTCCCTATGTAGATATAAATGTCTCATTCTAAGGTAACAGAAACACGACAATTCTTATTTTCAGGTGATTATACACTGCCAACATATCCCCCCAAACCCTACACAATGGAATATTCATGTGTCTTCATGTCTTCCCAATAATGTTGAAATAAAAGCCCGTGCTCAGAAATGACCATGAGTGTTGAGAGTCACCATGGCTGTGCAGATACTGAAAAGAAAACCACCTTGAACAACTCAAACTCCAGCACAAAAAATCTTATACCTTACTGTAAATTTGACTTGTCTTCTTTGACGTCACTTAATTTAGGACTTGATAGTGATTTTGCAAAATATGTTTTACATATCCTACGTTTAAGGTATCACAATCTGCAGACATCTTTCGCTTTCACGCTGTGAGCAGCACATCAGCGGGGAAATCGGATGACATGCGAACAGCCCCACAAGCTCCTCAACTGAGACTTTGGACACAGCTGAACTTTTCATCACCATCAGCCATGAAAAGGCAATCAGACGACCTTGCATCTCCACCAATGCTATGTCGTGTCTTCGCCTGACAAGCAGAAAACAGATGAGATTTTGATTACGGCTTCTCAAAGCCTCCCAGTTCTCTACATCCTTGATTTAAAGGCCCGAGGAAATTCAGCAATGCATAAAGAGCACCACGCTAAATAAATGAATAAAGTTAATACCGTGTGGATTATGTTCTGTGCTGATATGACAACATTCCTATTGTTTTCTCATGAAGCAAAATTCATTTTTTCTCTAAAATTCCTTGGTGTGAATCGTGAAGTTATGACTGATCGTGTCTCCGGAGACAAAAACACACGGTAAAATTAATTTTGTTTGCATACACTTAGGCAGATATGAGCACATTTCCTCCCTGCAGACCAACAACCACATCACGCTGACTTTATTACACAGTGGGTATTTTTAACCAACTATATCTAAGGCTTTGATGAGATGTTGTGACAGTGTTGAACGCTACAAATTTCCCTCTTTACATCTTCTGTCTGTCTCGCCCCGTCTCCCTTTTTTGTACATTTTCCTTCTCCCCGACTCCCCATCCCTCACATGGATGCAACGTGCCTGGCCCCATTACAACTTTGCACTGCCTGCTTTGCCGTCTCTTCATTTTCTCATCCTCCCTCTGAACGGCTGCTCTGACGCTGTCATTCGCCCCCAGATTTATGCTTTTGGTGTAAGTCACTGCCTGGCTTTCCCCTCGTCCTCTCATCACATGTCCCCCTCTTCTCTAAGTTTAGCACTAATCCTCTATTTCTGAGACAGCATCTGTACAGCCCGAACAGATGGGAGGGTTATATTTACTCTGTCTATCTGACACACACACACACACATCCATAAAATACACATGTACTTTAACACTGAACAAACACTGTAATACACGCTAGAGATGAAAGACTCATTAATAAAACTCTTGAGACTGGAGAGTAAATATGTTAATTGAAAGTGTAGTTTGATCATTCAAGTTGTCCCTGTGAGGTTTCTCAGATCAAGACATTAGATAAACAGAGTTTTCACATGCTTTATAGTGCTTGTACTTGTGTGTGTGTGTGTGTGTGTGTGTGTAATGTCTTGGAACTGGTCTTCCAGTTCAGGCAAGGCAACAGATAGAATTAATGGATTTAGATCTAATTGATTAATCAGAGCGTTGGAGTTGTGTGGTTTAACTGTACCTCTAACCTGCTATGCCCTCTTCTTATCCTCTAATCACCAGATTATCTGCTATAAGGTTTCCGGAGTGACGATCATTGTTCTGGAGTTTTTTTTATTTCTGACAACAACAACAGCAGCAACAACAACTTTGCCCTAATCTGTTACGTACTGTATGACGTCTGAATCTTTTCTTACATGCTTTTCCTGAGAGTGGTATTTGGCATTGTTTCTAAAAAATTTAAAATATTACGCATCTGTTTAAAGACACAGTCTGCAATGTATCGTCATACAACAGTTTATATGATATCTTATGCAAATGCACATACAGTCGTTCTTATGGTATCTTACAAAATAGCACCTTATGAATAGTGTTGTCACGTTACAGACGTTACATAGGCTAGGTTTAGGAAAAGAAACATGGTGGTGACGTACCTTAAAATAACTCAAAGTTCAAACCAGTTGCAAACCATAGTCTCCTGGGGGAGAGTCCTGGGTGTGTTTGACTTTCCACGTCTTTATATGACGTGCAAGGTATCTTGGGTGCGTCTGGTTTTGACGCTCTGGGACTTTGTGTCACCTTCTGTTTGTTACATGCATTATGTCTTTTCGAAATACACTTTTTTTTTCTTTCAACAACAAACGCATGTGGATACATTTAGCCAACAAAAGCATGGTTAGGGTTAGAAAAAAATTACAGGGTTTGGCTTTTTATTCACACAGGAAGCTAACATTGCTGATCCCCTCCACAACCCCTACTTGGATTCTTCAGCTCTTTTACTTACGTTGTTGTCTGGCCGCGTGTCAGCCTGATGCCATCAGATGGTGTTACAAACTGACGCCACCCGGGTGCCTATCATGCCAGGGGCAAGTCAGTGTGTAACAGGCTTTTTTTGTCAGTGTCTGACATTGACGTCACCACCCAAGCGCCGTATTGGATGACTTCAAAATGAGACCAGGTTGTCTTTAATCGGAATTTTGCTTTTTATGCTACTTCCTTCCTTACTCCCGTCACTTGATAGCAGCCTTCATATACAAATTCTGGTGTATTACTTTATATAGGTATATGTATTGACAGTGCATGAGAACAGCCTGCAATCTGTGATCCAAATGTAAAATAAAGGAGTCAACAAAAGTCAACAAAATTCGTTAACTTCCAAACTGATAGACTAAACAAAATCACGGGCAGGAAGGGTGTGACGTTTTGAAGACGCGTCATGTGGCTGATGGCAGTCAACTCAAAGAAGAAGTATAGTGGTTGTAAATGTCTGCAACAATGAGGTCCGGGAGCTCCATACCCTCGAGCAGAGGATGAGGACAGCTCTTTATAAACAATAAAGCGCTGTCCTTGTCCTCTGCTTGAGGGTAAGGAGCTCCACTGATGCTATGCTGCTGAATATGTTGTATATATATGATGTATGAATATGTTTTATGTCACGCTAGAGGCAATGCTGTTGTGTTACATGTCACACCTGTCACACCTTGAAATGGTTGTTGTGGTCACAGCTACTGGGAATTTGTGTTTGTTAATTTCTAATTATACATGCAAAATTACCTGTAATAATACAGTAAAACCAGTAAAAACGACAAATTAGACCTCTAATGGCCACTAAAGAAAAAAAACAACCATTTCTGACTTCCTCAGGTGGACAGTAAACTTTTTAAAGTTCTAATTATTTCTGTAAGACTAGATTCCTAATTAACCCGCACATGATATTGGCACAGTTAGGTGATATGTGTGGTGGGTGAGACATATGCAACAAGCTTGCCTGAATCATCTCTGTCGTCAAAAGCAAGACACGTTATGTGTGCACATGTACATACACGCGCTCACACAACCTCATACTGTACGTGCACACGCAGTGACACACAGGGATGCCATCAGGTTGGACATATTGTGTTATTTATTCTTAGACTGTGACGGATTTCTGCGCACATGCGGCACATGTGTACAAATACTGTACAACCACCTGCAGCACCCTGTGTGACCGCTTTTCCATAATTCATATATTCATTTATTCATGACACAAAAACATGTTTGCTTCACAACTTAAATGTCAGGTCATGATGACAGATATGTTTCCCTGATACATAACTAGGTGCAGATGCTCATCAGCATGGTAACGTGACAAATCTGAGCTTGTTTAGTTAAATACAGCAATTTTCATGCTGACTTTTTAAAAATCATGTTAAATTGAAATGTGCAAATTTAAATTCTGCTCCACTGCAGTGTCACAGATGAATAGTTAAATTGATTCTAATTGTGGACTTGAAAGGTGACTTTAATACAATTTTAATAGCCTTGTTTGCAGAGAACAGTAGCTGTGCAGCTTGGAGTCAGTCACTTATCACAGATTCCACTGTGGCAAGTTATCATGGTGGAAAAACAGTACCCAAAATCCTCATAGAAACTTATTTAAAACTCCTGAAGCATAATAAACTCGAAATTGGCAGTGTGTTGCTTCTATTGGTCCCCACTGCCAGGGCACAGCACAACATGGAAGCTGTGTGTTTAGCCAGAAAAGTGGATTTGAGAAGTTTCTAAGGAGATTTTCGTCCCTTTTATAGCACTATGAAAATGTGCCACCATAGGAAGATAAGACGGACAAACTTAAAGGAGGAGTTGAACATTCTGGGAAATGCTCATTCACTTTTTTGCCAAGAGACACTTGACAAAATCAATTCCACTTTCATGTCTGTGTGTTAATGGAGCTGTCACCAGGAGTCCAGGGACGGAGGGGGGTTGGTGGGTCGTGTGTCTTCTGGGGCTCCAGCCCCAAATGTTTTCTCACAAGCCCTGAATCTACACTATTCCCTAAAGAAATCTAAGATAATTGGGTAGATATTCCTCTGTTGGCCTGGTATAACACTCAGAGTATTGAAGACCATTTACTTGGCATTGTCAGGGATCCTTAATTTGCAATTAGAGCAGCCCAGATTATCATGGCATGGATTTAAGTAACAGATTTTTCAGATAAACATCCATTCTGTGAGCTCTACTCCAGCAGAGTATAACAAAAATAGGTTTCAAGATTGGAAATGCTCGGATAGGTATGCCGACTTTCTACCATACCTACAGTATGTTTGGTAACATAAAAAAAGTAACATCACATCATTTTTTGCCACATTTAAAGTGGCAGGAGTGAAAATAAGTCATCCTCAACATTCATGTTATGGTATCAGAATGATAAAGACAGCTGAAATACACTTATATATGAAATAGATCATAGGCTGCAGGATGTTTTTTTTCTCCTTGGCAACTGTCATATTTTTACCAAATGATTTGCGGATTTTTAGCCAATCTATTATCTCAGATGGCTCGAAAGAAGTGCATATAGCTGCCATAAATGGGAAAAAAATCTCCCCAGAAAAGAGCATGCCCCCAAAGTTTACAATGTCTGGCTCTGCCCCTGCAGGAGTTAATGAGCTTGCAGTCCAAAGACCAAAAAGATGTCAACTAACACGCCTACAGCTTGCAAATTAATATGTTATCTGCTGTTTGTTTAATCCACAACTTGTCATCACTACATTTCAGTTTGTCATTTCAGTATGGCTTCAACAAACAAGATAAACCTGCTCATAAGTGCTAGTAGGTGATTTTTTTACCTTCAGAGAGAGCCAGACTTTCACAGCTCAAGTTTCTCAGATTATGTTTTTTTATTTCTTTCATTCATGTTGCTTCCTGTTTTACTTTGAAACTCACATCTCCTCTAGTTTCATATCACTTCACTTCCTGCCCCTGTGTGTTTTCCCTCCATTTTGATGACTTCACCTGTGTCTGATTGTCTGTCCCGCCCTGATTAGCCTCACCTGTGTCTCGTTATCCTTCCCCTCACCAGAGGATTGACTGTGTGTCTTGTTTTCTCTTTTTTGATTTAGCCTGTTGATTGACTCTGCCTCATCCCTGTTGGATTTGTTTGCCTCCACTGATAGTCCATCTCATTACCTAACCTACCTCTTGACCAGTAAAGACTGTTTTTTTACCTGAACTGTCTCCAGAGTTGTGTGTTTGAGTCCACTCTCACCTGGTTCACCAGCTGTTACACAGACTGGCTATTTGCCCCCACCTCCACCATTATGCTAAGCTACAGTAAGCTAGTGTAGTTCTAGTGTAGTGCTCCTGTGTAATTTCCCCCAAAAAATAAGTATTTCATTAAAGCATCCACCTTTCAAGCCACCTTTTAAGGTCAATGTTTAATATTAAAAGTCACATTTTGGGCGGAGTATCACCTCAAACTAGTGTGATGCAGGCTGGAGGCATTATGTTTTTGGGTTGTCCATCTGTCCCATTCTTATGAATGTGATATCTCGAAAACCCCTTGAGGGAATTTCTTACTGATTAAAATTTGGTGGTCAAAGTTTAAAGATCAATAGCCATGTTTCCATCAGCCTGTTTAGATGCACATCTAGAAGTATCGCATCGGAAAATTATGATGGAAACGCCAAAATTCAAATTAAAATCCCCTGATTCGCACAAACAAAAATACGCTCGCTTTAGCCGGGTTTTGGTTGATTCGAAAAAATGTTGATTTGCAAAACGGGGGATGGAAACAGTTATGTTCGAATTAAGTCATGACGTAGCGCACCTCTCTCCATAGTGATAGCCACACTCTGGGCCAGGAAGGCGGTAATGCATTTACAAGCTGGTTGCCAACCGCAGAAATCGTAGAAGAGGAGGTAGTTCGTAGTTTTCACCAAAGTCAGTACATTTAATGGAAACACACAGGATTCGTATTTCTTTTAATATGCATTTCCCAATGATTCGAATCACTTTTGGATGGAAACATAGCTACTGTCACTGTGAGTCGGTGTTATTCTTGTGAAAGTGATATTTCAAGAACACCTTGAGAGAACTTTGGCACAAACGTCCACTTGGACTCAGGAATGAACTGATTTAAATTTGGTGGTTGAGGGTCAGTGGTCACGGTGATCTCACAAAACATGTTTTTTGCCATAGTGTAAGAATTCATATGCTAATTATGGCAACATTTTACACCAATATGGTCAAAGGTCAACTTAATTGTGACATCATAATGCTCTATAAAAACACTTTTTGGGACATTATTATGTTCATAATAATCATATCTCAGGAACAGAAGGGGAGACATTTGGTCAGATATTGAATTGATGACTCTCCTTGAAACCACCTGTTTGTATAGATCTTCTGCACCGCCGGGGGGAAGATGTGTGTGAAGCATCCATGTTTACACAGACATGAATGTAAAGTGTAACTGCAACTTGACTGGTTCGCAGAGCCATCCAACAGATGAGGCGGTAATTCTAGTCTCTCAATGAATTTCTGTGAATCCACATGTGATTCTGAGAGAATGAAGTCGTTCACGTGGCGTTAGTTCATCTGGATATTAGGAACAAAATAAAGGGCTTAGTGCTCTGCTTTACTTGTTTGGCAAAGTCAAGCTTTCAAAACTCATGGGGTGCACATAAGTGCAAGCTCAACTGGAGCGGTGGATAATGGGCCACGGGGCATATGGTGTCGTCTGCTGCTTTGTCCCTAGATTTCTTCTTAATCTCTCATGTGTCTCATTTTGACTCTGTCTACTTTTCTGTCCTGCTTTTTTCTTTTTTACTTGCTCTAAGAGTCCCATTTCCACTTTTATCCACACAAGTCCCTCAAATGCCCAACGACTTTGAAACAAACAGCTGAGCCGTCTGGCCAACACACACGCACACAAACACACACACACACATGCACACAAGCTGATGAGCACGACTGAAGCTGTGAGCAGGATGCAACTTGCTGAGTGCTGCTTTGGCCAAATAGAGGAATTAATAAGGAAAAAATAACAGGCTGTCCTGGTGAGACACTGTGACAATGTGTACTGTGTGGCCTGACACATAATATAATACATCTCTAAGACCTCAGAGTATTTTCTACTGCTTTAACTTTTATCTGATGTTGTTTCATCACTGTTAAAGGCTCACTGTGTGTGATTTCGGGGCGTCTATTGACAGAAATGGTATATAATATTCATAGCAGTGTATTTACTCGTCTATAATCGCCTGAAAATAAGAGCTGCTGTGTTTCGTTACCTTAGAATGAGCCTTTAAATCTTAGTTTTGATTTGCAGCAACTGTTCAAGTTCTTAAAGCTTCTGCCCTTGTGTCCTACATTAGCCTTATTAAATCATCTTAAACTTTAACCTTTAAATACGTAGTCTGGATGCTTATCTGTCATGGAGTGACATCATACTGCATGTCTAATTATAAAATATATGTATCGTGTATGCTAAATATGAGACTGAACCGAAAATCAATCATGAAACATTTCTAATTTTCCTGAGATAATGTTATGCTGTCAAAACTGTAATATGCTTTTAAATGAACCCCAGGTCTTATGAGTTAATTAAAAAAACCTTATCAGTTTCTGCAGCAAGGAGTGATTTCAGTGCACTAGGCTTGGCTTCTTTCAAAGTGGTTTCACCATCGCACCTTTTTATTAATGCTAAATTCAATCCAGCGAGTTTAACATTCACAGAGATGCTTGTTTGTCAGTTCAATTTCGAGGTGACAACGCTGACAATGCTGTCATTATGCCCGTCATTTGTCATTTTCCCCTCAGCTCTCCTCTTTGTCTGTCTTCCATTCTTTATTTCTCTGTCAGTGTCTCTTGAAATCTATATTTCTCTGCATCATTTCTCGCTGTTTGAAATGTCTCAGCTGTAGTAATGCTGGAAAATCAGATCTAAACTCAAAGCCTTCTGGTTGACTCAGTAACTGCTCCATTTCACACACTAACACACACTCAGACACTGATTACTAAACACCTATGAGGCTGCAGCCTGCATCGTGACAATGTAGGTTATTGTGCATTTTGGGCGACAGAAAGGAACTGATAAGCAAAAATAACATCCTATCAACGTGTCATTACACGTGCACGTGTGCGTCCTTATGTGTGTCTGCTTACATGCTCAATTACACGTGTATTTGTTAGCACACGTAGGCACAGAGACACCAAAGGGAAACGTCCTCCCTTGTCCCCGATGCTCGGAACAGACAGACAGCGCAGTGGCCTAAGCCTGTAAAATGAGTGTATCATCCCGTGCCCCCTGGAACACAAATAACCTCTCTCATTTAGTCAAGACATGCACTAAACCCCCACTCATCTTCTTATCTCGTGTAATTACAAATCAGCAGTGGCTTAATGGTGCAGGAGCTCCATGTTGAGTTTCTCAAAGCTGTTCTTCTCTTGTCCCAGACCGCCCTTCTCGTTTTATGGGGGTAAGTTACCTCAAATCAACCCTCAAGTTCTACATTTAAAATCTCCTTAGGATTTGGGCTTTATCTTGAGCTGTATCACACACAATCTGCACCCTCTGTGTACATACCAGGGTCAACATTTTTGGCATGTGAGAATAAAAGCCAGATGCTAGAAACCTGAAATTTACAAAATGGAGATTTAATGTTTTTCCAGGACTGATTAATTTCAAAGTTACAGATATCTAAATACATGTAATGATCTGCATAAATCCTCTGACATGTTTATGAAAGTTGCCTCTTTGTAATGAGATTTCACTGAAGCGTATGGCTCATTATATTCCAAAGCTGTGGGCTTTTGTTTCCCAGCTTTGCCCCGATCTGTCATGACCCTCAACCTTCACATCAACCAGATGCCAGAAATGCACCAACTGTTTTCATAATGACAGCGAGAAGTGGGGTATTATGACCATTGTATAACACAGTCATGGTTATTATTGTGATGAATCTACGTCGGTGCAGTAGATATGACCTCTATAGCCACGGGGGACATTTCACAATATAGATCAAAACCCTATCTTGTCAGTGCTGTCTCATTAAAACAACATGCGGCAATACAATGCCACTAACCCAGAGGTCGACTGTGTTAGAGACATTATTTTCTGCAAAATTGTGTTAGTAATGAACTGCATTACCTAATGTATGGATTTGTTATCTAATGTTCTTCACAATCGGTCAGACGTAACCCCTACTTTGATCTCTTGTATCCGGATGAAGCCTCAGGTCAGTGAACGCTCCACCTGCTGCACACTTTACCTTAATGGTTGCTCATTAAATCAAAGTGAATTGTTCTCCAGATGCATCACTGTAAACGTGAACCGTGACAGTGACATCATGTGTAAATACTCTGTCTTTCCAAGTGATCAGTTCGCAGTATTTTGGTTCCCTGCAAGCTGCTTTCTAAAAGCACTTAACACTCACAAAAGCACCCATTCAGTTCCCTGTCTGTAATTGTGACTGTCACATTTTCTGCTGGAATTATAATGTAGTGTGATCTGATGTTGTCTCGTTTGCGGCGGATCAAAAGATGCACTTCTGCTGATGCTTCCTTTCTGTTCTGGGCTTTGGGGCGCTGTTTGCATGCTGGTCACATATGAAATACAACAGTCTTTAAACAGGAGTGAAGTGGCGACTGTGTCTGTAAAAGCAGATTTTTTTTTCTGCCTGTACACATGCCATATCATAAGGGTTGTTATGACTGCATTACCACTGCAATTTCACAATCAAACCTAAATAATGCGTGTGCCACAACACATACAAACCCTTTAAAATCACACAAGCCTTCACAGTAATACTTTCAGCAGCAGATACATGTACTGTGTTAGAATATGAGGCAATTCTTACTAATATTTCTTATCCACAGCTGCTGACAGGATATGTGAGAACGTCCCCTTTCATAGCCTTCCAAAAGGCAACAGCTGAAGGACAGGTATTCATTTCTAATCTGCAGCCTTTGATTTGTAATACACAGTTATGTTTGCCTCATCTGGTGTTTGTCTCATAAAATCAGCACCAAGCTTTTGCAAAGATAAAAAAAGGTACACAAAATACACAAAACGCATTTTGGTGTTTTCAGTTTTCAGATGGTGATGTCCAGGGGTCACACTGGACACAGGAACGCCTGCATGTTCCCACTCATCCTCACTCCATCCTGATGCAAAAACCCTGGGTTGCCGGAGATGCATTTGTTCAACAAGCCATCTCCTCCTTTAAACAGCTACTCCAAAACACCAGCCTCCTTCAAAATTCATTACAAAGGCCCGTGGCTGCTATGGACAGGGTGCGGTGGTCCACAATCTCCTCTGCTCTCTCTAAACAATAAAACTAATTACATCAGTCATGCAAACTGAAGGATTACTGTATGTTGAATTGCCAGTTTATGCAATCATTTAAAGTGTTTAATCAGCTTATTACCTTAGTTACATTGTTGTGCACATTAATGCAAACAAAGCCATTAACCAAATGCATCCTTTTTAATCAGGTACGTTACATAAATGACAGACAGCCTGCAAAATAATGTGATCACATTTTATGCTGCTGCCACTTCAGATGGACCTGCACATCTGGTTACTGTGTCAGTCATCGTCTTCAGCTGAACACCTCATGTTGTGCATCATTTCAAACATAGTGATAAATATTTCAGTGTTTCCAGGAATGTGATTTCAGAGGGGTATAATCTGCCCTCAGGATATAGTCTGAGAATGTGTATGTTTATGTTTTTGGGGCTCTGTATATTCACATTTTTAAATGTATATTTTCATTTAGAAATGGAGTGCTGCATGCTGAGCTGCCAAATTATTAGGTACACCCACATAATCCGATAGTCAAGAGCCCTGCATTGGAAAACATGTTTGTGAGGCATATAATGGTTTTTATTGACGCTGTGTCAGAGTGGTGTTGATTCACTGTTGTTATTTTCAGCTGCTCAAATGATGTGCCTCTGTGGATGGCAGTGTTGGTCCTTCACTTTGGTCCAGACTGAAATATCTAATTAACGATCACAGTTGTCATGAAATTTGGTACTTTGGTCGGTGAATGAATACCTGAAGATCTCAGCGGTGCTTTGTGTTTTGTGCTAATTTTTTCTTTATCCTTTATTTAACCAGAAAAATCTCTTGTGGGGCAACTACACATGATGACAAAGACCAGAAAAGTACCCAGACACTGGCATCTCTATGCCAGAGTTGCCTGCATACAAAAATCCTGCAACAGTGTTTTGAAACAGCCTTGATGAACCAAAGAGAACCAAAGAGCCCTCGGTACAGACAATAAAAACATGTTCTTTGAATGGAGAGCAGAGGCATTTTCAATTTTTTGCTTAATGTAGACACATAAATATGCTGGAAGTAGGCCAATAATAGCTTTGTAACAAGAGAATGCCGATGAAAAAGTATGAAATTCAAAACAGCCACCCAACCCAAGCATACAAGACATAGTGATGAGTTTGGGGCTTGGTAATAAGTTGGTAATAAATCTCAATGCACCATTATATACAGAGTCCAGAGCATGCAAACAGTGGGAGGCTCACAAATGTCAATAATCAATTATGTAAATGTTTACTGGTAACATGATGTTGACAGAATGAAAGAGGCAGAACTCAGTTTACAGCACGGACATATTAGACTTAACTTGCAATTTATCTTTACAAAAAGCAGCGATTACAAGCTTATTTTAATTTAATGTCTAAATAATTATATTTGCGAGGGGAATGAAGTGTACTGTGAATACCTTTCACGCCATCACATGAAGACAAACATTACCAGAGAGGAGCAGCATTTAGCAGTAATGCTAACAAACAAGACTGGCTGACTAACACACACTGTAGCATTAATCAACTTAAAACACCTCTGTGAAGAATAAAGTAACTCACCTCAGAAATGCTTTTGCCTGGCCTACTCAGTGTCTAGGCTTTTCCCGGAGCTAATGCGCAGCGGAGAGGCTGCTCTCCACTGCTGGAGAGGTTAAAACAACACATATCCCCCTTATTTTATCACCATCATACAGGCAGGAGACTGTAAGGTGCTTCAGATAGATAAATTCAGTAATTATTACTAAAATAAAAAGTCTGCCAACCATTTATTATCACACAGTATGGGAACTGCAAACTATTTCCTGTGAAATATTACAGTATGTGAACACTGGACACTATGCTGGCAAAAATATCGCACAGCGAGTCACCATGAGCAACCGCAGATTTGTACAATCCGTCTGGCAATCCCTGGTTTTAAAGTTTGGGTATGGAAGCATTTGCTATAAGGTTTAAGGAGAAAGGGACCTGGACAAGAGCCAGATTGTATGTAAAGTAAATTCATCTGTATGATATGTTTAAAAGTATCAAGTAGTTACACAGTGAGGAAAATAACTTGATGCATTGTGATGCATCGACAGTCATTTTAATATCAAATCATTGCCCTCTGAATCATAAACAAAAGCTCCTTTTACACTGACAGATTTTCCACGAATGTTGGGCCGTTTTGTCGGCAAGCTGCGAGCGTTTAGACACACAGAGCCGGATTGATCCGTGGTGCCCAATTTTCCGCCTCTTAGGGTAGTCATATTGGCGGAACCCAATATGACTAGGTAGTAGGTAGGCGGCATTTTGCTGCACTCCCCAATTTTGTTTTTATACTGCCAATGCTGAAAGAAGAGTGACTGGGCTTTCCTGCAAATTTGCACAATTCCTGTCTAAAAAGGGCTAAATTGAATCGAATCATGAGGTGGATGTGAGCATATACCTTGAAGCACTGCTATACCTAAACCTCATAGAGTCACTAGCATGACTGTAGACATTCTTGTAGAGGTTTGTGTGTGTGTGCATTAATATCCTGGCCCTTGCACATCTAAATAGGGCTCCCAAATGAATGCCGACTACAGTAAGTGTGCTGCATGACAGATAATGTGCTGCTTTTAAAAGGAGCTGATTTAATTTTCCATGACTGATGCCTGCCCTCACCACATCCATCGATAATGATTTCCTCCACGTCAAGTAAACCAGTGTCACAATTTTGGTAATTGAATTACCAGAAAAAAAACCTCACCCAGGGACTTTGTGCCTTCTCCTTGTGTTATGTGTCATTGGTTAATGAAAATGGGTCCCTAAACTTTTAAACTTAGTTCTATCTGGCACACATGATAGTCATTTGAAAACATCTATTTTGGGTTGTGAATGAAGAACAGGTTAATTATACAGAAGTTGATGTGATTTAATGCACCATGGGAGATTTGATCCCATGTTCTCCCTCAGGTCTGCACTAAGGACGAACATATTAGTTTGCATAACACAGTCCAATAGACAGACCCAGATAAAACAACACACAGCCAACACACACGTACTGTATACACTGACACACATAGTACAGTACATTAGAATGAATTCAAACGCCTCATTAACACACATCCTCTAGGCTGTCCTTGATTCATTTTGGCATCAACAGCATATTAACACACATGTCGACTGGGGGGTTATACCATTCTAGTTTACAGGCTATAAATACACTCACACCCTCCACAGAAGACCTGACAAGTTCAAAAATACCACTCGTATCGCAGATGAGATTAAATGTTAAGAGTGATGGACAGACAAATGCATGATGAAGACAGGGCAGAGGGGGAGAGGGAGAAAGGAGATAAAAGGTGGGGATTACACGAATCAACAGCAGTAAGTCAGTGGGGCGGGACAGAAGGGTGAAGGATGATGGATGATAGAGAAATGGAGGGATATAGAGAGGAAAATAACAATCTGGGAACATCTGGACATGCCGGCACAGAGGCGGTGTCTTACACTGACAAACGTGTACTCATACAGTACACACACACCAGCACACCAGCACACTATCCCTCTCTCTTCCAACAGGGTATAAATCATTTTTATTAGGCTACATGACCCCAAAGGAAGTTTTCAGTTCTCCTCCTCGCAGTACAACACTGGATATTGTTAACACTGTTGTTCTGTGCGAATCTGTGTTCTTCTTGTAATACAACCCCAGCGAGGGATTTCCTATGTTTACCACAACCACTTTCACTATCCCTTAAGAAACATGCCTACATGTCCAGCTATTGTTTATATGTAGGTGTAGACCATGACGGGTGATAGCAGAGGTGTTAATGATAGTAACAGCAAGAGTTCGCGGTGGGAAAGAGTTGTTGTGTCCATTAATCAAAACACAACACGTGTTTTGGTTGTGTTCCATCATGGTCTTCCGAGGCTACTGCTGGTGAAGACATAGATATTTTTGCTTCCTCCTCTCCATAGGGGATTTCTTCCTGTTCGACAGCATTGGAAGTCTGTGTGAAAATGGTGAGTAATCTTGATCTGTAGCTCTGTGAGGGCAGCATAAACAAGTGATGTTACTGAGTTTTCCTTTACTGTTTGGTGTTTGGCGCATTAATCTCCATCCACATTTGGTATTTTTTGATGGTAATGGGCCTTTTTTTATTTACAAAAGACATTTTGACTTGTCACAGTAGGAAAAGCACAGATGTTAAAAATGAAATTAATTCCATTTTGCTGCTGGTGTTGTGCATGCTGGCTCACTGTCACTGTCAGTTGAACATTTGTATAGAGCAGAATCATCATTAGTGTCATTGGAAGAGGCTGTTCTTGAAAAATAATGCACCAGAACTTAGACTTAGTTTACACCCCATCTAATCATGAGGCAATAATTTATATATAACCCACGAAATCAGAAAGGCTGCGATCACGTGACGAATGTGCTAATGTAAATAAAGATGGTAGTAGTATAAAGAGCAAAAGTCCGCTTAAAGGGGAACTTTTGTTTTTTTTCAACCTGGGCCCTATTTTCCGATCTACTTTTGTTTAAATGAGTGATAGGATGTTCAGTATTTGACATTTCTCCAGTACAAAGCTAGGGCTGAAAAATTTGGACATAATTGTTGCGGCAAGTCAAAACACTAAAGTCTGACTCTGAAATCTCACGTCTCGCGAGATTTGAGTTGTTGCAGGACGTTACCGCTGGAGTGACCTTACAAATGCAAGAAGTTACTCTGTTTGGAGTAGTCATGGCTGAATTTTTACCAACTGGATCTGGACGAGCCATTTGAATTTGATGACTGCCTGTATTTATTTGAACACGGAGTACACGGATGTACACGGATGCAGAGCTCATTGAAATTGAAGAGCGGACGAGGAGAGAGGGAGCAGTGTTACTTCGGTAGTACATATACTAAAATTGCAACAGGCAGAGGAACATGTCCGAATCCAGCTAAAGGTAAACACAGACGTTCATTTCTCCTTTCCGTTATATTGTCGGATAATTATTTTTGACGTTGTTTGACGCTGTCTGAGTGCCCTATTATTTGATATAGCACGTGCTCACGGGCTACAGGCAGGTCAGCCCTAGCTTCATACTGGAGAAATGTCAAATATTGAACATCCTATCACTCACAGGTTGAAAAAAACATTAGTTCCCCTAAGGATCTGTTGAGGTGGTGGATGGGTCAAACAAACATAGGAGACGCATATTCTTGTCCTGTGTAAAAACCAAGTGAACTCTGAATTACCATAACATACGTTGTCACATCAGTATGATATGTAAAGTACGTTACGTGACAACAACCAACCATGATTCTTATCCTAAACCTACCCTATGTAACTTTCCTAATTTAAAACTAACCTATGTAACCTAACAATAAATATGCAACCTCACGATACATTCATAACTTACGTAACGACACCAAACCATGATTCTTTTTCATAATCTAACCTAGGTGCACTTATTTGTCTGGCGTTAATTCATTAGATATCTTACAATCCATTGTATGAGGATACATTGATTAGCAACACCTGCACTTTTCCTGCTATGACAGATCAAAATGTCTGCTGTGAGAAAGACCTGTTACAGGATGTTTTTTTTACTGTCGTCCTGTTTCATAGCAGACATTTTGATTTGTCACAGGAGAAAAAGCACAGATGCTACCAATGGCATTAATGACAGCAATGCTCTATAGACGATTTTCCCATTTCCCCCAAACAGTCTGAGGATGTGCGCACGACAGAGGGGCAGAAAACAACAATGTCAGGATAGCTTACGTATTTACAAATGAGGCAAAATATCCTTCATATTTTGTAAAATATTGAATAATTGATAAATAATATTCTTTAAAATTTCATTTAATTACTTGAATTAAATCATGTGAGGGATTTCAGGGGGGGAATGTCTCTTTGGTGGAACTGTTAACAACTGACAGACATTTGAAATGTGACAAAGGGCCCCAACTAGACACTGATTGTGTGTAAGAGGTCATGAGACAAACGAACGTACACAAGGCTCACGGTTTTTAACGTAAAATCTTAAACTGAAAATGACTGTGGAATGACCCAAGTGAAGAACAGCTACCTCAAAATTGTACTTAATTACAATACTTGTACTGCACAATGTACTCAATTACTTTCCACCACTGCAAACTAACACCTAAAACATCGATCACAAAGCTTAACAAATATTTGCACAATTCATTAAACAGCCATGAACAG
This sequence comes from Epinephelus fuscoguttatus, assembly GCF_011397635.1. Lineage (NCBI taxonomy): Eukaryota > Metazoa > Chordata > Actinopteri > Perciformes > Serranidae > Epinephelus > Epinephelus fuscoguttatus. Next base: position 13,201,139 of record NC_064759.1, read on the forward strand.
TGAGCTGCCTCACCTTAAAACAAGTGATTCTTCCTCTGTACAAAACTCGCCCACTTTCCAATACTTTGCGCTGGTGTATATAAAATCCTGGGCCCAGGACTATTAGCTAATAGCAAATTTTGCACTCTGAGCTAACCTGTTGTGGGTGTTTTATGATTATTCTGCCTACTCTGTTCAGCTTTGGCTGCTGCAGCAGTACCTGTGACTGGCAGACAAATCGCCTCCCCATTAACTGGAGAGACTCTGGACAGGATGCACAGACTTGCAGTCTCTATCATATCATGTTATATTGATAAGTCCTGAGAGAAATATCACAAACGTCACTGTTTAGTGGCCATAAAGAAACGTATAAGCCTACCATTATATAATGATTAATAATCAATGCAAAGATAATATACTGTGTATGCCATTTGATAAGGAAGGTGTAAATGCAACAGTGCAAAATATACATATTTTTCCTTTTTACCTGTAGTGCTGTTTATTAGTCTACATTGTTTTTGCGCGAGTTGCCAAGTGTCGGAGATATCGGCTGTAGAGATTTCTGCCTTCTCTTGAATATAATGGAGCTAGGTGGCACTCAGCTTGTGGTGCTCAAAGAAAAATATATTTGTAAAACTCAACAGCAATGTCTCTTTCCAGAAATCATGACTGGTTACTCAAATTTCATGTAGGAACTATTTTCTTTCTATCAAAATACACCGACCAACTGTATCACTGCACAGAAGGAAGCGTGCATCTACTCACTGACAAGAAGCTTGTGTCTCTGACAGCACGAGATGTAAACATCAATGGCATTCTCCTCAGCTGAGCTTTAATAGATGCTCAATGGTGCTAGGTGAGCTAGTAGTAGATGCACGCTTCCTTCAGCGCAGTGATACAGTTGGTGGGTGTAGTTCAGTAGAATGAAAATAGTTCCTGAATGAAATTGCTCACAACAAGGTCTGTGGATTATCTTGAGTAACCGGGTCATGATTTCTGGGAAGAGACATTGCTGTTGAGATTTGTACTGTACGTACTTTTTGGTGCTTTTAGCGCCACAAGCCAAGTGCCATCTGGTTCCATTATATTTAAGAAAAGGCAGATATCTCTATAGTTTAGTCTATAGTGCTCAGGAGAACAATCCAGACTGATGAAAAGTACAGATAAGAGGAAAAATATGTATCTTTAATTTTGGGTTGAACTGTCCCTGTAAAATGACAAACTGTGAACTGATTTTTTTAGCAGGCATACTTCTGGAAATTTCTACACTGTATTTATGAACAATTATATTACTGATTATATTATTCACTGAGTGTGGAAGAGGACCTGTGAACAAAGCTCTGCCCCCCTTCCCTCAGTCGGCCTGTCCCACCCCTGCTGTTGTTACAGTTCATTTAACAATAACATGGTGTGAAAGGATTTAATTAATACCATCAGCCCCATCATGTGTAACATCACATGCATATCATTTATAATAACAGGCGATATGCTATCATATGTGTGTCCAAGTGTTTTGCCTCCACTGCAACTGCTGACTCTAAAGATAAGGTTTTCACACTGACCAATGATCAGCAATCATTAAACCCAAACAAACTTTCGCTCCGTGTCTGTTTTGTATTCCTCTCATTTTCTTTCTCCCACATTAGTCTCAGATCTCTTGCTGTTCTCCCTTTTTCTCTTTATATCTTGTTTGGTCCTGTCTTGGCTCTAACAAATGGCCGGTTAATGAGTTTGTTCAGTGACGGCCTTGAATGCCTGCTCTTCTCACGTTGGTACACACCCCCGCCAACCCAAGCACACAAACACACACACACACACACACACACATAGATACACTGAACTAATTGTTTCCCTTTGGACACAAACAGAATTCTGCTCAGATCCATCACTGAGCAGAGACAAACAGAGTTTTGACAGACACAGAGAGCTCTGTGGTACAAGGAAGTGGCAGCGAAGCCAAACAGAGATTGGGTGATTGATGCAGGCGTGAAATGATGGGGAGGACGGGAAAGAGACGAGCAGAGGCTTTGATCTTCTCTGGCCTAGAATCAAGAGCTGGGCCACACTAGTTCCTGTAGTGTCAGACTTACAGTAGGTGTAGTACAACTCTTTACTCATACGCCAAACATTGTAATTTGTGCTCTGTTTTCCTCCATTTTTTATCACATATTCAAAGGAGAAGCTTGATGTTTTAGAAACGTATTCGCTTACTTGCTGAGAGTGAGATGAAAAGATTGTCGTGTCGTGCCTGTACGCTAAACGTGAAGCTACCGCCAGCTGCTGGTTAGCTTAGCGAAAGACTGGAAACACGGGGAAACAGCCTGACTGCTAATTAATGAGCTATAAAGGTGCTGGTGGGCGGATTTTGTGACTTTCAGGTCTTTGATTGAAACCAGTGTTTGGGCGCTTCAGTAGACCTGCCGCAAACTCTCATTGGTTAGGCTTCATTTTTGGGGCGGCAGTAACTCAGTCCATAGGGACTTGGGTTGGGTTGGGAACCGGAGGGTCGCCTGTTCGAGTCCCCGTCCAGACCAAAATATAGAGCGTGGACTGGTGGCTGGAGAGGCGCCAGTTCACCTCCTGGGCACTGCCGAGGTGCCCTTGAGCAAGGCACCGAACCCCCCAACCGCTCGGGGCGCCTGACCAAAGGGCAGCCCCCTCACTCTGAGATCTCTCCACTTTGTGCATGTATAGGTCCTGTTTGTGCATGTGTGTGTCTTTCAGAGCTGTGTGTAATTGACAAGCAAGAGTGAAAACACTGAATTTCCCCTCAGGGGGATTAATAAAGTAAATAAACTTAAACTTAATAAGCTTTATGCTAAGCTAAGATGGATGCTGGCGGTAACGTAATGTTTAGCATACAGACATGAGCAGTTTTGGGAAGGTTACGTTTGTCTTTGAACAGAAGATCCCACGCACTGCTCTCACTTCTCGTTTCCATCCTCCTGGACCTTCGTCATTATTTCCAACATTGAGCTTAAATAGAAACTGCCCCACCCATTTCACAGGTGTGCACAGGTGTGCATTAAGGGAATTACTCAGCTGTGGGTGTGTTTTTCAATAACTGACAACAGCCTGTGTACCATATGTCACATACCCCACAAACGTAAGAAAAGGATCAAGAAAAACATAAAGAAAAACCTAGAAAACTCAAACTCCTTACATCATAAAGGCTATTTCCAGGATTATTTACAAATAATGTTGATTATATGAATGAACACATCGGCCTTGTAGCTTTCATAAATTATTCAAAATGTTCAGCATTGTAGACTCGTATGCCATGTATCATAAATTGGTCTTTTTAGATCCCCAAATCCATTAAAGCATGACATGCCATGGTGTCTCATCATTTAATCCTTTGGTAGACAGTGTGTGCAGTTTAAATATCCGGTATGCTTCTCTTCTGCTATGTATTTCTTAGATGTTACCAGCTCTCTCTGGCAGAGTAAGCTTTTCAGTGCCCTGGAACCAAAGAGAAATGATGAGATATCTTGGTTACTTTTAAATGTAACAGGTAACAGATCACTAGTCACCCTGTTAAAAATGTAGTAAGTCATGTAAGCCAATAACTCATATATAACCACTTACTGATTGCGGTTACATTATCTTACCTGTAGATGTTTCCTCAGGTTCGACATCAAACTTTTTAAAATTACCTTTCACTGCTGCTACACTAGCTTTACTTTGGACATTAATGTTGGAGCCCTTTTCTGATTTCAGAAGAAAAATATTGTTGAATTTCCTCACATACAACTTACATGACCACTTACCTTGGTGTGATGTGCTGGTCTCATGCTCATGCAGATTAATGTTGCTTAGAGCAATGTGCACTGATTTGACTGGCGGATGAAAGACGGTGCAAATTTAAACAAGAGAAGCAATCAGAAACAATGCTCAAAATCAGAGCATACTCTGCCGAATGAATGGAGCCTGTCTGGACGTGGAGACCGCTAGCTCCTTGTAAGCCATCCTACCCTTCATGGTGTTGCGCTCAGATTTGTCTCAATGGCTTTGCTGTGCTGCGTTGTCCGGAAACATGCCAAAAGAAGGCATTCCTGCACTGCAAACAGATGCGAAGCAACAGAATGAATCATACATTCTCAGTAACTGTAACTGTGATTACAATAACATTTATTTTGTAATTACATTTAACTAGTGACTCCCCAACACTGGACATGAATGCAGTATAAATCCTCCCATATAACTCTTGGCAAGACAGTCTTTAAACACGTTTCACAAACTGTAGAGCCTTTTCTTTGCTCAGACTGGAAGTGGATCATGCTGAGACGACACGTGAGAAACAGTTCAAAGCATAGGAAACAGTTCATAATGGAAATGATTTGACAAGAAGAGTCTTTCTATGCTGCAAAAGCGCTGAGTCCTTTACTGTGGCCTTAGGTATTATGGCAAAAAGATGCAGTATGATAAAAGATACTCTCACTTCTCAGTAAGATTCTTAGCACCTATTGCTTCACAGATTTACTGCAGTTCTGTTTACTCAGCTCAGACCTCTTGTCTACTGAAACCAAATCAAACCTCCAATAACAAAGTCAAAGCTCACAAGCGCAGACAAGCTATAATTTGCAGGTATAGGGGGAGACACTGTGTAACAGTTTGTGTCTCAGCATCTACACTTACTAAATATTTGTGTCAGAGCTCTCACATTTTGACACAAAGCAGCCTGTCCTTACTTGTTTACTGCAAATAGCCATGTTTCCAACTTCTCCAACTATATTACAAAATGCATTAACAGTTGATACAGGAGGTTCATTGTCAAAACCTTGCACCACTGTCAGGGTAAATTCATGACTTACACTTTAACAGTAAGCGTGAAGAGCTAAAGATGACACAGTTGCAAAAAATACACACAAAAACTGATAGATACACTAAGAACCAACTCTCCTAAGGTCTAACTCGCTAACCTGTACCCATTAGCTGCTTAGTACCTCGCAAAGAGTGAGTCCAAAATACAAGTTTGCTGCCTCAGTGAAGTAACCAGTCAAGACACCCTCTTGCTGCACATTGCTGTGAAAGCCCACACAGGGCAGCTGTGTTAAATCTCTTCCTCTGAGGTTTTATAATTTCTTCCACTATCTGCTCAATGTCACATGGCGGATGAAGTATTCTTTGGGGACAGACCAAACTGTCTCTCCCTGCCTTGCCCCATAGACTTGAGACTTCAGTACAAATGCAAGCACACCCCTGAAGCCCTGTTTCCACTGAGCAGTACGGTTCAGTTCTGTCTTATGCGCTTTTTTTCTGTTTCCACTGTGAAAAAATGGGGACAGTAATGGAAACTTTCCTTGCCGTCCCCATTTTTGGTCCCCCCTCTGTTGGGTATAGAACAAAGATCTGGTACTAAAAGGTGGAGCTGTGAACACTGCAGTCCGTTGATTGGTCAATAGCGGACGGTCACTCTGCTAAGGGCTGAGTTGTGGCTGGTTTTGAGGCTCATGTAACCACTGTTAGTTTTACATAACTTTGTAAACTGTAACTATAAAAATAAAGGATGTTTTGCTGCCATTTACTTGTAATGTTACTCAATGTATGAGTTGACTACTTGAATCCATCAACACACCTTAAATTTCAATGTGACAACTTTGACCATAACTTTAGTTTTTATTGTTTCTCTTGGATGACATACTCTTTTAGTAATGAGTGGATCTTCACGCCTTTAAAAATATATTTAAATTTCGGGGTGTCGGTGGCTTGGTGGTAGAGCAGGCGCCCCATGTACAAGGCTGTTGCCGCAGCGGAATCCAGCCTGTGGCCCTTTGCTGCATGTCATCCCCCCTCTCTCTCTCCCCGCTTCACGCTTACCTGTCCTGTCCAATAAAGGCAAAAAGCCCCAAAAAATATCTTAAAAAAATATATATATATATATTTAAATTTCAACTGGATTGGGTGAACTGCATATATTCCAATCTTCACTCAAACAAAAAACGTCACGGAGCGTCGTTCCTGTGGGCTCCAGCAACACTAAACCCCTATACATTTACCTGAGAAGGACTAAATGCACAAACCCACTATTTTTGAATATCCCCCTTGAGAGAAACTCACACTCCAGGCTGTTCTGTTTTGTGCTGAAAATGTTGGGGTGCAACCCCGCTCTGTAGATAATAAACGAGGTGCAGGCTGATAAAGGAGGAAATACAGTAGCCCCTTTTACACTGCCAGATTTTTGGTGAATGTTGGGCTGTTTTGCCGGTAGGCTGCGAGCGTTTAGACACACAGAGTCGGATTGGCGAGTTGATCCGAGGTGCTCAATTTTCTGCCTCGTAAGGTAGTCATATTGGCGGAACCCTTTTAGTTTAAACAGAACAAAGTGGCCTTCCGCAACTGGAGGGGCTGTTGATGACGCCGCACGTGCAAGCCACTGGCGGTGGATAAACAGGAAACAGCTGAGCGAGAAGCTAGTAGCAAGAGGGAAACGCAAACCTGACACTATGAAGATGAGCAACTGGGGAGACAAGGAATTGCGCGCCCTCCTTGTCCACGCAAACGAAGAGGCCATTAACCGTCAGATGACAGGAACAGTGAAGAACGGTCCGACTTAGGAGAGAATCGCCAAAGGACTGACTAGCCGCGGCTTCCCTCCCACGCCACTGTTTACGTCACACGCTGAGCTACACGTTTTGTTACTTGCTCACGCCCCCCATTGCCCCGAAAAGGTGCATTCTGTATGAACAAAAGTAGGTAGACAATTTGCCGCACTACCCGATTTTGCTTTTATACTGCCCAAGAAACTACTCTTTAATCTAATACAAGTTATACAGTTCTAATTTAAACAGTATCGGTACTATAGAAAAAACAGAAGTGGTCCAAAAAACTACTTTCACACCTGAAAATTAGTGTTTTGCCTGTAAAATCTGTACACGTCTTCACATAGCAATGTCAGGAAGACAGTGCTCATACAATAAATGTATTACATGACTCATAGGTCATCCCCCTCTTGGTAAAAGTGGTGATGGCAACCATCCCATTGTTGCAGTCATACCCAGTCTTCCCTACTAGAGTGGTGATATTAAACGGGTATCACTGACTGTAGCACTAAGCAGAGGGTTTCAAGTTTCAGTGCCTGGAATAATGCTGACAACACCATGGCATCACACAGGAGTGGACAGATGAAGAAACACAGTCCAGGTAGTGAGATAAACGGGAGTAGTGTTTCTGGATGATGTAAACAGTGTAGTATCAGTGACCCGCCTTAACAGCAGGCATGATGTCACCATGTTTAATTTGTGATAAGTCAAAAGGCCACAAGGATCCCTGCCTGGTTTGTTCTTTCTTTTTTTCTGTCCTGTTTCTGATGTATTATGGGAATAATGTTGAGCCAGACTGCACTGTTTAAGTTCTGATTGTTCTGTTTTTACATGGATTTTTAACATTTTTTTGCAGGCTATGTCAACATCAATTCGATGTGAATTATGTTTGCTCTTTTTTCTCCCATTTTAATTCTGTTTCTTTGTACTTCTCGAGCTTCACATTCTCTCCGGCTCACATTTTCACATTACTGCATGTGTTTTGTTTTTTGTCTACCGACCCCAAAGTCCATGGGCTCCCTCTCCTAAGACATTCTGGCATGCCATCATGCAAGCACACATAAACCCACATGCTTATATACACTAGCAGATACCTTCCACACACTGGTGCACAAGGCAATAACTATGCACATGCATGCACACACAGAGACAATGGTGGTCTGAGGAAGGGACAATAGTGCCTGTGTAAGCCTTAGTGAGTATTGCTGTGCCTGTCTCTGTGGGAGTTAAATGGATTCCAGCCAGACACACAGAGAGAAAGGTTTTTCAGAACTGAGTTCACAATTTACATCGTCTGTTCGGCCAAAACGACACAACTTTCAAAGTCCGTTCTTGAGAAACATGGGCGAACTTTGCACGTACACTTGTAAGATAAAAGTTTTATTGAGTTATGATAACGAGTACGGCCACACAGGCTCTCCCTCTCTTGTTTTATATCTCTTTCCTTATGGCTTTCTTATCTCACCTGGAACAAGGTGCACACACACCTGGTTGATAGTTCCCACAAACACGGTGCTCGCCATGACCTTATGCACGTACGCTTACACGTGGGACTCAGCGCGGCAATACATCATGTTAACGTGAGCATGCAGCGAGTGACTACTCACGTACGTGCTCCCTTCTATTAATCCTGCAACATTATGCTTACTGGCATCTTTTCACTGCCTCCTCGTGACTGTTTGTGTTGTGTGTGTTGGCAGCTTGTACAATATGAGTAAATTGCCAGTTCTACCTCCCATATATCCCATAATACCACCCAGCTGTGTCCGTTGTTGCCAAGGTAACCTAGACTGACCGGCCAGTCGGAAGCAGGACCTAATTACAATCTGCCACCCTTTGCTCTCTCCCCCTTTTTCCATCCCTACATCCGTCCTTCTCTGCCTGCATAAACCTCTCCTATCCTTTCATCTCCGCACAACTCCGTCTCGACAGAAACAAGAAAAATGTGGCTGTTTGATCGATGTGTGAGACAGAGTGCTTACTGTCTGCTGTTTTAAATTCAGTCTGTCTGAATCCGTCTGATCCTCCTGACCCGCAGAGACCAAGCAGGCCGAATCAGGTTCAACTGTAATAACCAGTCCTTAATGTGTGAAGACTGTAGTGGACTGGAGCGTGCATTAAGGACACAGGGATCAGGGCTGAATGTCTGGGAAAACTGCCCTAAATACAGTTTGTCCTCTGACCATCTTTCTGCTTAATTCACACAAGCAAATGCGCAGCCTTCATTTCTCCGACAGCTGTATTAACACTGTACTAATGGCAGCGGACCAGGATCCTTTAAGCTGTAATAGGTGTCTGTAATGTTGTTCATAAGTAGGGATTAGCCTACTGTTAGCTGTCTGAAACTATACGGACAGTAAGATGTAGGTCAGGGCAGTCCCTTCGGACAGACACTGCATGCATGGACATACCATATGTGTACATACACCCCTTTCTTTCATCCAGTGTTTTCTTTAGCAGGTCAGACAGACTATCTGAGTGATTCTGCTCTTGTTTAGACTGCCGTATGTCCACACATTAAGTCATTCTCTGCAGAAAAGTCAACACCAATCCTAATAAAACATTGACAGTGCCAACAACCACACTGGACGTGGATCAACAAGAGTCAAACACCTCATTGCTCAAGCCCAACGCACATGCACCGCACCCAAACACTCAGAAATAGACCACCCAGTCCCCAGAGACCCGTTCAGAGCTGTGTTTGCTTTGGGTGTATACCTCAAGAAGAAGAAGAAGAAGAAGAAACAAAAAAAGTGATTTCATCAGCTTGGCATTTTGAATTGACATCATCCATTTTTCCGTGTGAGGGTGATTTCTGTTTTTCTTAGCTGCCGTGTTGATTTTAGCTTTCCGAACAACAGCTGCTCGTGTATATTTTCTGTTGTCTTGCTGTCAGTCATCCTGGTTCATGTGGCAGAGCAATAATTGGTGCTGTATTTGACTTCAGCTAACCTCCTCAGATGAGCCAGCAGGCTATCTTAGTCCTCTGTTCATTCAGTCCCCTCTCCTCTTTCACTGCTCTCTCCTCTTTCCTCTTTCCAGTACCAGAGTCATCTTGTCACTTATTTCCCCATTTCTAATCTTACATTTTCTTTTCTTGTGTATCTCCTGAACCCAATCTGCATATTTCTACCTCATTTACTCTCTCCAACTGAATCAGAGTCAGGCGCTCCTCTTCTCCCATGCCCTGTAGATCTGCGTAGTGACACGGAGCTGTTTCTGTTACCCTCCAAAATAAATTTGGCTTTATCAGGACAGAGATCAGGTTACCCCCCTCCTTCACCCTCACCATACCCCTCTTTCCTACTCTGTCTTTTCTCCTCCCTCTTTCTCTCTGTTTCTCTCTCTCTCTCTCTCTTTTTTTAAACCTCCCAATTTCCTTGTATCTCTGGAAACTTTTCCTCTCTTACCTATTTCCACCATTTTTATTCCTGCCTTAAAATTCAACCTCACGCTCATTTCCTGCACTCTCTGGTTCCCTTGTGGACTGCACCGCAGTAAAATGAATGGCATAATTAGAATCACACACTCTTAATTGGCTCTTTCCCAGCTCCATTCATAACAACTCTATTTAAAATCACACCCCTCTCAGGGTGCCTGCGTCTGTGTGTGTGTGTGTCACTGGAGGCAAAAGTGTGAAATTAAGCTCGCCAGAATGCAGTAAAAGCAGTGAACTCTGGACACGGTGTGTGTGTGCGTCTGTGTGTGTTCCCAGTGTATGTGTGTGGAGTGCACTCATTAGCCCATGTCCTCTAATGAGAGCCACGGGTGGTTTAACACCTCGGCCCTATAGACAGGGCCCGGCTATGCCAGGCTGAATCCAGTCTGATTGTAATTATGGCAGTCAGTCTGAAGAGACAACAGTGCATTAAAAGCCCTCTCTCTCCTACGTCCCGTTCTGTAATTAGAAATGTCAGAGCTGACCTATTGCGTATCTTTGGCCATTTCTCTGCCCTGCTTCTACAGAGACATACAAGACAAACAGCTGGAGAGGGAATTGAACCGGCAACCCCGTTGGCAGCCATCTGTAATCAGGGAATAATTTCCAGTGCCGTCATGATGGAGTGGAGGCCAGCGAAGAGGTGATGCAAAACTACAGGGATTGGTCCCATGACCATGTGTGCATGTGTGTGGAACAGGAAGAGAGTAGTGTGAGCACATGAGTGCAGCCCTGAACCACAGCGAGCTCGCCACAGTGAAGGACTGCAATTAAGCTTTTTCCGAGAATAGTGAGAAAACAGCAGAGAAAACAGTCAGCTTCTATACTGGCTGTACAGCTTAAACAAACACACATCACAGTGTGTGCAGCACATGCCAAGCTACACTCCTTTTCTCTTTTTAGATATAAAGAAATGCCACTTCAAATGTGTCTGAGAAATCCGCAATTGCAAAGGCAGTTTACCGTTGATTCGCTTATCAGCAAACCTGCACACCTCGCAGAATATGACAACCTTGAGAGAGCTCAACTTGAGAGAGTCGTCAGGGTTCACTGATTAATTTTGCATTCATATCACCCGCCAAGCTCATTTTAATGAAATTTCAAGTTTGCTACATTTTTATGCGTGTGGAGTGGAGGCCAGCAGTACAAATCAATTTCAAAAGTTGACATTTTATTGAAATCCATATCAGTGTTGCTTGGTGGATCGCATGAATGCTAAATGCACCTGTGGCTCCCAATGATTTTGAAATCCTCTTAAGTCAAGCAGGGTAACATTAAGCAGTAATATTTTGCTGTGGAGAATGATAATTTTCTTTGACACAAAGGGAGGCAGAATGGCACATCACAAAGATGAAATAGCAAGGAGACATCTTAACACAATCCAGGAGCCATTAATAAGAAAACCACACTTTCATACCTAATTACTGTGTATGCACAAAAAAGACCCAAAGAAAGAAATCATGATGACAAACGGTGAAGAGAGTGTATGAGTAAATGCACATACACATGATGCAAATGCAAACATACTCAAGCTTCAAGACAGTCTGTCTGATGTGATGTTGATAAAAGCATAAGTGAGTTTTTTGTTTGCAGTAATCACTTCCAAATTTGACATCTGCCTATGACTGATTTAGGCCAATGCACTGACATACTCCATAGTGTTTTCACACTAGAACACACCGTAGAGTGCGCTGAATGTGCACACAGATTCACAAACATGCACACATCTCTGTGATAGGCATAGCCACTGACGTTAACCCACTTAAGTATGATATCCAATAATGGGATTAGATCCTTTATTCCATTGATGGAGAGGAGAAGAGTAAAGAGAGGAGGGGTCTCTCATGCACTGAGACGACCATAAAAATCAATCCTCTGTGACGCTATGGGATTCATTCTGATGCTCGATTTCTCCTCCTCTATACCCTCGCCAGTTGAAGTTAAACTAGCAACAGATGTGAGATTTTAGAAGTGAGGTGATGCACAGATTAAATGACAAACATTGAGAGTTCAGAGAGATGATGCACAGTGCTTGGAAGCTCACAGCCCTTAACCTTAAGCCTGTTATAACCAGACTTAGTGCGCCTCCTCTTCATACCTTATCTCCCCGCATAGACGTGGACACAGTAATGCGATTGCTTTTAATCGTGTAAGAGTAACAATAGAGACTTTAAGGAGGTAAGTAATCCTATCCGGTACTGTTTTTTGACTGTTCATTGTGTACCCCCCTGACCTGCCCTTTAATAGTATTCCAGCTGACCTCCAGCTAAAGGGCTGTATTAGATAACATACTTCCACTGTACACACATTGTTGATCAGGAGGAAGAGGTGAAGGGAGGTGTCAAGTGGATTGAAGGCTCAGCGAAATCCTTTTTTTTCCTTTTAAACCTTAAAGTTTTAAATGTTACTGTTGGTGAATATATTTATATGCACACTATTGCATAAATGCAACCTGGTCTCTCTTCCAATTCGTCACATACTGATTCTTGGTCAGTGGCACTCGACGTCAGACAATGCTGCACAGAGGCACCCTTAGGAACGGTATGAGACACATCGGGCAGCAGTATTTTGTGATGCTCCTGGTAACTGCCATAGTATAGAGAGCAAGAAAGTCCGCATAGGGTAGGTAGGAGTGAAATGTATGAGTCAAAGAAACTCCAGATTTTCACCTTGGAGCCCTCTGTTCGTGTCTCGTGTGAAACCAAAAGCCAGTCGAATTATTGTAATAACGTTGTGTGCTTGTATGTGTAGCATACGATGCTAGTGACGTATAGCATGTAAAATTATATTATGTTATAAACTAAGTCTAACCATGTGGTTTCTGCATAAACTTAAGAAAAAGAGACTATATGCATGTTATGAACAGAAACTGTACATTTCCTGCAAAAAGTTTTTTGTTTTTTTTTTTTAAAAAGTGCATGAACAAGCAATGACACAATATCCCTATGTGTCCATAACTGAAGCAGGAGGCCTACCCAGAGCATTATATTTTGACATGTAGAGCCACTGACCAAGCATCTGAATTTGACGAGTTGGTGGCGAATTTGACATGGGTCATGTAAACAGCATATTCCATTTGGATATTCTGAATCAGGCCTTTTTCCAAATTTAGCATCCTTCAACTAAGAGATGTTGGACATGCCAGCGTAATTCAGGTTTTAGGAGTATTCTTTGGACAAGTACATATTCAGTATATTTATCTCAACTGGGGTTTTTACTGCAGTTTGTGACACACGGCATCTTCCCTGCTTACAGTCAGCTATGTGCATTGTGCATTACAAATGTGTTATACACAAACCAGCTACAGACAGCAGTTTGCAAGGCTATGGCAGAGATGCATGCCTAAAAGAGAAGCCCACATTACAGGTCAAAAGAAGAAACACACCTACATTTAAACATACTGAAGGACTTGGATATCCACAGGGATTTGGATGTGCGCAAATATCACAATGCCGACCTTTATAAGAAGGTGGCTGAAGGAATTTTGATGCAAAGAAGCAAAAAGGCACAAGTGGCTCCAGCTGTTTCACTTTTCCATATTTTGATGTGATTAACAACATGTTAATGAGAGTATGCATGGCTGCACAGCTGGAATATTAATACAGTATTTATTTTCATTAGCAGCTTGGTAGGAATATTGCCTTTTTCGGAATAAGGGCAAAAACTGGAATGTTTTATGTATATAAATGTTGTCGTTAAATACAGGATATGGGAATCCCACCAGTGAATAATCGTTTAGTATTTCAAGTCTTACATCAGTGTTACACCCAAAATTGGCACGTGCCAGATTCTGTGATTCCATGTGTGAAAGCTATGAAACAGTTTCTACAGGTTTTGCCAGCTAGGCTACGCACATGGCAACGATCAAAGCCAAATATGACCATAAAGTTTCCATTATGCCTGCACGCACCCATCCAATTTTGATTCTGTTTGGAGTTCACTTCCAGTCTTACTGTCTTTGTCAAAACTGAGTCTATGATCAAGGGACGTGTAATCTGCAAAATTTATTATGATGCATCCCATTCATTTTTGAGGCTGCACTGATTGTGCATCCTGCCACAGTGACTAAAACGTTTTGGTCGTGAGCATATTCCCTCTCCGACAGTCCTATAAAAGCCCACATCAGAAAGGAACATTTTATTTGAATGAGTAGAGTCCCTGATGAAAACACTTCTCCAAAAGACCCTCCCATTCCTTGCAACCGACTGATCTCAAAAACATCCTTCAGGTTCTCATGAGCCTCCTTCCTTTCAGGATCAATACGTGTTTTCGCGTGCCTCTAACTAAATCAGGGTATTTTATTCCATTAGTCCGTTCTGGTAGAGGACACCATCTGTTAGCTGTTAAGAGCTTGGGAGGAGACCACCGCCCCAACTGAACTTTCAATCACTGCCTGTTTTAACTCTCCAAATAACCTTCAAAATGTGACCTGACCTTCCCTCGACCCATCACCTGCTGTCATCAGAGAAGTGGACGCACAACCTGTCTGCACCTACCTAACTTGGATGATTTCAGTGCCTGTGTGTCCATAAATCACTCAAGGGAAGCATTCCTACCTGTGTGTGTGTGTGTATGACCCTCATGCTGATCAGGTTTGGCAGCAATGTGATAGGAGAATGTTGTGCATGTATCCATCTTCCAAGGATACACTATCCAAACTTCCTAGCGTGTGTGTATGTGTAGTCGGATTTAGCTCCTGCACACTTGTGAAGGCTGACTAGACAGCTCACTGATCTAATATTTGGACATCTTGGTCTATAAAGACATTCTGGAAAGTCCCCATACTGACTTTTGGGGTTAATATCTGAGGTAAGGGCTCGAATAAGGTTGTGGCCAGATTCAGATGTACCAAATAAAGGCAAAAAATCCTTTGTTTTCATGCAAAAATTTGACTCACTGAATTAATTTCTGAGATCTGAGGCCACAACAACACTGCTTGAAGATTCCAACAGGGCAAGGAAGGTCAAGTTGTAAACAAAAGCTTAAATTCACCAAAACAAAACTGAAAAAGAAAACAAAGGCAAGCATTTAAATCTCTACCCATCTGTGCATTACAAGTGGGGATTAGACTTTGCAGACTCCCGTGCTAACTTTGACCTTCCCTACATAAGTTTGGGGCTTAGGTTATTTTTCTGTGCATTGAGATTTGAAAGTAACTGAGACTTCGGGAGTATTATGGGGACAGTTCACCCCAAAGTCAAAAACACAGATTTTTCCTCTTCCCTGTAGTGCTGTTTATCAGTCTAGATTATTCTGGTGTGAGTTGCCAAGTGTTGAAGATATCAGTGGTAGAGATGTCTGCCTTCTCTCGAGTATAATGGAACTAGATGTAACTCGGATTTGAAAACCTCACCAGCAATGTCTCTAGAAATCATGACCTAGTTGCTCAAGATAATCCACAGACCTTGTTTCATGTAGGAACTATCTTTTTACCAAACTACACCCACCAACTGTATCACCACACAGAAGGAAGCATGCATCTACTCATGGACAAAAAAAGACAGTCCAAAATGTAAACTTAAATGGCGTTCTCCTTGGGTAACCTGTAACTTTAGCTATAGCTCAGTAGTTCTAGGCGAACTAGCAGTGGATGCGCACTTCCTCCTGTGCAGTGATACGGCTGGCTGGTGTAGTTCAGTAGAAAGAAAATAGTTCCTACATGAAACTGCTCATGACAAGGTCCGTAGACCTACTGTAACCAGGTCATTATTTCTGGAAAGAGGTATTGCTGTTGAGTTGTTTTGGCACTGTGAGCACCACAAGCCGAGTGCCATCTAGTTTCATTATATTTGATATACGGCTGACATCTCTGCAGCTGATATCGCCAACTTCGGCAGCTCACACCAACACTATCTCAAATAGCACTACAGGTAAGAGAGAAAAAAAAGGTATTTTTGATTTGGTGGTGAATGTGGTGGAGATAACATGGCTAGAGTTGACAATCTGATGCAGGGCCACAGCCAGGATTTTAGAAAAACTCAGGTAAGGAGAGCAATCTTCCTCTAGCAAAACTGCTTCCAGGGAAGGATTGTTTGACTAGCCATCATTAAAGTCTTAATTTTTCCAGAGTATTACAAAAAAAGTACATTTTATTCATTCCTTTAGCTGTGAAATAATATGTTTTGTTAATTTTATCTCCTTCACTTATGGTAAAAATGTTTCAAATATTAGAATCACTCTTCTGAAACCTAGTGTGCCTAATATGTGCATTAATGGAGGATGTTAAGTCTCCTTTGTGTTATTAAACTGCCTGCATTTCCAGAGGGAAATTACCTTTGTGTCCTCATTAGTAGCTTTGGCCCTGGTATGATCGCTTACGTTTCTTGCCCTGTTGGACTGTTGCAGTGGCATTGCCACATCCACAGATCTACACAACTAATGATGTGTAAACTATCATAGCCAACAGAGCTGATTATAAAGATAAAGTCATGCTGTAAACAGAAAATAAATTTTCCTGTAAGACCTCCAGTGAATCCGTCTACTATAATACACTATCAATACAATGCTCTCAGTAGCAGGGAAAAACCGATACGTGTGTACATGTGTTCTTGCCTTTGTGTGGTAGTGTGATAGCTGGACTAGACATTGCTGCCACCCACTTGTGTCATTCGGGAGACCCTAGTTTAGGAGATCACCATGGTGACCGCTATTTGGCAAGGGGCGCACACACAAACACAAAAACAAATACACATCTCCTGTTTGACTAGAGAGCACATCAATTATTAATGGGCTGTGTTCACTAAATTCGTTTCCAGTCTCTCATTAGGCAATCTCTTCAAGGATCACATCTGTGCTCCCGTTCTGAGTGACTCCTCATTGTGCTCATTATCATCATCAGCATTTGCACAACGTGATCTCAGGGATCCTTTACAGAATATTTGAAACTACAAAAGCCTGCCATACAAAAAAATCTAGCAAACAGAAGAGCATAATAAGTCTAGATGTGAGGCTGAGTGGCTAAGTGTGGGTGGATCTGCCGGTGTTATATTGGAAGTTGCCTTTTGTAATTACATCTACAGGTGTTATTTTTTTCTAGTGGCACATTAGCATTATGCCACGCTTGTGCTCAACAGGAGGAAACAGGAGATACAGAGATGATGGGTTCGATAGAGACAGTGATTGATTTAGTGTGTGTGTGTGTGTGTGTGTGTGTGTGTGTGTGTGTGAGCTCCTGGGTTGAGCGTGTTTACGTGTAGAAGGGAACAGGGACAGCCCCCTGACATGGCGAGTGCCAGACTGAGTGTTCTTGATAATTAAGCGACTGTGCGATTATGCAATGAGCGTGACCGTGCCAATGAGAGACAAAGAAAGAACAGAGAGACAGAACAGGAGGCAGAGAGGACGACGTGACTCGGTTGGATGGATTCATGTGAAAAGAAAAGAAAAGAAAAGAAAAGAAAAGAAAAGAAAAGAAAAGAAAAGAAGCACCACTGAGAGGAAACAAAAGTATTTCAAAGAAGCATTTAAGAATAAAGTTTAGCTGTGTGGTGCGTTCTTCTGTTGATCGGATGGAAACTTTTATGTTGTGCAAGTTAGGATTTATGCTACTAGTAAGCATGCAGTAAACTATATTTGGAGGGGGTCAAGCAATGTATGTATGCATCCAAAGAATGCTAACGTATCCATGACACACATACATGAACTTTGCCCTTGCACCTGTAACATTGTAACCTTAGCAGACTGTGAGTGTTTATGTGTGTGTGAGTGTGCGCCACAGGACCTAAACTTGGTTAGCTGCAGGCCAGTAACTTCTTGCCTTCTCTAAGTTGTTGATCCTTTGGGTCTAGTCACAGACACATTCACCATAGCATGCATGTTGTATAGTCTGAGGGTCACTTCACCAAAGATAAATCATATTGTTTTATCACTGATGGATACTATAGCTCCACATTCCCAGAAGTATGTGGACTTTTGGAAATCGTGGCTTTTCAAAGGAGTTTAAAAAAAGGATGCTGATATTTGCTTCCATTTAGCCACATAACCATTAGAGAAGTCGGGCGCTGATGCTGGGCTCGCATTTGGCATTTCAATTTATGATAGAGGAGATGGGTGAGGTTGAGGTCAGGGCTCTGCGCAGGCTAGTCAAGGTCTTACACACAGTTTCTTTATAGCTGTTGCTTTCTGCACAGAGGCATTGTCATGTTGACGGCCTTCCCCAGAATCTTGCCACAAAGTTGGAAACGCACAGCTGTCTAAAATATCACTGCACGCTGCAGCATTTAGATTTCCCTCAATAGGAACTACACAGGCCAAGGCCAAACCATTAAAGGAGTAGTGGTTCATTCTGAGAAATATGCTTTCCTGTGGCGACTTAAAGAAATATTTCACTGCTGGAAAGACTGTGTTTTTACAAAACTAAGCTGTCTATGCAGTAGAAAGAATACTCTTGGAATTGGTGCTACAGGACCAGAAAACACAGAGAGAAAGGTCGAACGTAGGAGGCAGAAAACCAACGACTAACAGAATACAATGCACTGAGGTTATGCGAGCTCGTCAGCAAACAATATGATGACCAACTGGTAACAAATAATCTCGTATTACAGTTAAACAATAAACTAAAATAAGTTTCTGCAACACATTCTCACTCCGACTTTGTCAGATAACGATGCTTAGTCATGGATCTTTCATGTCGACATTTGATGTGCAAGATAGCCTGGGTGCCTTTGTTGTTGACATTCTGGGACAGCGTGTCAACAGCCTGTTACATGCATTGTGTCTTTTCAAAATACACTTTTGTTTCCACAGGAAATGTACAGTTTCATACAGGAAGCAAGCAGGTGAAAGTTGGAAATTGTTGGACTCATCCACGACCCATCCCAACCACCCTACTTGGACTTTTTGCCCCCTTAACATTGTTGCCAGGACGCATATCATGCTGATGTGAAAGAACAGCTTTTTCATCTGTGTCTGACGAGGAAGTCATTGCCCAGGCACCCGTATTTGATGACTTTGGAATGAGATCGGGTTGGTTTCTGAAAATATTTTATGCAAGTAATAGACAAATGCAGTAACAGAATCTTGGTTAAAATTTGAGCAGCACTGCTGCTTTACCATTTGATCTGAGATTTTTCAGCCTCCATTTTCAGGAAACAAGAGACAATTGATACATCTCTTAAAAATTCTCTGTGGAGTGTTTTACCTCTAGTTGAATTATGGAGCTGTTATTCCATTAGTAGGCTCCTGCTTTGTTTATCTTTTGTACGTGCTCATGGTTGACACAATACACAGTCATGCCAATGGTGTCACAGCATTCCTCTGATCAACAGGTGGTGGTAACTACCTGCCAGCTAGTAAATGTCAGGGTTGGAAATTCTTTTTTTTCCCCACCTGCCACTGTGGCTGGTGGATTCCAAAATCTGCCAGCCACTCAATACACTACTATTGTTACTTTGATTGGCAAGGGCGCAAATATAGCAGCCACTTGCATATATTACCAGCATGTGGCTGGTGGCTGGTGCTAATTTCCAACCCTGGTAAACATGGATCTAAACAATTCTGGATTAAAATTGATTAAAAAACAGCAACATGTTTTATGAGGAAGGGAATGCATTCACTAGGTTTGTTAAAGCTCAAGGATACACACTGCATTTGGTGAGTAACACTGAATGTACTGTAAATGTAACTTTAGTCTGTTTACCAGAAAGTTTGTGACATAAATATGAACCTGGAACAAGCATCTTGTTAGCTTAGCATAAAAACAGACTGTTAGTATTAGGAAATAGGGAGAAACAGCCCAGAGGGTAGCAAAATCTGCCGACTAACACCTCTGAAGCTCCCGAATGATCAATTTATATGTCGTTTGTTCAAGAGTTCTGACACACTGAGCCAACAGCTGGCTGTCTGTCAATGTTAGGCTGTCGGTGAGTGTCTGATTATTCATGTTGTCGGTGAGTGAAATCACTCTGATTCAGCACAGTGCATGAGAATAGAAATGGAAGTGAGGAAAGTAAACAATGACCAAAGTCAGCAGGGCGTAAGACTGAAACAAACTTGTTACATTAGATATGATCATTAAGCTCAGTTGCAGAAACAGTTTGTAATTGTTTGTGTTATCATTTGTTCTCTCTGTGTTGTTAATGTGCGTTCAAATGCAACTTTTTGGCCGAGATACAGATGACATGAAGCAATGCAACAGTCGACCATCTTTGCTGCTAGTTCTTTGACATCGGTTTGGTGTTCTAGGCCTTTATGTGCCAACAAAAAAGTGTAAAAATTGTAATTAATGGTTTTACAGCGGTTCTGGGCATCATCATCATTTTTTTCCCAATATGCCAAACTATTCCTTTAAAGCGAGCTTCAGAATAAAAGTTAACAGACATGCCTTTCCCTATGCTTCCGGCTACTGTGGTCACTCGTATTGGGAAGTTAGTTGGAATGGGCGTGTGGAACAAATAACATTATTTTGAGGAATCGGAAGTCAATCAGATCATCTATGAAAGGATTATCTGTCGACAAACAAAATAGCTTTACAGTGGTTTTCAAACTTCTGCAGCAGCCCTTTTCTAGATTAGGAATTAGGAAATTTTACTATTAACAATAAGCAATGTGCATGATGAAGCTGTTGTCCACGTGATGAAACATTAAGTTGTTCTTTGAGAGCTGCTTATTTTGAGTTCAGCTTGTCAAAAATGACTCATTTCAAACTAAAGGACAAAGCAATGCAGAGCAAATTCCTTGTGAACTAACATCCCTCCTCAGCTGCAGTCTGATCAATTCTATTGTTGGCTCGCTGGAAAAAAAAAGGGTATGAGAGATGCATATCATCATAACAGAGCAATGCACTGCCGGGAGAGAAGCAAGCGAGCTGTTTCTTACTCAAATGCTGATATGAACACATGTACCCACACACATGCACACATGTAGACACAGCCACGCACATATGTGCACACAATTATGCACACATGTAGCCAACAGCCGTGCGTGCACAAATACACACATACACACACAACCACCCACGCACACCCTTGGAAGAAGCCACTCACACTTCGCCCCCATAGAGTACATGTCAGTCCATCTGGGATCATTAACACTATGTTAATGAATATAGGGCTGGGGCCAGGAGCATGTGAGGAGAGGAGAGAGAGAATGAGAGGGATGCAGAAAGAGATGGAAAGAGAGAGGAAGATAAAGAGGACAGAAGGTGGGAGGATGGAGGAGGATAATGGATTCTCTCCTAACAAATGCACTGCCCGAGGTACTTGTAGGGGAAGAAAAACAGGGATAAGAAAAGATGGAAAGTGAGGGGAGGAGGGAAAGTAGGAAGAGGAGACCCGAACCACACCAAGATGGGGAGAGTACGAACTGAAAGGGAGCAGCAGAGCATAAAAGAGGGTAACGGGTCGACACTGAGGAGCTAGTCAATGTGAAAAGACAACATGAGACAGTAAAGTAAACGGGGAGAGATGTACCCAGTGCGGTCTGGCCAGGGGCTGATGAGCACTCTGTGGAAATAACTGAACAGATGAACAGAAGAAAGGGAAGGAAGGAAAGACAGCAGAGACAACAGATGAGCTGAGAGAACAGGCAGGGAGACAGACAAGGAGATACAGTATAACAAATGATGGCAGAGGCGATGCAAGATGAGTAGCGTGGTTAAATATTTCACCGGGGTTTGTTTGTGCTTTTGTGTGCTGGTGTGTGTGTGTGTGTGTGCGTGGGCATGGGAGTGAGAGTCCCTGGGAGACAGAAAGGAGGACAGAGCAGCGGGGAGGGAGCGACCGAGTGAAGTGTGCCTGTTGACTGCGCGAGTTAATGATTCCTGCGGTCTGAATAGTGAGACAGTGTTAGTCCAGGAGGGCGGGAGGAGGTTCATTTACCCCCTGCTGACGCACACATGCAACATTGTTTTAGTTTGTTTGTATGCGTGTCCTTGGCTTGTTTTGATACCCTGTTAGCTTATGTGTTGCACGTTTGGAAACAGCCCAGCCTCCATGGCGACTTTCCAGAAGATGCTCGGAGCAGAAACGCCACCTCATTACGTGTTTGTCATTGCAAGAATCACTACTCGCCCCCCAGCCGGGCTAAATCTAGACACATGGAGCGCTATTAAGCAGAAGTGTGCCTCCCTGTGTTTGAATGGGGATGACCACCTGTATGCAGATGAATGGGTGTGAATAGAGGCCGGGAGACATGCCTTTGTGTTGCCCGAGAAGGAGCAGCTTGTCGGAGTGTGCCGGTATGAGCCAGAGGGCCAAGGGCCCACAGGAGGCCGGGGATAAAGGGACAGAGGGCAGCAGGGTGACAAGCTGTCCATGTGTAGATGAAACAATGCCAAGTGTTAACAAGCCTAAGCTAGCGGTAATGACAGAGGTTGGGTGAACAAAAGGCAACTATTTGAAATGCAATCTGTGATCACCTAAAGTCAATAAGGAGCATATTACAATGATTTAGCCCCTTTAAGCCCCTTTATACCCTTTTTATTGTATCATAATGTTGTTGTTCCCCATGACCTTTCATTTTCCAATAACAGCTAAGATTATTCTCGGTGGGAGAGGCTTGGAAGGAGAGGCACAAATGGCACATCAGCAGCTGAGGCTGAGGCTTGAGGGCATGGCGAGTGATGACGCGATGAAGTCAGGACAAAAAAAGGAGGCAGAAACATTTTCAACATCTTGCTTTTTTCAATGCGGCAACAACAGAGGCAGCGGCAGGGATCGGAGAGCACTCCTACACAGCTTTAAACTTCAATGAAAACCTGTGCAAGCAAATACATGTATCTGTGTTCATACGCTCACCCGAAAGTTACTAAGTAGTTTCTCTACCATCCCTGTTTGGCTCATTGTTACGTTTCGGTGCGGCTGACGCCCAGCGTTTCCATCATGGGCGGATTATACAATAATAAAATAATGGGCCCCTGGGCACAGATATGGAAAGGGCCACTCCAACTCTCCTACACAGGAGTAAGACACACAGGCTTTGTGGTGGGTTAGGGTTTCTTTGTAGGTTTTATCCACCTTTTATATGTCTCTTTGTGGACAGTTTGTGTCTCCTTGTGGTTGTTTTTTGTCTCTTCAAGATATATTTTTTTGTCCTTTTGTGTCACTTTGTAGTCATTGTGTGTCTCTATGTGGTTGTTTTGTTTCTCTTTGTAGTAACTTTGTGTCTCTTCGTGGTTGTGGTTCCTCAGTGTCTCCTTGCAGTTCCTATGCCTCTATCTGTGGTCTTTTTGTATCTCTTTGTGGTCATTTTGTGTCTTTTCTGGTTGTTTTGTGTGTTTCTGGGGTTGTTTTGTGATTCCATGAGATAATTTTGTGCCTTTTTTTTTATCATTTTGTGTCTCCTTTAGGTTGTTTTTGTCTCTTTAAGGTAATTGTTTGTCTTTTTTATCCTTAAGCATCTTCTTGTAGTCACTGTGTGTCTCTATGTGGTTGGTTTGTGTCACTCCGTAGGCTCTTTGTGTCTCTTTGAGGTTGTTTGGCCCATTTTTGAGGGTACTCAGCATCTCCTTGCAGTTCCTATGCCTCTATTTGTGGTCTTTTTGTGGTCATTTTGTGTCTTTTCTGGTTGCTTTGTGTATTGTTAGGGTTGTTTTGTGTCTCTTTGAGATAATTTTGTGCAATTTTTTAAATCATTTTGTGTCTCCCTTAGGTTGTTTTTCTCTCTTAAAGGTAATTGTGTGTCTTCTTTATCCTTAAGCGTCTCCTTGTAGTCATTGTGTGTCTCTTTGTGGTTGTTTTACCCATTTTTGTAGTTATTTAGTGTCTCTTTGCAGTTTCTTTGCATCTCTTAGTGGTCTTTTTATGCCTTTTTGTGGTCATTCGGAGTCTCCTCCTGGCTGCTACATTACAGTTTGACATTTGACACTTTGCAAGTGAAGGCCAGGGGGCCCTTTGACACGCTGGGCCTGTGGTTCTGTACCAGGCCAGTTCAGTATCCATCTGTGGTTTTCATGTGTCTTTTACCCAACTTTTCAAAGTTTCACTCCACCTCATTTCGATTTATTCTCTCGTCTCTATTAAACACCCCTGCTTCATATTTCTGTGTGTGTCTCAAGAAACCTCTTCAAATCTTGAGACAGAGATCCCTGACCAGCTCTGATCCCAGCCTGGGGCCGACAGGATGAGTGAAGAGGAAGAAGTGGAAGAGAGGAGCAAGACTGAGAATTTAATAGGCTGAGGGGGGGAACGCTGTCTTTTTTCAAAATAGCTGTCTCCCACATATCCTTAACCCCTCTTACAAAAACATTTATTCTAGCTGGACTGATACTTTTCATCTTCCTCTGACACCATCTGTTTTTGTTTTATGTGTGTCTTCACTCCCCAAAACTCCTCTGCACAGTCGCCTGTGATAAAATAAGCTGGAGAGAAAATCAGGGATTGGCAGGTACAGGTAGCACCACGCGCTCTCTGTGTTTCCTTCTGCTTCATTACGTAAGTTATGTAATTGTAGGATTTCCATAGCATGTTAAACAACTTGTAGCAGATACTGTGACGCCTGGAGACAAGTCCCTTGGAAATAAACAAGGCGGTTTCCGTTTGCTGAGAGGTTTGTATGGCTGTCAGGTCTTCCCCCAGACTTCCTTTAATCCACTTTTAGAGCTGTCGAGCTTTCCATCATCTCAAACACGTTTTTTTTCCCTGTGAGTTTCTTTTTGGAGCCATCAAGTTTTCTCTGCTTTACTGTCATTCGCAGAAGCCTTGGTCTTCTCTGTCTGTGTGTATCTGTGTGTGCCCGTACGGGCTGTGGGAGGATTAAGTCTCCCTCAGAGAGTCATCCGTGGTTTCCACTAGTTACAACACATATCACAAGAGCCTGTAGAGAGGACTTAAATGTTTGTTTGCATGCGTGTTTCTCTCTTTGTGTGTTCGTGTACATGTATCCCAACCATCTGACTCTTGGCTGCAGCAGCAGAGAGGAGGTGTATTTGTGGGTTGTGGATTTCTAAATTTGAGTTTCTGTCTTGCTACATGGTTGGTTGCTAGATGTGTTACATGAACGTATCATGAGGAGATCCCATGTTTGAGCAGCGGAAGTCTTGCTGGCAGCGAGGGGCACTATGAGAGTCACTCCTGGTGTTGTGTGTGAGTGAGAATTGGGCCGGTGAATCACTGGCTAGTTTTGGAGCTGCTGTAACAGTATTTGCATTTCAGTCATTCTTTAGAAGAAATCAATACATGTAGTTGCTTCTGGTGTCAGTGGAGCTAAGTGGAGGGCATTACAGGAATAGCTGCTTGTATATATGAAATCACCTCAGAGGTTTTGCATTAGAAGAATTTATCATGACCTGGACTTGCACTCATTATTCTTCATCAAACATGAATTCACTTCCTCTATCCTCTTCCTCCTCCTTTACCCTTATTTTTTGGGAGACATTATAGAATGGAAAAGCACCCTCAGCCATGATTAACCCCCCACTGCCTACGGGATCTACAGTCAGTGTGTGGGTGTGTGTGTGTGTGTGATCATGTCAGTGCCAGGACGTGTGTCTGCTTGCCCAGCCAAGCCTTGGGACAGTCAAACACTCAGCTTGTCTGCACATACAAATACACACACACACACGCACACACACACACTCCACTTCCCCCGCAGCTCTGGAGCTCTGAACCAGCTAACCCGGGCTGGGCTCCATTTCTGCCCGAGGGAAGCCCTCTCCTGCTGGGTCCACAATCCCGCTGACACCCCACGGTCTGGACTTTATCCACTCCATCTGTGAGGTTGTTTTCTAAAGTTACCTGTCTGGGGACGCGGCTAAGCGGAGACCACAAGATTAGACAGGCTGATAAGCTGGTAATAATTCTCTACTATCTGACAAAAGGCAATCAGTACAGCGGCGTGCCTAGACAACAACAGCCTGCAGGAACACCTCTCTGCACAGGGTTCTCAGATGACTGAAACACAACCACTGGGACGATGAACGCCAAAATCTTGTCAGTATGTGACATATAAAAGTAATTTGTGTCTGAAGCATAAGTGCAGCAACATATTTACAGCTCACCGCGACAACAGACAGTGCAAAACCATGCAATTTAGCAGCATACAAAAAAACACAAGTTGACAAACTTGTATTACAGCGTATAATAACAACCCAACACCTTAACACAATATAATTGCAACATATAGTGCATCATAACACAATGCAACACAGCTGAACAACAACACATGACTGTTACGACATAAAAAACACATTCCAACAACAACAGACACCAACATATCATAATGGCTGTTGAAACTTACATTAATTATCAAAATAAGTAATCATTTTTCAGTGGGAAAGTCGGCTACCTTATTTCTGTATTTCTATTTTAGGCAAATGTGTGCTTCTGTTTTGCCAAATCTTACTGACAAATATTGCACTTTTTACTCTACTACATTTATTTAAAAGCTATAGCTACCTGTCAGATTAAGATTTTAAATTAAAAACATATAATTAGTGTGTGAAATGACTCATTATTGTAGATTAACTACCCAAAAGTGTATAAAGCAGTTCAAATGAGCGTTAACATTTAAGTTCTGCTGACCTGATCTGATAATATCATAACACAGGCAGTGCTGACATTCTGCATAGTGATTTTTAGTAATGAATAATACTGATACTAAGTACATTTCAACACAGAACACTTTGTTTGCAATACTTCTGTATGTTTTTGAGTGCCACTTGTCGGCTTATACACTATTTGTGTAGTGTGTTATTATTACTTTAAATTATCCATTGCCATTTTTATGATTAGATGTTTTTAGATGGTCTTGTTGTGCATATTCCCACTTGTGCTTTTAATTGATTTTCTTTAACATCTTATGAAACCTGTTGACATGATTATAATTAAGTTGCTCCTAAGTCTGAATGTCCTTCAAACGTGTGTTTTTTAACTTCTGTTTTCACTTATGTTGTTTATAATTTCTTATCTTATCAGATAAATGTTCCACTCTGACTTATATTAGTTTAGTACTCTTCTATGGTGTTATTAAAGCTCTAGTAGAGTTGTTTTTGTGTTTTGTGGTGTAAAGAGTGAGCAGCTGGAGGGAGCGTCTCCAGTGGCTGCGCTGGGCGGGGCATCCACTTTGCTTTTCACTGCTATTGGTTGGCGCCGCATGAAGGGGTGGAGCCACTGCCAGACAAAACAGACAAGTTGCGCTCCTGTGAACCAGTCAAGAGTTGCAACAGTGTTTGGTGAGACGCGTTAGTTTGAACAGCTTTGATTACTACTCTAGGTGCGTAAAATCCACTGTGCGTATTTACGCATTTGAATCTTCAACAGCAGACGTATTTTAGAATTGTCGCTTACTAGCTGAGCTTGGTGAGGTTCCTTTGGAGAAGAGGAGATATGGATTTGGGGTATCTGGTGTGTTTAGCGCTGAGCATCGGTGCTTGGTTCGCCTGTGCGGAGAGACACAGCGTCTACTGGAACGGCTCGAACCCAAAGTAAGTCCTGATTTGTGCTTTTGTGCGCGAAAATGCTGTTTGTGCCTGAAGTTAATATGTGACTAGTAGTGAAGTGTCAATCACTGCTCTCTGTGTGTGTGTGTGTGTGTGTGTGTGTGTGTGTGTGTGTGTGTGTGTGTGAGTGTGTGTATTCCATGAGGTCCCCAGAGGCGAGTGGATGGCATTTTACTACTTTCTGAAAATCTCACACATGTAAAGTCCCCATGTTGCGCGCAGTGTCATTACCCAAGGGCCCCGAGGCTGCGCACGCTCTTAAACTGCTACAACAAAGCTTGTTGTTGTTGTTTTTTATTCATGTGATAATTAAAGGTTCGTGTGACGTTTAAGGTGTGTGTGGTCTACCTTTTAAACCAGCCTAACAGGATTGCGATCAGGGTATTAGACTACACAGCAGCAGCGGGGCGTAAAAGCAGAGGGTTGTGAGCGGATGCCCAGACAGATGGACAGATTCACCACTATATTTAACCGCAACACATAGACACAGACATACTCTAATAGTAGAAAATAGACTGACGAGTATGAACTTGGCCAGTGACGCTGTCTGTAGGGTCTGCACTTGTGTGTATATGTGTGTGTGCAGTGTGTGTCATGGAAAGTCTATAAATGAAAATCAGTGGGTTCATTTCGTAATCAGTTTTATAGAGATGCATCAGGACTGTCAGTAAAGTGTTTCTTCATTGGGGAAGATAGTGATAGTGTGTGTGCAGTGTGTGTGTGTGTGTGTGTGTGTGTGTGTGAGAGAGAGAGAGAGAGAGAGAGAGAGAGGCACATATTGCTGATTATTTTGTTCTGAGGTCAGAAATGTAATGCTATCCGACCACTCAGTGAGATCGATGGAGCTTGACAGACGCGCAATATCGCAGCGCGATTTATTGAGCTTTTAGCGTGGAGCGAGTGATCCCCCCACCACGCTTGAAAGACAGTATTATTTTATAACCGAGCTGAAACAGAAGGACGGTCCCCACTCCTCTGCTGCCGAGAGAGGTCGATTAAAATCCGCCACCGAGACTAAACAAGGGCAAAAGCCATTATGGCCTTTTAAATCTTGTCTTGATTACATTACTGGCTCTCTAATTGCCCTTTAAGAATGACAATAGACGCGGGGCTAAAAAGGAGCCCCCGCAACAAGGCAAACAATTGTCCTGATAATTGGATAAGGAGTCTAATGGAAAGTCCTGTCGTCACGAGCAAGTGCTTGTGTCATGGGTTAGTCCATGCGTGACTCACCGGCCGGGTTTGACCCACCTGAGTTTTACACCTGAGTCACCACACACACAGAGAGGGAAGGAACTGTGGTTCAGGTGAGACTGAAAGGAAAGGTAAGAGAGAAAATGTGACACCAAGAGGCTTTTTGGGGGTCTGGGTACAAAGAGGAAACTGGGGCTCCAAGTTTTAGTTCAAATAAGACAAAAAGAGAAGGGGAGCGGGGGTGGTCTGCTGTCTCTAATCCGGCCCTGGACTATTTCTGCTGTCAAATGGGAGTTGTGTAACCAGAAGAAAAACCATAATAATACTCTAATCCCTTTTGCTGGATGTCTAAACATAGACCCTGACACAGACAGACATAAACTTCACACACATCACAAACATGTGGCTTTTCTGCTTCTGTCATATCTGTCATACTTCCAGTCAACCGAGACCGTTCTCATTCTCCGTCGTTCACTCAAGAGCTACAGGGAAATAGTTTCTCAGCCACAGAAATTTGTATCAGGAGGATAATGGCAGCTAAAAGCCAAAATGAAACCATTATCAGTTGACCCCCACATGCTACTCGTATTATATTTTTCTGGCCAAATTTAACAGCCTAATCTCCATTACTCCCTTGTAATCCCTCATTCCTCGACCCCCTCCTTTACCTCTCACTCCTTTCTCTTCTCCTCCATGTTTCCATCATCTCTCCTGTCTTCTGCTTTCCAGCACCTGCCCCGAACTGTTCCCTGTTCCCCAGTGATCAATCAGTCACCTGTTCAGAGGATCACATTGATCCATCAGCGGGGCTTTGACAGCAGCAGGCCGTGGATAATTGATGCTAATTGATTCTTAGTCTGATTGTGAGCGGCAGTGATTTGTCATAGGTGGAGGACGGTGACCAGATGGCAGCAGTCTGTCCATTCATGTAGTCTGAGGAGTATAGAGGAAGTGAATTAAGCTGGCAGCAGTTTAGGTGTGTGTGTGTGTGTGTGTTTCTCTGAACACAGTGTGTGTAGGAGTGTGTATGATTATCACCAACCTGTCAGTGCAATTTAATGTAAACCCGTACTCCAAGTCCCTGTAGGGATGTGATACTCTGAGTGAGTGTGTGTACAGTTTTCTTACACGACAGGTGGAGAGGCATGTTTTTCTAAGTCTGGTCCGGTCTTGTTTTTACAGTACGTGTCTCTGCCTGTGTTGATCATATGAGCGTGTGTGTGTGTGTGTGTGTGTGTGTGTGTGTCAGAGACAGAGATAGAGTTTGAACTTGTGCTGCCCTTTAACAGCTTTTAACGGGAAGTGATTTTGTTGTTGTTGTGGAACCGAGTACGTAATTGTTGATGTGTCTGCTGTGTGTGTTTGCCCCAACGTCAGAGTAAGATAAGGAGTGGCTTTTACCGGAGGCAGTCTTACCGAGACGTGATAAATGTGTGACTCACACTTACACACACTGGGGGGCAAGAGTGAGGACTGGGATGTTAATATTAGCTACAGCCAGCATTCCTCTCCGCTGTTACTATACTCAACTCCGTCAGCTGCGTGTGTGTGTGGGTGTGTGTGTGTGTTTCTCTCACTGTACCTGTCTGTTCCTCTCCCCATCTTCACTCCTCTTTCACTCTGTAACAGCTGGGTCTCCTCCCCAACTGGCCCTGAGCCCTCCATCTCTTTCCCCCCTCTACTTACCGATTCAAGTGCATACAAGATCTCTACTTTTCTGCACAGATGTGCTATTAACACAGTCTCCTTTATAGACGCTATCTCTGTGTTATTTGGCTGCTTTCATCCATCCGGAGTGGCCCGGCTTTATTTTTCATGCTCCCCCGTATCTGTGCAAATATCTTTATCAGGAGTTTGGTGTAATGTAATATTCTGTTTATCTCCGTCGGAGTCTGGCTCCGTCTGCCTGTGCTGTTATTGAAGCAGCCAGGCCTGCCTGTACACGTACAGTACATGTGGCCAGGAGGGCCCCCCCCCCCAACATGTACATTTTATACATTTTGTTCCCCCTTCTGTCTGTCTCCCTTTCCACTCATTACGTTCACCCCTCCCCACCCCGTGTCCCGTCTGGTTGCTGGCCTCTAATCTCACCAGAATGAGAACACACACACTTACGCACACACTAACATAGATTACAGACGGCTTGTAATCTGACCATCTGACCCATAGACACAAACCCATCATCCTGCTGGCATTCTACATATATATATTTATGATCCTGTGATGTAACTTCTGTCTGTTTCATTACGACCTCTTTCATCTGTTTGTGTGTATCTGGGTTATTGTGTAATCCTTACAACATATATATATAAGTTGCTTAATAAACCTGTGGATGTCAAAGTGGATCTTTTCAACCATAATCACCCAGATGTCCTGTAGTGCTTGTAATTGATTGTTGTGATGCATGATGGATCTCTGCATCAGAACAATCAATTACGATCGGTGCAGAACATCTCCACTTATCTTGCTGTACATCCTTCCAATTTAATATCAGAAGGCTTTGTGTGTATTCGCCGCTGATGTAACCGTCCTCTTACCTAACACACTTATAGACATACTTTCATGCATCGTAGCACCCAGCAGCACCTGGGGACCGTAGTGACTGCATAAACTACAGCTCTGTCTGTGTCTCAGGTCTGTGGACACCCTCCTCCCCCGTCACAGTATCCATGTACCTCTGTTTTCTCTCTGCTCTTCCTCTCGCTTCCTTATCTGTGGTCCAGACTTCCTCCCCTCCCTCCATCCGTCCCCCTCTTTCTCACAGACCTTCCTCTGTCTTGGCCCTCAGTAGTTTTCCACCGGAGGAGGACAGAGCACCTCTCAGCCCTCGCCTCTGCTAACACCAGAGGGGCCTGCTTTTGCCTAGCGTTATCGTAGTATGTGTGGGCAAGCATGCGTGCGTATGTGTGTACTGCTCATTCATAGCATTTCAGGCATACTTTGGCATTGCTGTCCACTCATAGCCCACCATCGCCCTCTAAAGGGCAGAATTGGCAACAGATTTCTGTCAGATGGACTCCAGTTGGAGTATTTTAAGGATGTTTTGCCTTCAAAACTTCTTTCTCACATAAGACAAGTTAAATATTTAATGTGAATTCTTAGAAGTTACTGAACTTGTTCCCTCTCTCTCTCTCTCGCAGCGAGACAGACACAAGCGAACAGATTAACTCCCCGTGACCCCAAAACATATTAAACCAAGCATGATACCGTTTGGCCTTCTTCTATTCATCGCAGACAGAATGGGAGGCTACAAAAAGGGAGGCCGGGTGAAAAGATTTTGGGGGGGCAGAGAGGCGGAGGAGGAGGAGAGGCCCAGGGTGCAGGGTGAGAGAAGGGTGAACTGGAGAAAGGGATTTGTGTTGAGAAATTAGCCTGGATGAAGAGCGCTGGTATATTATGTCAGCGTTAAGAGACAGGAGAAAATAGAGGAGAGGGAGAGGGGGGGATGGGCCTATTTTTGGAAGAATAAAGGAGAGGCAGACGGAGGGAGGAGAGAGTGGACAGTGATGGATGAAGGGAGGGGATAAGTTTGGAACTGAATAAGAGAGAAACGGCAGGGTTGACAATTTTAAAAGCTCATCTTCCAAGGACCAAAAGGATTCTCAATGTCTTCACTATATTATGCATGCATACAGATTAACATGTAGTGGAAACTATAGAGTTGAGTGCTGGATTTACGGTGTAAGTAGGGACAGAAGATCTTATTGGTGCCTAGCAGAGGAAGAATCCCACTGGGTTTCTTATTGCAAGACAATGAGATAGAGGAAGAATGAGGGTAGATTACACTGGAAGCTAATATAGAAAGACTTTTCGGTGTATATTAGATTGGCTTTAATGGAGTATCCCACCAGTGAGCAGCTAAACCCATTAGAACCACTGACAGCTCCTCGGCCTGTGTGAAAGGAGGTGTGAATCTGCCATGCCACAGCAAATTAATAGGGTATTAAGTGTACATGTCAAAGTAAAAGTGTGTGAGAGTGCGCCGGGAAATTTGATGAGTACGCCTTGTGAGAACATCGTAAACTATCCAAACCGCAGCCCCCCTGCACACCCCCGATGTGACATTCCAGTGTGTGCACACTTACTACTGATTACCTGCAGAGCAAATGGCGTAGGAGATGCATCTGTTTGGTGTTTCAGTGGTGCTGACTCGCTACATGGGTGCGTTGTGTGTAATAAATATCTTCAGCGCTGACTCAGACTGTAGCGTGCGTGAGTAAGTTGCGACCCTGAACTCTAACCCCTCGACCCTGGCTGGCAGTTTGAGCTGCTCCCCAGAGGGACGGTGAAAGACAGAGTTCCTGTGTCAGTTGTTTGACTGAAACCAGTGAGAGCTCTGGGGACAAACTGCAGGGACAGCAAGGAGAAGACGAAAAAGAAAGGAGGGATGGCAGGAGGAAAAAAATGGATGAGGTTTTAGAGGACAATAGCAAGACTTCAAAGCTTAAGTGAGGAGGACAAGTGTTAGAGGAGTCACCTACTGTCTTAACACAACCAGTGCTGTAGCTGTTACCCTTATAACACACACACACACACACACACACACACACACACACACACACACACACCTTGCCCACTGACGCAAAAGCAAAAGTAGCTCTGTAGTGTGAGTTGACCTGTTTGCGGCAGAGAGGAAGAAAGACTACAGCCACCTTCAACCCTTGCTGTTTGCCCACACCTCAGTCACATGCAAGAAAACACGCGCACACACACACACACACTGAAACACACAAGAGGCTTCAGTAGGCATTGATAAACAGATGTGCTCATGAGCCTGGGGCATGAGACGCCCTGAATAAGGGTCTTCAGAGAATCCCTCCCCCCTTGAAAACACACACACACTCATACACACACAGAGACAAACTAACTCACGGGAAGAAGAGGCTGTTTGAAAAGTAGGTTTGCAACAACTCACACACCTGGCCCTCACTCTCACATACGACATAGCTATCACGTTAATGCGACTCTCACTCTCCCGAGAGCTGTCAGTCAGGGGCGAGAGCAGACGCAGGGAGATACAAGAGTCTCCAGGAGTGGAGAGCTTTGATGAGTGAAACGTAAAGTAGAGGGGGCAAGGAGGATGGAGGGGAAAGACACGGGCTTTGCACTGTAAAAGTCTGACCTAGTTCAACAGGCATCCATAGGGCTATGGCTTTACCAGAAAGGAAGAAGAAGCATTTCTAGACAACTCAAATGCAACTGTGAACGCACTAAAATACCCTGACAGTCATATGAGCACACATATAACACACATCCACAGCAGTCAGGGCAGTGAAAGCTCCACATGGGGTAAGGTACAGGGGTTGAAGGGGCCCTGTAGCCTTCAGGCATTCTGTCTTTGGGGAGGGAAAGGGTTTAATTACACCTCATTCATTCCTCCTCCCCTTTCTTTTTTAGAGAACACGTTGGCCCCAGACCCCTAACAGCTTTTAATTAGCCAGACCAATGGAGGAGAGGAGGGGGAAAGGGGAAATGAGGAGGTGAAGAGAAGGATAAAAGCAGAGTTTTCTTAAAAGCACGAGTTGTGAATGAAATTAGCAACAGAATCTATCTGTGTTGTTGGCTTCAGACAAGCCGGTGTTTTCATGCAGAGGTCAGCAAGGCCGCTAACAAGGACGCAGTGTGGGAAAAAGGTGTATCCCATGCAATTTAAAACTACTCTTCACTTCAGAGGGAGCAACTAGAGATCTCCAAGTGCCTTGTTTTCTCCGGCTCTGTTATTACTGGTCTGACTCAAAGAAAACGGAGCAGAGAGGAACAAAATGAGAGCAGAGATTATTTAGCCAATTAGACTGCTACAGGCTGTGTCTGTTTCCCTTTCGTTGAAACACTTGAAACACACATACAAACAAAGGCGTGCACCTACACAGGAGTGTACACAAAGAGCCTTTTCTGAGAGAAAGCAGTGATTGCATGGGGAGGGTGGTGATCAGCCTGTTAGCCCTGGATAACAAGTGTAGAGTTGTGCTCGGCTAACAAAGCATGTTTTGACAGGTAGGTTTGCGCTACACACACACATGCAGAGGCAGGAAGGAGGGGTTAGAGGCCCAGATTTGGAGCCAGCATGTCTGTGACTTGGCCAGGGGGGTCCTAACAGGAGCCGCAACAACAGGACAAGGGGGGCCAGGGGCCACCGCGTCCCACACTTTGAAGCCGAGGCACAAACACACAAAACAATGGCAGACAAGCAGGGGCTGTTTTCTTGTCACTTTCACTCTCTGCAACACGCTAAACACAAGCATCCACAAGCAGTCGTTCAGTTTAAACACAGATTAGATTTGAGGATTAGAGACCTGTGACCTTCCAGGATGTAATCAGAGTGATACACGCATATCAATCTTTCTTCACCTCCTGTCTTTTGGCCGATGTCACAGCAGTAGCAACTACCAGCAAGCTGCAAAGCCCAAATTGCAGCCTAGCACCGCCTCACCTGCAGCGTGTTTACGATAAAGGAAAGACTCAGTAGTAATGAGAAAGTGAAAGTGAAGCTACCAGGAGTTGCGCATAAATTCATTTCCTCCTCTGCCCCAACAAAGTCGTCCCTTCCTGAGTCGTAGCTTCTTATTAACAATCAGTAAAAGTTCTGCTGAGGTGAAAATTTAACAAAACTTCCTGGAAAGTGCTTCAGACTGAAAATCATTGCTGCAGATGCGCAGAGCAGGATTCCTACCTATTTTTTACCGTCTCTTCATTAGGACACCAAACAAGCACAGGAAGTGAGCAAAGAGGAGACAGGGAGGCTTAAAAAGAGCCATAAAACTAAATGAAGGGTAAGGATGAAAAGAGGGAAAGAGAGCGACAGTCTGACTGTCTCCACCCACTCTGTTTCTGTCTTTGATGAAATCAGGGAGAAATTGAGAGACAGTCTCACATAGAGACAGCAAATTAGTGTGAGGAGTCACAACAGGCGCTTCGGCACTGACGGACAAACATCCAGGTGAAGAAACTAGTGGCACAGAAACAGTTTGAAAGGACGAGACACTGGGTTATACAGATAGAAAGGCGAACTGGCAGAGAAGTTGAAAACAGAGATTTAGGAAATCTATTAAAGAAGATGTGAAGTGAACTTCTGCTGCAGGCAATAGGGAGGAGAGCAGGAAGGTGTGTGTGTGAGTGGGATGGCGGTGAGGCTTTATGGGATTCTAGGTGTGTTTCCTCGTCTGTAAACAAAGTGAACAAGTCTGGCCTGATCAGGCTCTTTCTAATTCTGTCACAGTGACGGGTTTGCACAAGTATACCTAAAGACTTCAACACAAACACCCTCACGTGTTACCTGACTGCCACCTTTGTAGCTCTACCTGTGTGTTAACATGTTATTCGTGTGAGTGAGCCTGCTTCCTGTCGCTGCGCGTGTCTACGAGTGATTAGCCCGCATTGTTATTTGCACTGTGTGTACTGAATGAGCCATCCTCTCAGGGTGTGTGTTGAACACGTGTCCTGACAGACAGTATCTGTTATTCATGGTGTTAATTCTGCAAAATAAAAGAAAAACACTTCCATGGGTGAGGAGCTTTGTCAGTAACCTCCTTTCTTCCTGTCTCCCTGCAGCTTCCTGTGGGACGAGTACACAGTGAACGTGCGCATCAACGACTATCTGGACATCATCTGCCCCCACTACGCTCACGGCGAGGTGCCATCGCATTCAGCCGAGCGCTACGTGCTGTACATGGTGGAGAGGGAAGACTACGAGGTGTGCAAGCCTCACTCCTTCGACCAGCTTCGTTGGGAGTGCTCGCGGCCATTCGCTCCCCATGCGCCTGAGAAATTCTCTGAGAAATTCCAGCGTTTTACTCCCTTCACCCTCGGCAAGGAGTTCAGACAAGGAGAGAGCTATTATTATATCTGTAAGTGTCAATGAAAGGATTTTTACCAACGTATTCTGATCCTGTAATGGTTTCTTGTACTAAAACTTGCCCCTCCTTTTCACTCTCCACAGCCAAGCCAATGCATCACCACGGCCAGGAGTGTTTAAGGCTGAGAGTGGATGTTGTCGGGCATAAAGGAACTGGAAAGCCCAATCAAGATAAGTCCAAGGCGGAAGATACAGGAAAAAGCCCAGATGGAGGAAAAGGGAAGTTTCCTGCTGCTGCTGGAGGAGTTCACAACCCGTCTAACCGGCTCCCAGCAGGTGAGGATTCTTCTGAAAAAATACCAGACAGACGCAAAATAGTCACACCAGAGGAGCTCAGCTGGGTGTGTTTACCCTGCCTGAATGATGAAATCTAATATTGACGCTCTCTCTCTTTTCTTTCCTCAGATGACCCTGCTGTGATGGAGCCAAATGTCCAGAGGAGCATCGGCAGCTCAGGAGCACAGCTGGTCTCCTTGTCGCTCTTCTTCACCACCATCCCAGTCCTATTAGGCCTGATGCTACACTAAGGCTGAGCCGGATGCCACAGCAGAGACAATGCTAAGCCAATGCTGGCCATTGGGACCACAAATGAGCTCTCAAAGACTTTTTTATGAACAGATTTTTTTTATACAAGAGTGGACAGTGTGTGTTTGTGTGTGTTTGTTTGCGTGAATGTGGAACGTGGATCGTTCCAAAGAAGAGGACCTTTTTTTTATGACTTTATAATGAGGATGGAAGTTCTCATTTTTAAGATGCACTCTTTTTTTCGGTCATTACGAACAAAACTGCGAGCAAACTGATCAAAAATACATAATGGGTAGTATCTTTTTTTCAGTCATTACGAACAAAACTGCGAGCAAACTGATCAAAAATACATAATGGGTAGTATCAAATTTGAAGAATGACAAGAGGATTACATTATCTTCGTTATCCTGTGTTTTCACCATTGGTACAAAGCTGCATTACACTCCTCATCTCCAGGTGTTAATGTCATTTATTTTTCTTCCTCTACATGTAGAGACATTATTAATTCTGTGTATTGGAAATGTTGTCGTCGACTGCCAAAGTGGTATGCATTATGTAGGATTTTTTTTTGTCATGTTGTTGTGTAGCACTCAGCTCCCTGTTAAATCTCCCTGAGTCTGTTATATCTATTCAAGTCTGTCAAAGCACCACTGATACAAAAGCAGTCACTGTGGTTTAGATGAACATACACATTCAGTTCAGTTATAAGACAACACAAGAAAACAAATTGTCTTATTCAGACCAGTGGTTCTCAACCTTTTTTTCTGCCTTTTTTGGCTCACAAGCCCTTAAAGTGATGCCTACAGCTGCCCATGCAGATTAAACAGTAAAGTTAATTGTGCTTTTTTACGTTTGATAATATTAAAAATTTGATTTGGATCCTGCCCAGGGACAACAGATGCAAATTAGCCACTAGCTAACTCTGTTGCAATTACTTTTAATTGTACGCCGTGCCTGCAAAA
Organism: Epinephelus fuscoguttatus; assembly: GCF_011397635.1. Classification (NCBI taxonomy): domain Eukaryota; kingdom Metazoa; phylum Chordata; class Actinopteri; order Perciformes; family Serranidae; genus Epinephelus; species Epinephelus fuscoguttatus. The sequence continues at coordinate 13,239,006 of NC_064759.1, forward strand.
ACAAACAATAATAAAATACATTTATTTTTTGTGTCACAAGTCGTCACTAGTCGATTACGTGTTCTCCGGAGGGATTGTGACCTGAGGTTGAGCGCCACGCAGACACATTAAGATTCATTATATAACTAACAGGGGTTTTAGGGAGCTGAGCTTCTCCAGTGCTTATGGTAATTCATTCATTTCTACTGTACATGGTACACTGGTGTGCAGATGTGGTTCCACTCGCACATTGTCAAACCTCAAACTGAAGGGAATTCCCAGAATACACTTACAGATGTTTGTTTTCTTGTTCTGGTGTCATTTTGTAAATGTTTATATGTAAATGTGTATATAGAAAAAACTATAAGAAACTGTTTTATGATGTGAAAAAAATCTTCAGTGAAATAAAAAAAAGTGATGTAATGAAAATCTTTGTCTGGTTTTTATCATCTCTTGTGGTGTTTATTATGGGTCTTGAAAGTCCACTGACATCATTGAGATTTTGATGGATGATACAATATTTTAAAGCAATCCATCTCCCCGTGTGATGACATCTCTCCATCTGCCTCCACATTTCCACCCCCAGGTCTTTCCCAACCTCTATTCTCATCCCCTCTTCTCTGCCCTCTCCCGTCTTTCATCCCTGGTGACACGGCCTGCCCTGGCTTAGATTTCACAGTCTGAAAACCAAACACGAGAACCGAGTGGGGGGACGATGAAGGAGTGAGAGGACGGGATAGTGCAGCGAGAGAGGCCCACAAGCAAACTGACAACTAGGTGTGAAGGTGTCACTCTCGCCTCCTCACTCACACCATTTTTTTCCCCTTTCTTTTACTGCTCTGCACATGCTCTTTAGAGGATCCATCTACACAGTGGTGTGTTGGAATGAAGAGGACCGCAGCGCGCACACACACAATACCTTCATACCTGCAAACCTCAGAGCTGACTGAAAACTGTTAAAAGTCACCATCCCCTGTAAAACCACGCAACATATAGATTCAAAACCAGGGCATAAAACTGAGTTGTTTGTCTTTCCATAATCACGTCATAGTTTAAATTTACTGCAGATGATCACACGGTCTCAGAAATCTAGCACCCATGTATCTGTGGAGGTCTGTGTAGTAATGCATGCTTTCACTGTGCCTCATGACACAAACCAAACATGGTGGTATTCACGGTAATGTGGGCCTCGGTAATGTGTCGTGATGTCATGCAGCAATGTGCAAAAATGATGAAATGCAGCCAGACTGAATCTGTGAGATTTAAAATTAATATAAACAAGGGCGTAGGTTTCATTTCAACACTGGGTGGAACACATATGACACAGGGGTTGGGGGTCCTCTGCCAAAAGAATCTGAGCATACAACACTTTTTTTTTTTTTTTTTTTTGCACCAATTTACGCATTTTCTGCATAAGTTTAAAGTGTAAATGTTTTTCATTTTGTCAAAATAAAAGTCATCTACCACTCTTATGTTTTATTGTAGGGGCAAATGCACGTTTAATATATTGAGCAGGACGTGTCCCCTGCATACCCCTCCCAAAATCTGCACTTAAAGGTTCAGTGTGTATGATTCAGGGGGATTTAGTGGCATATAGTCATTAAGGACTGCAGATTGCAACCAGCTGAAACTTTTCCTTCAGTGTTCACTGTTCAAGAGGTTTTTACCGAGAACCAAATTATCCGCAGAGGTCTTCTCCTCTCCAAAACAAATGAACCAGGTGCTTAAAACTGATAAATACACTGAATAAAGCGCTTTCACATTATAAATCAGTGTTTCGCCGACGCTGTTTGGCATGTCAGAGATAGGCGGTTCGCCCACCACATGCTAATGTCTGCTCACCTTTTTTCTGATCTGATCTGATCAGGAGGTTTTCACTGGGAGCTGAATTATCTACAGAACTTTGCATCCAATTATCCTCTCCAAAACATCCAGGCCGGTGGTTTAAACCAGCAACACCGAATAAAGCAGTTTCACGTTGCAAATCAGACGCTATTTGGCATGACGGGTGGCTAGCCCAGCACCTGCTAATATGTGCTCATCTTTTTTCTCTGATAAGTTGAGATCCAGATGTTCAGGAGGCTTTCACCAGGAGCCGAATTATCCGCAGAGGTCTCTTCCTCTCCAAAACAAACTGACCTGGTGATTTAAACACTGCATAAATAAGTTTTACATTAAAAAAAAAAAACAGTGTTCCTTTGGTGCTGCTTGTTGCAGGTGGGCTTCTAAATATGGTGGCCAATGAAAAATGTGAGCCAGTGTTTGGTTTGTCGATTCTGGGCTACTGTAGAAACATGGTGGCGCAACATGGCAATATCTACAGACAACAATCCGCTCCCTGTGTATGTCAGTGTGAGGTAAGGAAAACATAACAGTACTTACTTCCAAGTGATTATACACTAAAGAAAACGTACTCATTATCTGTAGTATATCCCATTGCTGCCAATATATCCCCCTAAATCCTCCACACTGGACCTTTAAGCCTATAAAACCTACAAATGTCAGGTGATGACGAGTATTCAAAATATCCAAACTAAAAGCACCCATTGTGAAATAGGGTACCAATCAGGGTGTGACATTACTGATGCATATGGTACATCTACATGAATCACACACGAAAACACTTAAATTGGAGGCAGTGGTAGCAAGGAAACTGGAGATCCAGAAACTTCCTACCTCCAGTTTCATGCTTTCAGATTAGCTGGAGGGTGACGTTCCCTAAAACTGCAATGTTTTCATGAATTAAGGTTAATATTATGTAAAATCTTAATCTGCAAAATGTCCAGTAACTGCAGCCATCAGACAGTTTCAGAGTGAAAAGCACAGCTGTATTTCCCTCTGTAATGTAGTGGGTCAAATATTATATAACAAAAAAAATGCATCTCAAAAGTTGACTAAATGTAAAGGTTATTTCTAACAATTACAAACAAAACAAAAAAAGTGTATTTTTGAAATATATTTTAATATTTCAGACGTCTGGAATTATGGACCATTTGTTATTGGATTACATTTGAAATGTGTTTGAAAAGACAAATCCAGGGTTATCAAGGCTAGACAAAGTTTTGTATAAACGACCTTTACGCATTTAAAGGGAAGCTTCAGAAATGACAATTTAATAACAGAAACTAGAGACAAAAAAGCATCTATGTTGAAATGACATTAAAAATAATGACATAAAATATTAAGTGGGAAAAAATTAAATGTCAAACAGAGGCAAACTTTTTTTTAAAATGCTAGAACTGAAAGAAAATGAAGGAGAACAGCGGAGAAAATTATACATCAAAGACTGTTTTTGAAAGGTCAAGTTTGAGAGATTTTTGAGAAGTGTAAGTGAAAAAGGGTGCGCGTTAAGAGCTATACAGCGACGAGGCTGCACCGCTGAAAGGCTCATCCACCCCTGCAGCTCTGATGTCCTGTCAGCTGGACAGGGGAGGGAGGAGTCGGCTGATCACACAGTCCATGACAGTGGACAGGAGCAAGAGAGGTGAGGATGGACAAAGGAAGTTAATGAGCACTTTTAAGATGATTAGCATGAAATTCACCTGAACTTTGCTAAATGGAAAGGCAGTGGTAATTTAAAGATCTAATTCTCAGCTTGAGATATGAATCCTCATTTTGAATGCTGGATTTAATATCCATGAAATAACACTCTTCAGCTTGAATGGTCCACTGACTAGTTGAAGAATGATGTATGGGATGAAGTGAATCACACTGGTGCACCCCAGTGGACTGGATTCTTAATTGTTATTTTGAACAGTAAAATTGTTGCATTGCTAATTTGAGAACCCACAGTATATGCATGGAGCCAACAAACTGGAAGAATGGCACAATAAGATTCTCCTGCTACAAGTTGTACAGATAAACCAGTGTTTACCTGTGTTTTTCAGCTCATGATCCCTCATCACAGGCTGCACATGGTGGCCAATTCAAGAGTTAAACAGCTAAACATGACATGACATACACAGCTCTATAATTGCTATAGCAAATGATAAATAAAAAATGGTGGTGGTTAAAGTGTTGCACTGTGTAGATATTGCACATGATTATTGTTTGTTTGGTGATCTTACAGCCCAGGAAAATAAACTGTTCATTAGTCTGGAGGTGAGGGCTTTCAATGACCTCAAACAGATGATGTGCTGGGTGGATATAGTCAGTGAGGATTGATCTGGACCTTCTGAGGCAGCAGGAGCTGGAGATCTCTTCCAGGGAGGGCGGAGGGCTGTCTATGTTTATGACCCTCTGTAGAACCTTCCTGTCCGCAGCAAAGCTCCCAGCATACCAGCGTATGCTAGCGATTTAGTTTTGTACTCTCAAAAAGTTGGACACCTCACTTACTGAACCGGCCTACAAGAGGCCCACTGGCCTTCCCCTGCAAAATGTTCCTGACATTAACATGTACCGACCAGGAAGAGCCTTAAAATAACTGCAAAGGAACGGCAAAGATATGAAAAATAACTACAAAAATGGGCAAAACAAAGAGTCCAAAGCAACAAAATGACCACATAGAAACAAAAATAGACTACAAAGAGATACAAAACGACCAAAAAAAAAACTACAAACAAACCACAAAGAGACACTAAATAGCAACAAAGAGACACAAAACAACCAAAAAAAGACAAATGGACCAGTACCGGACACAAAAGGACAGCTGAGAGAAACAAAACGACAAAAAAAACAAAAAAACAAAAAAAACAGAAAATGACCACAAAGAGACACAAAATAGCTACAAAGACACACAAAATGACCAAAAAAGACACAAATGAACCACAACTAGACACAAATGGACAGCCAAGAGAAACAAAATGACCAAAAAAGACACAAGATGTCAACAAAGAGACAAAATAGCTACAAAGAGACACAAATGGTCCACAACTAGACATAAAAAGGACAGCCAAGAGAAACAAAATGACCAAAGATAACCCAAATGTCCACAAAGAAACACAAAATAGCTACAGAGAAACACAAAATGACCAAAAAAGACACAAAACAACCAAAAAAGACACAAATGGACCCCAACCAGACACAAAAGGACAACTAAGAGAAACACAATTACCAAAAAGGGCACAAATGTCCACAAAGAGACACAAAATAGCTACAAAGAGACACAGAACGACCAAAAAAAGACACGAAATGGACAACAACCAGACACAAAAGGACAGCCGAGGAAAACAAAATGACCAAAAAGGGCACAAATGTCCACAAAGAGACACAAAATAGCTACAAAGAGACAAAAAAAACTACAAAAAAGGCACAAATTGACCACAAAGAGTCACAAAACAACTAAAAAAAGACACTAAACGACTGAGAAGAAACACACCAACCACAAAGAGAGAAAAAAACCTCCATAAAGTCTGGTCGTCTCGCTCCTATGTAGGGGACGTGGTGGCTCCTTTTGCATATCTGTGCCCAGTGACCCATTGTCTCATAATCCGCCCATAGAATAGACACATTACATCAAGAATAAAGAAAATCAAGTGTATGCAAGTCAAAATCGTCTTTTAGGCCTTTTTCATCTCTTTCAAATCTCACAGCACAAGTTTGCAACACAGGCTCTGTTATATAGTAATGCTTGCATACATATTAATATATGTGTGACACAATATAGCACAGTTTGAAATATATATTTTTTAAACCTAGGCTGCACCTGCTTTAGAGAATCTCAAATATGCAAATATCTATTTGCTTATGGGTCAGCTCACCATGCCTCCTCCTCCTCTCTATTTTTCTCAGGTGATGCTTTTTTATCCTGAATGAAAGAACACTTCATTTCTATGATGAATAAAGTCTAACTGACTTTGACTCCCACTGTATGAGCTCTCCCTGCACAGTGGCTCCTCTGGCAGCCCTGCATCCATCACACTGTAAGGTCAAAAACTATCCCTAAATTCCTTCCAAGTCTTTCAGCGTGATGACGTCAGCGGCGGCGTCTGCTATCGTTTCAGCACCCCATTGGAGCAAACCCACCCCACCTGCTTCGCGGCGCAGCCAATGAGCGCGCAGAAACACTGTGTACACTGATTGCAAATACGGAAATACAGTGAGATAAGCAGGGCGTCCGCGTAGTTTTACTCCGTCTTTTAATTGCATGCAGTGTGTGCATCTTTGGTGAAAAGCAGACATTGCACGTAAAGTACACCTCCGGGTTGTGTGTGAGATTCTTCTTCTCTCCTTCTATGGATTTATTGCCGCTTCTGTCATGGGCCTGCATCGTGTTCACAGTCGGGATGTTCTCGACTGGACTGTGAGTTCAGTTTCTCTTTAGTGACATCATGCTGTTAGGGAGATTTTACATTCTTATTTTCATGCATTGTGTTTACTGGTTGGGAGGAAGCATGAGGGCAGGAGGATAAAGTGTGTGAGCCCATGTCAGTGTCACAGTGATGGGGACATGTGAGGGAATGCAGTGGAGTTATTTGTTTGTTTGTTTGTTTGTTTCCAGGACCGACCTGAAGAAGATGAGAGAATCCAAAAGTGCTGACAACATCCAGTTTCTCCCCTTCCTCACCACATGTCTTAAGTGAGTGGTGTGTTTGTGTGTGTGTGTGTGTGTGTGTGTGTGTGTGTGTGTGCAGTCCTTACTATTATTGTCCTGCCATGCTGTCTCTGCACATCTAATACTCCTCTTGTTTCCATAGTAACCTGGGCTGGTTATATTATGGGATTCTGAAGAAGGATCAGACGATCATCCTGGTCAACGTCATCGGAGCTCTACTCCAGATCCTCTACATCATCGTGTACCTCCACTACACCACGCAAAAGGTCAGCGAGGCCCCAGGTGTCGACCGAGGTCACGCAGAGAGGATCCACTTTTATTCGAGTGTGTTGTTTGTTCGCACAAGTGCCTCTCCTCATCTGTGTGTGTTTGTTTGTTTGTTTGTGTTTGTTTTAGAGGCTGGTGATGTCCCAGACTCTAGCTGCAGGGGCGGTGTTGACCTGCGGTTGGTTCTACTTCACAACAGTTCTTCCTGAGGGAGAGACTCAGCTCAGCCAGCTCGGCCTCACGTGTAGCGTGGTCACCGTCAGCATGTACCTGTCCCCGCTCACCGACCTGGTACCTGCTCACATCCAGTACACACAGACAGCATGTGTAAAGTCAAATGAAAAACATAAGGAGACAAGAAAACATGGTCTAACAACATGTGCTAATCAGTGGTGGAGAGTAACTAAGTGCTTTACTCAAGTAGCTACTGTAGTTAAAGGAATATTTCTAACACAGAATGACCATTTGTACATCAGTCATGTTGTGTTACCTTGAATTTGGGATGAAAAATTGTTTTTCTCGCATGCCTCCGTGGAAAGCCACAAACAAATTGATTTATTGGGAACATATTTAACAACTGCAAAACTATATCAGTACATCTGTTTACGAAAAAACAACTCACACAGTATAATCCAAGTCACATTTATCCAGTCGTAGTCGATTTAAAAAATTACAGTTTTAGCGAAAATGCGTTGTTTGGGAAGCACTGAACATACGACTGGATAAATGAGACTTTTAGCTCCGTTTTCACCACACTGACATTTTCAGAACAAAGTAGAACAGGCTGCAGTGAAAGCCTCTTGATTGGATATTTAAAAATAGTGGGTTTGTGCTTTTAGAGTGACAATTAGAATTTATGCAGTTCAATCAGGAGAGACTGGTTTTTTTGGTAAAAGAATATTTATTAACATGTGACTGTATGAATAAGAATGTGGAAAGTCTTTGGCGATTAGACCCTGAGAGATGGTTTGATTAAAGGAGGATGAATCCATAGTCGAATAGGGAACCCCCCCGGGGTCTAGACGCTGGTGGTGGTAGAGGTGGTGAAGATGAGATGAGAGGAAGATGGAGAAGTGCCGATGATCAGGATGGGTGGAGGAATGAGTCTTTGAGAGCTTGTCCTGGACTCTGGATACGATGGCTGCAGGTGACCGGGATGGAGGAGGGTGTGAAGATTCTGCCTAAAATGATGGCTGGCATCAGCAGAAGAGAGAGCAGATTTAAAATTTTGCAGTGGCATTGTGACAGGCTGAGATATCGTGGCAAAGTGTGACTGGATAACTAGAAGAGGGAGCACCCATAGTCAGCTGATTAGAGGGAGTAGTGAGAGTGGGATGGAGAAAATGTGAAAGGGTGAGCACAGAGAAAGGTCTTCCTGATTGAACTTGCGCTGAGCTTCATTGCACGTAATCCAGTCAAAATTAACATATATTTTTAAACGCTTGAAGATCCACTCATTACTAAAAGTGTCTGTCATATGAAAACTAAAGTAATGGTCAAAGTTGTCACAGTGAAATTTAAGGTGTGCTGATGGATTCATGCCGTCAGCTCAAGCATTGAGCAACATAACAAGTAAACGTTCCACCTTAAAACTTGCCGACAGTCGGCCCAGTGAATTAAGTTATTTTATACCATGGTCTGGGTGAATACTCTTTTCTGATTGGTCGGCAGGTATGCGTTAAAACCCTTTAATGCACACGTAGTTCGGCTAAACTTTATAACTGTCTAAATTCATCCGCTAACCAGCCCGTAACCATTAACGAGCGCAGCTGTCAAACTGTCAACTGCCGAGGGACAAAAAACACTGCAGCTGTCAAACAACTTCCGAGGGAAAAAACAAACAGAAATGGCTGATTTTAACATTTCTTTTAACTTATTTGGAGAGTACAAGGACTTTGAGGAATGGGATGCCGCAGAAGAAAAAGAAATGGAGAAGGAAAGAAAAAATCAAGCGAAAAACGGCACAAGGAACTCCTACTCCCATCCTACTGTGACTACTGTAACTGGCATGGTTGATTTTGAGTACAAAACTTTCACCAAAAGTTGTCGAATCCTTTTATTCCTATATTCTTGTTAAATGACCATGTTATAAGCGGGTTAATCCACTAGTAGGTGTGTTCCAAATGGTTTTAATGCACGACGTGGGGGCGAAGAACTACCCGACGCACAGCAGAGGGTAGTTGCCTCCGCGAAGTGCATTAAAACCGTGCATTAAAACTTACTTCACTCGGCAAAATATCTTTTTATTTTATAGTTACAGTTTACTAATATATGTAAAACTCTCCACAGTATGAACAGTGGTTACATGAGCCTCAAAACCAGCCACAACTCAGCCCTGAGCAGAGTGACTGTCCTCTATTGACCAATCAACAGACTGCAGTGTTCACAGCTCCACCTATTTAATACCAGATCTGTGTGCTAGGTACCCCAACAGAGGGGGGACCAAAAAATGGGGACGGTACAGAACGCTTCCATTGGTTCCACCAAAACCTTTTCACAGTGGAAACAGAAAAAAAGCAAACTGAACTGAACCGTACTGCTCGGTGGAAATGAGGCTTTTACAATTGATCATTTTATGGGGTAATATTTCTTTGTGTACAATTTTGAGCGACTTGCATTTACTGGAGTATTTCCATTTTCTTTCTGCTACACTACACGTAATAACCACATTTTGTTCTTTTTATTCCACCACATTTATTTGACAACTTTAACATCTAGTTAACTTGCAGATTAAGATTAAATAGGGTTTAACAAATGTGTATTGTAATAAGATAAGTGCAAATTTCTCTTGGTCCTTGGGGTAAAATTTCCGAGCTACCTGTTGTGTTCTGCTCATCCCTCTCCTACACACCTGTTTGGAAATAGATGTGTGAAGTACTCCTTTGTTCTGAACACATGAATGCATCCATAGTTATAATCCAGTAATATGATACATAATTAATCTAAAATGGGCCATTCTGCATCATGAGTAGTTGGACTTTTGGTACTTTAAGCATATTTTATTGCTAATACTTTAGTACTTTTACTCAAGTAAAATCTAGAGTATATCTACACTGTGGTGTTGCTACTTTTACTAAAGTAAAAACTTAAGTACTTCTTCCACCACTGCTGCTAATATGCACATTATCAAAGTGACATAAAGACGTGATGAAACAGTTAGAAGCTTAGTTGATGTGTCTATAGACAGAACAATTACCAAACTAATTTCAGCCTTTCAAAATATGACGATTTGATGCTCATCTGTGTTTGATATATCACAGTTAATAGCTTGTTCTGTGGAACCAAAATAGCAAGTTTAATTAATCAGTCAGTCGTGCACCAGTTTACCAGTTGCAGTCCTAATATACGTACATCAAATTGATGTTCATGGCATGGTAATAGCGAGCAAGACAACGCCTTTTGATTTTATTGTAATGTTTCCCTAATTAGTGTCATGAGATTTAATTAATGTAGATATATTTTTTATCACAATAATTTGTTGTTTATTCATCATGCAAACATTCTTGTGATAGAGGGTAAACAATGAGGTTTGTGAGTTACTGCTCAGCTCAAACTGTAGGCAGTCATTCATGCGAACTAGTCATCATGGCTGCTTTTCTGCCCATTAAAATCCAGAAAAACTGGTCAAGGACAGATGTTTGCATTTCTAACTGCAGCAAATATATGCCACTGGGTTGTGCAAATAACCTACAGAGATGAAAAAAAGACTTGTGAATATTTGTTTATGCCCTTTCACCTTTAAAAAGACAGAGCCTCATAGAAAAAATGCATACTGTGCAACCTGCCAATTTACGTGTTTAGGCAGCGTGTTATTTCTGAGCACTGAGTGTGTTGTTAAAGCTGTTTTCTCCAGGGGTCACAGATCATATAAACTTCACAATATTCACTTCCAAACGCGACTGTAAACAGCACACTCGGTCTGATTTTCTGACCATATGCCTCACTGAGCTTCTGCACAGACAGCAGGCAGCATCTGTTCAGTTCAGGGTCTAAGTATCTCCACATGTCAACGCTGCACGTGCAGCTATTTACCAGTTACGGCATAAATCCCCTGTTCTCTCTCTTTCCTTTTGTCTCTTTGTCTCATCTCGTCTTGACACTCCGTCTACTATCCTGTTTGTCTCCTTCCCTCCATCTGCCTCTCAGCCCCAAATGACCCTCGGTCAGTTTCCTGCCTTTCTTTGCCTCATCTGTGTCTTCCTGTTATTCTCCGTCTGTGTCTGTTTGCGCCTCATCCCCTCTGTAACATTTTGTTTCCTCCTTACAGTTTACATTATTTTATGTTGGCACTTATTATTCAAAGACACGGCAGTTGTTTAAATGCAGAGATAATAGCACACAATTTCTGTCTGTCTCTGATGGAAGGAATTTGTAGTGTTGAAATATAAAAAGTGACAGAAATAGATGTGTAGAAAGGAAAAAAAGTGTATTTGGTCACATCCACACACCTGGTCATTACTGCTTTAAGTCAGAGATGGTCACAAATACATAAAAAGATCTTGTTACAAATTACAAATACTTGCAATCAAATGTATTAAATTAAAATACAAGTAATGTGTAATTTGAAAAAACTCAAATCTGATATTATTATATTTTAGGCATTTTGTAACCTCAGTATCTGTCAATCAATCTGTCTTGTAATAAATTTGAAGTTGTACCTCGGTATATCTGGAAGGTGGGGTAGGCTGCAGATTTAGGATTTCTTTTTACAGTTTAAATCTGGGGATAAAATGTGTCTTACTTGGAAATAAAATGGCATAATAAATAATGGATTATACATATTTTAAATAGACAAACCCAAGCTTGTACAGTATTTTTTTTTTTACAATTTATATCTTTTTCTGTACAGTAAAATACAAAATACAAAACACTCAACATAATAAATAATGGATTATACATATTTTAAATAGACAAACCCAAGCTTGTACAGTATTTTTTTTTTTACAATTTATATCTTTTTCTGTACAGTAAAATACAAAATACAAAACACTCAAAAGTAATTAAATATGTATTTTAAACACACTTAAGTGACATACTGCCCATCTCTGCTTGAAGAAGGTTTGAATGTGAAATTGCCATTTTTGGAAGGTAAACGAAATTGTCAGATAATGCTTTTATTGAAGCAGCATTATTTATTTATTTATTTATTGGTAACTTGGAGGCAGCAGAACAAGCTGTAAACACAACACTGACATATTATCAGCCATATTGTTTTGGCAAATTTACAATACAAATTTACGCATCCAGCAACAAAAGCATTCATTTCGTGTCGTGTCTGTGGCCACCTGACATATTCACTCTCTTTTTAGCTCTGTGTTTGGTCTCCACCAACTCCTGAGGGAAATGTGCCGCTCTTTAGCTGCTAAATGCTCCACTGTGGTCACTTGCTACTTGCTAACATTGTCTGTCTGCTGTTTGATGCTGAGCAGGTAGTGTACAGTTAGTTATCATAGTTTTTTCTGCTGGAGGCAGGGACGATAAGAGCAGTGAACTAAAACAATGAAGCTACCAGATGTGAAACCAAAACACTGAACTGATAGATGCAGAAACACTCCATACAGCTGGGTGAAACTGCACAGTTGGTAATTATTGTTTGCTGGTCACTGCAAATGACACCTTTCACATCACACATAGTGAACTGATCCATTTTAAGTGTAAAAAACTTTGTTGACTGACTATTGCTGTCCTCTTTCTCTCTTCCCTTTAGGTAAAGATAGTGCGCAGTGGTGATGTGCAGTGCTTGTCCTTCCCTCTAACTGTAGCAACCTTCTTCACGTCAACCTCCTGGGTCCTGTATGGCCTGCAGCTGAATGACTACTATATTGTGGTAGGACACAGTGAATATGCACCTGAATCACAGCTTCAGTAGTGTTTCTTAAAGCGATAACCCCCCCCCCCATCGTTTCAAAGTGGTTTTGGTAGTCATAGCTATATATATATATATATATATATATATAGTAAATATAACACTCATGTTCTCTGGTGCACCTTGGCATTATACAGTGAAGGCTTCTCCTTTACACTGGTTACTCTCTTTACAGCCATCTGAAGGCAGCAGGTATGTGTTCCATCTCCAGTCTCTAACTGGAGTGATGTTGCGCGCTGTTGAACAGCAATTACGCACGGCAGATCCGCTGCTTACATTTAGTGCAACCAGCATGAGGGTGTTGCAAAATAACCACAACATGCCTTTTAGAGTCTCGCCATATTCAGAAATATTAAAACACAAAAGGATTAAATATATTTAAATAGCAAAAGTTAAGACATCAGCTCAAGATGAACATCAATAACAACTTTATCTAAATATCCAAGAAGCAGAGGGACATTATGAAAAGCCTTTCAAGTCATAGTCTATAGTCCGTCCATGAGTTGACAGGGTTCTCAGATGGTGGGTGTAGAGTGTCAAAGACATGACATTCCTGGAATCTAACCCCCTGTTGTTGCATAGAAAGATGTTTCAGCATGGTCTGGCTGGGAAGGAGGACTCAGGGAACCAGTCTAAATGCTGATGTGTCATTATTCCAGGGGTGGCCAAACTTTTTTGATTGTGGGCCATATATCGAAAAATATAAGGAGTCACGGGCCAGACAATAGTAAATGCATCTTTATCAACCACTTACACAGCAAAAAAATCTGTGTTTCGAGACCAGAAAAGGCCGTTAGTTGTAGAAAATTGATTTTCTATCAAGATTACTACACAACTCAGTAAATAAGTTAAAGTTTGACATTACAATCATTTATTGGTGGGCCAATATAGTACACAAAGTAGGCTACTTCCTATCTTCCATGTTTTCAGGTCCGCCGCCATGTTTACTTAGTTAAATGCTTTTAGAACATGGCACTCTTAAATACTTGGTCAATCAACAAAATTCTGCAGTGTTTATTTCTAGAGGTATCACCGCTGCTCTGCTGCTCCGTTGCTAGGGACGCCATAGCAACGGCCTTAGACTGAGGAGCATCAAAATCAGTTAACGTTAGTCCACACAGGCCAAATAGGATCAGAGTGGCAAAATGCAGCATTTTCATCTAAGCCTCAGACTTACTGCTCATCAGGTCATTGGCAGCGCTGTCACCAACCACAGCCAGCGGGCTGGTAAAAAGAGGGGAAGCGTGATCTGACGAGGGATGCATTTAAGCTGAAGACGGATGAAAATGGAGTAGAGTATCTTACCCTTTCTGACAACCCTGAAACGAAAAATCACAAAGATCCCAGAGATCTATGCAAACACATTTACAGAGGATGCATATTCGGAGAGCCACAAAACCCAAATTGTCCCGTCAAATTTATTAAAAAATATTTATCTCTATATTTTATTTCTATATTTTGGTAGTAAGCCATGTTCTAAGCGGGATAATGTATAGTGAGCCAATGACAGTTGAAAAATAACTCTCGACAGGGGAATGCCCCGTTGGGAGTTATTTTTCAACTGTCACCGGCTCACTATACATTATCCCTTACTTAATGACTGCTAATCAATCATTGCAGGGGAAGCTGGGACATCTCATGTTGAAATTAAGAAGTGCAATGACAGGGCTTGCTTGTAGCAGTTGTTTGAGATGAAAGTTAACTTTTAAAAATTGGCCCGCAAGCCATTTAAAAACAGGCTGCGGGGTTGTAGTATGGCCACATCTGCATTATTCTATAGCCATCACACTGTGCAATCAACATTTACGTCACAATGATAAGTTAAATCTAAAAACGTGTCTATTTCCAAGCTATTATCCTTAATTCTTCTTCCTGTTTGTGTTTATTCCAGGTTCCAAACACACCTGGGATCTTCACCAGCCTCATCAGATTTTATCTGTTTCGGAGATTTGCGTCTGTCAATCAGAGCTCGCCGTCCTATAAATCTATGCAGATATGAGGATATGAGGGTGGGGGGGCAGTTATGAAAAGAGATGACACATCTGTTGACGCTGTGGAGGGCTGCAGCGAAGATCTCCCATCACCTGTCTTGTACTTTTAATCATACAGAGACAGTGGAGAGAAACAGAAAACTGTCATCTGGCGGCACCACTGATGACGTGGAGACAATGTCATGTTTGTCATCATGTCCAGGGGGGGTTTATAAGTTATTAAGTAGAGTGAAAAAAAATACGTCTTTGATTCAACTTTTTTCTGTCTGCAGCTATTTGTTAAACCTGTGACCTGTGTTTCCTCTCCGTGTCCTTCAAGTGCCTTCTGTTAGATCCTGTTTGCCATTAAAGATTAATGGCAGTTACTGATCTACCAACATGTCAGGAGACTCGCAGTCCGTCTGTAATCGAGTGAGTCGGATTGAACCGTCCTCACCTCATACTAGCCAAAGATTTTATGTAAGTTGTAACTTGCTGGCTGCTATTTTTAATATCGCATATAGTCGATCTCTTCCCTGGTACTCATGTATGGAATAATGTAGTAAATAGTTTCATATTTTTCCCTGGTGAGGCACAGATGATTTCATATCCCCTTTAGAGTTGGCACTCATACTGTGCAGATAGAATGTTGAGTCATATCTGTTCAGAAATTGTTTACAATATATTTTACGTCCGAGTCTTTTGGTACAGAATGTGTATGCTGGCTCATGTCTGAGATTAAATATCATCTACTTATATTGTTAATGCTATTTTTTTATAAGCAATTGTGTAAGAGATTAAATGTGATGAAAGATGATATTAACACCACAGGATTTGTTTATAAGAACGAATGATGTTTATTTTTCTGGTGGCTGGTTGGGTAATAGAGTGTCGCTTGTCTCCTCATTATTTTCTGTAATAAGGACGTGTGCTATGCGAATGAAACAGCTGAGTGTCAGTGCTGAGTCACTCACTTCTGAAGGATGTAAGATCACTGAATAAAAAAATACATTTTTACCACAACCATTAATGACTTTTATTCGCTGATTGTTGGTGAAGTTGTAAACATGGTGAACATGAAGGATTTTTTTGGCTCAACAAAGTGAGAAAGTTGCACTTGACCCTTTGAAGTAGGAAGATTTGTGCCGTAGTTGTGCTGAAGGTTTTGTTTTGGATGCAGTAATGAGCGCGCACATGCAGATGTGTGGAGATAAGCGTGTGTGTGTGTGTGTGTGTGTGTGTGTTTGGAGTGGTTGTGCAAGAAGAGACAAAAGCCTGTTTGATGGTGCAGCAGTGCGAAAGAGCTTGTTTGTTTCAGTGTGTTGATATAGAGAGGGCAGTGGTGGGAAAGGCCACGCCAGAGGTTCTCATCCCGTGTGTGTGTGTGTGTGTGTGTTACATTGGCCTCTCTTCCTGAGCTCAAACAGCCTGCCCCTGACAGAGAGCACACAGACACAACACTGTATTGTGCTGGAGTTGAGTGTTATGTAGAAAAAGCTTAGCGGTGAGGACTGGAGGTGGGAGATAAATGAGCTGCAGTTGAAAGAGGGAACAAGAAAGAGAAGGGGAAACATTTGAGCAGGAGACGAGGAAGGAGAGGGGAAGAATGTAGAAATGAGACAGGTAGGACACCCGAAAACCTGGGACAAGAAGAAAAGTATTCAAAGTCTGTTGTAGCATAACAAAAGTTTAGTAACATAAGGGGGATACTCAGCTTGCTTTCGTCAGGGACTTTTTTGCAAAATGACAAGAGGCTAAGGGCCAGTTGGTAGAGTGCTCCAGGGATGACGTTTTTCTGTAGGCTGACACTGAAGTGAGCATCACCCTGGTTCCCTCGACAAAAGCCTTTGGGATTTTTTCCATTGCATTTTGATTCATTGCAGAGAAAAAACTCTGGCAAAGAAACATTTATGATACTTAGCCATATGTTAGCAACTGACTTTTTAAAGGACTATTTGGACGGGATTAGTTTTACATAGGGATGTGGACTGATGTCAGTTTACTACAGGATGTCTGTAATGTAAATGTCCGATTCGCACGGGACAAGAAATCGTCATAATTCTACCAGAGATGGGAGTGGTAACTCGGTTTGCACCCTGGCGTCACCCCCCCTCCACCCCCCGTCGGCATGTGCGTGCAACATTGCTTCCTGTAAGCATCAGCTGAAGGATAATAATGATTAATGATTAACCCAATGTGAAATATTGCCCAAGACAAGGCTTGTGTGTACACAACGATTAGCAATATGGATTTATATTAGGCCTACCTAACACAACCAGAAGTCTTGTGGCTCTGAAAAGTCCTCTCGACCTTTTTGATTGGTCTCCCACGTAGGGCTATGCGATCAGTAGAAGAATGTCCAAAAGAATGTTTTGGGTTTTTTTTCTTCCCTAAATTATTATAGGATGGGAGGTTGGGGATTTCAATGTGGTGAGTTTTTCCGGGGGGTGGGGGGTTGTGTGTGTGTGTTCTTTACCTTGACATAATCATCTTGTTGCGCTGGTTGTATATGCAATATGTGGGGGTGGGGGGTGGGGGGGGGCAGTAGCTCAGTCCATAGGGACCTGGGTTGGGAACCGGAGGATCGCCTGCTCGAGTCCCTGTCTGGACCAAATACGGAGCGTGGACTGGTGGCTGGAGAGGCACCAGATCACCTCCTGGACACCGCCGAGGTGCACTCGAGCAAGGTGCCTAACCCCCCAACCGCTCGGGGCGCCTGACCAAAGGGCAGCCCCCTCACTCATGTATAGGTCCTGTTTGTGCATGTGTGTGTGTCTTTCGGACCTGTGTGTAATTGACAAGCAAGAGTGAAAACATTGAATTTCCCCTCAGGGGATTAATAAAGTAAATAAACTTAAAACTTAAACTTATGTATGTTGGTACTGTTTACATATTAAGAGAGGTAGGATTGATTTGTCTGCTCTGTCTTTGTTTCCTAATTGGATGTTACCAATTTTCTTTTCTTTTTCTTCTTTAGTTTAAGAATACCAGTGAACATTTCTTCCAGTGTGACAAATAGAATGTGAATGCTCTGAGCGTAAAATATGGTAATGTTTTGTTCTTTTCTTTCATTATTGTTTATCTACCTCCCTGGGGAAAAAAACAACTAAAAAATAACAAAAAGTTGGTCACAAAAAAAAAGAAGAAGAATGTCCACTATCACAACTGCCGTCAACACCGAATGCTTCTTCAAGTGCCTCCATCATCGAAAAAATGCGAAAAAATCATCTGTTTCCAGTAAACTCACCAGCCTTCTGTCCCCAAAAATAGTGATTTGACCTAGATGCTTAAAAGGTTATAATTTACCGCCTTAGCATGCTAAGATGTGCTAGTTAGCACTCAACAAAGTAAAGCTAATGTGAAATAGATTATCAGGTGTTTTGTCACATTAAAATACTGGACACATAAAAATTTTGACTTGATGGTGGTGTTTGATAAAAGGCTGGGAGATCAGCAAAGTGAAGACAACGATGTGCAGGATTTAGTGGCATCAGGGTTAAGTTGCAGAACTAAAACTTCTCCTGTGTGTCAATCATGTTGGAGTACCAGGGGGGCAAAATGTGAATGGCCCTTTCTAGAGCGAGTGTTTGGTTTGTCAATTCTGTGTTACTGTAAAACAACATGGCGGAGTCTGTGAGAAGGGACCCGCTCAGTATGTAGATATAAACAGCTCATTCTAAGGTAACAAAAACACAATTCTTAATGTCAGCTGATTATAACTGCAAACAGCTACAAATTTTATATTACATTTCTTCCAATAGATGCCCCCCAAATCCCACACACTGGACCTTTAACCAATTTTATGGCAAGTCATTAAACAGTTGTTGGGACATTTTCCTGTAAACCAGTATTAGGGAACCTGCAGCTCCTCTTTAGCCCCTCTCCAGTGACTCCTTGGGACTTTGATAAAATATTATATGGAAAAGTATAATGGTTATTTTTGAACATTTTAATTTTAGTTATTGCTGTGGATCTTAAGTGATTCTTACATTCTCCAACTGCAAAAATGTGTAGCCTATCTATCACATTGAAAACAAGAAGTTTTAACATTCCATCAACTGAAAATGTGCATCATACACCTTTTGCCTGGCACCTTTTCCTCTAACCTCTGCTATTGAGGTTTTGCCAAACCTCAATAGCAGTGCCTAGTCTTGAACCTCCCAGCTAGGCTAGCAGTGGATTTGTTTGCCTTCACCACCAACACTGCAAAGTTAAACTATTAAATGATCGTACATAACCCACTGCAGAGTTGCCATCTTGTTCTAAAGCATAATAATGAATGCTAACTTAGACTTTTTAGTAATGTTGATAGGCAAATTTAGACTGAATAGGCTGTGTTAACTCCATTACGAGGCACAAATATGTTTTCCAGGTCCAGATGTATTTTCTTTTTCATAATAAAAAATGACTCTTCTGATAGTATAGGTTGCTGACCCCTGCTCTGAACCACACATGTGAACCTCATAGTGCTAGAGGTAAAGTCAGAGGATCACCAAAGTGGGTAGAATACATCATCTGAGGACTGTGAATGTGTACAAAATGTCATTTCAATCTATCCATTACTCGTTGAGACACTTCAGTCTGAAACTCTGCAGCTGAACTACCCACTGACTGACACTGTCAACCCATCTGTGTCTGAGTAGGCCGTAAGACAACAGAAGAGAAGGGCGTATAAGCAAAGAAAAAAGTAAAATTTGGCACAAGAACAGGAGAATATGGATTTGGCTTGTTC
This sequence comes from Epinephelus fuscoguttatus, assembly GCF_011397635.1. NCBI lineage: Eukaryota > Metazoa > Chordata > Actinopteri > Perciformes > Serranidae > Epinephelus > Epinephelus fuscoguttatus. The sequence goes on from NC_064759.1 coordinate 13,258,313, forward strand.
TGTCATAAAGTTATAACGACAAAAGTTCAGGAGAAAGAAAAAAGATTAAAAAACGTGGGCAGGATAGTGCAGACGAGCGAGTGCAGACGAGTGAGTCAGACTCATCAGGTCTGATAAACAGCTCGGATAATGTGGGAGCCTTTTGAATAGGAATTAGTCATTTAGGAGGAAAAGGAAGGTGGAGGGAAGTTTAGCGGCTGGAAAAATGAGTAAACGATGAGTCCAGGAGAAGATAAGGGCGTATTGGATGTTGTCCATTCTTCTGGTTAAAAAAAAGAGACATCAATGAGGTTGGAGAGACAATGCATGGAGTCAGCTAGACTGGCTGCCCACACCCCTCATTACAAACCATGGCTTTATTACAGGCAGGAAATCAAAGCATGGTCCTTACGATAGTGTGTACATGTCTTTGTTCGACAGCCAAACAGCGACATGGAGCCTATGTTATGTATATGCATGTGTGTGGAGGAGTAGGGGGTGATGAGGGGGTTAATCAGCCGAACAATGAGTACAACTCACAAACAGGATCCCTCTGTTTCCTGAAGTAGAGACCGTCTCCTTAAACAACACACACAAGCTGACTCTTGCGCTTTTGCACACATCCTTAAATCATACACACATTGTATATACAGTAAGTTGTCTCTTTAGAGAGCCACTCCCACAGTCTCTCCCCCCACAAACACCATGTGTGCATTCAGATGTCTATTTTTGTCATTATGGGCGAATTCTGATCTATGGGTTTTGTTTCCCCTCCATAATTACACACAACAAAGTCTCTGCTAACATGCAGTCTGCAGCCAGACAGTGTGCACACTCAGCATATAAACACACAGCATACACACAGCACACTGGGGGGCAGTCAGCAGCCTGTGCACTTTCTACCATCAGTAAAAACACACCTGTCCCAGCTGCTGTTTTGAAGAGAACAAGAGGGAAGGAAGGAATGTGCTTCTCTCAGTTTTCCTGTCAGCCCCTCACCCCTCCCAGCCGACTTGTTTATCTAATTATTCCCATGGTCAGCTCATCTTCGCACACAATGTCACATCATTCCTTCTTTCCTTCTTGTGTTTTACTGTTCCCAAATCATATCTCTTACTCGTATCTTCTTACACCCTCTCTGTCTCAATTTATCACTCTCCTCTGTCACCTTTCATTCCAGTAAAATGACTTGGTGGTCTCGCAGTCCCACATTTATGAAATAGCCACACAGCTGATGTTCTGTACACTCAGATCATCTGCAGTGATAATCAGGTCTGTCTTGTGAAGCTGTCAGCCAGTGTAAGATTTATATAGATTTTAAAAGCGGAGCAGAGTGGAGCGACACAAGCTTTTCCTCGCTCTTGTTGTGCAGCAGATTTCACTCACCGACTACACATAAAAGTCCCCAATTAGCATTCACACCGAGGCTTTCTGTTACAGCTTTTTATTGGTGTACATGTATATGCGTGCGCGGCCTTGTTTGTAGATGCATTCGCTGCTGTAGGTATTTATGGGGAGCCATGTGTGCAGGGAGTAGCAAGTGGCTTCTTATTCCCACTTTCACCAGCTTCTCCACCTTTGTTTTGATTTTGTAATCAGCATTTTTCCCCTCAGAGGCTGGTGGCTGCACAGCTGAGGGGCTGCGTGCAACGTAAGTAACACACAAAGACCACCTTCCTTTTTTCTCATAAACACAATCACATGTGCATAAAAATGTGACTCTTCAGCTCTTTTACTGTTACCAGTTGGCGCTGTAAGACCTTTGCTCCGCACGGAAATAGATATACAGGCAGCCCTCCGGTGGGTCTTCAGGGTTATATGGTGTTGTCCTGTAAGTCCTCTCTCCCAGATTCCTCCTCCTTCCTCTTCCTCCCCCTTCCCTCTGCTTCTGCAGCCCTCCAGAATGGGAACAGTGAGTGAAGTGATATGTGGACAGCTAGTTATTAAACTGTCAGAGGACGGGCTGTGGACCAAAACACTGTCAGCATGAAAAACATTTCACCTTTGATATAAATCGTTTGTCAGGTATCCTCCTATCCGGGATTCAATATCTGTGCTCGACACCACTGGACCCAACGACAACGTTACATGTGTCAAGCACAAAGTTTCATTTAGCTTCAAAAGTTGAACACATTTGCATTAAACTCACAAATGTACCTGCTTTAAATCACGTCTAATACTTGCATAGTGAACGCAAACACAAAGCAGATCCTAGTTGAGGAGAATACGATCAAAACTCAAGCCCAACAGGTGGTTCAGTACAGTTAAGGACTTAATGGAGGGTTAATGTTTTTCCAGTCTAAAAATGACACACACTTTTACATTAATACTCACAGAGCCCGAGGGGCTTTGGTCCTGTCTGAGCATGCTCTCTCACTTTGGCATCCGTCCAGAATACACACATGTGGCAGCCCCGAGTGTGTTTGTGTGTAAAGGTGGATTTGGAGGTGTTTCTGAGTGGCAACCATGTAAAGTGGATTTGACTGCATGGGCGTATGTGTGTTCATGTTTCACGAAGCTCTGCGAATGGCGGAGATCCATTTTGTTTGACAGTTTTACAGACTTGTTTTCTTTTGGAAGAGGTGTAGATCATAGTTGGAACTTGTAAAGTTACTCGGGGGCTCGGAGGCAGAAGTGTGTGTGTCTGTGTGTGTGTGTGTGTGCAGGACATACACGTCTGCTGTGATGTACAGAGGTGCTGAGGAAAGACAGGAGACACAGCTGTTCAGGGGACTTGGAGTCTGTGCTTGCATTAGCAAACATTTCTGCAGCTTCCTGCACTGTTTGCACATTTGGAAGTTCGCTACATCTCTTTGCATGTTGAACTTATTCTGCATGGCGCTCAGCGGTTTTGTTTGGGTCAACTTCAACACATGAAACAAAGCTTTATTGGGTGTTCAAACACAGTAGTTACATTGCAGGTAATGACTCACAGGCAACCGTAGCCAGTGATGGTCAATTTTTATCCATGAAAAATGACATCTAAATGTTTACATAAGAGACAGGGCAGTTAAAATATCTTTTCATCTGTATTCCTCTGAAATTCTAAAGTACCAGGTTTACTCCATTGTTGCTAAGTACTCTAGTTTAGTTGCTTATTCATCCTTTTTTTTTTCAATCATCAGAATATTATTCACCTCCTCTATTCAATCAACCTTGAAGAATAAGGATGTTTCACAATTTCAGTTGGAAATTCAGGTGAATTCACACCCAGGTGCTTGCGTGCAAAAGCACACAGACAAACAGTGGCTTAACTTTTGTGGGGGCGGAGCTCTGTCAGGTAAACAAGTGTAAACGAATCTGAGCTGTAGCTAAGAAATGAGGCAACCGCGAAAGCCCAGAGGAGCTGGAAACAGGACTAGACATAGAAAACACCTCAGGAAAGATGCTTTTTTTTAACAACTGTATACCAGTTTGGTATTAATGCAGCTCTGTGAGGGAGTTTTTCTTCCTCTTTCTGTTTTATGATGTCTTGTTTGTTTGTGTGGTATAAATGCAGTGTAGCTAAGTGTAATTAGATGTGACACTTCCCAGAACTTTCCAGGTGCGTTCTATCAGGGGACCGCAGATGTAAATTTGCCAATCTTGGTTAATTGTAGCACATGTATTTTAACTGCTGGTTTATACGCATTGTCACTAACAATCAAACAGGTTCAAAAATGGAGGGAAAATGGAGAGAAGAATAAGGAGAAGTAGAGAAATATTCTCCCAGGTGTAACACAATGAATAGCAAGTACTGGCTCAGCAGACGAACCAGACAGAAGCTGAAGCTTTTAACTTCTATCTGACCTGTCATCGCAGATTTGTGACCAGACAAGTCGGTGTTGACACATCATGCACCTGTTGCTGACTAACTCTGATTCAGAGGGCAGAGGAAATCAGCAAAGCACGAGCAATGTCGCCCCCTAATGGTGCATTTTTATTACTGCATACTCCTGCAGCAGACAAAAATACCATGACCAATGCACAACCATTCCAGTGTTACACAATATTCAAGGACTACTTCACTGCTTCACCTTTGTCCCTATTCGTCACTCTGTCTGGGTGATGATAACCTGTTAAAACAATGTTCTGCTTCTACCAGTCCAACTGGCTCACCTGTTGAACCGCCCCCCATCTCTCACCTTGTCTCCTGCTCACATCTATAACACACTTTATGGGCTCTTAGCGTGCCTCTCTCTGTTGGTGTCGTTTTGTATCAGATGTCCTGAGGTGTGTCTTAAAATGGGTTGATTATATCAAAAAAATTGTGGCACAAAAGATCCGTTTTACCTGTTCATACAGATCTTGCACACTCGAGCGATTAAGAGCACGCTTGCCCTTACATGCAGGCGTGCCCCACGCACTCATAGAGAGCTTTGCCATGACATTTAGACAAAGAGAGTCTGTTTTCATTAATCCCCTCTAGTGTGCTGCTGTTTACTGTCAATCAGAACGTTGACAGCTTTATAGCACACTGACTGTTGTATTTGTCCAAAAACATGTTTATCACTTTGGCTGCAGGGCGGGAAAATGACAGGTGGTGATGAAAATACATGAAGTTTACAACCAAGCGAGTGCTCTGATTCAAATTAAAAGCCTGTCAGAGATACAAAATGGGGAGCCATACACTAAGGAAAAGGTTTCTGTCTTAAAGGTCCAGTGTGAAGGATGAAGGGGGATATATTGGCAGAAATGGAATATAATGTGTGTGTGTGTGTGTGTGTGTGTGTGTGTGTGTGTGTAATCACCTGAAAATAAGAGTCTGTGTGTTTTCTTTACCCTTGAATGAGCTGTTAATATCTATATCAGGAGCGGACCCCTGTTCACAGAGTCCACCATGTTTCTACAGTAGCCCAGAAGGGACCAGAAGAGCCAAACACTGGCTCTAGATAGGGCCATTCACATTTACTTGTCAGCGACCGTAGTAAGCAGTGTCAGAAAAACATAATTTTTTTTTAACATGAAACTACTTTATTCTGCGTTTTTACTGGTTTAAATCACCAGGTCAGTTTGTTTTGGAGAGGAAAAGACCTTTTCGGCTCCTGGTAAAAACCTCCTAAACATCTGGATTTTAAATTGAGCACACATTAGCAGGTGCTAGGCTAGTGGCCTCTCAGTGAGGAGGCAAACAGCTTTGGAGAAACACTAATTTGTAATGTAAAACTGCTTTATTTTGTGTTTTTACTGGTTTTAATCACCTGAGGCCTGTACTACGATGCTCCTTCCGTTATCTGGCTTGACTCACCCTAACACTGGCTGTGTGGATAACTGGTACTACAAAGCTGGGTATCAACTAGTTCAGGGGGTGGCGGGGGTGTTAATTAAGAGTGACATCATCAAAACCATTAATGAAGTCAGCTACCTCATATAAGATGAAAGATATGAAAATCTGTGTTCCTATAACGGAAATGCAGAAATATGGAAAATACTATCCAAAAATCCACGTCGGCCGAGACTTAAATCAGGTGTAGGTATCACTAGACTATACCTGACGTTAGTATAGAGTATTTTTTGCTACTTATTTGGCTGATGATGAAGATGTCACATTAAACACTTTAAAGTAATGCCAGACTGTTTCTGCGACTGACGTGAAAGGTGGAAAAGTAGCCTAGTTAATGAGGTCTATCCTATCAGAATGTTGGGTGTACTGTATAATAACGAGAGCCAGTTGACAGTGTGTGGATTATTTTACTAATAAAATAATGTATTTTTTCCTAGTTCTCATGACACAGGTGTCTAACGTTATTTTGAGCTGCAGTGATGCAGTCAAAGTGTATAATAGCAACACTGTCACTGTGGACTAAAATAAACTTTGCATAGGTTAAAAAACGGCTAAAATCACGTATTTAGTGTGTAAACGATCTGTTTGTTAAAAGCTCTGTTTTAAATACAGCCCTGAAACAATGAAATGACCTAGTATTTCTACTGACCTATAACAATATAAAGGCTACTCTTGTTTTAACCTGAGACTCTGAGCTTTCGTCCTCTTTTCTTCAGTGATCTGAATGGTCAGAGGTCAGGGTGTTGACAGGCAGTGATCTGATACCATGAACATAACCTGCTCCAGAGCTGGTTAGCTGGTCAGCATAAGTTACCATGGTGATTTATGCTGATAAAAAGAGAACCCACTTACTGAAAACCCAGAGTTAACCCTGAAGTTACCTCCCTAACTCCATAGTACAGGCCCCTGATCTGTTTGTTTTGGAGAGGAAGAGACCTGCATGGATAATTCAGCTCCTGGTAAAAACCTCCTGAACCATGAACACTGAAGGGATTCTAACTGGGAGAAGTTTCAGCTTGTTGCAATCTGCAATCCTCGCTGCTACATACCACTGAATCCTACACACTGCTCCTTCAACTGTAACACAGGAAGTATTAGAGTGAGGCAGTTGCTCTGTTTTCGACAGCATCCACAGTGTTTACTGGTCGTCATCTGACACAAAGGGACTCCGTGTTCCAGTTATCAGTCATTTATTGTTTTTCTCATGACATGATAGAAACATTCTGCCAGCCAAGGCGAAGTCTAAATGAAGAGTTTCTGACTTTCCAGGATGCTACAGTCTAAAGTCATTCAAGTGCTGTGCTGTAACACAAGTAGAGGAGTCTAAACACGTCGTTCAAGACGGGACACACAGTGAGCATGAGAGTCACAGCCAGAGTTCACACACACATTCACACACCAGAAAATCACGTCATATATCAAAATACAGTCGGAGCCAGTTGATTTGAAAATATTACAATATAGACAATCTTTTGCACTGACATGATACATCACTGGGCTCTTACATTCCCCTAGCATAACTCTGAATCAGCTGATAGGTAAATGAGCTACTGTCAGTCGCAGTGGGAAAAACAACGTTAAAGTCAACCAGAGCTCATAAAATAGACCTTTTCTCATCAGCCTACTTCATCCACCCACTTCCTTTAACGTCTCATCATTAATATGTATGTGCAAATTACTCAAACACCACAGTTTAATACTGGACAAGTAGGCCATCGGCTTTTTTAACGTCTGTCAAAATGTAAAACACTGAAATGTATTCACGTTAAGTCAAACAGCATTATGAGAACAGTATTCTTCAGGACCGTTTTTTACTTTGATATCTCTTCTGAAAACATCGAGGCAACTGTGAGTGTGTTTACCCAGCCGAAATGCCACACGAGCCTTTTTTGAAATGCAAAACAGCGACTATATAAAATACCTCCCTGGACTGTTTATACACCGAAACATGTGATCCTGACGTGAGCCAGCAGAACTTTTATGATTCAACAACTGAAGAATATCCACATTCTGTAATTCTGAATTATATACACGTCGTTAACATCTGTTGAGGCTACATAAAAAATGAAGATATAAAATTAGACATACAGTACATCTGAGGTGCTCTTACAAGGTGACAATTACCTGCATATACGTAAGTTATGAATCCTAGTTACACTTGCATGCGACTCTTGTTGTCCAGTCATGTTCTGGGACAAATAAAGACAAGTGTAAAAGGAGGGCAGATTTTTTTCTAACATTGCAAACAGTTTTTTTTTTAAACCTGTTATAAAGGTGTTTCACGAACAGAATTCTGCATAGTCTAAAATCGCGTCAGCCGTAATGTCCATAGGAGCATTGCAAAACCCAGAGGAAAGCAGGAAAAACAAAAAGCGAAAAAAGAGATTTGATATACAGGCCAAGTGCAAATGCAAAAGAACATCGGATATTTATATTCAGATCTCTGTGATCACACTGAGAAGAAAAATGGAACCATAGTCAGCAGTGACAGTTCAGTCAAATGTCAAAGTTTTACAGGAACAAGGCAATTAATCATCAACTGAAGTCAAACCACCTTTTACAGACATGAGAAAAACTTTGATCCCTCAGTGAACTGTGCCCATAAACTGCTGTCACACCGCAACTTATTTGCTGAGATTCGTCGCACGTGTTTGGATAGTTACCCTCCGAGGTGGCGGCTCCTCGATGCTCCGATTGGCCACAAGGTCCTGCAGCTGCAGGGCCCCTCCACCGATGAAGCAGAAGGCCGGGCACACTGGGGCCGAACAGTCTATGTGTCCCTCCCACAGGATCCGCAACGAGTGGGCATCATAGAAGGTGACTCGTCCTTTGTCACAGTCCAGACACACTCCCAGTCGGGGTGGCAGAGGAGCAGTGTGAGGGTGAGGCATGCTGCTATGGCTGCTACTGTGGGAGTGCATTGCCCCCTGGCTCTGGCTGTCCGCCTGGCTCTGAGTGTGACCATGTCCTTGAGGAAGAAGGATCTTGCCCATGCCCATTGTGAGGAAACAGAAGGGTGGAGCGTCCTGGCCGTCCTCTGCCCCACTGTCATGGCCGCTGTCTGGGTCGCAGCTAGGTGTAGGCAGAGGGGAGGAGAAAATCAAGGTGTGCAAACGAAAAACAGCAAAGGAGGGAAATGTATCTGATGTTAGTAGGACCTGGAGATGTGAAATGCTTTGACTGTAACGCTAGTTTTAAACCTCAATAGCAATAAAATAAACATGTTTTTTTAAAGCTGCACTAATCAATATTTTCAATCAACAATGGATCAAATTGAGGAGTGGGTGGAGGATGGTGTGACATCTGGTGAGATACCTGCCAAGCTGCAGACAATTACAGACCACTGTTTGAGACAAACAACAAAACCAGTTGCTTTTTAGCTATATCTCCACAGTTCTAGTAACCAAACATGGGTGTTTTTTAGCAACTCGTCACTGTGTTTCCACCAGGGATAGTGCCATTAAAAATGGTTGGTTTTTACCAAGGAATTGTTGTGTTTACTACTGGGATAATGCAACTAAAAGCAGCTGCTTTCAACTGAGACATGACTGTGTTTCCTGCAGTGATAGTGCCATGAAACCAGCAACTGCATTTTATCAAGACATTTCTGTGTTTGCAGGTGGGATACTGCCACAAAAAACAGTTGTTTTTACCAAGACATCTGGACATTTCCAGCTTGGATAGTGCCACAAACACCAATTGTTTTCACTGAGACATTGCAGCGTTTTCAGTTGGGATAGTGCCACAAAAAACATGGCTGCATTACCGGCGGCTTTTTAGTCACCAAAAGTGGATATTCTAAGCCAAAACATGATCTTTCCCGAACCACAACCAAGTGGTTTTTGTGCCTAAACATAACCACGTCAACCACAGCGCTGTTAAAATGTGAGGTTTTAATGTCCACTACATAATGTCGTACATATGTAATATACTTAGGGCCCGTCCCAATACCCCCCCTTAGCCCTACCCTCCCTTCAAAGCGAGGGATTTCAGATGCTGACTTGCCAGCGAGGGGTAGACGTCCTCATGGCTACCACCGAGCAAGAGAAGGGGAAAAAAAGTTCATACATGTATGTATAATTTCGCAAATAAACATGGAACTTTTGTAAAAATGTTTTTGAATAACTGTGTTTTTGTGTAGAGAGTAGTATAACAATTTTTTATTGCTATTCACGATGTCTAAATTGGAGTTGACAGAAAGCTAGCTAACTAGCTAACGTTACCGTTGTCAGGTTGCTTGTTAGCTAGCTAGCTAGCTAGCTCGCACTATCTGGCGTCTGTCATCTGTCCTGTTCTGCAAAACTGTCGGATTTTTCACATTACGATAACACGCCAGCTAGTATAACTATGCTGCCTCGTAATTTTAGCTGCTTAGCTAGCTAGCTAGCTAGCTCGCAGAAGTCCCGTTGTACATTTCGTCTCGTCGTGTGTTGTTCATCAAACGAAGCATGATGAATACAGCAAACGCGATCGGTAGGATGAACTCAACTGGAGACTCCATTGTAAATGCTGGTTGGAGATGTAGATGGCTCATGGCTTCCTGTTTAAAATAGTTACGTATGCGTGAACATAACCGATGCAGTGATGTAGTGAGTGGTGTCCCAATTCCTAGGGAAAGATTTCAACCCCCACCCCTCGTTGCTTCATTTCGAGGGCCAAGGGCTAAGGGGTAGTGGACAAGGGGGGGTATTGGGATTGGGCCTTATTCTGATGATTAGTTAGTCTCACCATTATCATCGACACCATTTCTAGCAGCAGCAGATGATGTAATGTCAATGTTGTGTTTGCAGGTTGTTCCACTGCCCCACGTAGCCAAACAATCCATTAAAATCCATCAATTAATGCTGCCTTAAGTATTGAGAAAGTAACAATTCTGGCATAGCTCCATCAAGATCATCAAGAGCTCTATCAATCCCTGTGACAGAGGTCAATTCCATTTACATAGTATGATATTTGTTGTCATTAGGAACAACAATTAGTCTTGTGGGTAACAATTAATCTGGAGTCTAAATTCAGAGATTAAGGATTTAGTTACCGAGGGCTGGCCATGTCTTGAGGGAGATGAAACCACTCTTGTAGCTTAGTCTCCTGCCCTACTCCCACCTGCAAGAGAGAGAATGAGATATCTCAGTTGGTCACATCCATTTAGACTGAGCATGGAAGGCAAAGCTGATTTCATATGCAACACATTATAATACTAAACCAACTGACCAACAAGCATCACTCTCACCTTCACCACATAGGACCCAGGCTCCACAGAGCATGCCCAGTAGTGTTTGCCTTGAGTCACAGCTACGTCAGCCACCAGCAGGTCCGAAGTCAAGTGGCACGATGTGAGCGTGCGGTCGGCAGCCTGCAGGAGGGAGAGACCTGGCACGCTGCGGGCGTAGGTTTGGCCTTTACCCAGTGCCAGCCTGTCAGCGTGCAACCCCCAGCGTGAGTCCAAGGAGAAACTCAACACTGAGAGGGCGGGAAAAGGAGGCATACCGGGAGGGAAAGGTGGGGTGAGGAGAGAGAGAGATGGCGAGGAAGGTAACGGAGAGGAGTCAGGAGGGAGGAGGTGTTAGAACCTGAAGCTGGGACAGTCAGGCTACAGCAAGTCTGAGCATATAAAGGAATAAAAGCTAAAGAGGAGTGGGCGGAGAACACATAATAAGAGGCAGATCAAGAAGTAAAGTAGGATGAAGGGACTTAAGCAAAGGAAGGAAACGTGAGAAACAGAGTAAAGGTAACTCGATCCACATATTGTTCCAACTGATCAGATCATAGAATTTCGAGTGCAGAATAACACCAACAGGAAACAACAGACAACATAACGGAGCAATACATATAATTTTGTAAAGTGCAGAAGGACAGACCTGTAGCAAGAATGACGAGATTAAACTGGAATGCAGAATAAAAAAAGGAAGGTTTGGTGCAGAAGCTAAAATAAAAAATAAAGTAGGAATGGAGGAAATGAAGGGATGGAAGAAGAAGAGAAAAGAAATATCAAGGTTAGTCAATTAACGGAAGAAATGGCAAGACAGGAAACATATCTGTAACTGCCAACAGTTTTTTCTTTGTTACCAATGCAAACCAACTTGTTTTAGGTACTTAAAAAATGAATGAATTCAGTGAACCTGCATTGGAAACTAAGAATGGCCTTATTTGTTTGGAGAAGAATGGACAGATGAGTGTTTGTTGTGAAAGAAATGTAAAAATCAAAAAGACCGAGCATGTCAAATAACAGATGTCCATATCTCACCAGGTGCCGGTGGAGTGTGGAGGTAAACTTCTTCACTGTACTCTCCAAACCCGGCCTTATTGCAGCCTCTCACCCTGAGCACATACACGCTGTCCATCTGCAGCCGATCGACCACAGCGTTGGTCCCTCTCACTTCATCCAGACGCAGCCACGCTACCGCTGCATTAGGGGATCTGGTGCCGCCCCACGTGGCTGCAGCACCCCCTGCTCGTCGCTGGTATTCGACAGAGAAATGCCAAGCTGGGGCCGAGTCCTGAGGGAGGCGCCAGCATAGAAACAGCTGGTCATAAGCAAGTGTCTTTTGAGTGTCAATGACTGGAGCCAGTGGGGCTGTGGAGGAGACACACAGAGACATTCATTTACGTTAATAAAGAATTATTTGACTTTTACGTGGTTCTTATCACAGCAACAAAGGAACCTACCACGTATGAAACCCAAGCTGCTGATGAGCTCGACTTCTTTGGATGCATCTAGGTGAAAGTGTCTGAAGGAGGGATCAGCTGAAAGAGTGAAACACTGGAGGTTTTCTATCGCCTTCACCAGCCTGGAGACACACACACACACACACATACACAAAAATAAAAAATGTCAGAAATCCAACTATTTCCTCCTGAGTTTGGGATTCAGCTGAATAAGCGTTTGTCACCTGCTGTGAGTGATTCTGGCGGCCTGCACAAAGCAGGGTTGATCGGTCTCCTTCAGCAGCTCCTGCGTGTAGGCCATCAGGCCCGCATGCTCCAGCAGGCTCCGCCTCTCTGAGACCTGGGCAGACAGAGCATCCTCCCTCCTGTTGCGAGATCCCTCCAGGGCCAGAGCCAAAGCCCCCTGACGCTCTGCCACAGCCGCTCCCAGCTCTCGGATGCAGTGAGTCAGCTGATGCAGAGCCACTGCGCTGTTCGCCTGGACAGAGACAGAGAGGGGAGACATTGTCACTGCTGAGTTAAAAAAAATAAAATAAAATAAAAAAAAGACAGATTAGTACAGATAAACACAGAGATAATGCCTTTGCTGCTGCCAGCATAGAAGTGTGTCATTGCACTAGAGCCCCAGGCCTCCAGAGGGCCCACTAGGACTACCTGTACCTTCAGTTGCAGCTGTAGTTAAAGTAAATTGGCAGGACTGGGGATGGATTCCCTTTGTATTAAAGCAAAATAAAGAAAGTGGTATCATCTAAACTACACAGTGGCATTCCCAGAATTCTTTTCCCAGGGGTGGCCAGATGGAGCCTCTGAAAAGATTGGGCTGGCACACCAAAACCAAAAGCAATCACTAGATTTCAGTAGTGTGATTATAATGTTAACGTATTTATACTATGTGAAAACTATTTTTAATGAACCACACTTACTGGGAACAAGACTTCTCAAGTTTAGGGGAGACTTGTGGGCACCCATGGAAGCCATTTTGATTCAGATATCTTGAGGTGAGAGTTCAAGGGACCCATTTGAGAATGGCCATGCCAGTTGTTCCCTCGCCAAAATTTAGCCCAAATATAGAGCATTATTGAGCCCCTTTACCAACAAGCTATGCAGACATAAGGTTGTCTAGATTCGCAAGTGAATGACTGTTGATGAATGAGTAGTAGAATTCCTGCTAGCCAAACAGGACAGACAACAAAATACTGTGGCAAAGACTCTTGCAAATACTGTTGCACCTGTACAGATGCAGCCATTTTGAGAAAGGACAGTGTACCTCCATCTGTTTGATGGCAGCTTCCAGTTGAGTGATCTGGCCCTGTATTGTCTCCTGGTTGGCCAGGATAAAGTTGACTTCCTTGGTCACCTTTTCCTGTAAGACCCAAATAAAAAGTTGACATTTCAAGGCTGGTGACACCAGGATCTTACCACAGTTGAAGCAGACTCACCTTAAGGGCCTGGTAGGCCTGTGCTATGGGCAACACTTTGTGTCCATGGTGGACACGACGAAGCTTACAAAGTGGGCACAGTAACCTCTGGCAGTTACGGCAGTACCACTGCATTCTCTCCTGCTCATGCTCTGTGCATGTTAGGACCTGAAGCACAAAGAGGATTAAGGCACAATACCAAAAGAAGAGAAGCGACTGTATAAGATGCACAAAAAAACAAAAAGAGGCAAACCTTTGGCCTAAAGTTGTTGGTGGGTAGAATGTGTTCGTGCTGAGCTCGGGGGGTTCCCCAAGGGTGGTAGAGCTTAAAACACTCATTGCAGAAGTTGGACTTGCAGTCAGCGCAACCCTTAGTGGCCTCCAGAGACTGAGGAGGCTTACAGAAACCGCACATGATGGCTACGCTGCCCAGACTCACTGTGTGCCTGTACCTAAAGGGCAGACAGGGGTACAGGAAGATAAGGAAAGGGCTAAATATGCAGCAGGGGAAAAAAAAGAAAGCAAGAGAGGGAGAGTCCTTAAAACTCAACAAAGGGAAGATTGGGCTCATCGAGTTTGCCCTGCTCTCTTTTCAGTAGTTAGGAGTCTAACTCTTTTACAGCCTGACCTGGATACATCACCAGCAGCTGCCTTGTTAGTGCATCCTGCGCAGTAAAACATGCACCGTCACACTTTCCTGACCAACACCACCACTGTCTCAGGAGGCAGCAGCTGCACTCATCAAACTGCTGCGTGTGAAACAGGGAATCTGCCTCTCCCCATAACTCTCTCTCCCGATCTCAGAAAGCAGCTCCTCTCACTTTGATCTCCACTACTTGAACTGATAAGAGAAGAGGATGATTAACATTAAAGAGAGATGAGAAGTATTTCACTCCAAACTTCCTCGACATAACTTCAGTTAAACTGGACCACAGTCGTGCCGTATAGTACACTGCAGTTTTTGAGCTGCCCCTGCAGTCGGCTCTCAGGGTTTGCCTTGGATCAGGAGTAAAGGAGAGATTCATTATTGAAACTCCTTCCAGCAAATGATTTCCTGTCTCATTTATAAAGCAGTATTGACTGATCCCTTCATTCGCTGCCTTTCTTCACTGCCTTCATCTGTAAAAAGGATTTTTTTTTCCATAAGCATGATCACTTTCTTTAAGATTTCTCTTAATGAGCTGATGATGAAACATTACTTTTATAATTTCAAACAGCACTATACACTCTGACAACACCCCTGACTCTGTGTGCTACAGTATTTACTGTATCTGTGTTTACCTCTCCACAATCCGCTCAAGTGTGAGGTTGCGAAGGCAGTCTGTCAGGCCTCTCTCGCCGAGCTCTATGTCCTGCTGGCAGGAAGGACATGGAAACAACATGGGGGGAAGGGACGTGTCCTTCCGCCTCCGCCCTGGGTATGTCCCGCACACTGGAGGAAGGACGCAGGTGTAGAGGAGGGGAGATGACGGCGAGAGAGACAGGAGAGAAAGTGAAAAAAACAACAACATAGCTCTCTGTCTCTCATTTATATACACAGAGAAAAAAGAACTGTGATAAATAGCAGTTAGTTCACTGTGAAGGAAACAGTATTGGCTCACACACACACACACACACACACTGAAACACACCTGCTCGACAGATGCTCACTGCCCTGTATGCCTCCTTGACTCTCTCTACCTCTGTGGCCTTTGCTCTACATGCACTTAAATAAGTCATGAGATGAATGCATGAAGCCCCTGATGCTCAGTGGGATACTGATGTGTCAGCTGCATCACCTATGAAGCTCAGATGCTAACAGGACAGTGGCGTCATATCACGCCATCATCTTTGCATTTTTAAACGATGATGTCACTCTGAGGTGGCTTACTGCTGAGATCATTCCATTTTCAAAGCTAATATAGCTTTTCAAAATTTCCCAACACACGCTCACACATCATCGTCACATCCTTTGTCCACCTGTTCTGAGGACCCGCTCCAGGCGGTCAGGGGTCCTGGGTGTGGGTCTTCGTGCCTGTCGTGGGGAGCGTGTGTTGGGTGTGGAGGCAGGTGAATTGGGCTCTGGAGGGAGGTCTGGAGGAGGATAACCTCTTTGTACCAACACCTCTGCCGCACATAGTAGACACACACTGTGCTGGCATGGCAGAAGGATGGGCTGCTTCACCATCTCATCACACACCGGGCAATGCAGCTCCTGTTCCATGCTCTTCATGTTGGACTGGAGGGGAGAGTACCAAAAAGAGTACGGAGTCATATTCAATAAAGGCTGAGTCACTAGAGTAAATAAAGAATCCACTGCTCTTTACATTTTGCACCTCCTGTGACCTGAAAAAAATATATATATGAGATGTGTAGGAGTCAAGAGCGAGAGGGGGAGCTGCGGCAGACACTGGTTACGTAGGCTGATGGTGGATGTGCCGAGCTCAGGGAGGGCAAATGTGGAGGAAAAATAGCTTTCCCTGACTTCAGGTGTTAGCCAGTCTCCTGTAATACAAATGGAGTCCTCTAGCCTCACCTTCCTGTTGAACACCTCAGATGTAGAACTGGTTTATCCATCTCTGGCACAGGATCTGGTTTGGTACACAACATTTTCAAATCAATAAAATAAATATAGCTCCCAGTTTTGCTGCTAACACCTCGGTTTTCAAGTGTTAGTGGTTGTGGAGGCCTCATTCCGGTGTTTCAGTTGCTAAACGCAGCATCCCGTTTCTATGACAACGCGCATCATCTCTGTCTTCTCATCGTATGCAGCCTGCAAGCATTTAAAGCTACTGTTAGCCAACATATTATGCTGATTACAGTCCCCAAACACCCACCGCTTTATCTGCTGCAACGTTTGAAATGTGTGGATATGTTATCTGCGGCCTTGCTTTATTATTTCCCCCCACGGTGCTTCAGCTAAGCTATAAAGCAAACCCGTCTTTGATTGAACGGATGCCAAAAAAATGTTGTAACGCTAGAAATGCCTCACATTCCTTCATCACGTACGCAACTTGTGCATCCAGATGCATGGAGAGGAAAATATGTGATGGAATATGAAGATAGCGAATGAAAGATGATAATTATATTTCGTTTAAAATACGCGCACGTGGTCAAATAATAAAAATGAGCGTCATACTTACACTAATGCGAACCAACGCGTCCATGATAGAGGTAAAGGTTTGTAACTCTGCTTCTGCCATGCCTCCACGATGCCAGCGTCCCTGCGATGTGTGAGTGGAAGAAGGGAAAAAGCGACCCTGGGCCTTGGATTTACTGTAGGTGCTTTCCTGTGCTCGGTGTGTGCTGTTACGCACACGCTGATTCTGTGCTGTCTGTCTCAAAGCAGCGAGTCGACTCGGTGTGCAAATAAGATGGGAGGGAGGGGGGATGTGGAAAGGTCTGGTTTATGCTATCACAGCTGCATTGCCCGAGGAATGATTAATATGTTACACTGTTTAAAAATGCTCTTGGAAGATGGTTTTAATGTTTCAGCAGTTGCTATTTTATTTTAACATATGCGTGTGTAACAATGTAAAAACACCTTGTCTGGTCTCATCATAAAATCCATCTAATAACGGCAATTATTTTTCATAGGAATAAAATAATTCTGAAACATGTCGCTTCCTTCCGGTTTCCTCCCCACAGCCTAAATATTCCGCAGCTCTCAAAATAAATCTCCTAGTTGTTGTTTTCGCCTCTGTAGCCTTAAATCGCTATGCCAAATTGGTTGTGGCCCAGTTTTGGTAGTAACACTAGATGGCAGTGTTGTGTAAAGAAAAACAAGAGCAGTCCTCTCTCAATTGTTGTCCGTGTCCGGAACCTTTGGATGCTGGCTGTTGGTAACACCGGTCTGTAATTGAGAGTGCACTAGCTTCAAACGGTGATGTCGGTTGTTGTAGCAACCGAAAGGCGTAACAGCGTGGACGTTGTATCTGTAGTTAGTTGTGTTGGTAGTAATACTAGCTAAATATTAGTTAACGTCGCGATATGTTTGCTAAAATTAATTTGAATACGTCTCACGTTCACCGTCAAGTTGTGTTTGTCTTGGTTTTGAATAAAGTCAGCTTAATGTGCTAAGTGCTAAGTGAGCTAAATACGCTAACCTAACACCTCAGCTTCCAGACAGATTTCAATTTCAGTAAATGCTTTTTACCGTGCATTGTATGTTTGTATACTCGTTGTCTGATTAAGAAGAAAAGAAAATAGTTGCTCAGCATGTCGGCTGTCAGCAACCTCGTCCCTGCGCGGTTCCTGACCATCACAGCCCACCTCGTCATTGTTATCACCATCTTTTGGTCGAGGGTAAGAAACAGATTTTATTCAATTCACTAAGCTTTATTGGCACAGTTACCATTTTATACAGTGAAAACTCAAAAAAGAAATGAACAACAATGTATTATTACAAATGCATAGACATAAATCTTCAAAAAAAAAAAAAAATCAAGTGAAGGAGTAAAATAGAAAGGCAGAGTGTGATCTGTGATGAGATGAACTATAGGCTATGTTGTGTTGGTTGTCTCTCAGGCTGTAACATGCATTGACATGTCTTGCTGCATCTATCACGTTGATGCTATTTTTGTTGCATTTCAGTCTGGTCAAAGAGTTTACATTTAATTTTTGTAAAGAAGTTTGTTCTAAGGTCTTCATATGTGCTACACTGTAGCAGGAAATGTTGCTCTGTCTCCATTAGGGGTGGGCGATATGGCCGTGAAATAATATGATAATTCAGGGTATTTTTGCTATAACGTTTTTCTTGACCATATGACAACTTAGTGGAAAAAAAGACAAATGTATATTAGGTCTGCAACTAACGATTATTTTCATTGTCGACTAACCTATTGATTATTTCTTCGATTAGTCGACTAATCATTTTATTGAAAAATGTGTTAAAATGTTGAAAAATGTCGGTCTGTCTCTCCCAAACCCAAATTATGTCATCTAATGTCTTGTTTCATACTCACGCCAAAGGGTTTTAATTCACCGTCATGGGAGAGTGTGTAAAGCTGCCAATATTTTAACGTAAGAAGCTGCAGTAAGAGTATTTTAGGGTACTTTTATAGTACTTCTCTCAGAAAAATGACTCAAACCGATTAGTCGACTACTAAAATAGCCATCCATTAGTTGACTTATCGTTGCAGCCCTAATATATATATATATATATATATATATATATATATATATATATATATAATTTTAAGAAATAGAAATGCAACAAATAAAGTGTTATAGTTTTACATGTCATGAGTTTGCCTTCAAATATTCAGTAAAACTAAACAAAAATGATCTCTCATTTCTTTACTTTGTGAACAACAACAGTAACTCAGAGGGAGATTCAGATTCTGTATACAATATTAATAGTTCAACAAAATAAAATCTAATTTAAAAAAAGCTCCCAAATACAAAAAAATGTATACTGGGATCTATAAATCAACAGGCGATTTCCTTCCCTATTAGCAAAATCGCTAAATAATTGAGATGTGTTTTTTTTCCACCTGGACCTTTATGCTCTGCCATTTCTCCTCTAATCATCACGCTGTAACCTGTGACAGGCTGTTATGATACCACAACTATTGCACATTCACATGTATGTAGTTTTTTGTTGAGCAGCACGTAGGTTTACATTACCAAAGGTTTATGACAAAATCATTTGCTGACACAGACTCCTGTGTCTGCAAGAGAGGAGAGGGAGAGACGCTGTGCTGCTGCCAGAGGAGCTGCTGAATGAGTTCCCTCTGAGTGGTAACTCACTAAAAGAGTCTGAGAGGTCTGGGGCTGTTCATAAAACATTCAGGATGCCCAGGCCTAACGACGCCACAGTTTATTCCACACTACTGAGGCTGCTCCCCTTTCTGGAACCTCCGCAGAGGCAGTAATAATTCTGCTTTAAACCATACTTGTTGGCGTGGGTAACAGTATGACATCATTCTTCATATGATATTAAAAATGATATCAATATTCTTGTAAACCCCTGTCTCCACCTGTCTCTGAGGACAGAGCTGACACAGCCTGTCTTCTCCAGGCAGCCAGGTCTGCCTGTGTCTGCCAGACTCTATGGCCAGGCTGTGATCACTAAGTCTGAACATCATCATAGTCTATATCTTTCTCGGTTTCTGATCTGTCACAGCAGTCAGATCATTTGCCATTGTGTACTGTCTGTTTAGGGCCAAGTAGCATTGAAGTTTGTTTTGGGGTTTTGTGGTGGATGTCCAATTGTTGATGTAGTTTTCTAATAATCACAAACTCTCTGTTAGATGTGGGAGTTTTTTCATAACCAATAATGCAGTGTCACCTGAATATATACATTCACCACTGTTTCTCAAGCCAAATTTGTGAGTGTTTTATTGTTAAACTGTTTGACTTTTTTTGTTTCACAGGAAAACAACGTGAAGGCTTGCTTGCCTTTGGATTACACCCAAGAGCAATACGACGATGAAGACAGGAAGTAAGAAAACATTTGACAAGCATGCACACACAGAGTAGTAAGAAATAACTTGACACACAGGCATACGCATCTGCTAATTTGTCTCTCTCTGTCTCAGGTTGGTGGTGGCACTGGCAGTCACCCTCGGTCTGTTTGCTATAGAGTTGGCTGGATTCTTCTCAGGAGTGTCTATGTTCAACTGCAGCCAAGGTCTCCTGTGTATCCTTTACACCGATACTGTGCGTCTGTCGTTGATGAGGATTGATGTAAAAGATAAGATAAGCCTTTACTGATCCCCAGAGAGGAAATTAGAGTGTCACAGCAGCACAGGGACAGAAATTAGTACTGATGAATATGAAGGTAGAAGAACAGGTACAGGTGAATAAAAACAAATATTCAATCAACAGTGCAGCTTAACACTAAATATGTTTTGGTGTCAAATTATATCCAATTAAATACCCGGGTAGCTGAATGGTCCTCACACGTGCCACATAAGCAAGGTGTCTCTGGTTCAAGTTTCACTGAGGACTTTTTTGCCCTACCCTTCTTGCCCCTTTGTTTCCCACCCAACTTCAGTACCAACTGTCCAATAAAGGCAAACATGCCAAAATTTAATCTGAGAGTAATATTATACTCTGTGCAGAAACTGAGATGTTGATATGGAGCTCTCGTGCAGACAGGAGATAAGAGCAGCAAGTGGACAAAGAAAGTGAGGTGGGATTTCATTTTGGCCTAGAATTAATGACAGCCTCGACACACGCCAGGAAATTGGTGTCAAATGAAAAATCTCTTGAGGAGCCCTGTAGATAAATCAAGGTGTAAAATGAGATAAGTGACCCTAAAAAGTCATTCTAGTCGTCAGTTACAATTCCATGACTCCAAACTCCTGTTTACTCGCCTCTTTGCCTACTATAGCAACGGGAGCTCATGCCAGTGCCTCAGTGGCTCTGCTTTTCTTTCTATTTGAGCAGTGGGAGTGTGACATCTACTGGTGGATCCTTGCCATTTGCAGGTTAGTGTATATTTACTCAATAATGTGTCTTTATTTCTCCCAAAGTGTTTTTTTGGTTTCCCTGACGGATGTTACACCCAGCACTGGCAGTCCACTGCAGCGCATCTGTATCGTTGTCTTTCTTTGTGTTTGAGAAGTGGGAGTGCTGGACATACTGGGTTATATTTGCCACCTGCAGGTTGGTCTATGTCTGAGTGTATTGATGTGCATGCGTGTATTAGCCTTCAAGAGAGCAAAGTGATATAGCCTCTATAAATAATGAATGTGTGTAAGCACTGTGGCACTATCCTCAGTTGGTTTTCCCTACATCATATCTCTGTCTGTCTCTTTTTACAGTGTGCTACCCGCTTTTGTGGAGATTCTCCTGTTCATAGCTGTTTTCGGACTGAAGAAGAAGCCGCTATGAGAGACATGAAAGACAGTCCGGATGTGAAATGCTACAAATGAGTGTGGATGTGGACATCTGTTCCGATGTATCAACAGATAGGCTACTGTAACAACAGAAGGTCTGTGATTCATTATCACTGTGCTGAGGAATGAACTGATGAACAATGTTTAATGTATAACCTTGTCGAGAGAAAAGTGATAATTTGTCATCTGTTTTTTAATGTTCTCACTTTGTCTGTCAAATTTTCATGGAAAGTCTTAAAATGACAAGATAATCCCAAATACATTTTGTACATATTGTTTCTCAAACTGTCGATGGTTGTGTGTTCTTTTCGCTCGGACTCTCTTTGACTCTCTAGTCTATTTTCGCCTCCCAGGCACATCTTTTACACAGCACAAACCATTTACAAATAATGTCTCCTTCTCCCACATCAGCAGACCCCAACCAGGGTCTTAATCCAGTGTCTCTTCAGTCATTTGAGTGGTGGAGCTTTTGAGATAATAAACAGCCTTTTTTTACTGTACCTGATGCAAAGCATGATACCCACAGTTCTGCAATACATTAATAAAAGCTGGGCTACAACATTTACAGAGGAAGACATTTAAGCAAGAAGGTAACACTCATTTAAAGTACAAGGTTCGTTATTACTGCAGGATTTACTGGTTTAGTATTCAGTTCAGGTTTGTCATGAAACAAAAGAAAGTGATTTCATTCATGAAAGTTTGCTTATGTAAAATATTTTTAAATGAATGTATGCAAAACTGAAGTAGGACACAAATTTCCCATTACTTTTTTTCATTTATATTTTAATGACACCACAAAGATCAAATACAGACACCACCCAAACAACACAAAGACAGTTCGCCAGAGATTCCAAACTTAAATACATAATAATATACTTGTTTAGGAGATTATTATATCAACACTCCGTCTTAAGGGGGTTTCTGCCTTCTGCTTAAAGGGTTCAGAATCTTATTCCTAGTACTGGCTTATCTTTAACATACATAACAGTTCGTAAACTAAATCATATGCTTCTTCGTATATTCTTTGATGATTGTCCATGGTCTATCTAAACCATCTCTATAAAGCCCCTGCAGGGCTGAGGCTGCACGCTCCATCATTATTAATTCTATAAATCAATGCTTAATTAATTCATGTACCATTACTTTTAAAACTGTGGTTCAGTCACTAGTAAAAATAGACTAAAAAGACAAGTCAGACTAACAAGTCCATGAAAGCTCTTCTCTTCCTCCCTCCATGGCCCCGCCCACTTGTCCCACCTGTCATTTGGTCCGGGTTGTGAGGTTTTTAGTTCCTAGAGCCGGGACTCTTAGCTGGCTTTACCAAGTTAAACCTAATTCACCTCGGCGTCACTACAGGGACTCTAAATTAACAGTAAACCATGGGTATGTATTGCACGAATAATTTATCATTCAAGCAAACTCACCAGTGGCGTTTGTATTTGAGTAGACGTTGTAAGATGTTAGCGCCTAGCTCTATGGTCAAGCTAGCAAGCTAACGCTAATGTTTAGAGATAGGTTACTCTAATTGACTGACGGCAGTTCAGCAGCATTTTTACTGTACGTAATATCACTATAAAACAGCACGGGAGCACGTTTTATTATTCTGTGTTTGAACAATGTGATATTAGCTGGATAATTTAGCTGCTAACGTCAGTTGTTTAGCACAAAGCTAATATGACGGAACCGTTTATGAACGAACACTGACGTGGCTTTACGTTGTGAAGAGTTAGATGGTCAGTGATTCAAGCTAGAAAGCTGGTATATTAACCGCACTTTGAAAGTAATATCTCTCCAGACTGATTATATAATAACTTAGATGATGATGCTATACAGCAGAGAGTATTTCTAACACATGCATCTCATCATAGTCTTATCTGTGCCTGAAACGAACATCAGTTAATGTTATACTAGTAGTCTGCATCCTGTTCTCACCTATAATTGTCTTCATATCAAACTTAACTTCAGATGAGGTCAAGCAGAGTACAACTCGTATCTGATAAGTGACATTAATGCTGGAGTCCCCCAAACTGTCTTTACCGATAGATTACTACCCTTGAGTTTTTCATCAGTGTCAAGACTAGCTTCAGTTGTCCTTGATGAGATGCATCTGTATTTAGATTAGGCAAGGTAAATTTATTTATATAGCACTTTCCATATCCAAAGGCAACACAAAGTGCTGTACAGGTTAGTCAAGTCAAAGTTCATTGTAGCCCAGTCACAAAGCCTGCCTCAAGGGGCTGTGCAAATAGTAACTTCAGTTCAATTTCAATATCAATTTAATCTGTAAAGTCCAATATTACAAATCAAAATTAGCCTCACAGCATACAACATCCCTCTGTCCTTGGATCCTCGCAGCAGATAAGGAAAAACTCCCCCCCAAAAAAACTTAAACATGGAAGAGCAACTGAGAAGGAATCCCTCTTTCAGGACAGACAGACATCCAATAGATGTCGTATGAACAAAACAGACCAACCTGATCAAATTCCGGTAATCCACATGACAAAATGATACTTGGGGGGAGTAATATCATTAATTTCTGAAACAATAAATATAAAAAAATATGAATAATAATAATAGTAGTGAGCTGGTCATGCCTTGAAACAGTGGAGAGCAACATTAGCAAGAAGCAAGAACATATAGAGGTGAGTTAGACTTCATACAGAGAATTACAAGCGGAAAATTTGACACGTACAGAAATATAAAAATTAGCAACATTAGCCAAATGTGCTAAAAATGTGCAGAATAAGATAACATATACAGAACACAGACAAAAATGTTTGACATGAGCACATAGACTGAGAGTGTAAGATGCATAACTATGATTATATTCAGGGATTAGGTTAAGATTAGATGGACAGAAAAGTAAGAAGGAGCATGGAGAAGGCTGAGCCAAGGAGAGACGTCTGTTTCTTGCACAAATAAAACACTTTTCCTTGTCTTGTAGCAGTGAACACCGGCACGTCTTTAGTGCTGTCCAGTCTGCTGTCCGTGCTGGTGTTTGCTGGCATGCAGATGTTCAGTAAGCAGCTGGGATCGACTGAGTGGCTCACCATCCTGGGAGGTTTCCTGGGCTCAGTCCTCTTCCTCTGCTCCCTCACTGTATCCTTGTGAACTGTTTCAATCCATGTTATGAGATTCTTAATATTTCATGCTTTATTTAAAGTAGCATTTTGTTGATGATTAGCCTGTGCTGTTATGTTGTTGTCTGTGAAGCACACATTCTCCAGGAAAAAGTTCCAGTCCCATTTTCTGCCTCATCTGATTTCTCTGAGTAGCTTGATTTCATGTGTGTGAGATCACACTGAGGAGTGTTCCACCTTAACTGTACTTCCAGGCATTTAATAATCTGGAAAACCTGATTTTTGGGAAGGGATTCCAAGCCAAGATATTCCCAGAGAGTAAGTAGCACCAATTCTTTATTTATTTTATTTATTCTTATTGATTTCTGATTAATTTTGTGAAATGAAATTATGCTTGGGAAAATTTTCTCCTCTCCACCATGACTCCTTCTTTTTCCAAGTTTCCAGCAGGATAAACATGCCAACATCGATCAAAGGAATTAATAAGCTTGGAGATATACAATTCAGACAGGCCGGACAATTTGAAACCGATTCTCAACCAGAACCATTCCTTGATTTCTATCCCTAGTGACAGCACTGAAATCAAACACTTGCTTTCAGTCTACAGCGTCCTTTTTTATTTGTTCACTTGATGTTTAGCCTCATATTTCTTTTATGACTTGTGGAGTCACATGTCAGCCCTGCTTACACTGAAA
Source organism: Epinephelus fuscoguttatus (assembly GCF_011397635.1). Taxonomy (NCBI): domain Eukaryota; kingdom Metazoa; phylum Chordata; class Actinopteri; order Perciformes; family Serranidae; genus Epinephelus; species Epinephelus fuscoguttatus. The sequence continues at coordinate 13,283,240 of NC_064759.1, forward strand.
CATAAACATACTTGATTATCAAAGCATATCCCGTACATCAGCATGCCGGCCTTTCCTAATAGGAGTTAACCCTTTTAACACACAGTCGGTCGGCGATTTAATCAGTGAATTAACATATCACTTTACCAATGGTATGCACACTTAATCTGGCATTAGCCCGCAATATCAGCACTCTGATATATCACTCAGATGCTGCTCCTCACTTGTGTTCTTCAAATCTCAACTCTCAGTTCTGCTGTGCCTGTGCCTGTCGCTGTTTGCCTCTGGTCTGGTACACCGTGTCTGTGTCACCACATGGTATGTGAGAGTGCAGATCACAAATACCTATTTCAACTTCACATAACACAGTTAAAAGAATTCGCCAAATGTATTTCATTCCATTGCTTTTTTTCTTTCTCTCTACTCCAGCCTGATATTCTCCCTCTTCGCCCTGTACTACATCAACAAAGTATCTGCCGCTCTGTACCAAGCAGCTGTTCCCGCAGTAACGCCAGCCAAAGCTGCCAGCAAGGGCAAAAGGAAGAACTGATGAATCCATTTGATCCCACTTGCATCCAGTGAAGCAGTTGCATACTTTGTAATAATGTCTTACATCCATTACCCTTGGTGCACTTCTATGGGCTTTTTAAAGATCACTTGGAAAGTGATGATCAGTTCAGTGACTACAAGTCTGTAACCATTATACGCGCATAGTTATTTTTTTACAGTGATCTCTAATTGAATTAAGGCCATGAAAAAAAGCAGCTATCTACATTCCACTGATGACATTTTCCTCAGCACTGTTTTTACACTGATTGCAATGAGATTCAATCACACCATCACGTTATCTGTTCACTCATCAGCGCATCAAGTTGCTTTTTTGTTTAATTCATTTTGTAATTAAACTTTGGAAAAGACCCTGAATGTGTTTTTTATTCTGTCCAGCCAGTGTTGTTTAGTTTGCAAATGCCAAGTGTGTTTGTTCAGGTAAGGTGTGGTTGAATCCTAAAACTACTCTTCTGTTTAGGAGAAGTCAGGGGAGGGACAAGGCGCCAGAGCTTGTTTCTCTTCCTCTTCCACCAACTGTGATTAAAAAAAATCCCCCCTGACAAAGTAACTAAACCACAGCTGCTTCATGATTGTCAGGAGTAGACTGGTGTGTAAAGGCTGTACTGACAAGAATGTTAACATCTCTGATGATGTGGACATGAAGTTACATGCAGGTGATGTAACTTTGTGTCAAAGAGGGTTGGTGGATGCGTATACTTTTTGGCAAGGTGACTTTCTTAGGGCTGGTAAAAAAAAAATGGATGTTCATGTTAAAAATGTATACTTTATAGATTTATATACCATGGCATAAGAGTTAGAAAAAACGGCTTAGATCATCAGACAAATGTGGACAGTGGCGATAAAACCAATGAAGTTCCCTTTGGGCAATAGTTAAACTCCAGCCCTTCCAGTGAACTGCACAGTGGCCAACAGGTCATGCTGTGGTTGTTCCTGGTGTCTGTGAACAGGGCGTTCCTGACAAAGAGAGTGGAACTTCCTTAGATAAACACTGAAAATGATGTTTAATATAACTGTTTATCATATTTTAATCAAAGTCAAAATTAATCAATACTATATGAGTTGGCTGTTTGAAATCAAAGAGGGCCTGGTGGCAAATACATTTAAACTTTTATTATATAATAGAAAAATTGATTCTTTCAGACACAAAGCAGAAGACGGCACTACTGCAGCCCAAAGCCCCCTCAAAAAAGGCCATCTACAGGCCCAGACTTGCCCACACTTAACATGTCCCAGCATCCTACAAGAGATGCCTGCTTCATGTTACTGTGCTGTTACAACCCACAACCCTTTTTATTTGTTGCATACTTTCCATATGCGGAAGTTGGACCTGAATTTTTCTATCTAAAGATGACATCATCTTAAAACTAAAAAGGGGAAGAAAAACTTGCACTAGAAGAAAAGGTCACACATGGATTTGTGTCTGTATCTGTTGCAGTGACAGTCTTGTGGGAACGCATGAGCAGGGATAGTGTTTGCTCATGGCCTTTTAACGTTATTTGCGCTCTCTCTGTGCCTCTGTGTCCATATCCCTCCCTCTCCCTCCCATCATATTGGGCGTTGCCTAGCTGACTATAAATTCTTGAGTACACTTCCAGTAAGCTCCTGCACTCTTCACTGAATCTCAAACCACCGCCTCTGCTTCTGTGTGTCCTGGTAAGTGTATCATGATTACTTTGACGCACATTTCACCACTATTTTAAGTTGTGTATTTACAGGCAGCTGATAATTCATTATACAGATTGAAGCGTATTCTTCACAGCGTGACTATTTCACTTGAGGCTGCATGCAGAAGCTGCTTTTTTTTGCTTTTAAGGTTTAGTCTGTGTTCAGCATGTTTTCTTGGGTGGGCGCAGGCATTTTTAGCGCAGACAAGTAGCGGCTCGTCCTGCGTCTGTTTCTGTTACCTTCTCATGAAGTCAATTCACTCTTCTTTGTCTTCAGTTTCTGTGTACCTCAGTTTTTTGGGAACTCAGCCAGAAAATGGTGAAATGGAAGGGAAAGGCAAAGGGAGAGGAAGAGTGGGAGGCTTGAGATAAGGATTTTTAGTGCATGAGCCACAATATGATGTCTAACGGCAAGAATTTGCTCCGAGCGCCAGCACGACCAACACCCACATCCTCACTTAACAATGTTAGTTTTGGATGAAGGAGCTTTGGTCAGTGCCAGACGTAGAATATTCGGGGCCCTGGACAAGCCCCCTCACCCCACATTTTATTATTTTATTATTGTTAATAGAAGTAGTTGTATCTTTTGTATGTATTGTATTTATCACTAACCAGCAGAACAAGAGAACAAGAGCTAATGAAAAATAAACAACATAATTAACAGCAACAATAACTGAATATGGTATGTACAAATTGGCACATTTTCATTTCCTCTTACTTTAATGCTCTTCACAAACACTCCACTACTTCCCTAATGCTTGTTTTTTTTTAATGCACCCCTTCTTTGGGTGGCGCCCTGTGGTGGCTGCTGATGTCACCTACAGTAAGCTCTTCTACCCAAGCAAACGTAGTAATACAACAAGTGTAGAAATACGCTTATAAGTAAAGTCCTACATTAAAAAAAAATATTATTGCCCTCAAAATAGACTTAAAGTACAAAAAGTAGAAGCATTTGTTAGACAAAGTGTTAGACATTTTGCAGAACAGTTATAAGCTAATGAAGTTCCACCTCACAGTTAATTCAGATGGTAATCTAAAAGGTTGTAAGTAGTCCATGTGCAGTTCGAGGGAAGGGAACAGCTCTTTTTATTCTTATCTGTATGTAAACTATGATTCTGTCAGATAACCGTTGTGACAAAAAGAAGCATATATCCCTTAAGATTTTTACTCAGACTTGTCTTACCTCCTTTCAGCACTCATTTCTGCAGCCATGACTGAGTTGGAGAGGAGCATGGAGTCCCTGATTATGGTGTTTCACCGCTATGCCAAAGAAGACGGCGATGAAAAGACCTTAACCAAGAAGGAACTGAAAAAACTATTGGAGACAGAGTTACCCTCCTTTCTGAAAGTAAGAATCTTCTGCCTTCCATCAAATCTAACCTCTGTCCTCAGCACTGATCAATGCACACGTGTAACTTACTGCATGCTGAACTTGTTCTTTCAGGCCCAGAAGAACCCCAAAACTGTGGACTGCATCTTGAAAGATTTAGACCAAAACAAAGATGATAAGTTGGACTTTGAAGAGTTTCTTCCCCTCGTCGTCGGCCTCTCGATGGCCTGTGAGAAGTGTTACATGCTCCATGAGAAGAAGAGCAAGAAGTGATGGCCAACTATTAGGGAGAATGACGATGTAGATTATTTTACTAGAGTAAAAGAATTTTGTAGCACAAATGTGTGCCTCACAAGTAAAAACAATCCTTGACAAAATGTCATCTTCTGTTTGTTTAATTAGTCTTTTAGTTGGGTACTAAATACTTAATGGGTTCCCAGCTGGTCCAGCCACGGGGTCCAGATTTCTTCTATGTTATTAGTTCACGTCCACAGAGTTGAATAAATTTAGCGTCATAATTGCGTTTGTCGATGTCATCGAGCTCTGTCAAGTAGCTGTCTGTTATTCACACACTCTACAGCAGGAAATGGCACCTCAAAATAAAAGCTCTGTGCCAGAAATTCACTATACTTCAAAATAAAGTGTGATTTTTTACAAACTTGACACGTTCGCGAGTCACTTGTGGTCCATTCAGTGTGGACCTGTGACCCACTTTTGGACCGCAACCCATCAGTTGGGAACCACTGAAATACTTAATTTCCCTGATTCTAGAGAAACAATTGTATAGGATCTGAGCCATGTATTTCTTGTACCAAACCAAACGGCAGAATACATGTTAGCATTGTACATTTTTGCAAATCACAGATATGTAGCAGTTGAAACTTTACATTTCTTTATGTTTCAACAACGCCGTGGTTGATCTGGTTATGTACACACAAGCCGCTTAGATATGGCATGGAAAAGATCATGTTTGGGCTCAAAATACTTGGTTATGATACCACAATAATGTCTGGGAATGTAGCGATGTCTTGCTTAAAAAACAAAGTGTGATTTGCTGCTTGGCAGCCATCTCATCTAGGTGTCACGCCTACCACTCCCCTCACATTCCACTGACAAATTCAGCCCATATATATCTTATCAGAACTATGTCAGAAATGATATGCAAAGTATGAAATGTGATGTATCTATGGTTTGCAGAAATGTACAATGCCAGCATTTTCTTCTGGCAACTGGGCTGCATGTACACATGGAACCCGTAATCAAGAAGAGTTCTGCCAATGCCAGAGAAATACCTCAGAAAGCACAGAGAATATTGATGACTTCACATCTGAAACACATCATCTCACTCATAAATACTCCTTGAAGGTTGAATCGAGGCAGCGGTTTTATACAGTATGTAAATGCTTCAATATGGGAATGTGCTGGTAGCAGATGTTGCAGGGTGCAGCCCTCGTGCCTGTATGTCATGAGTTGGGGGTTAGGCTTGTGCCAAATGAGCATGCTTATCAGCGCTTACAAGATTTGGTGGGGTTTGATAGTTAATGGTTTTTGGAGATGGCTGTGTTTCTGTTAAGGTCTCTCTCCAGTTTAGATCCACCTGCGTCTCCACCTTACATGCACATTCTTCAGTCATCTCACACATGGGGCACATAAGACTTTTTATTCTGAGTATGAATATCCCTGAAGAGATTTATTGCCACTTGCACCAACCAACACAGAATTCAACAGAAGTACTGTATATGAAGTGGTTAAAAAGAAGGTTAAAGTGCAGCCAAAGGACATGGTAGAGCACAAGGTTCAATAGTATGTACATTTTTTTTTACAAGGCTCAATATCAGGGAGGTATTAAAAGACACTCTGTTTTCATTTTTTTTTCTCCAAGTAAATAATATTCTAAAGCCCGTGGGCCAGAATCACAAAAGCTCTCTCTGTCTTTCCAGCCTCGGTCTTGGGATAGTTGGCCAGTAGAGAGATCTTGCTGTGAAAAGAGGACACACAAACTCTAAAATACATGGGGGAGGGGAGGAGTTTAATGCTGTAAGTTCTACAAAATACTTAAAAGTAAGTGCTGAATCCAAAGGCTCTGCTGTATTTAAGTGTCCCTGTAAGCCAAGACAGTGTAGGGAAGTGGAAGGGTGTGAAATCGAACCAATCCAAGCAGCTAAATGGAATTCAGCCATCGTTAGTTAAATCATGTACACCTGTGCTTTCCCAGCAGTGCCAGTCGAAATCCATGTGCAGGCTTATCTGCACAAAAACTTAAAGAAAGCAGCAACTGAATGAATAACCGAGGAACAAATGCAGGAGAACAGAACAGGGGCCCTGGGGCACACCCGCACACCACAGGTCAGTTGGTGAGGACACTAAATTCCCAATGACAATAGGGCACTGCTTGTTTCACAATAAGAGGCAAACAATCAAGGACAAACAGGCTCCTGGCTCGCTGCTGAAGCCTGGACAGAAAACAGTGTTACATGCTGCACAAATCAATCATCTCAATAACATAACATGAGGCAGTGGTTCCCAACTGGTGGGTTGTGGTCCAAAATTGGGTCACATGTTCATTCTGAATGGACCACAAGTGACTCACAAACATGTCAAGTTTGTAAAAAACACACTTTATTTTTAAGTACAGTGAATTTCTGGCACAGAGCTTTTATTTTGAAGTGCTGTTTCCTGCTGTAGAATGAGTGATTAATGGACAGCTCGATGACATGGCCAAACGCAATTATGACGCTGAATTTATTCAACTCTGTGGACGTGAACTAATAACATAGAAGAAATCTGGACCCCGTGGCTGGACCAGCTGACGTAAGGGATGTCAAGTAATATAAGGGAGGTATTGTTTTAAATAGTTAAAAAAGGCAGCTTCAGTGCTGGGTCTTAAACAAAAGCCTGGCTGTAATGTACAGGGGTGGAAGTAACACATTTCATTTACTCTCATTACTGTCAAACAAACAAATCATATCTCCATATCTCCAGCGCTCAGCAACTCCCACTGAAACAAACTAGATTGACAAATAGCACTATGGGTAAGAGAAAAAATATTTGATATTGATTTTGGAGTGAAATATAGAACAGAAATAAAAACCGTTATGTGTTAAAAACACTATCAAAATAAAGTGTCACCACATTTTGTTCCTTGTCATGTCAGTTGATCTACTTCTGACTTTTATCTCACCAGTTTACATTTTCCAAGTAATTTTTACCTTTTACCTCCTTACTTTTTTTTTCTTTTGAAAGTGACTCTTTGTACTTTACAATGATATTCAATAAGCTTTGTTTTCTCCAGTAAGTAGTGATTGCTGTAAGTTTAGCAAGTAAGTTAGATGCCATAATAAGATATCAAAAAACTACACATCGAAACACTCGTCTTCATGCTGCAAGTTTTCACCCCATTCGTCTCAAAAAAAGTCTACCGTTTAGTCAGCTCATCAGGCTAAATAGAATCTGTGCTGTCTCAGAACAGTATAACGAAAGTAAAGATGAGATGCTAACAAAGTTCAGAAAAAGGAATTACCCAGAAGACTGGCTTGTAAACGCAGAAACAAAGGTAGACTCAAAAAGCAGAGATGCATATCTACAAATAAAGAAATCTTTAAAACCTAAGCCGAACCTTGTATTCTGCACTACATTCACACCCAAAAACAAAAATATTAAAAGTGTAATTCTTAAACATTGGCACATCCTCCAAAATGACTCAGCTTTAAAAAGCACTTTACTGATCCACCTATGGTCACTTTTGAATGAGGAACAAACATAAAGGACAGAATAGTCAAAGCATACCATCAGCCTGAAGTCACAAACAGCAAACTTGCAATAAATCATCTTCAAGGCAATTTTAAGTGTGGTACCTGTATAAACTGTAAATTCACCAAAAAATATTAAACAATTTAATCACCCTGTCACTGTGGTGTACCTAATAAAATGTCCATGTGAAAAAATATACGTAGGTGAAACATCCCAATCCCTTAAAGAGCGAATTACAGAACATAGGAGTGTCATTAAAAGAAAGGACATTGAAGTTATTAAACCAAATCAAAGAGGGGATAATGTTAACTTCATGAGAAAAAGGAGAGAAGCATTTTGGATTTTTTATCTAAAAAGTCTCTCCCAACAGGGTATGAATGAGGATTTTTCAATTAGTGATTTTTTGTAGTGGGTCTTATGTGTATTAATATATATATATATATATATATATATATATATATATATATATATATAATATATATGGATGCATAGGATCGGTCACATGCATGCATTTTTTTAAACTTTTTTTTTTTTCTACTCTTTCAATTTCAAATGTACCTATTTAAATGATGTGTGGAGTGTGTTTCTTGATGACCCTGATGAAGGCCACAAGCCGAAACGCATCGGTCAATAAAGTTGTTTTTCATACCACAAGTGTTGCTGGAGCTCTTTTGACATAATACGATATCAGAAAGATTGTCACACTTAAATGTACTCAAAATATTATAGATATAATTTTGGAGGATGATAAGTAGGACACTGAGCACAGAGGTAACATTGAAAAGCAGTGATTTGGTCCTTTAAGCAGGAGCTCATGCATTGTCTTCAATTCACCACTAGATGGCACAACACTCTTAAAAAAAACAGTTTTCAGTCTGGTGGTTCTCTCAGGAATGCCTTCATGGTTTCACTCCAGCTCCACCGCTAGAGTGAGAGGAGACACTGTTTTATAGAAGTAAATGTTGTTGGTTTCAGTGACTGAGCCGGTTCTGTTGTATGGTGCCATCTGCTTCTTCCCCATGCTCACGGTTGTTAACAGAACCAAACTCTTGAAAGTAACCCATCTGGCAGGCAAAATCATTCCTAACCTATCTGACAGTGTCACCTCATCCCTGACCTGTAAAGACCTTAGAATCACACAGGACCCAGACCATCTACTCCACCAATACTTAATTCCCCGCCCTTCGGTCGTAGGTGCAGACTACCTCTGTGCAGAAAAGCCAAGTTCAACAAGAGTTTCATTCCTGCAGCTATACGTGCCCTGAATGAATGAATAACATCTGTCTGACAATGTTCCAGCCTGCTTGTATGTCTATGTAATTGCTATGGTCATGTAACCCCCGTTTGTCTGTTAATGTTTTGCATTGACTGTAAAAAGAATTTCCTTGCCTAAATGAGCTAAACTAAACTAAACTAAACACCAAGCAACAGATGGCGCCAAATCTACTCTCAACACATGTATTACAGTGCTATGAATTGTGACGTTTCATCAGGATTGTCTTCCAGGTTAAATTGATCTATTTTTTGTCACTAGATATCAATGATCTATGTAGGCTATTTAAATTTAGTTTTACATAAAAAAGGCACACAGATGGTTTTGAGAAAAAATAATCCTCCTTTGAAGTACAAATGTAAAGTTAGACCTTCAGAAAGTGGGTGAAAACCTTCATTGGCATCCTGCCTCAAAACATTATTTAGTTAGTGGTGTTGTGTAGTTGATGAAGTGGATGTACTACTAGGTAGATGGGTATGTTTCGAAGAGGAAGTGAGACCTTATTTTGGTTGGGTATGCTGTAAACAGTCAAAAAAATACCCCATATACCTGTGCATACCCTCCACTGGTGTGCCATGATGCAAATCCAGGTGTGCAGTGGGATTTTGTGGTAATCACACATTATTACTGCAATAATCAACTGGGCCTGTACAAAAGATTCTGAATGAATTTCTAACTGACTGTATCAGTATGTTGTGCACACCCATTTCCTAATAAAGAGGTAAACTCTACCTAAAAAAATGTAATTTAATTTAATTTAAAAAACCTTAACTGGGAACCTTTTTGTCACTGTTCGTGCGTGGGGATTATAAGTGTGTGATACATCATATTATTTTATATTATTTCCCGTTTAAATTAATGTATTATTCGTGCTTTGATGTATTTTTAAAAAGTTTAAAATTAATTCTTGAATCATTTTGTTAAATATTTCATGAGTAGTAGCTGGTTGTCAATTGTTATTTGATACTGGTAAATAAAAACAAACATATACAGTATGGGGCATTATAGAGGCTATTGTGCACAGATATAAATACAGGTGTGCCTTTAGATTTTGGCTTTCCGTTTGGTGTGTCTTGGGCACAAAAAGTTTGAAAGCCACTGCCAGCTTGCCAGTGTTATGAGCTAGCATTGATAGCTATTTACAAAGTGATAGCAGTGCTGACAGCTTGAATCAGGCCAGTTTATTTGGCTTGATTCCAGGGCATCAATCAACCCGAGTATCAACCAAGTTGTGCAACCAGACGCTGCTCAAATTAATTCTTCCTGTGTGCCGAGTTCCAGCTAATGCTGGGCTGGGTCATTTTGGCTTCTTTGGTAGAAGTAGCCAACATTTTTCGCAAGCTTGCTGGAGGCATACATCCGGAAATAACAATGATTAGCCTGAAGAAAAGGCGACAAGGCTTCAGATAATCTAGGGTTGTTATAGTTAGATATATAGTTTGGCCCCTGAGCCTCAATAGCGGGGCAAAATCAAGTGTCAGCCTCCAGGGCTGAAAAATGAAGCCAATGGGGAAGTGCCCAAAACTGCAGTTCCTCTAATGGCCACTTGAGGCTGGCTCCAGAAGCGAGTCAATCCTCACAGACCCCCATCTTAAAATGCCCAGCTTTACAGCAGAAATACATGTTTACAGCCTGGTACAAAAAAAATCATCTTGGTCCTTATAGCTAATTTCCCTATACATAACAGCTGTACGGGGGCGGGTGTGAATTGTTACGTAACTCACCTGTTTACATTTTAGTAAGGCTTAAAGTTATGCATAGTAAGCGCGAGTTGCTTTGAGTTACACTCTGTCTGCAGGCAGTGTCTGCTTGTCAGTCAGATTTTGTTGGTTTATGCATCATCATCCTGCACATGCTAAACTCATGTCAAATATTTTCTAATTTTACAGTTAACTGACTTTGTCCTTAAAGGAGCAGTCTTCATGTACCCCACACCCAGACACTGTCAGAAAAAAATCATGCACCTGTTATGTGATGGGAATTCACTTTTTTTTTGCTGCTGTTTACACTTTGACAGGTGGTGTCATACTGATCATGAAGAGATTACAGCCACAACAGCATGCAGCTGCTGGATTATATTATAAAATGTAATATGCATGATGCATCTTTAAAAAACTGTCTTTTTAAACATTGACTTCTGAGACTGGACAGTAAAACAAAGACTTTAGCTCATGTTCATGGCGCAGACTGCAGAGATACAGAAGCTCTCCAGCAGTGAAACTGTAACTCACACTCCAGGCAGCAGAGTGCGGAAAGATGAACTTTTTTTTGTAATTAACACCACATGATCCTACATCTCTATTCCCCCCCCACCCCTGCAAGGAGAATCTGATCGTATTCAATAAGTGAAAGTAATATGGCCAAAGTGAAGAGAGGCTGGAGCTGAGCAGAGTGACCTGACCTATAAAAGGGGACTTGGCAGGGGGCAAGCGAGGGGAGGAGAGGAAGAAAATGCTTCCTTTCTGCTGCCTTGGAACAGACGAGTGGAAAATGGAGGTTGGGTTACATAACCGTAGAGCGGGGTGAATGGCAAGTGAAGAATGTGTGAGAACAGTCAGGACACTCACACTGACACACTTTGAGGCTCATACCCAGCAGACTTGTGACTTTTATTTAGTTAAGTTGAACTGAAGTTAAACATTTACTGCTGTAAAATGAGGCATTCAGTTGGTTTCTACTCTGATTTTTGATGAGATAGATTTGCTAGAGTTGCATGAAGCATTGTTTTGGTTGTCTTATCATGGCCAATGTTTTCAAAGCGTTTAAGGGGTTGCCAATATTAGATTGAATATAATCGTATTAATATAGAACGTTAGCAAAACTCTAGGATAGACGAGACAAATATGCAGGCATGCAGACAAATGACTTCAAACACAAACAGAGAGACAGTTACACTGACAGAGAGACAGACGGATAGACACACACACACACACACACACACACTTGCACAGCTATGAGTCATTGCTTTAAATTCACCACTTTGGGCTGGGCTGAAACCCACTCACTGTAACTTTCCATTTGCCCTGACATATTTTCTCCAGACGGCGGCACTGAGCAGCTCCTCAATGAAGAGCCACGCCTTAGATGGTCTTAACCAGCTATTCACCAACACGCACATGCAATGTCAACAAAGGCAACCCTTTGCTTTATTTTAACACAAATATAAAGATGGTCTACGTCTTTTGGCTTAGTTTTGACACAAAACTGGTGAAGCGAGTTTGGGAGTGGATCACATGTCCTCAGCATGAATCACTGCTGCTGCTGTGGTATACAAGCCCCTGTGTGTGTGTGTGTGTGTGTGTGGGTGTGGGTGTGGGTGTGTGTCGAACCTTTAAGAGGAGGCTTTCCCCCACAGTCTGACAACAGTCTCACCTGGGTTAGCCATTGACACAGACGTGATCTCTCTTCACTCGGGGGAAACGTGAACTCTGAGGTGAGTACTGATGGAAAGCTAGATGTCGCTGATGGTGGGGGAAAGAAAGAAAATAGCAGCATACAGTTCAGAAGCTGAGCGTGAGAGATGCAGTTGAAATGCTGGAATGTAAACTGACATGATTGCTGAAGCTAAAGCTTGAGAGTGATGTCATTTATTATAGCTTTATTCAATGCTCTGGGGATTTTTCAACCATATGGTGTTAATTCTGAACCTCTGACTTTTACATCCTGAATGCTCTTAGTCTTACGTGTGATCTGACAATACAGTTTCTGTTAATCCAACATGTTCTAGGGGTATTTCCTCACTATAAATAACTTTTTTTCCCTCCAGCTACAGCCATGGATGCTCGCCTGGAAACAGCCATTAGAAACATTGTGGATATATTTATGGAGTATGCTGATGATGAGGGCAAGAAAAACCAGTTAAGTCAAGAAGAGCTGAAGAAGTTGCTGGACTCAGAAATAAAAAGCGAAGAGTTCAAAGTAAGAGACTCAGCACACTCACTTTACATGATGCTATTCTTAAAATACATGCTGCTTTTTATTCGTCGCTCAGGTGTTCTGTTGTTTAACTCTACCATTGTGTTTTCCAGGAAAAAATCAATTCAGTTGACATCGAGGAGGCCATTAAGTTGCTGGATAAAAACCACGATGGCATGGTCAACTTCCGCGAGTTCTGTCGGTGTGTGTCTATGCTCGCTAAATGCTACTTCCACGCGAAGACAGGCAGGGGTGGCAAGAAAGGCAAGGGCAAAGGGCAAGATGATGAAGCAGAGGACTAAAGAAGATGGACTGCAAAGCCTTAAAATGTTTGTAGCACCTTAATAGATTCATATGTCTTTTATACATATGACATTTACAGTATATATGTTACATGTGACACAGCCGACCCTGAAAACAGATGCTGCAGGTATAAGGCCAGTGGAACATCCATTCATTTAAACATGAATGTAAAATGTGTTATTGTATCTCTGTAACTGGTTTTCACAGATCAATTCAATGCTTCCTGTAAATAAATTAAAACAGTGAAGTTGCTCTGGGCTTCCTTGTCTGTTTATGGCAGTTATTGCAGGTGTAGTTGATACAGTAGGTATCTGGTGTCACTGCTGTGGAGGGAAACAAGCATGGGCTTATTAAACATTCATCAGACATCACCTGCTGTGTTCTCCAGTGCACATATCCCTGTCAGCGCTTCCTCAATGGAAATGTCTCTGTTCTTTCCAATACTAGTGACTAAAGGTGCCGTAGGTTTATCCGTGCATGAATTAAACTCCACCTTTATATTGTTTTATTTGTTGTTGCCCAGTAATCCATTCATAAGTTTGATTAGCACACTTGCCCTGCTCAGGAACACTTAGGTGCAATAATGGGAATGTGTCCATACTATTTTTAATATCATTATATATATACATCATGCAGGAAATCTTGCCCACTCGCAACACTGCAGGACTCTTTGCAGAAAAAAATATTATTTATTGCACCGTGATGTACGTTTCGAGCTGTGTGCTCTCATTCACCCTTTTTCATCTACGACTAACGACTCAGCACCTGCCCTCCCACGGTGAGATGTGCGTGCCTTTGGTTTGATGTTTTAATCTGGCCCACTCCCCATAAACCAGCTCCACAGGTCCTTGAATGATCCAGTGTTTAAAGCCTGATTTATGGTCCTGTGTTAAATCAACGATGTACCTATGTCGTTGCCGTGACGCCGTCGTCAGTTGATTCTTTGTTTAGCTAAATCAGGCTTAACCCTATGGGCCCAAACGACGCAAAGTGTGTCCAAATTCACACCTGTTTTTCTCTATGGATTTTCTCCACAACCATACGTCATAGCGAGAAGCCATTCATATCACATGAAACAGCGGAAAAATTATAAAGTTACACTAAAATTATGTATAACAAAGCTTTCATACAGCTTTGCACACACATTACTCTTGGATGGATTACTCGTGAATGCAGGGTCGCACAGAAATGCCATGCATACCACATGATCAACTGTCTACAAAATAAAAACCTGAGGAATTTCTTCACAATCCATTGAACAGATCTTGTTATCAGTCACTTCATATAGTGAGGAATAATATCATTACTATTTTTCTATTATCTTAGATGTACATATTGCATGTTTCCTTCAGATAAAACACATTTTTGACTTGTGAATGAGTCAATGGAATTTCTTGTAATAATGAAAAAATACTGGCAATCATGTCCACCTGGCACAAACCACATGTTTTGGACAACTGTGAAGTGACAGAATGTCCCAGCATCATGGTTCTTATATTGCCAGATTCCAGAGAGTCTCCCCTCTTCATATATGGCAGAATATGTCGACTTCCAACTTGCTATGGTGAGATACATGCAAAAATGTAAGAATTTAGTAACACAGATTTTTTTTTCATTGATATAAAAATTGATATAAAGTACAGGCACATAGAAGGACATGGAATGATGGCAAAGCTGGTTAGCACAGATTGTCCTGAAAAAACCCCCAAGATATAGCATGTGTATGTAGGCTTTATAATGACTGTGATATGAGCTTAAAAGTAAAGGCAGCAAAAATACCCCCAAAAAGGCCCAGGGCCCATAGGGTTTTAACCGGTTTGTGTGAGAATGCAGCTCTGCAGGCAGGTAATGTAGTTATAAACCTGCACAACCTGTGGAAAGCTGTTAGCCTAAATCAGCTAATGTCACATTCTGCTTCTCTGTCCCTCCCTCTGGCCTCATTCCCACCTCTTCAAATCTGCCCATGACTGCATTAGAACAGGTGGTGCAGGTTGTACCATTCGGGTCCAGCTGATGGCAACAACAGCCTAAAGCAGTGCAGGTAACATTAGGATGTACATTTAGTGTTAAATTTGTTCCAAGATTGATTTTCTGGCATGTCCAGAACTAAGATTACTGTCATCTGACTCCACCCAAGTGCACGGGTGTATTTGATGAGGCGTCTATAAGCCAATCACAGTGTTCCACATCATCTAAAGTGGACTGCAGTGGAACCGCATGCTCTTTTTCAACAAGCATGGCCGACTGTGAGGCAAGGAGGAAGTGCAAGGTACATTTTAGTCTATTAATCATATTGTTAAAGTACATAATTTGTGTTTATACTGTGTTTAAAGTTAACATGAAATGTTCTATTACTAACATATGTCAAAACTCATATGAAACATGAAAAACTATGGAAATACTGTTCTGATTTGATTTTCCAGAGAAACAATAATCTTATAATGCATTTTATTGACGATGTGCACACAATATTCATCTCAGGACAACACTTACAACATACTGTTTCTTGGAATACTTCAAAAAATAAGGAAATTTTAAGTCATGATGACAAATACAAGGCAAAATACACTCACCGGCCACTTTATTAGGTACACCTGTTCAACTGCTTGTAAATGCAAATAGCAAATCAGCCAATGATGTGGCAGCTACTGTAGACATGGTCAAGACGACCTGCTGAAGTTCAAACCCAGCATCAGAATGGGGAAGAAAGGTGGTTTAAGTGACTTTGAACGTGGCATGATTGTTTCAAAGTAGGTTTTCAGAAACTGCTGATCTACTGGGATTTTCACACACAACCATCTCTAGGGTTTACAGAGGATGGTCCGACAAAGAGACAATATCCAGTGAGCAGCAGTTCTCTGGGTGAAAATGCCTTGTTGATGCCAGAGGTCAGAGGTGAATGGTCAGACTGGTTCAAGATGATAGAAAGGCAACAGGAACTCAAATAACCACTGGTTACAGCCAAGGTCTGCAGAAGACCATCTCTGAACCAACAACACGTCCAACCTTGAAGCAGATGGGCTACAGCAGCAGAAGACCACACCAGGTGCCACTCCTGTCAGCTAACAACAGGAAACTGAGGCTACAGTTCACACAGGCTCACCAAAACTGGACAAGAGAAGACTGGAAAAACGTTGCCTGGTATGATGAGTCTGGATTTCTGCTGCCACATTCAGATGATAGGGTCAGAATTTGGTGTAAACATGAAAGCATGGATCCATCCTGCCTTGTATCAAGGGTTCAGGCTGGTAGTGGTGGTGTAATGGTGTGGGGGAGATTTTCTTGACACACTTTGGGCCCCTTAGTACCAACTGAGCATGGTTTAAACACCACAGCCTACCTGAGTATTGTTGCTGACCGTGTCCATCCCTTTATGACCACAGTGTACCCATCACCTGATGGCTACTTCCAGCAGGATAACGCGCCATGTTACAAAGCTCAAATCATCTCAAACTGGTTTCTTGAACATGTCATTGAGTTCACTGTACTCCAATGGCCTCCACAGTCACCAGATCTCAGTCCAATAGAGCACCTTTGGGATGTGATGCCACGGGAGATTCTCATCATGGATGTGCAGCCGACAAATCTGCAGCAACTGTGTGATGTCATCATGTCAATATGGACCAAAATCTCTGGGGAATGTTTCCAGCACCTTGTTGAATCTATGACACCAAGAATTAAGGCAGTTTTGAGGGCAAAAGGGGGTCCAACCTGGTACTAGCAAGGTGTTCCTAATAAAGTGGCTTGTGAGTGTATTTATGCAGTGTGTTTTAAAGCATCACATTATTCATTTATGTGAGTTAACCATTCATGACAAATAAATAATCTCGTGTTTTTTTGTCGACCAAAGGTCAGACAATTTGTTGTCATTTTTCATCAATTGGAATGGACAAGGAAAAAAACACATAATTAAGTATCCTAATAAAAAAAATTGCCAATGATTTATGAGTGCATTTAGAGTAGACACTGTATGTGTACACTGCTAAGAATATATTCTAAACCTGTGTACTAAAGTTTGTATTTAGAGGCTTTGAAAAGTCACTGTAATTTAACACTGGAGAAAAGAGAAAAAGAGAGAGAAAAACCATTAAATTGTCTCCTCACCACATCCTAAATCAGAACTACACCCTTTGCTCACCCAGGTTTTATGTACTGCATTCTCCCGACTGCCTGCCAGGTGGAGCAAGTGTATTAAAATACTGTACATCCTGCAACGAGGTGAGCGTTTGCCAGCACACTGTTTGCCATATACAAGCATGTCCTGTTCTCTCATGCTCTGTAAGTGAGTCTAAATGTGCTCAAGACAACTTGTTTTGAAGTTTCCATAGAATAATTACCTTATTTTTGACATATTCTTGGCTGTGAAAGCAAAGATATTTCTTGTGTGTGGCTCTAAAATGTGTAAGAATAAACTAACCCTAATCCCTCAATTTTAAAAGGCAGCACTTTCAAACATGTCGCTGCCAAACATTCATAAGACATTTGGGTCGCTTTTTTTTTTTAGGGAATTTTCATCCTCAAGTGTTAAGTCACTCACATCCTGGCTTGTGTTGAAAAAAACACCCCAAAACTTCCTATTGGTTCTCCTTTGTGCTGCAGGCAGTGATGTGAAAAAAAATAGACCCTGTTTAAATGGAAACAGCTGTGCAGTCAAACCAGGTCAAGCAGGTTTACCATCGGTGTTATGTAAGAAAGACAAACAGCCTAAAGTAGCCCAGGTACCAAATAAATTTAATATTGAATTTGGTCCAAGATTGATTTCTTAGTGCACCACCTCCTGTTCCTTTACAGTATGTGGTTAGCTAACAGAAGGATGGATGTCTGCACGGCTATTGCACGTTCACTTCTTTCCGAGACGTTTCTTTTTTGCTTATTTGGCATATGTGTTTACTGATAAGAATACATTCAAACTGTATACAAAAGCAGAATGTATCGTAACCCTGGAGGAAATTCAGTCATTCAGTGATGATATACTCTTTTAGAGGAGGAGTGGTGAATGGATTTTAATTTGTGCCCTTCTCACCACTTCCTGTATCAGAGACACACCCATTGCTCACCCTCGTATTACATAATGCATTCTCCCTACTGCCTGCCAGGTGGAGCAAGTGTAATAAAATAGTGTATATCTTTCAAGAGGTGAGCATCTGCCAGCAAACTGTTGGTCACACAAGCATGTCATGTTCTCTCACATAGTGAATGTGAGTTTAAATGCATTCATTTGTTTTAAAAAAGACATGTGGAGGGATTCTACAAACTTTCAGACAGCGGTGAGCAGAGTACTGAAAATCTTTACTCAAGTAAAAGTACATTTACCCCCATAAAAAATGACTCAAGTAAAATTTGAGGAAGCTACTAAAGTGATACAGTCGCTGGTTACTAAATAACTCATCATCTATTCTTGACTTTTTTTTAGATTTCGGTGTAAAAAGTTTGGCCAGACAAGGTCGGGAATCGTCTCTTGAAGCTGCCTCTTGTTGTGGATTTTGCTTTGTCATCATTGCATTGCAGTCAAAAGATAGGTGGTGCTTTTTTTGTCTCCAGGCAGGTGCAAACTTGCAGTACAGGTGCTCCTCGCATGCTCTGCAGCCAACACCCAATCCTCACATTCAAAGCAGACTCATTGTGACGGTCTGAACAGCAAATGTAGTGATGTAAAAAGTAGGTAACTGGCTCAAAAGTATACTCGAGTAGAAACTATAATTCAAAAAGGAACATGAAAAGTACTCGTTCTTTAAAAACAAACAAAAAACCTTTAACTTGTGCATTACTTGTAACATGTTACCACCCACCCCTGCATTCAGATACAGAATACTGAAATTGTTTTGACATAGTGCCAGTGAACAAGCATGTCCTGTTCTCTCAAGAGCTGTAAGTGAGTTTAAATGCACTCATCTGTATGAAACTTGTTTTGAAACTGACATGTGCAGGGAGTCTTTGAACTTTCAGACAGTGGTGGGCAGAGTACTGAAAATCTGCACTCAGGTAAAAGTACATTTACTCCCATAAAAACGGACTCAAGTAAAAGTGAAAATTACCATTTGAGGAAGCTACTCAAGGGATAAAGTCACTGGTTAATAAATTACTCATCATGTAACTGTTGTCTGTTTTAGATTTTGGTGTAAAAAGTTTGGCCAGATGTGGTCAGGAATCGTCTCTTGAAGCTGCCTCTTGTTGTGGTTTTGCTTTGTCATCATTGCATTTCAGTTAAAAGATAGGCGGTGCTCCTCACATGCTCTGCAGCCAACACCCAATCCTCACATTCAAGGCAGACTCGTTTAACTCATGTGCCTTACTTGTAACCTGCTACCACCCACCCCTGGTTTCAGTGCCATCTGCCAGCACACTGTTGGTCACACAAGCATGTCCTGTTCTCTCAAGAACTGTAAGTGAGTTTAGATGTACTCACCTGAAATTGAGATGACTGAACATATCCACTCAAGTAAAAGTACATTTACTCCCATAAAAAAAAGACTCAAGTAAAGGGGAAAAATACCATTTGAAAAAGCTGCTCAAGGATAAGTGATAAAGTCACTGGTTAATAAATTACTCATCATCTCTTCTTGACTTTTTTAGATTTTGGTGTAAAAACTTTGGCCAGATGAGGTCAGGAATTGTCTCTTGAAGCTGCCTCTTGTTGCGGGTTTTGCTTCGTCATCATCGCATTGTGGTAAAAAAACAGATTTGTTGTAAAAAAGTTTTTAAACAGCAAATCTAGTAAAGAAAAAAGTAGATCACTGCCTGCAAAATATACTCAAGTAGAGACTAGAAGTGCTGTTAAAAAGTGAACATTAAAAGTACTCGTTCCTTTTTGGAAAAACATTTTTTGACCCATGTGCGTTACTTGTAACATGTTACTACCCATTACTTGTTTTCACATACTTAACCGTTTGTTCTGTCACAAATTTTTGGCTGTGGAAGCAAAGATATTTCTTGTATGAAGCTCTAAATTGTGTATGAATAAATTAACCCAATTCCCTAAATTCATAAAGGCGGTGCTTTCAAACAAACTGATACAAATAGGAGGTTTTATACAAATGGATAGTAAGGGAAAGAGGAAAAGCAGATTCCTCTACACACACAATGATTGCCAAAAAAGACAAAGAAGCCCACATCCAATTAAACATCACAATTTTTATTTATTTATTTTTTTTGTCTCTAAACAAGTATTGAATGGACACTTCTTTGAAAACCAATTTTTAGTCTAGAGTGGATTTAGCAGTAGGCAGTGCCACATATGCCATTCATCAAAGTTTTACATGCAAACTTAGAAGCCGTGTCATTGGCCCTCGTGTGCCACCCTCTTGTAGTGGAATCTGAGCATCCTACAGACACACACAGTGAACTCTTGGAAGTTCATCTGTCCATCAGCGTTCGCATCCAGCACCCGTGGCATATTGTCACTGTGAGCTGCAGCGATGTTTTGCTGGAGAACATATAATTACAACATGAAATGCATCTGAATGATGAATAAGAAGCATGACAACAAGTGAATGTGTTACGTATAGATTTCAGTGTGAATTGTAACTGTGTCATGTAGAGTGAATGTGTTGAGTTTCTTACTAGGAATAAAGGGTTTTCAATTTCTTTCTGAAACAGCCTCCCTCTTTCCTCGTTGTTTATATTACCAGATTTGTCAGCGTAGTCGGAAAATACATCCACAATGGTTGCAATGGCCTGCTCCAGACGAGCCATAACTGAAGCTGGACAAAAAGATTGATACTGATTTTGAGTAAAACCAAAAGAAACATGAGTTAATGCTTCTGAAACACAGAGTGTGTAAAATCCCCTGCTAGAGGATGATCAACATCAATGCACGCCACTTGCAATTAAAAACTATTCGATGGAGTCAACAGCTCATCACCCTCACTTGGCTTCTCAGTTCTGCAATGACTGTTTCCTTTGTTGCAGCAGTGTGCATTGGTGACAGTATCACAAACCACACATATACAGGCTTATTTTGTTTGCAATAAACAGTTCATCTGAAGGAGAGAAGTTGCTGCGTTTTCTGTGACCGGAAAATTAGGCCAGTTGTGCACAGCCAGACTACATCCAACCACACTGTTGTCTACACAGAGGATAAACAGAAAGTAAAGTTGTGGCAAAGAGTTTTGCAGACACTATGGTGTCAGGTCTTATGAAATCTCTTGATATTGGTAAATCAGATTCATGTGCTGAAGTTTAAAGGTAAAAGCTAAGAATGTAAAAGTCAGAAGTTTAGACTCAACACTGAAGGAGGATGGCAAATACTCAGAGCAACATGTGTTTACAGTAGCACGGAATAAAGCTTTTGTAAATGAGAGGAACTACTCTCAAGTTTTAGACTAACAATGCTGCCAGTTTACAGACAATATTTTGTCATGTCCGTTGCATGTGTCAGGCTGTTTAGCACTCGTCATGCTCAGTATCTGAACATATTGCAGATATTTTCTTTCCTCCCACGTAACTCACTCCCGCAAAGTTGCTTTCTATCAAGACTCACCTCAGAGTTCAGGTTCACCAGGTGAAGAGAGATCAGGTCAGTGTCACCAGCTTGGTCCCAGAGGAGACTGAGAGTCAGACTGATGGGAAAGCCTCCTTTTATCAGGACACACAAGGTCGTACACATGTAGATACTTGTGCATAAAAAAGAACACAACTGTGGTGATTCATGGGAATTTGGTCTGCTCCCAAAAAAACAGCAACAACTGACTTGTTTGTGCCGTACTCTATAACCATGGCATTTTTTATTGATGAAATGTGTATTTGTGCCCTTGCACTAATTAGTAATTAGAGGCCGGGCAGCCTAAGCTGCCAGGACCCTATTGTTGTCCTGCATGTTCTTCTTCTTCTTTCTTCTTCTTCTTCCGAGGAAATCCTACTTTCCATGCGCAAAAAAATCACCAAACTTTGCACAAAGGTCCAGTCTCATGCCAGATTGCCTCAGCTGCAAAAACAGGCCAATAGTCCTGATGGTGGCGCTACAGCAAGCCTCTAAAGTTCAAAATTTTGAAAATTCACAACAAATCAACCATATGTGCTACAGATGCAGATTGCAACTTTCACCAAAATGTAGCCCCAATACTGAAGAAACTTTTGTACATTTAAACCTATTGCAAATTATGAAGTCCATCACTCTGTTTTTTTCAAAAACTGTAGAACTTATTAAACCTATTTCCTCCCACAATTTTTGCTCAGTTGACACCAAACTTGCTACAGAGCATATAGGAGCCAAATATGTTATTGGGAGGTTTGCTTCTAACTGTGTAATTCACTGTGTGGGCATTGGGGGTGCTGTACTGTCACCTGATGAGTTCAGGTATTTTAGGATGTGACCTCACTATGGTCATCAGGTGTTTGGCCCGGAAGGGCAAATGGTTTTTGACCGCAATGGTGCAGACCGCTACAGTTTTTTATTTGTTTTATACTGAGCGTCAAATGTGGATGTAACAGATGGACTTTGCCATGCACACACAAAATAAATGTTATGGTGATGCAACGCAAGAAGCATGGACTCGAAGGTAACGAAGATAACGTAGCGTGTCCAGCAACAGGCGCGTCAACCCTGGTCAAATACCTCAGTAGCTAGTAGTAGACTTAGCTCCTCTGTCCTACACAAACGATCCACGCAGATTTTTGATTTATCGAAAATTGAGCTTACAGTGCATCAAAATGTTTGACTGTAAACGGTATTGTAAACATATACTTGCAAATTCTTGCTAAATACGTTTTCAATGTTCATTAAAAAAAAAAGACAAAATTTTGGAGTCATGGTAGATGATGTTTGGAAAATATCAGAATTTTATCTCAAAAACTGAATTTTTTACAGCATTTTGAATTTCGCTCTCATGTGAACAATTGGAGTAAATGCAAAAATGGCATTTGTAAACATCAGTTTTTCACTTATGGAGCCAATAAATCATTGTACAAAAAAATTACCAACATCTCCATGCTGTCTAGATGCAATTTGTGTATTTTCGGATTTTTGTCTTAATAACTGAATTTTTGACAGCTGTTTGAAATCTGCCTTTACACACTAACAGCTGCTGTCGTACACACAGATGACTGGCTTAGTCAGTTTGTGAAGCTACATGTGACATTTCCGTTTGCCAATTAGCTCAGTGAGATAGAGGATAATTCTTGGGGCTCTAGTTTCCCGGTGCAGCGCAGGGTGGTGCAGGGTGGCGAACCCCGCGAAGAGCTAGTTTCGAGCAGCGCAACCTGAGGCGTGCTCAGTTTGGTAGTTTAGCAGACCGAGGTGCGCTGAGATGGGTGTGGCGGCGCAGCAGGGGGAGGTCTCGACAGATCCAGCTTAGCGCAGTGACAGTTTCGTGCCAAAAGGCTTTGCCGAAGGTGTGCTAAAAGCTCGCCAGCTGAAACCAGGTCTACTGTCAGCGCAGGTGGAGTGCAGCGGGTGTAAGCCGAAGTTTGGCTGACCAGCGGACAGTGCGCACACGTCACCAAAACCTCACAGGCAGGTTTCCAGAATATCAGGCACATTAACGATGCAATAAATAGCCACAAAAACCACTATTCAATACAACTATCTGCAATCAGCACATAAATGTATCTCTATATCGACTGTCCCGTCACATCTGATGTCAGATCAAAGGGGATTGGCACCGTTTGGCACGTTTGGCACCGTTTGGCACACGTAATGGAAACCCAACCTGATTTGATTAACACAGCTGCAAGCTAATGAGTTCACACCCCTCTCAGCCAACCACAAACAGCCACAGCATCAGATAGGGAGTATATATTCAGCATCTGTCATCTTAGAAAAGTCAAAAGAAAAGAAACAGAGTAAGACTGCGAGAGAGAAAGAGAGAGCGTGCGCGCACGAGAGAAACGCAACATTGATTTACAATTGTGGTGACCTCCTCCCAGGCTACCTTTGCATCATCAGCCCGTGGAGGTCTGCTCACAGTTCCGTATATTCGGGCACTGCGAGCTCGGACCTCCCGGACCAAAACACCAGTTTCCTCTTGGGAGAAGTTTGGCCGTCTAACCCTGCTGCTCTCTTCTGCCATGGCGAATTGAGTAAACTCTCATTACGCCTTTGCGCGGCGCATTTAAGGGCGAGGAGAGGGACTCATTTGATTGGTGTGATGTGTGTAAAACCCACTCCATGCTTTCTCTCCTCCCCTCCCTCTTTCCGACTTACGCAGGTAGGAGGGACGGAGGTGGGAAAGAGGACATTACATTAAAAAGGCCACAAAAGCCTGAACACAATAGCTCAGTACAGCACATAATCCATTTCAAGTTCAATCTTGTCAATTAAGTAAAATGAAAACATGGTGATAATTTGTGTTCTATCCCAGGGATAGCACTTGATTAATAGTTACACTCCATTACTGTCCAAAGATAAACATAGCACTTAAACCACTGGTATGTGGGAAATTAAGATTCCTTATCTTGAAGTTTCATTTCCTGGTTAAAAAGTTTAAAAAGTTAGCATGCTTAATATAGAATTTCATGTACTTTACCAAATACGACATCTACAGAAAGAGGCCAGTGAGAAACTTTTATTCAATGAAAGAACTGGCAAATTACAAGAGATAACAGTGTAATCTACTGTTAACAGTAAATAAAACAGTGTGAGCTCATGTAAACATTTCATAACAAGCACTAGAATATGAGCTCCATAAAACAATAAAGCGCACAAATCTGGGCTCATGTAAACAATTCATAACAGAATGTGAGCTCCACAAACAAACCAATGAACTGCTAAAACTCACAATCTTACCAAGAATATTTGTCTTATTTCTAGCCAAAATGTTTCATTTCTCGCCAATTTTTCACTTGAAATAAGTAGAAAAATCTGCCTGTGGAGCAAGATTTTTTTGCTTGTAATAAGAAAAAAAAACACTTGTTCTGGCAGATTTTTCTACTTATTTCAAGTGAAAAATTGGCGAGAAATGAAACATTTTGGCTAGAAATAAGACAAATATTCTTGGTAAGACTTTGAGTTTTTGCAGTGTAAACAGTGTTACCTCATGTAAACAAAAAAAAAGTGCAAATGAACATAAAATATGGAACCTTTAAACAAAAACATCCAAGCTAAGATTTGTTTGTAACCACTGTGTAATCTGAAAAAGCTTACACAGCTGTTTAGGTAGGTTGTGAAATTTGTATACATGTTTTTGTTTGCCTGAGTCTCCTTGCAAATTTCTTCTAGCCTCTGGAGTAGTGCAGTGTCAACCGGATTTGGTTCCTGGCTTCGCTTCCTCTTTTTTTCTCATGTGATGATGTCCCAAGTGGACTAGGAGCAGGAGGGAGGCTTGTGACATCAGAGGAAGATAGTGTACCTGAGCTTGATGCAGGTGAAGGAGGATGATTGACAGTGTGCAAACTTGAAGTACTGGCCTCTCCATCATCACCACATGTAAAGGGTTGGCAGTGTAAATCAATAAGTGCCAAGTTATTTGTTGTGTAGTTCATATAAAAACATGACTCATTTATAATCAACCTGGTGTCAAGTGACCTAATCTGTGACTACCATTAGCACTGTTATTAACTGACGTTGGTTAATGTTAGTTTTGTTGTTTTTGCACTCTCTCCCTCCTTTCATGTTTTTTAAAATGTATTTTAGTAAATCTTTCTGAAGCTTATATCAGAGATGGTGGGGGGAAAAAGACCTTTTAATCTTTATTTCCAAAGTAATAAATCACAGAAAAAAACCAACAACAAAATATTTGAAAACACCACTCTACTTTTATACTTACCAAATGGTACGCATACAGGATTTATATTACTTTACAGGACTTGGTAGATTTCACAACAAAATCTATACATTGAATTAATTCAGGATTACAACAATCCAATTCAGGTGCAAAGTCTCTTATGCTTAGAATGCCACCTTTTTTTCATCTTCCTACACTCTGCTTGTTGCTCAGAATTGCCTAATTTTGCCCAAAAATTGTCCGGCACCGACCATTGCTGCGCAGCAGCTATAATTTATTTTGATTACAGGTTGAGTAGAGCTGCAAGATACAGCCTGTTGTGGGAAAAATGGAAAACTACACAGTGAGTTGATTTCATCCCAGAAACATGATAAGCTTAAACTGCTATCCAGATACAAAAAGTTAACATATTTTCATGCTAATACATTGTCAATAATTAATTCAATATAAGTGGTCTGAAAGGAAGCCAAAATGACTGGAGGTAAAGCTATACCAAACATTTTGTCAGTGCATATGAACCCTAAATATTATTCTACTCCACAAAGACATAATTAATTCAGTCAGGACCACTTTAGTCAAAGAAAACTTTATTTCCATTTGCAGAATTATATTTGCCAGTATGGCTCTGTTTTGGGGCCTCTCTGCCTTTCCTCAGGCCTATGTGGAAAGCCTTAGGTGGAGAGTGCAAACCTGTCTGCCCTTCCATGCGCCTGCGTGGAAAGCCTGAGGCAGAGAGAGCACACCTGTCTGCCCTTCCATGCGCCTACTTGGAAAGCTTAATTTGGGCCCTGGGCCTTTTTTGGGGTATTTTTGCTGCCTTTACTTTTAAGCTCATATCACAGTCATTATAAAGGCTACATACACATGCTATATCTTGGGGTTTTTTCAGGACAATCTGGGCTAACCAGATTTGCCATCATTCCATGTCCTTCTATGTGCCTGTATTTTATATTAATTTTTATATCAATGAAAAAAAATCTGTGTTACTAAATTCTCACATTTTTACATGTATCTCACCATAGCAAGTTGGAAGTTGACATATTCTGCCATATATTAAGAGGGGAGACTCTCTGGAATCTGGCAATATAAGAACCATGATGCTGGGACATTCTGTCACTTCACAGTTGTCCAAAACATGTGGTTTGTGCCAGGTGGACATGATTGCCAGTATTTTTTCATTATTGCAAGAAATACCATTGACTCATTCACAAGTCAAGTCTGTATCTGGTGTGATCACCATTTGCCTCACGCAGTGCAACACATCTCCTTCACATAGAGTTGATCAGGTTGTTGATTGTGGCCTGTGGAATGTTGGTCCACTCCTCTTCAATGGCTGTGCGAAGTTGCTGGATATTGGCAGGAACTGGAACACGCTGTCGTATACGCCGATCCAGAGCATCCCAAACATTCTCAACTGTCCTGGCATGGTAATTGCAGCAAAAAGCTGCTGTTTCTGCATTTCCATGTAAACAGGGATATCGTTTTCACAACTGATCGTGTAAACCCGGATTTTTTTACACGGGATAAATAAAAATCCGTTTTTATTTGTATCGGTATCCGTGTAAACAAGGCCTAAGGCAGGGAGAGCAGCAGCAAAGACCCCCAGGAACAGAACAGAGCAGCATCAATGACACATACAAATCACATTGATAAGTCAGACACAGCATGAAAAGGAGGAGCTGGGGTGGAGGTGGGTTGCAAAGCGGCTTGCAGAGGAAGCAGCAACAGTAGGCAGGCCAGAGCAGTTTGAATAGGGCACCTTGAATGAGATTCGCCAGTTGGTTGCACAGAAAGGAATCATGTGATCTTTCAGCTGACTCCCTTCCATCAGTCAGCTGCTCCATCAGTTGATTGAGCTGTTTCAGATCAGCTGATGTAGCTGGAATGTTAGCTGAGCTGCCTGAACTAACGCTGTGCACAATTCCTGAAGATTAAAGAAAATACGTTTTGATGAATTACTCATCATGTAGATGTGGTCAGGGATTGTCTCTTGAAGCTGTGACTTGTTGTGGGTTTTGCTTTGTTATCATTGCATCGAGGTCAAAAAACAGGTGGTGCCACCTTTGCTTCCAGCTGGCAATGTGGCATCTGCAGAAAAGGTGCTCCTCGCACGCTCTCCTGCCTACACACATTCCTCGTTTAACAGCAGACTTGTTGTGACAAAGGTATAAACAGCAATGTAGTGAAGTAAGAAGTAGATCACTGGCTCAAAAATAAACCGGAGTAAAGAATAGGAGTACAGTTTTAAAAAGGAACATGAATAGTCATTTTTACTTTAAAAAACTACTTTTTACTCGTGTGGGTTACTAGTAAGGTGTAATTACCCACCCCCTGCTTTCACATACAGAATTCTTACCATGTTTTGACACATTCTTCGCCGTGACAACAAATTAATTTCTTGTGTGTAGCTATAAATTCTGTGAGAATAAATTAACTCTCATCCCTTGGTTCATAAAGGCAGTGCTTACACAAGTAATGATAGCAATAAAAAGACAGAGAAGCCCACGTCATATCAAACGTCATAGTTTTTATTTTGAAAAATAATATTAAAGTCAAATTAGATGGATTTAGCAGTAGGCAGTGTCACATATGACATTTGCACATTTTTGTTCAATTCGATTTTGACGGCAGTCCTTTAAAGGTTTTATTTGCAGGCTTGTGCACAGCTGCCACCTTGTTGGCATTTGGCCTTACAGTATCTGGTGTAGGCCACCATATTCAGCCACCTAGAGAAGACCTCAAAGTCCATCGTGTCGATGCAGTTCTTTTCCATCCATTGCTTCATGAGTTGCTTACTTTCATCATTTCATTGTTAGAGTCCTCCTGTACAAGCTTATTCAGCTGGTCCTTGGTCAACTTGCCGTCGACAGCGTGCTTGTCAAACAGTTTTTTAGCGTGGGTGTCATGCCAATTTATAGCGGCTTCTAAGGTGCAATCCAGAAGAGCCATCGCTGAAGCTGGACAAAAGATTGATACTGATTATGTGTAATAAGTTTTCAAAACAGCAACACAAGTTACTGTTTTTAAAACACAGAGGATGAAAAGGAAGTTTTGCAGACACTAGGGTGATATCACTTGATATTGTTCAGTTAGATTCATGCAATATTAGGCTAAAGTAAACAGATAAGAGCTAACAAAGTAAAAGTCAGAAGTTCTGTCTCAACACTATAAAGGAGGATGACAAATACTCAGAGCAACTTGTGTTTACAGTAGCACAGAATAAAGCTTTTGTACAGTAAATGAGAAGAACTACTCTCAAGGTTTACACTAATAATGCTGCATGCTGTACAGACAATGTAGACAATATAGAGATACAGATATACAGTA
The DNA here is from genome assembly GCF_011397635.1 of Epinephelus fuscoguttatus. NCBI lineage: Eukaryota > Metazoa > Chordata > Actinopteri > Perciformes > Serranidae > Epinephelus > Epinephelus fuscoguttatus. The sequence goes on from NC_064759.1 coordinate 13,312,010, forward strand.
ATTTCTTTCCACCCATAAAACTCCCTCCTTCCATGTTGCTTTCTATCAAGACTCGCCTCAGAGTTCAGGTTGACCAGGTGAAGAGAGATCAGGTCAGTGTCACCAGCTTGGTCCCAGAGAAGACTGATGTCAGACTGAAGGAGACAGCCTCCTTTTATAAAGGTGGACACAAAATATCCAACGTGTGTAGATACATAGATAAACAGAAGAACACAAATGTGCTGATTCATTCCGGATATCTGGCCTGATTCCAACAAACCAGCTTCACCAGTCCTCTGTGCCAAACATGGCTTTATCACTGGAGAAATCTGTATTTGTGTTCATGCAGTGATTTGTGAAGTATTTTGTTTACAAGATGAGTGGAGCTGTAAGGTGCATCCTGTTGTGGAGAAAACTACATCGTGACTAGATTTCATCCCAGCCCAAAAATGGCGTGATTAACCCCCCTCAGATACAAAGAAAAACCTCACATATTTTTATGCTGATACATTATCAATAATTAATTTGATAAAGGAAACCAAAATCACTGGACATAGAAGCTGTTACACCCTGAAGTCCCCATCATCATGTTTCCTTGTTTTCAGTTTTGTCAGTATTTCCTGTTTTATTTTGACACTCACCCTTGTCTCTCATTTCAGGCACTTCACTTCATCAGGTAGGTTGATCAGGTATCTTGCATTTTTTGGGCTGTTTTTCTGTTCACCGACCTTCATTAAAGTCCTTGTGTTTTTGAGTCCTGCTACTGAGTCCTCTCTGTTGGTGGTACCAGTCTGATAGAAGCTAAGCTTAACCAAAAGTTCTGTCAGCGTGCATGAACCTTATTTGACTCAGTTGCTTTCAAACAAACTGATGCAAATAGGTGGTTTTTGAAGAGGTAAAAATCAGTGCCTGGAATTGAGCCTGTAGGCTCCCGACCTTGTCCTCAACGTTGCTTCTCAGTTGTCCTCTGATGTCGATCTGGTACCTTGGATTCTGCTAATTAATACTCAGAGAAAACACTGGAGACAGGCAGAGTCCGATGCAATCGAGTTTAATGTGTTCACAACCTTCAACACATACAACTCATGAGCCAAGCCCCGGAGCTGGACTGAAACTCGCTTCTCAGCACGTCTGCTTTTATGCTGGTGGAGACTGGGTAGAGTCTCCACCTCTTTCTGCTAATCCATCCCACTTTAATCCAAATCTATTGGTGGCAACCTTCTTCTTTTTGTCCAATCATAAGCAGGCCCGTTTTTAATGGTATATCACTTTCGTTTTGAGCCTGGAATTTCCCAAATCTCCCACCCTTAGCTCTGGATTCGCTTTCACTTTATTTTTAAAAAACATGTGAATTTTAGGGACTTTCTTGATGCAGCCCCTTGTGCTCTCATGTGCTCTCATGCAATATGAACCTTTGATGTGCATCAGGTAATACAAACATTTGAATGTGTGTGTGTTATCCTTATACAGAACATGATAGGTTATGTGTGTGTTCTTCAATGTGTGGATACAATGTGAGCTCATAACTCTATTTTGTGAATGCTTGGACATGTATAACAGTGCTTAAACACATATAGATGCATTTCAATCGGCTTTATAGACCCTTATACATAAAACATGGTTATATGATGATTATGTGGCTTTTGTTTCTTAATCAACTTATGCAGTATAACACTTTTACTTGATTTGGGATTAACTCTTTACACTACATTTTGTACAAATAGATGGCAAGGGAAAGAGGAAAGGCAAATTCCTCTACACATGCCGTGATTGCCATGAAAGACAAAAAAGCCCACATCCAATTAAACTTCATAGTTTTTTCTCAACAAGTAGAGAATGGACACTTCTGAGAAAACCAATTTTTAAACCCAGAGTCTAGAGTGGATTTATCAGTGGGCGGTGCCACGTATGCCATTTGTACATTTTTGCTTTACACATTTTGATGTTAATTCTTCAAAGTTTTACATGTGAACTTGTGAGAAGTTGAACTGACGCATGCATGCTGTCCTAATGTAGTGGAAAGAGAGCATTCTACACACACAGAGAACTCTTTAAAGCTCATCTGTCCATCAGCGTTCATATCCAGCATCCGTGGGATCATGTCACAGTGAGCTGCATAGGTGCGTTGCTGGAGAATATATCATTACAACATGTGTTTACAGTAGCACAGAATAGTACTCTTGTAAATGAGAGGAACTACTCTCAAGTTTTAGACTAACAATGCTGCCAGTTTCCAGACAATATTTTGTCATGTCTGTTGCATGCGTCAGGCTGTTTTGCACTCATCATGCTCAGTATCTGAACATATTACAGATATTTTCTTTCCTTCCACAAATATTTCTACAAAAATAATGATAAGCATAAAAAGACAGAGAAGCCCACATCGTATTAAACTTCATAGCTTTTATTTTTTCCTCAGCAAGTATTGAATGGACACTATTTGGAAAGTGTAAAGTCAAATTAGATGGAATTGGCAGTAGTGTCACATATCACATTTGCACATTTCAATTTTGATGGCAATCCTTAAAAGGTTTTATTTGCAGGCTTGTTCACAGCTGCCACCTTGTTTGCCTTTGCTGTATTTGTTGGAGGCCACCATACACACACAACTACAGAAGTCGTTGAAATCCATTGGGTCTTTGCAGTTCTTGTCCATCCACTCCTTCATCTTCTCACAGCAACCTGACTCCATTTTTGCCTGCAGAACACATTATGACAACATGAAATGCATCTGAATGGTGAATAAGAAGCATGGTAACAAATGAATGTGTTATGTATTGATGTGCATTTGTAACTGTGTCATGTAAAGTGAGAGCATTGAGTTGCTTACTTTCATGTCAGATTCCTTCTCAAACAGCTGCTTCAGCTGATCCCGGGTCAACTTGCCGCCAACAGCGTGCTCATCAAACATTTTTCCAAGGGCTTCACAGACGCAATCCAGACGACCCATAGCTGAAGCTGGACAAAAAGATTGATATTTCTGATAATAATTTCTAGTAATAATTAAAACAGGTGCAGACACTATGGTGTCAAGTCTTGTGAAATCTCTTGATAGTGTAAATTAGATTCATGCAATATTAGGCTTAAAATAACAGGTAAGAGCTAACAATATAAAGTCAGAAGTTCAGACTTAGCACTTTAAGGGAGGATGACAAATACTCAGAGCAACATGCATTTACAGTAGCACAGAATAAAGCTTTTGTACAGTAAATGAGAAGAACTACTCTCAAGGTTTACACTAATAATGCTGCCGCTTTACAGACAATATATATATAGAGCTACAGATGTACAGATATTTTCGTTCCAGCCATAAAACTCCCTCCCTCCATGTTGCTTTCCATCAGGTCTCACCTCAGAGTTCAGGTTCACCAGGTGAAGAGAGATCAGGTCAGTGTCACCAGCTTGGTCCCAGAGGAGACTGATGACAGACTGAGGGGACAGCCTCCTTTTATAAGGGTGGACACACAATAACACATGTCAATACATACATAAACAAAAGAACACAAATGTGCTGATTCATACTGGATATCTGGCCTGCTCCTAACAAACCAGCCTCACCGGTCCTCTGTGCCATACTGTATAAACATGGCATTTATCATTAATTATGTGTATTACAGTATTGTTCATGCAGTGATTAGTGAAGTATTTTGATTACAGGTTGGTTAGAGCTGTAAGGTGCAGCCTATTGTGGAGAAAACGTGACTACATTTCATCCCAGCCCAAAAATGGTGTGATTAACCGCCTCTCAGATACAAAAAACTTCCACACATTTTTATGTTTATACATCATTAACAATAAATTTAATAAGTATCTGAAAGGAAACCAAAATCACTGGCCACAGAAGCAAAGTTAGACCAAAAGTTCTGTCAGCGTACATGAACCTTATTTGACTCCACAAAGATATCCTGAGGATGGAAGAGAATACTCTCAAGGAATGATGTATATCTATGTTTTAGTGAGGTTGTTATCCCTTATAAAACTTAAAGGTTACATACTTCATCAGGACCGCACCTTGAATGTCCAGCGTGTAGACTTTAGGGACAAATTTTGTACTGGACACTTGGGGCATCTCAATAGACTCAATCATAATTTTGGATGTATCTTTGGTGCCCTTTTTGCAACTGAAAATAATGAAGTTAGATTTTCTTATAATCTTAATCTGAACCATATAGCATAGGTGGTGAAACCAGCATTAGCATCTTTCATCAGTATTATAATTTGAATTGGAGAGAACAAGGGTTGTGTCATCTGCAAACATTATTGGGGAAAGGATATTTGAGACATTAGATGAATCATCTATATAGATGAAGAATAATATTGGTCCAAGAATGGACCCCTGTGGAACCCCACAGGGTAATCTAGCCTTGTTGGAATAGTAACCCTGAAAACCATATTCATACAGTTTTTCTAATAAGATGTGATGGTTTACTGTATTAAAAGTGACTGCTTTATTTGGGGTTTTACCTGGGTTAAATTATCTGGTCCATTTGTTTTGGAGAGGAAGCAGCCTCTGCGGATAATTCGGTACCTGGTAATAAACTCATGAATGTCCAGAAATTAAGTTATAAGAGAAAAAAGGTGAGTGTACATTAGCAGGTGTAAGGCTGTCCGACATGCCAAACAGCGTGAGAAAAACACTGATTTGTAACAAGAAACCGCTTTATTCAGTGTTTTTACCCGTTTTAATAACGTGGTTTATTTGTTTTAGAGAAGAAGTGACCCCTGGATATGTTAAAGTAACAGTAAAAAAAATCTCCTGAACAATGAACATTGAAGGAATGTGAACCAGGGAAGGTTTCAGCTGGTTGCAATCTGCAATTCTCACTGCTAGACGCCACTTTAATGTTACACACTGGACCTTGAAAAATATTTCCAGCATTTGGAAAATTTTGGCAATGTGCTTTGTCTTTGTGCTATGCTGTCACGTGAATTAAAGACACAGATTAGAGTTGATCATCTCATCTAGGGATGTCATGATTACCGATATTACGGTAAATTTCGGTTAATTTTTACACGGTAAGAATTACCGTTTATGTTTAAATTAATTGCATTATTGCGGTGGATTATCAGGACATGTAATAACAGCCTCATTCAAGTCTCGTGATGCAGGCGCTGCCTGAATGTGTACCATGTGTAAACACAAAGAATGAAAACATGGCGGAAGGTGGTGATAGCAGCACTCAGGACATTTCCCCCCCAACTAAACGCACAAAGTCTGAGGTCTGGGCGTACTTTGGGTTTCTGAAGAATGCCAAGGGACAGCTGGTGCAGGACAACTATCCTGTGTGCAGAACATGCAGAAAGAAAGTTGCTGTGAAGGGTAGCAACACTACAAATCAACAGGGCCGACAGAATATAAACTGACGTAACGTAACACTAATTGAGATCAACTATGATTGAATCACTATGATTATGGTTATTGTATGGCGAGCTAGAATCGATACAGACGGCCAGTTACGCTTTCTCGACATAAGTTCAAGGAAACAACATAAAACGCTGCTGCGTTAACCTTTGACCGAGAGCATGCACTCCTTTTCTCATACAGGTAATCCTCTGACTCACATGCACACTTCTAATGTGTGAATTATTCTGTGTAATGATGACCGTTGCCCTTAGGGTTTTTTGGTTTCTCCTGCACATTTGTGATATCTGTTCTATATATTGTATATCTTTTGTTCTACTCTTGCATTGTTTTGTTTTATATATATTTTTCCTCTCATGTTAATAAATAAATAATATATAAATTGTTTACATATTTTGCTGACTGTTAAAATGCACCAGACAAATAAGCTTTGCTCCTGTAATGTGTTTACATATTTTGTTAATTTAAAATAAAATTTTCTGTTGCTGTGCCAATCCCTTGCCCCTTTAATGTGAAAGTTTCATTTTAATATAAGATTTTGGCTGTTAACATTTTAGTATGATAAGGAAGTTACAAGATTTAGTGAAGTTACTTCAATTTATCTATTTTTTGGACATTTTACAGCACTTAAAAAAATATCACAATATTATCGTTTACCATAATAATTTGGTCACTGTAATCGAGATATCAAATTTTCCATATCGTTACATCCCTAATCTCATCTCTCTTTGTAAGACTCCACCCAACATCTACCATCAAAGTATGTAGTAACACTGTAAACTGGTGCTGTAAAAAGTTTACAAAAAAATAAGTTTTAATCACTATAACATAATTAGTTAAGCAGGACTTACTCACATAACAGTAACAGTGGCAGAGGATGACCCAAATGCAGCAACAAAGAGGAGACAAGGCAACATTCAAAGCTTTAGCAAGCAGAAATCAGGGAAAAAAAAACCATCAACACACTGTAAACCTCAGCAAGATAATAAGGCAGGAACTCCATTGCAGCATCATCACAGTCAAACATAGACTAAAGGAGAAAAGGGTCTGCTATACTCCCACAGGCTGACAAGTTTAGTTTTCATAGTTGAAAGGGGTTTATACTCACCATTTTTGGGCTGGGAAGAAAACTACTCACTGTGTAGTTTTCTATTAATGACACATTTTCCCCACAATAGGCTGCACCTTACAGCTCTATTCCACCTGTAACCAAAACACTTCACACATCAATGCATGAACATACACAGATATTTCATCAGTGTCAACGGATCCAAACTTTTGTCAATAGCCAACACAAACATGAGTCCACCTTCTGAGCAATGATAAATGCTCCATCTATACAGTACAGCACAAAAGAACCTGTGAAGCTGGTTTGAGGGGAGTGGGCCAGATTTCCAGTACATGAATCACTACATGTGTGTTTCTTTGTAAATGTATGTAACTGCATGTGTCAGACATTGTGTGTCCACTCTTATAAAAGGAAACTTTCCCCTCAGTCTGACATCAGTGTCCTCTGGAACCAAGCCAACGTGATCTCTCCTCATCTGGTGAATCTGAACTCTGAGGTGAGTCTTGACAGAAAGCAACATTGAATTTGTGAAGAGTACAGAAGTGTTCTGTGTGTGAAAAGAGGGGTGGGTAGAAACACAAGTAATGCACGAGTTAAAAATAGTTTTTCTGTAAAGGAACGAGTGCTTTTCATGTTCCTTTTTGAAATTGTATTTTTGAGCCAGTTATCTGCTTTTTACACCACTACATCTGCTGTTCAAACTGTCATTACAATGAGTCTGCTTTGAATGAGAGGATTGGGTGTAGGTGAGAGAGCGTGCCAGAAGCACCTGTACTGCAAATTTGCACCTGCCTGGAGACAAAAAAAGCACCACCTATCTTTTAACTGCAATGCAATGATGACAAAGCAAAATCCACAACAAGAGGCAGCTTCAAGAGACGATTCCCGACCACATCTGGCCAAACTTTTTATATCAAAATCTGAAAAAAGTCAAGAATAGATGATGAGTTATTCATTAACTGGTAACTCTATCACTTCTACTTGAGCAGCTTTTTCAAATGGTAATTTTAACTTTTACCTGAGTACAGATTTTCAGTACTGTCTGAAAGTTCATAGACTCCCTGCACATCTCAATTTTAAAACAAATTTGAGCAGATGACTACATTTAAACTCACTTACAGAAGAATTATTCTAAGACTTGACACCATAGTGTCTGCAAAACTCTTGGCAACGACTTTATTTTCTGTCCATCCTCTGTGTTTTAAAAGCATTAACTCATGTGTTTCTTTAGTTATTACTTAAAATCACTATCAATCTTTTTGTTCAGCTATGTCTCGTCTGGAGCAGGCCATTGCAACCATTGTGGATGTATTTGTGGATCACGCTAACGGTGATGGCAACTTAAACAAGGGTGAGCTAGCAAAGCTGTGGGAGAAAGAAATCGAAAACCCTGAGATTAAAGTAAGAAACTCAACACACTCACTTGTTATCATGCTTCTTATTCACCATTCAGATGCATTTCATGTTGTGATTCTGTGTTCTCCAGGCTAAGATCAGTTCAGCCAACTGCGCCAAGATCATGGGGAAGATAGACAGGAACCGCGATGGAGAGATCAACTTCAGAGAGTTCGTTAAGTGTGTGGGTTTCATGGCCAAATGCCACTACCGTGAGAAGACTGGCAGAGGCCAAGAAGATGAAGACTGAACAGAAGACTGAGTATGAAACCTTTGAAGAATTACCATCATAATGTGTGAAACTATTTACTAGTATCGACACTGCCTACACTGGCAACAGAAGCTACAGAATGTGACTTCTATTGTCTCTGTGAATTGGTTTTCAGTAGTGTCCCTTCAATACTGTCTGAGAAAAAATAAAAAGTTGAAATTAATATGGCCGTCCTCATTTGTTTGTAACAATCACTTGCATAGTAGCATTCAGTCTCATTGCTTTGGATGAAAACAAGCATGCACTCTTATTGTTGTAAGTCCTCCGCAGGCTAAACCTTTGCCTGATGCCTTGTTGTATCATCTTTTCCCCAGTGGGAGTCATTACAACTCTCTGTCTGACTCTTACTTTCTCTCTGTCCATCTATCCATGTGAAACCACGGACAGCCTATTTGTCTATTTGCATCTATTTGTTTGAAACCAGCATATATATTGATCTGTCAGCCAGTTGAAGCTGAATAAACAGTCTGTGTAAATGGTTCGACCATCATGTAGGTAAATCAAGACAAAGGCATGAAAGTAACCTAACTCCTTCTCTTCTTTTCAATCAGAAAGAATCTCATTTGACATGTAATGAATTTCTCAAAATCTGAACGCACAGTGGATTTATTGCGTAAAAGCACTCTGATGTAAAACTCCGCATAACCCTAACAAAGAGAGCTACACAAAAGAGTCAGAGAAACACGGCAAAATAAGAAGAAAATGAGAAAACACAGGCAGAGGGCAGAGCCTCTGCAGAAAAATATGCTGACACACACTTCTTTGGGCCATACGTGATTATTGAGAGGGATTACTCTTGTTTGAGTCTACTGGGTAAGAACGCATGATTCAGACAGGGGGCGCTCTGTGTCTGGCTTCGTGGCACTTTGTGACAGCAGAGCTCAATGAAGCTGCCACGTTCAGAAAGGAGACGAAGCCACAGTGAACTGCTCCGAAATCGAGAAGCTGGTCAAGGAGCTCCGTGGGCAGCGGAAACGATTGCTGGTCTATCTGACGTGTTTTTGTACTTATTGCACTTATTTGTCAGTCAGTTGTGCCAGACAGATAAGCACACACACACACACACACACACCCATCTTTGGCCTGGTCCGTCATGGCGATTGCAGCTTCACACTTGTAAGGTTTTGTTGCTACATACCTGTCAGCTTTTGTGACATTATTGCTTCAACAAAAATCTTGCCAAAGAAAGACAGACAGACTCACAAACACCTGCCAAAATAACCAAAACAGCTTCTGTGGTAGCTCCAGCTAAAGCAGTTGTGACCAGGATCACATCTTCTGTGAAGAGACACACACCCAGTTGCACAACTTGTCAACAATATTGGCTGTTGCAAAGTTCTGGTAGCAGGTAAAAACTGGATTGTGTCCATACCACCTTTCTAATAACATGTAATTGTTGTTGATGCCTAAGGGTGGGGCGTAACACTAGCACACAGATCTGGTACTGAAAGGTGGATTTTAACTGCACATGTCCCAATCCTCACTCGGAGAAAAAAGTATCATGGAGCATTGTTCCTGTGGGCTACAGCAACACTTTGAGCCCCAGTTTGGATCTATCATACTTTTGGTTCCAAAGGTATCATACCGAAAGTGTTTGGTGGAAACGAGGCAGTTAAAATGGTGAAATGTGAGTCTTTATGCCATGAAGCCTCCAGATACAGACACTTAACATATCTCTGTGGAAACCTACAATAACAGATGAAGTTAATAGGTAGTGTGCAGGGGACCCTAAGTACTGGATGCAGAAGCAAAGCTGTTCCAAAAGTAATGTAAGCATCAATGGTAAACATGAATTAACCCTAACGTCTATTTTACTCCACAAAGGCATTTAATTTATCCAATAGACCAGAAGAGACAACACACTAGTAGTGAATGTGTGTATGAATGAACCTGAAAGCATCTTTCAGTAATTATGTTACTTGTTGTAGTCTGTGGTATCACTGTTACATCAGAATTTCTGAGGTGAACTCAACAGAAATAAAGTGGGGAAAAAAACAGGAAGGAAGAGTAGTGACTGAATTTCAGTACAGCACAAGTTACTTTTTATGAATCGTGCTTTGATGTAGTCTGCTGCAGTATATGCATGGATGGATTACTAAATGGGCAAATCGTACACAGTCAGTGGTCTCCATTTACCTGTAAAATGACACTCAAATGAACAAATACTGACGAGGAAGAGACTCAAAATGACCACAAAGAGATGCAAAGGAACTGCAAAGAGACACAAAATAACTACGAAAACATGCAAAACAACTAAAAAGAGACACAGAGGACCACAGAGACACAAAACAAAACAAAACAATGACTACAAAGTGACATAAAACAACCAAAAACAGACAAAAAATCACCCCAGTAAGACAAAAACAAAAAATACTCCAGAGACCCAAGTGACTACAAAAAGACACAAAACAACCTCAAAGAGACACAAGACAACAACAAGGAGACACTTCATGATCACAAATACAAAACCACCACAGAGTGTGTGCCAAAAACTGCAGTTCTTTAAACGGCCACTTGAAGCCTGGCTCCAGAAGCTGGTCAGTCCCTTAGACCACCATGTTGAAATGCCCAACTTTACAGCAGACATAATCAGGTTTACCCTTCATCACAACTGTAGGGGATACATTTTTATATAACTCAGCCATTTACATATTTAAGGGCGGGCTGCTTTGTTTACAGGCTGTCTGCTGATGGTGTCCTCAGCTTCTCAGTCAGATCCACCCCTCGCTCCTCCACAGCACCGGCCTCTCATCTACACATGGTCACATCTGGCTCCACAAAGGCCAAGATGGCAGCTGCTGAAATGCTGAACTCAGGGTTTCAAAATGGAAGTCCACATCAACAGGTGGCATCACTGTAGCTATTTCCACTATTCTTACAGTCTGGTGCTGGGGCCTTTTGCATACCTGTGTCCAGGTGCCCATTGTCTCGTAGTCAGGCTCAAGTATATGGAGTTAAACTGTATCTGCACATGTAAAAGAAGGGGTAGTGTTTAATAGTTCACTGCAAACAGTCTAATTATCAACAGTTGTCAACAACAGATACAGATGGAAAGAAAAAGGAGTGACTCACAGAACAAACTTGAACTAGGCCTACATTGTTTCCAAGCTTCTCACATTTCCTGCTGTTCAGCAGTAACTCATTGTAAACCAAGCTGCGTGGTAGCAGCAACATTATTCTTGCTCATTCTTGCTCAAAACACACCACTGCCGAGAGATCTGAGCCCCACTTTGGATCTATCATTCCTTTCAATACATTCAGCCAAACCATAGCTCATAAACTATAATGAACTCAACAGGGTTATGACTCTTGCTTGCACAACTGGACCTGCTAAACGGCAACGAGCTTGTTTTTATCAAGCTGCAATAACTGGATGCACATGCATTTTGTTGAGTTACAGAAGTGAATGAAAGAAGTGAATGATTTGTTCACTTGACACAACTTTGCATTTTCTGTGCATGTTTGAACTAAACAGAGAAAATTACCAAAAGATTAAAAGAGCCGGGTGGAGAAAGGATGAGGAGCTATTTAGCTACTTCCTCTGTGAAATCCTCAGCTTGAGGTAAACAAGCATTCTTGCACACACACACACACACACACACACACACACACACACACACACAAACAACCACTGGGTTGTAGTGGAAAATTGTTTTGGCATTGTCACCACAGGAGAGGCGGAGACTGCACAGCACACAACAGCAGCCTGTTGTGGCAAAAACAGAGAGCTCTGCTCTAAACACTGATGTATTACACTGCAGGGTTTCATGTGATCGTGAAAAATTTGGATTTTAGTAAATTATTCATTCACCAAGAGTAAAACCTATGCTCATGCAGCACACAAGTTGAACTTAATTGTACTTAAAATAAGCTTTACTTTTACTTTTATCAGTATTTGTCAGAAGTCTCCCAGTGTTTAACATCTACTTCTGCTGCTGCTGTGTGTCACATCCAAGTCAATGATTTTCCTGTTTTCAGATTCATGTTTTCCAAACTATGTCAATGTAACCCACCTGGCGTGTGTTCCACCAGCCCTGCAGGTATGTCTATTGTCTAGGTTCTAAGAGGAGACTGAAAGTAAAATAGAGCAGTAAAGTAGTAAATGAAACACTTTTATTTCTTCCCAAAAAAAAAGAATATCTCACACCAACCGTTAAACTCTTTCAATTCACTGTATTGGTTTCTGTTTCAATGTTTAACGGCTTGTTTCACTTTTATCTGGTATTCACCTTTAAGTTAAACAATAGCTTTAAATGAATTTTTTCCACTTCAATTCACCTTTTTATATTTGTGACAAGGACCCTTAACCTGGTACACAATTGGGCATAACAGAATTTAAACACACATGACCCAAATTCCACCTTGTATCAATTCACAAATAAGTTGTTAAATAAATTGTTGGGACCCAACCAAAATAAAAAAACAAAACAAAAATAAAATATTGAGATCTCAACAAACAAAAATGTGTCAACAGGGTGAGTATGAGTCAGTACTTGGTCACTCGACCCAAGTTTTTCCTTTGTGAGTGCACTTGCGTTTCCTACCACCCTTTATGAGAAAGACTGTCCATCCTGGTTACAGGCGATGAAGGCTGTGTGGTAAATAGAGAAGAGGGGACTGAAGACGATGGGGATGATGACTGGGGATCCAGGGAGCCGGGATGGAGGAATGAGAGAAAACCAAAAGTGGCGGGATGGAGGCAGCTTGGCAACTCGATCCAGTCTGTAGAACAGCTCAACAAAAACCAGCCTGCACAAAAGGTGCAGGGAAAAAATTAATAATTGTCCTTATCAAAAGTCCACTGGGTGTTGTCTCTTTCTTTTCCCTTTTTCTTTCTTATCTCTGAATCACACACAGTATCACACAATCCCTCGTATCACACATCATAACATTACACTCACATGTACTTGAACTTTTACATCATATGCTTAATAAAAGGGCTCACAAAGAATATATTCACACATTTACCACATAACATAAACTGAGTCTGCTAAATTAGCTGAATTAGCTGACCAACAGGCCCAATTAGCATTTTTTACAGTATTTACACATTTCCAAAATAAACACACCGTTTGTAATATCACCATGAGCTTATCAGCTTATCCCGACTGGTTTTTAGCACAATAAATCTACAGTCCAAGTTATAAACCTTTATCAAGTTATCAACCAGAATGCAAATTCACCGTGCTAGTTCAATGTGCAAATTCACAGTGTTTGCTAACAGCTAACTCACCGGGATATCCAATAGCCACGTCGCTCGGACAGGTCGGGAACCTCCGCGGCGTCGGACGGCTTCTCTTTCCACGGTCAAAAGACTCTTCTAACGTAGCTTTGCTACTTTCTACTTTAAAGACAAGTAGTTAACTATTGTCTTGTGCTAATAACAGCTCTCTGCTGATGCTGCTAAGCTCAACTCTCCACACTCGTGTCTGTTGTCTTCTTCTGACTAAAACTCGTCAGTCCACCCCTTCCTATCGCTCAGTTACGCCACTCGGCGGCAGCAGTGAGCCACCAAACCTGAAAACATAGATAATCTGATACTAGAATGGCTGTTCAGACTGCTGGGCTACACTCTCCCCCTCTAAAACCGCATCAGTCCCTGCATGCGTGCACCTCAGTAAGCATTTAAAGGGCTGATCTGGGACTGGGGAAGTAAAGCTTGTAAACTTTCAAAGAATGAACTAAGCGCAAGAATCAGCGGCTTTCCTAGCTCATCATAAGTAAACTTCTGTGGCGGACGTCGCTCCCTAGCAGAACGTCTAGGCTCATCAGGTTCACTTTCAGATAAAGCTACATGTCTTGGCTGAACATTACAACTGTGCTCTGACTCAGGTAAGTTATTTTTGTCTTGTGCTTGCCCTGATGACTCTGGTGTCTGATTGTCAGATTGTGGAGGAGGCTTAACACGTCAGTTTCAGGAATGTCTATGATAACATGATCAGGTGATGTCACATGTGCCTCAATCTCTGGCTCAGGGGCATGGATGGGAAGTCACGTTGCACTTCCTCAGACAGGGTTGTCGGGACCCGAGGGTGAATTCAATGGCCTGAGGGTTAAGAGCAGCCAAAGGTTGTCTGGTCTCATCTTCTGCGAGTTGCAAGATGGGAGGTTTTGTTGTCACCTCTATGACCCTCTCTTCCCAATAACCATCCTCTTCATCACTGAGGTTCTCCTCTTGATCACTCTGATCCATTTCCTGATCTGTGACCTCTCTGTTTCTCAGACGTCTCCTCCTTGACACTGTTGTCTCAGTTTCCCCTTCCAACCCTACATCGATGGGCAGGAATCCGCAAGGAAGAAGGAGGTCGCGATGTAATGCGATGTGGACCGTTTCCTCTCTCAGGTTTGACCACGTAGACAGGCCCTCCATTGATCCTTTTCACCACAACATGAATCGCTCTCTCCCATCTGTCTGCCAATTTGTGCTTTCCTCGTATGTTAACGTTCCGCACCAATACACGGTCTCCTGTGATAAGTTCGGCTGTCCTCACTTTAACATCGAATCTGGTTTTGTTTTGTTCTCCTCTCTTGCGAGCACGATCAGCAGCTAATGTATAGCTCTCCTGCAGGCGCTGACGCAAATTACGAACATACTCTGAATGAGAACTGCAGGATCCTCCAGCAGGATTGGTTCCCAAGACGAAGTCGACTGGCAACGCAGGCTGTCTTCCAAAGAGCAATTCGTACGGTGAGTAGCCAGTTGTGTCATTTCTTGTACAATTATACGCATGCACAAGTGGCTTCACGTAGTCCCTCCAATGATGTTTATCTTTGTCCTCAAGGGTCCCGAGCATACTCAAGAGTGTGCGATTGAATCGCTCCACCGGGTTCCTTGAGGGTGATAAGGTGTGGTGCGCACCTTTTCCGCTCCTATGATAGAACATAACTCCTTTATGGTGTGGGACTCAAAATCCCTGCCTTGGTCACTATGGAGACGGCTAGGGAAACCATAAGGAGCTATAAGGTTCTCCCAAAGCGCCTTGGCAGTAGTCTTGGCCTTTTGGTCTCTGGTTGGTATCGCTATCGCGAACTTTGTAAAATGGTCCGTCATGACCAGGATGTTTCTTGTATCACGGCTGTCAGGTTCTATTGATAGATAGTCCATACAGACCAATTCCAGCGGATACGTGGTCTGAATGTTCTGCATAGGTGCGGCTTTTTGTGGCCTAGCTTTCCTCCGAAAACACCTTTCACACGTTTGACATCTTTCTTGGCTTTGGCCATGTTAGGCCAATAAAATCTGGCGCGAGCCAGGCTGAGGGCACGCTCAGCGCCTAAATGGCCAACTTCATCATGTATGCCCTTTAAGGCACAATCTCTAAATTCCTGAGGAAGAACAAGTTGATGGACTTCGCTGCCATGATCAAGACATTTCCTATACAATACTCCATCCTGAAGTTCAAGTTTTTTCCACTCTTTTGCAAGCAGCCGGACTTCAGATGACTCACCACTCAACTCTCTGAAGTGTGGCTTCCGTCCTGCTTCAAGGAAGGAAATGACTTTTTTGAGGGACGTGTCTTCCCTCTGGCATCTGTGCCAGTCCTCTTTTTTCATGCCGGGTAAGGTATCCTGTCCAGAATGAGCGAAACAATCAGGTACAGCTGAAGCATCCAGAGCCAAAGATTCAACGAGAACAGAATGATCTGATTCATCAGAACCTATGTGACAACAGTGACGCTGACACACTGCAGAGATGACCTCACTGGAAATCACCTCAGGCTCAGTATCCATGATCCGAGCTTTGAAGCCTTGATTCTTTCCCTTTCTCGTAGGAAAACATCATCCTCTATCGGTGGACCATTTGGTCGTCTGGACAACCCATCAGCATCCTTGTTCGCCAGACCTGCTCGATACTTTATGCTGAAGTTATAAGTCGACAAGGCCGCCAGCCAGCGGTGCCCTGCTGCATCCAATTTGGCAGAGGTGAGCACGTAAGTGAGTGGGTTGCTATCTGTAAGAACGACGAACTCCGACCCATAGAGATAATCGTTAAACTTCTCGCATACTGCCCACTTCAATGCCAAATATTCCAACTTGTGGGTCGGATAGTTCTTTTCACTCTTGGATAACCCACGGCTAGCGTAAGCTATCACTCTCAACTTGCCGCATTGCTGTTGATAAAGGGCAGCCCCAAGGCCCTCTCCACTAGCATCAGTGTGCAACACATAAGAGAGCTTGGGGTCTGCGAAGGCAAGGACTGGAGCAGATGTTAAGCGCTCAACAAGAGTTTTAAAGGCAAGGTCACACTCGGGGGTCCACTCGTTGCTGAAAGGGACACGAGAGTTTGCAGGCCCCTTTGGACAAGGTCTCTTATAGATCTTTCCTCTCTTGCGGGGATGACTGCAACCTGCTTTCAGAGCATTTAAGGGCCTAGCTATCTTAGAGTAGTCTTCGACAAAGCGTCGATAATAACCGGCGAACCCTAAAAACCTTTCAAGCTCTTCTCTGTTTGTGGGACGCGGCCAGTTTTTCAAAGCAGAGGTCTTATCAGGATCAGTATGAACGCCTTGTGCGTCAACAACATGGCCAAGATACTTTACTGATGACTGAAAAAAGTGGCACTTTTCTGGAGATAATTTCAGGCCATAGTCTCTAAGGCGCTGCAATACTCTCATAAGCCTGGCCTCATGCTCCTCAATGGACTCTGAGAAAACGATGAGGTCGTCCAAGAACACAAGCACTTCGTTTAGATGGAGATCCCCAACGCACTTCTCCATCAAACGCTGGAAGGTTGAGGGGGCGTTTGTTATGCCTTGTGGCATTCTATTAAACTCATAGAAGCCTAAAGGACAAGTGAACGCAGTCTTGTGCTTGTCTTCCTCTGCCATTTCTACCTGGTAGTAACCAGATTTTAAATCCATCACAGAAAACCATTTAGCACCACTAAGTGCTGAGAACGTCTCTTCAATGTTAGGGAGAGCGTACGCGTCTTTAATGGTGCGTGCGTTTAGTTTTCTGTAATCAACGCACAGTCTTATCTTTCCATTTTTTTTCCTGACTAGGACAAGAGGAGACGCGAAAGGACTCTCGGACTCCCTAATTATCCTAGCATCCAGCAGCTCTCTCAGATGTTGTTTGACAGCTTCTCTGTCACTTGGATGGATAGGTCGGGTCTCTCCTTAAAAGGAGTATCATCTCTTAGCCGAATGTGATGCTTGACTGCACTGGTGTGGCCATTTATCATCTCATCAGTTGCAAAGACACCTCGAATGGAATTAAGCTTGTCTGTGATGCTTTCTTCCATTCTTCTCAAGGAGTGGATTGTTTAAGTCAAAGGTAAGTTGCTCACCTAGTTCCTCATCTGATGACCCAGAATGAGGTAAGGGAGACTGTTCGGAGCTCAAGGGACCAAGACACACTGCTGCAGAAAGCTCACCAATGACCTGTTTTGGTAACAAGGTGACATTGTGGTTTGTCACATTCTGAATGACAACAGGAACCTTACTGGCAGCCTTACAAAAAACGTTCAAGAGTGCACATTCCAACATAAGCCCACCAGGCAATGAGGCTGTTTCAGACGGTTCAAGAACAAAGGAAGTGTCAGGGTTTGACTTGCCTATTCTGACATCTCCAAAGACATGAACTCTCTGTCTGGGAGGAATGGAGATGGGGCTCTTACTATGCAGTTTAACAGAGCATTTCTTACTTTCAGTTCTGTTGCTAGAAGCTACTTGTTGGAGAAGTAGGGCATAGCTGTCTGACAAATGTAATTACAGAGTTTTACTGATGTTGCATGTTTATTTTAAAAAAGACTGTATGCATCTAATGAGCAAAAACGGTACACTTCATGTGAAAACAGAAGACTGTTTTGAAAAGACACAATGCATGTTACAGGCATAAATTGACAGGCACCCCAGAATATCAACAACAGACGAACACAGGATACCTAGCACATAATAAGTAGACATGAAAGTCCACTGAAAAAGCAGCAATATGTGGCATGTTGGGAGTGTGAATGTGTTGGTAGGTTGGACATTATGTAGACCTGAACAGGAAGCTAACGACCTGGAGGCTGATGGCTGGAGAGCAGAACTGCAGTCTGGTGGAACTGCGGAACCAGAAGACTGTTGCAGCGCAGTAGGGACTTGGGAGTGTTGTAGCTTGGCAGGGATTGACTGACTGGGAGTGAGGAGCAGATGTCAACTGGACCGCTGACTGGTAAACAGGAAAAGACAGGATGTTGGCTGGAACACCTGCCTTGGGAACTGACGAGACAGGACACCCGATGTAGGAACACTCTGACCTGGAACTGACCTGGTGATGGTGGGAAAACCCAACCCAGGAACAGACGGGACATTAGCTGGGACTCCCAACACAGGAAGTGGTTTGACATCAGCTTTGAAGCTGGGCTGCAGAGGCTCTGGACTACTGAACAGCTAAGGCGTCACTAGCTTGGAAGCATGATGGCTTACTGGCTGCTGGGGGCTGATAGACTTGGGAAACTCATGCTTTGTAGCCTCCTTACTATCCTCCATCAGGTGTTTAGCCAGGACTGGATCTTCCTCATGCAGAGAGCCACAAAACATAATTAGCTTACCATCTGAGTCCATAGGGTGAAAAAAATGGCTGATATGCAGGAAGCTTAACAGAGACTTAGAAACAGGCAGTGGAGAAGTGTATACTGGGTCCATAATTGATCAGTTCCTACTGTGATGTTTTGGAGAGCAGGTAGCAGGAAAGGACCCAAATGCAGACAACAGATAAGCAAGTAGCTGGACAAATTCAAATTCAAAGATTTATTCAAATAAAGATTTCCAGTCTAGAGTCCCAAAATTGGGTAGGCGCAGGAAAACAGACACAAGGACTCAAATCAATAGATCAATGTAGCAGTAGGTCACTAAGCCAGAGACCAATCAGGGGAGACAGGAACTGGAGGAGGGGCTGATTGGCAGCAGGTGAGACTGCAGGTGTGACTGCAGGCTTTACTCTCCTCAGATCCTTTGTGTGCTCTCCATGTGGCTCTGGTAAGCTGGACTCTTGGGGTTTTTTGTATTGTTTTATGACTATGTTAGCATTTTAATTGTTAGGATACTGTAGGGGTGCATGCACCCTGAGGTATTTGTATTTTAATGATGCTAATACTGGGTCTGCCATAACTTGTTTGTAGGAAAGAGAGAATGAAAAGTTGACTCTGATACAGAGGTATGTAAAACATACAACATTTAAACATTGTAATGTACCCTACAAACTAAATTAACAGTGCTTTGTTTCTAGGCATAGCACTGACTGCTGTTTATTTTAATTTAGTATTACGTGTTTTAGCCTTATTGATTTTATTGTTTTTATTGTTTAGTATCGTATTGAACTTTGTTTAGTTTTAGAGTTTTAACATTCTGTCTCCTTCTGTTTCTAGTGCTGCGGCTGGAGGGGTCCTCCATTCACCGGTGTGGTTGGGGTGCTGGGAGTTCACTCTAGATGGTGATATGGTTTGTGGTTGCACATCTTTATTAGTGTGGTGTTTTCTTTGAAGTGTGTCGGGTTTATATTTCTTTTAATACATAGTATACTCCCAGTGCCCTAGCAGTGAGTGGTTGATTTCCCAGCCGTAGTATGACTGTCTGTCCTCTTGTCCTTTCCTGCCTGTGTTCTTAAAGTTTTAGTTATTGTAAAATAAATGGCATATTTATGACCCACGCTGACTGTTGCGGCCTCTTTATTGAAGCCCCTGCGTGCTAGCTCTCCCTAAAGGTTACATCAAGACAAACTGAAAAAGAACAGAGGAACTGGGCAGGTATCAGTCAGTAAACACTAATCAGGGGAGTGAGAACAGGTGAGCATGAGGAGAGTAGACTGCAGGACTAGTGAGGGACAGGTTAAAATAATGAGGATGAGGCAGACAATGAAAACTGGCAAGTTGACACAAGGCCTGAAAGTAAAGTGATCTTAAACGAGAGATGTGAGAAACAAAACAGGAAACCCTAACTATGAATATATAATAAAAATCAAAGGGGAAAAAATGACCTCAAGAGGAGATCACGGCAGATCATGACAACAAAAGCATAATCGAATGCCTGAAATTCAATTATGGTTTGGTTTATGTGTACCACTCCAGGTTTATGTGTACCACTCCAGGATTTTCAGTGGCCCCATCTGGCCATCCCTATAAAAAATTCCTGGGCATATCAAGAGAATCTGATGTTCCCTTAGCATACTGACTAAGAGGCCGTTTACACATTGCCGGCTATTTTCATAAACGGACATTTCACCGTCTCCGTTTTCAAAAAGATCTGCGTTTACACTTACCCGTGTATATATACACAAGAGCATGCCAAACCTGTAGGTGGCAGTGTAACGAGAAGCTCAAGCCTTCCATGTATCCATTGTCACCATAGCAACATAGGTCGCACCTTTGACACAGGCGCAAGTTACGGCGCATACTGTGATGTCGGCTGCCTATAACTCCGTTTATCTCAGTTTACATGCAAACGCGCAACCGGAGTTTTCCAAAATCTCCACTCTGGCCGGAGTTTTTAGAAAGACTCGTTTTCAGAGGAGAAATCTCCGTTTGCGTGTAAACGAAGGGTACAAACGAAGGAAGATGTCTCCGTTTATCAAAATCACCGT